>NC_051094.1:12582500-13302500 GCF_901709675.1 Syngnathus acus | reverse complement strand
CGTCCCGGTTCTCTCTCTCATTTCCCTAGTTCTTTGCATACTCCTCAGCATCTCTATTTGAGTAATGATATCTGATTTCTTGAGCACCAAAACATGAGTGGGACTGGGTAACAAGATATATTTTTCTTCCACTTGGTGTCACGTTAGAATTACGCTGCTCTGAATATGTCAGGAGCCTGAGCAATGGTAGGCCATAAGAGATCAACCACACTGCTTGTCCCCCAAGCCCAATAAAGACAGGATGGGGCCAAAACGTCGCAAACGACCGCTGGATCACACCTCTGATATACATTTAATATGATACTGCTGGTAAGTTGTATGAAGAAGAGATGCCCTACCAATACTGTTTGTTTGAATAAGAGTACGAATGAAATTAAACCATGCAAAACAATATGGTGAGGAATTTAGAGCATGAACTGTGGGGGTGCTCAGCCAGTCTAAAGATAATTGCTAACACTGTGGCTTTCAGAATTGACACTGTGGTGAGAGAGAAAAGGGAAGAAAAATACCACAATACAAACTGCTGTTAGGGACTTGCAAGTCTTCATACAAGTTGAGAAAATGTTTTAGTGCAATTTGTAGCCCACTGTGCAAGACCACAAGCTTGTTGTGAGTGGCTAGAAGGTATTTGGACACCTCAAGAGGCAGACTTGGGATTTCATAATGATATATGTTTTTTAGAACTTGAGACCGCCTGTTGTTATGTATGGTTATCATTATATCAACCCAGACACTACGGTATGATCTAGCTACTTTGTAAAAAAATACAATAAGCAAGGACAACAACATTTAAACACTCAGCCATGCTCAACCAATTGCTAATGCAATTTTCCTACCTTTTTTTTTTTCAGGTCACTGCTCGTCTTTATAAGGGCACTTACTTAGAAGCGGGGGACAAAGTAGACCCTGTAATAGTCTGCCTTCTAATGGAGTATTAGAGCTGTAATGTATTAAGAGGTTTGATGAAATTAAATAATCCATTTCTGATACCAATTATCATTAAGATCACAGAAGAGGTAGACCAAACACCTTGGAGTAGTCGTCAATCAAAAGCAAGATACGACATTAAATAGCAAACTCATATTAAGAACTGTAAAAAAATATTGATTGAAATTAATAATTTATTTTGTCTTGAACAGGCAATACGTTTACAGAGCAAGCGTGTGCACTGGACTGTTGGTTTCAGCACTTTGCTTGGGTTTAAGTACTTTGTTTGGGTTTTTATATTTAAGATGCTTTATTTTCTTCCATTTACTTCCATGTCACCCCACTCTGTGACAAAAAGGATCAGACCAAACAAAATGCACCCCTCGTGAATGGCAACATGACGAGGGTGATTGGACTGGTAAGCAACAAATATTTATTTAATCACTGGGCTGTGTGTGACCGAGTTGAAGGATGTTTCAAGAGGTGCAATTGTTTTCAACAAAAATAAACAAGCAATGTGGACTTCAGATAAAATGGGAAATATCACAAGCTCCCTGCAGCATACCTCCCTGTTGAATAAGCAAGCCTGGCAGTACACTTGCATAAAGTCAGCCATGCTCCAGCCTCCGAGCCTTCAGTCTTGTTGCATACAATCAGTTACCGTCCCTGCGCATCTACCCACAGTCAGTCAAGTGTTTCAGCCAATAGTGCGCCTCCTCGATGTCACCTTTCCAAGGCTGCTTACACCAACAGTCCCTGGTCCCTCGCCGCCCACTCAGACCCTGACACTAGTTCCAGAGCCAGTTCTTGCTTTTTCATGTGCTCTGGCTCAATTTTCCCATAAAGCTCCAGTTCTGTGTTGCACCTCTGCATTAGGTCAAGACATGCAAATCTGATGTTCTAATTTAAGATGAGCACTTGGAGACAAACCAGTCCTCCTACCCTCCAATACACACTTCCAAAATGACAACAAAAATAAAAAAACAAGAATGTAAAACGGAAAAAAAAAGAAACAAATCAACAAATTTACTTGTTGCACATGCACGAGTAGATGAAAAATGTATTTATGGGCGGTCAGGAACCCAGAGAGCGCAAACTTTGAGCTACAATATTGTCATAATTTTACATTGCAATGCTGTATAGCTTGTAAAATCTAAACATTATTTGTAGGCTACAAATTTTCATTTTATTTCAATTTAATCATGTAGTGACATGATTAAATCTGCAAAATGCAAAGCCATGCATTTACATATCATGGACTCTTGACTAAGATCTGTAATTACAGCATGAGCTTTATTTGTGCCATAAATTGAGCATTAATTAGTACACCGATGCCTCATTCATATGTATGTAGTCCTCCTTCCTTAGATGATGTTGGAAAAAAAAAAACTTTGAGGGTGACTCATTTTCAGAAAAAAAACACCATGTGTAATGTAGAGTACAGTTAATAAGACCTGCCCCTCGGGTAACTGACTCCATTTACTGCAGAAGAAAGGGATGAAATGCAGAGCACACGTTTTATGATCTGCACTAAATTAATGGAAACAGACAAGAACAATCCATTTTCAGAAGCAGCAGATAACAGTTGTAATTATTCGGGGGAAGTTGTTAGTGGTAGCAACTATGGATTTGCATAGCATCAATGTTGACCAACCATGTTTACTTTTCTTTCTTTTGTCATTTTATTCTAAAACTTACCGTATGGAATTTGTTCATTGTTGCATATGAGCAAGGTTATGTTTTGTCGTGAGCTTTAACTTGAAGCAAGCTAAGCATAAGGAAGCCTATGAATACTCAACTTATTCAATTCAGGTTTATTGTCATCAGCGCAACAAAAAGTAACGTGCAGACCATTCAGTGCAAAGAGGGGAAAAAAGGACACTACCAACTCCTACAGCAAAAACAACAATTAACTAACAATTGACTATTATGTTTAGCAATGGAGAGTCTGCCTATCCCTGTCAGAAACTTCCACAGACCTTGTGGCATCTCACTCCCGCTCTCCTGCTCTCTCTCTCTCTGCCCTGCCTCCACCGCTTGAAAAACAAATTGATCTTAGTGGCAAGGTAGATGACATAGTCAGAGTGCATTAGTGACACTGCAAACAAAGAGCTGGAAGAATCATTCCCTGGACTACAATTCAGCATATTTATTCTCCTAAGGCATATTAAGCAATTAATATCTTCTCTTTCTAATAGAAAGGAAAATGAGCAAGCAACTGAGCCAGCTTCTGTATTGCCTTCTGGCAGATACTCAACTTTGTGAAGGATTCTCATGTTACCTTGCATACACTCAAACGCAATCCCCCTAATAAACAACATACCACACATGAATATGTCTGGGCAGGAGGCCAGTTACACGATAAACCTCCCCTGCTTGTGCTTTGCCTAAGTTGTGGAGAGCACAGCTGCCCTCTATGGGTATGAACACGTTCTTACACACTTTCACCAGATATGTACGTATATAGTACGTGCTGTTGCAGCACAGCTGAAGAAAATAAAACACAAAAGTCGTGCGGCAGTTTTGATGTTTTCACACTAATTACTCAGCTTATCTTGACAACCTCATAGCTGTTTGCACTTTAAATGCAACACCAGCAGTAGTGAGCCTTCCTCATCTTCATGAAGAGTGTTCAACTCATTGCAAGCCAAAGTCAATATAGAATTAAAAAAGTATTTCCTTTGTCCTCATCGCCCCTTGCTGTGAACTTAATCCATAGTGTGTGAAAGGAAGGGAGCAGTCTGGACTTGCATTTTATAGAATAGGGCAAAGAAATGGGTTTGAGTGTGGATGTACTTTATATTACCAGTCAACTGATTTATACGCTTCAGAGACCCCAAGAGATGATAGAAACATGTTTCTCCAGAGGGAGCCTGAATAACATCAACCATACCAACCTCTCACTAGTACGCACTGATCGCAACCAGCATGCTGGGTCAAGTGACCTAGCAATAACCTGAGAGAAAGTGAGGATTTTACAGTTACTGGACTGTAAAAAAACACACACACATATATATAGATATATACACATATACATAAATACGTATATACTATATATATATGTAGAGAGAGAGAGAGAGCGAGAGATGTTTTTTTACAATATATAAACAAAATCAAAGTCTGAAGTTTCGGAAATATAAAGGCTATTGTCATTTTTAGAGTCCAGAAATGCCATATACATTGATAGGAAACATGTCATGGAACTGTCTGTATGGCAAACAAATGACCATGTATGCAAAGAGTAGGTAGAGGAGTTTTGACACAAAATAAATAAATGGAATGAGATTAAGGGAAACAAACTATTAATGTAATATTTTTCCTTGACCATATAAATCTTTAAAGGTGAAATATTTTTTAATGCAAGATAGTGTCATGTTGCAAAGCTTTACAACTGTCAGAATCTAAAAATGGGTACTAAACATGCATGCCATTTTTATCTGAGTATTATGTGCTGACAAACTTGATTCTGCACAATATGCATTCCTAATGTGTTGGAATCATTAAAACAATTTAATGAATGACAGTAAAAAGAAGACATGCTGCAGTGGCCCAATACAAACAAACTGGTTAGAAAGCTCCCCAAGCTGATTTGCATATCAAGCAGTGAGGAGCTGAAGCAAATTTTCTCTCCCATTGTCAGGAAGTTGGCATAAACTCCATTATGAAAGAGCAGCAGGCAAAGAAGGGAGGTCAGATTTGCACTGGCTGCTGCTCCCTGTGACATGTCATCCATGGCAAAGACCCACCAGGATGAGGAGGAGGGCCGAAAAGCAATGTAACTACTGCGTGCCGGAGAAAGGAGCAGCCACTCCTACATCAGTTTAAGAGCACATCTAAATGACAGGCTAGTAATATTATCATGGCACTTACTTCATGAATGTTTCTTAGTTTTAAATCTAGGCACAAAATGAATCATGAATGTTAGCATTCCGTATAATGTTGTGCTTTTTGGGGGGATGGGGTTCAACAAATGCAAATGATGGATGAGAATGTGTGTTGGGTACTGTTTATAAAACCTTGTATGTGTACTGGGTAGCAAGTCAGAGCAATGTCAGAGGACATTGCTCATGTGGAATCCTGCAAAGCAAAGCTGTTGGCTCTTGCAACAGTAATGTGCTGTGCCACATTATCACTTTTCCATGACTGCAGGCAATCTGTTTGACATGAGGGGCGATTAGGGCACACAGGGACGACGGCCGTTTCCTGGCTGAAAACGGCCTCCGGTGCAAAGCTGTAAGTCTCATCTGAAAGACGAACTGTCGAATTATTGAGCGGTAGGGAGGAGAGGAGTGTGTCCTCCTGGCCTAAAGTGCTTGAATGTCCACAAATGAAACATTCTGGGCAAAGGAAGAAATATGTCTCAGTTTCAAATTCAATATAAAAGCTAGAATGCGCCCCCCGCCCAAAGTAAATGTGAACTGAGATGAAATGTGCCTTCGCATAAAATTACTCCCTCCATATCAGCCTTCAGAAAAACCCAACAGCATTGAGTAATCCGACAGTTTTAAGATGAAAATGTTAATTTTAAGATTTTCAAAATACTCCCCTTAAACCCTCTATTTTCCTTTCCCAGCAGCCAAGAAGTATAAATTGTAGTCAAAGTCAGTGACCCAGTATGTATTGTTTCATATAACTTGAATAGCCAAATCCATCAAAACTTATGCTACCCATGTAATCTTTATCACATTCAATCGTATACGTGATATCTTTGCATGTCCGCACGTTACTAGACATGCATAATCTCATACTTTGACAGGAAAATGATTTTGTATGCTGGTTAGTGCATGAAGGGGGCATAATAGTTTGTCACTGGAGTGTTACTGTCAAGAGTGATGCATTTAGGTCATTAAGCAGAGATGTTTTTATATGAAATATAAATATGAAACCATGGTGGGAAACATCACTCATCAGACTCCATACACGAAAGACTACTGTACGGGTCTCTAATTATGCTGGTTAACAACAAATTTTAATCACAGATGATTGAGTTTGAGCTATTGTTCAGTATAGAGTTGTTATTTATCATTATGAAAAAAAAATCAACCTGTTGCTGACAAAAACAGATTTTATTTGTAATTATAAAAAGCTGATGTGCTACAAACCAAGGTAAATTTGGAATCCCCACAAAAAAATAGTAAAGGCTTGTTGACTCTTAACTTAATGAGATTTTTTTTCCCCCAGGAGGATATATGTATGCACACTACCTGATTCAATGACATAATTAGCATGTTTTGCTGCCAAGTGAGTTATGCATCCTGGCAGTGAGAAAAAAAAAATGTTTCAGATCAAAATATCAAAACAATTATGATGCATATAGGACATTTCCCAAAGCAACAGCAATGTAAATGGCCAGATCAGTAAAATACCGGTGGAATAAAGCCATCGGTAATGCAAATTCCAAACTTAATCCATTCTAAACTATTATAAAAACATGGACTATATGGTGTGATATAAAGATATGCTATATGAAGGTGATATATTGATCATTAAATAGGAAAAATTATAACAGCCAAAGGACAATTGTAGAGATTATACTCGGTTTAATTGTGGAGCTATTTATTTCAATGTGGGTGTCAGGTTGTTCATGCGTTGGGATGTTGTTGAGGAATGAAATCAGAATTGACCATTTGGGCCTGCAGTGTAATTTCATTCTGCGTTTTACAGAGATAATTTGGAAGGATCAAACGAGATTTTGCATAAATAATTGATAGCTTCTGGTTACATGATGCTTGCACAATGAGTGGTAGGCTGATATTATACGGCTCAAACATGACACCACTAAAAGAATGACAAGTAGCTACAATTAACTCACACGGCGAAGAAATAACAGAATAGTAAGAAATAACATACGTGAGGAAAGCTGGAGATGGAACTAAAATGAACCAGATTAAGACCTAAACAAAGCATATCTGTGGATTCTTGTTTGGAAGTATAAAATGAGTGTTTCGATCGGTATAAGAGGTCAATTCCTCACCAATACGTTTTGAACGCCATAAGACAGCAGGTCAAAATATTAGTGAAGGGGGTTGCTAAAAATCTCTCGCAGATTAAGATCAGAATGCAAGTGCCTCCCAATCAGTGCCAGGGTTGATAATCCAAATTAATTCCACTAAGGCTCTCTCATAACACTCCTATACCTGTCAGCCGAGACTTGGCTCAGAGCCAAACTACGACTATGGTGTAAAGATTTAAGAGCCACAGGAAAGAAAATTACTTAGGATGTTATTTGAGATTTTTTTTAATACAAGGAAAACTATCATGCTTTGTCTGATGCCTCATCGAGGACCCTTTTGCCCTGGGTGATAAAGCATCAGACAGTTCCTGGCTGAGAAGAACATCTCTGTGCTGGGGTAACCACTCTACTCACTTGACTTGACTCTGTGTGTTTCATTCACTTTTATTTAACTCAAGGTGGACACCACTCTCCTTATGAAAGGGTGTGTCTTCATTTTTGACAACAAAATATTTTGCTCCCAGACAGTGGTGAAGTCCCAAGGCCAATAACCATTACTCTGTATGAGCAAGAATAATTTCACACGTGGAGTCTCTGTGAGATTATTATGTCTCCGCTTTGAAGCAATAATGTGGAAGGAAAATACACTTTGCAAAGCACAGTTCAAAAACAGTGAGGCTCACAGTAATGGCATTTATTGATTTGCAATCTTTTCCAGGGTCATAAAATGGTGGGGAGTTATACCATTCATGAATCTATTTATTTTTGGGAAATAGTAAGCAGTGAGAGTCTTATTTGCAGGAAGGAAAAGAAAATCAATACAATCCTGTTTGACAATATTATCCGAATTAATTACTGTAATTTGGCGGCTCGGTGGCGCACTGGGTAGCACGTCCGCCTCACAGTTAGGAGGGTGCGGGTTCGATTCCACCTCCGGCCCTCCCTGTGTGGAGTTTGCATGTTCTCCCCGGGCCCGCGTGGGTTTTCTCCGGGCACTCCGGTTTCCTCCCACATCCCAAAAACATGCTTGGTAGGCCGATTGAAGACTCCAAATTGTCCCTAGGTTTGAGTGTGAGTGCAAATGGTTGTTTGTCTCTGTGTGCCCTGCGATTGGCTGGCAACCGGTTCAGGGTGTCCCCCGCCTACTGCCCGATGACGGCTGGGATAGGCTCCAGCACACCCGCGACCCCCGTGGGGACTAAGCGGTTCAGAAAATGGATGGATGGATGAATTACTGTAATTTGCTCATGTAGTGTACCTCAATAAAGGTAACTGCAAACACCACTCAGTATGATGCAGTGCAATTCTATACATTACCCAAACTAACTAAAATAAACAATCATGAAATCTTTCGAGAGGTTAGTGCTGAACCACCTGAAGGAGGTCACGGGCCCCCTGCTTGACCCCCTCCAGTTTGCCTACCGGGCAAACAGGTCAGTGGATGATGCGGTCAACATGGGACTGCACTACATCCTGCACCACCTGGACACTCCAGGAACGTACGCCAGGATCCTGTTCGTGGACTTCAGCTCGGCGTTCAACACCATCGCTCCTGACATCCTCCAACAGAAGCTCATCCAGCTTGCGGTGCCTGCCCCCACCTGTCAGTGGATCACCAGCTTCCTGACCAACAGGAGACAGCGTGTGAGGCTGGGGGGCATCACATCTGACACCCGGACCACCAATACTGGAGCCCCTCAGGGGTGCGTCCTCTCCCCACTGCTCTTCTCTCTCTACACCAATGATTTCTCCTCAGATGACTCTCCTGTGAAGCTCCTGAAGTATGCAGACGACACCACTCTCATCGGACTGATCCAGGACGGTGATGAGACTGCGTACAGACAGGAGGTGGAGCGGCTGGTCCACTGGTGCAACCAAAACCATCTGGAGCTGAACCCGCTCAAGACCGTGGAGATGACAGTGGATTTCAGGCGAGACCCTTCACCACTTTTACCCCTCACTATCCGCAGTAATACTATTCTCTCCACAGACACCTTCAAGTTCCTGGGAACCACAATCTCTCGGGACCTGAAATGGACCGGCCACATAGACTCTGTCCGGAAGAAGGCCCAGCAGAGGCTGTACTTCCTGAGACAGCTCAAGAAGTTCAACCTGCCGCGAGAGCTTCTGAAGACCTTCTACACTGCCATCATCCAGTCTGTCCTCTGCACCTCCATCACTGTCTGGTTTGGATCAGCCTCCAAACAAGACAAGCACAGACTGCAACGGACAATCAGGACTGCAGAAAAGATCATTGGAATCAACCTCCCTTCTATCCAAGACTTGTACCTGTCCAGGACCAGGAAACGTGCAAGGAACATCTCTACAGACCCTTCTCACCCAGGTTGCAGTCTGTTTGAACTACTCCCCTCCGGACGGCGTTATAGAGCTCGGTACGCCAAAACCAGCAGACACCGAGACAGCTTCTTCCCCCAGGCTGTTGCTCTGATGAACTCACACCACTCATAGAGTCTCAGAGGCATTACTGTGCAATAACATCCTGCTCTTCACACCTTTTGAATTTGTCTACACTGTTTTTGCCATTATTCACATGTCCTGAGTGTTGTTAGTCACCTATATGTTGAACAGAGGGTGTGTTTTACCGAAGTCAAATTCCTTGTTTGGCACGCTCAAACATGGCGAATAAAAACTCTTGAATCTTGAATCTTGAATCTTGAATACCTCTTTAAGTGTCAATAACTAATTAGCATTATTGTGTTTGGAAAAAAGCCAGCGCAGTGATGCGGTGGTTAGCACGTCCACCTCACAGTTCGGACGGTGCGGACGGGTTCGATTCCACCTCCGGCCCTCCCTGTGTGGAGTTTGCATGTTCTCCCCGTGCCTGCATGGGTTTTCTCTGGGCACTCCGGTTTCCCAAAAACATGCATGGTAGGCTGATTGAGCACTCCAAATTGCCCGCGAGTGCGAGTGCGGATGGTTTTGTCTCCGCGTGCTCTGCGTTTGGCTGGCAACCGGTTCAGGGTGTACCCTGCCTACTGCCCAATGACTGCTGGGATAGGCTCCAGCACGCCCGTGACTCCCGTGGGGACAAGCGGTACAGATAATGGATGGATTGATGTTTGAAAAGGCAGAATGTACACAACTGGGTATTGCATCTCATTGGATTGTGGAGGCGTAAACCAACCAGCTATAACACTTTCACAACTTGCACAACTGAATATGCACAATGATAATGATAATAAAAAAATTATCATCACAAAATCTGACACGGTCAGAGATATTGTTGATATTGTGAAAGTATCTGTGATGTCATTATCAGTCGTCAACAAGTGGCAAAATGGCCACCCCCTGAGATTGATAAAAACAGGTGGATTTTGCTTGTTTAATTCATATTCCACAAACAAAACATATTATTCCAAAAAAATCGGGGATGGGCTTCTCCTTTAAGAACATTAACTCATTGCAATCACCCGCATGTCCAATTGAGGGGCATAAAAAATGAGAAAGAACACTCCAGGAAGCCCTTGCACCTGCATCAATTGTGGAGTGAGCGAGGAGGACACGTATTTAGGGGTGTCGCGTAACTCCGCCCGCTCTCCCTCAGGAGTTTCAGCTTGATTTCAACTTCCCAGCAATCCAGATATGTGTTGTGTCCTAGAAACTGCTGCATCGTGGCTTAGCCTGACCTCAATATTAACAGACAGGCCACGCTGATGGCTGCTGGGCAAACAGGAGAGCACAGTCAGAGTCAACGTTGTTAAACAACTTCGTCACCAGGAGCTGGACACGGGCAACAGACTGGGAATGTGGAGGTCACATACTGGAGAGACCAATATTGACAGAACTAGTGAACCCACAAAATAAGGCTTTGGGTATAGCTGTATGTAATATAATCTCCTCCGTTGTGCACAATTAGCAATCTGCATGTGCTTTTCTTTCTTCATCCAAAACAGAAAAGAAGCATCATTTCTGTGTTTATACATTCCTACAGGGGATATATTTGTGTGTTTCACGCCTATCAACCCTTGGACACAGTCCAACTGTCCAAGCCAATGTGAGGAAGACATATGGCCACATGGCCTCTGGGGAGTGTAAAGGCAAGACTCCAAAAGAAGCCAAACAAGCTTAGCTCACTTTCACTGAACTAACTAGCAAGGCCATTCATGGAGAATTAAATTAGGACATGCAGAAAGGGGCAGCAGCCCGGCACATTAACATTTTATGCATGTGTGATTGTGCTGTTTGAGCACATCACTCCTGAACCTTTGACAACAGTCACGATATGAGATGGCCACAGACAAATGAAAAGTGTCCTCTTTAGAAATCATTCAACATCAGCAACAACAAGGGTGAATGTATCACTTTCTTGAATTCAAATTGAACTCAAAAGGTGTATATGCGTACTTGTCTGGTCAAGCGTAAATTATGCAGTAATGGTCATATAATTTGCTCTCTTCATTAAACTAATTAATCGCTAATTCTTGGCCAGTGGTTTTTAGTCAGTGTTTACTAGCACACATCATTTCTTTCCATAGTCATACATAATCCAATTTGGAGGGAAAAGAAATGTAACTTCTAACAAATAGTTATGTATAATTACAATGATTTTCGGCCCATGTTTTTAATGATTAAACAATCTCGTTCATTCAACCAGGTAATGCAGTCGAAACCAGTTTTTCATTAACAAAGCCGAGTCGACCTGGAGTCAATTTAAAGTTCGGTGCCTTGCCCAAGAGAGAATGGAACCACGAACCCTGAGGTCACTTTTCTTCTTTTTCTTTGACCCTAAGCAACTCAAAACAATGTAGTTCATAAAACGCTCACCACATACTCATAAATGTTATTGAGATTTTTTTTGTGTGCATGTGTGCGCACGGCATGGTGTCGTTATTTCGTTCATTTAAACAGTCTTACTGCTGTGGGCAGGAATGAATGACCTGCGGTGGTGCGCTTTCCTGCACCTAGTCTGCCCCTGAAGCAGCTGCTCTGGGACTCTACAGTGTAATGCAGGCGGTGAGACGTGTTGTCCATGATGGATGTCAGCCAGACTAACATCCATCTGTCTGCCACCTCCGGCTCAATGGAGTTCATTTGGCAGCCAGGACAAAGCTCGATTTCTTAACCACTCGTTTAAGTTTCTCTATACGCGAAGCCTCCTATCCAGCACACAATGACATGAAACAATGCTGAACCACCACAGTGTCCTGAGCAAGGCCATACTTACATCAAAGGACCTCATCCTTCTCAGCAAGTGGTGGCAACTCTGCTCCTTCCTGTTGAAGAAGACAACAAAACACTGTGGCTGCAGTAAAAATCTTGAGACACTGGGATTTCATGTTTTGTATTTAGGAGGTTGCATGAGAAGTTGAACTAATTATACACTTGAAATTGTACAGGTCGGTGGCATTTACCCACGCATGACATTACAAGGTCATGGATAGGGCTATTGTTTCGTTGCCTGTGTGATGAGCAATCCCAACCATTCATTGCAAACAGCTAATGTAAGGTGGCAGGCGTCCCCCTGAGCTTGGCCATCACATCCAATCCATCATGGATATATGACTAATTCCACTGATTTATCCATGCTCTGCACTGGTATACAAAGTGGAAGAATTGCAGTGGGGTCACAGAAGAAGGCAAAGAGTGGCATTATACAGTGAGTGATGAGAATCTAATGTCAAGACTTCTTATTGAGGAACATCTCCCTTGTGTACATCTGGAGTACATCACTTCCCAACGCATGTTCACCCAAGCACTTTGACTATGAAAACAGCTCAGGCTTTTATTGTACCTGAATGAGTCATGATAATGCCAATCATAGGCCTGTATATAGACCAACCTGAGTAGGAACCTCCTAGCATCGAGCACCACTGAAATGAATTGGAACCCATCAAAGACAACAGGAGCAAGAGGCATGCTGGATTCCTTGAGGAGGCTGCAAAGACGATTTTAATCTCTCTATACCTCTCTGTAGTGAGCCTTGGCAGCTGCTGCAGACAAAGTGGTTTAAGATACCATGGGCTGAGGCCCATAAAAGGAGATTATGATGGAACTGAAAGGGGGGCGAAGATGAGGGGGAGGACGGCACACATGATTTTCCAACACAAATACAGAAGTGCTTCAGTCATGCTTGTGTTCTTTCAATAATTCAGAAACAGACACATTCACAACTTTTTTTGTTTGGTTTTACCATTACCAGAATATGCTGTATAATTTTTAGGGGGTGTTTGTGATTTGCTATGCACTGCTTAAGATATTCATATCCTGCCTCAAACAGCTGGATGCAGATTGTCAACCCAGCAGTAGCTACATGCAAAAAGCAGGAATTTGGAATTGGTGTCAGACATTTGGATATCTGTGTTGGCTACAGCCAGTCAGCCAATTGATTTTGCTGTGCTGTAATATACTTTCTAAATCCCCGTGGTGCATCCAGGATGGCTTATTTGTGAGCGGTGTAGTATATAGCGGGTGTGACAGGAAACAACGGATTAACAGACTCAGTTACTATATTAGGGCAAGATATTATTTAAGGCCATTTCAAGCGCTGACCGTATTCTTGCCCAAAACATTTTAGTTTTAAGGATTCACTAATGTAAATGCAAAGCAAGGTTAAATGTTTATGTAGTTGACGATCATTTTAATTACCGTACTTTCCACACTATAAGGTGCTTCGGGTTAATAGCGCAGACTCAATTGCGGGGGCTTTTTTTGTACTTAATCCACACATAGGGCGCATCACATCATAGGGCGCATGCAAGCCGAGACTTTTGGTTCAGAAAAAGACGTCACGGGAGCAAGACAGTGAGTTCGGTTGCAAGTTATTCTCATTAACCATGTACTCCACTGTACTCACATTACTGTTAATCGACATTCATACGCAAATCCATCAAAGTCATTTTCTGTATCCAAATTAAACAGTTGGGCAAGTTCGCCATTAAACATGACAAGTTCCGTCTCGTCAAACTCGTTGTTACGTCGCTCTTCGGCTATGACCCCGGCTGTCCAGAAAGCTTGAATTGTGCCTCGTAAGCATGTCTCTTTGTCGATGCCATTTTAGAGGGTCCTAATGCTGTTTGCTTTGCACAAACTGATAGAATTTATTCATCAATAGCGGTGGAGGTACATTCTCTACGTATTACGTACAGTCCTCTGATTGGTTTATCGGCCTGGTCTACGCATTTTACATACAAAGTAATGTCCTCTGATTGGTTCACCGGGTCTACATATTACGTCTACGTTATACGGCCCTGCATGTGGCGGCAGCCGCACAACATTTACAGATTTTGGGATTCTTATTAAAAGGCGCACCTTCAGGTTTTTGCGAAAATTACTGTAAATGATAACAATACAGAGCTACACTGCAGTGCAAAACTGTTTCAACCATGTTCCTCACATACTCACATACACACAAACACACAAACACAAGCACACACACACACATTTTTTCATGTTTATTTCTCTTGAACAACATTGAATGGGAAGGTCAAGGTATAAGTAACCATTAAATGTATTTTGAATCCAGCCATATTCACAGATGTTTCACTTTAGTTGAGCAGAGCAGGTAAAGCTCTGGTGGATTTTTTCTAGCTCAATTCTCAAAAGAGGATGAGCGTATCTATTAGGATATCATATTAAAATACACAGGGGTCTCCACACAGTTCAGTAATGCGTTACCTTGAGCACAAGCAGCTCTGGCAAGGTCGGGTCTACATTGCTGACACTTTTGATAAATACTAAGCTATCTTATCTCAAATAATCTTCAAACTTTCATGATTAAACTTTCTATACAACATTTGGTGCTACACAAGTCAAAACTAATCAATTAATATACAATTAATTGCTTATCACATTAATGTACAATTATTTTCATCATCGAGTAATCATTTAGAGTCATCTTCAACTTAAAAATATCTGAAAAGTGACTGAATCAGTTTAGAAAATGTTGATCTATCCTTCTCATGACACTGCTGTTGTTGTTTTTATCACTCACAATACCAAACAGAAATCGGCACAAATGTTTTAGTAATACACACAATACAATTGTATCATTTTAAATTATTCAGTGGAATAACCCATTGAATAAGTGATTCTGCAAATATTCCATAATGGCAGCCTAAATTGAGGATAAATTCAAATGTGATAATTAAACTGTTCAATAAAACTTCATGCATTAGATGGAGACAGGTAAGTAAAGACTTTGAGGACACGCCACACCCTTTCCTTCTCAAGTATTGGAACAATGAGGCCAATTCCTTGATTTTTGCTATGAACATAAAACATTTGGGTTTCCCATCAAAATATGAGAAGGACACAAGAGATACATTTCATGCTTCTACAGGTTTTTACATAAGGTTTTGATACACAATTTCAAAGCCCCCTTATGTTTGAACCCACCTATTTTTTTGCCTGAGCAAAACATGGACCAAAAGGAATACCTACATTCAGATGTGTTTCTTTTTTACCTTGTGGTAAGTGACTGCATTTATATTAGCTAGAGTGGTGTGAACAGACAGCTGTCAACGGTTGGAGAAATAAGCAATCCGATACAAGATGGAAAATCAATCAAAGGAATTGCACAATGCACAGTTACGTGCAACCATTTTGAATGTATCCAAAAAAAAGAACGAAAACCACTGGTGTACTGAGTGACAGATATCGAATAGGTAAGCGAGGGAAACAGCAACAGAAGCATATTGAGAATTGTAAAAGAAAATATCACAATCAACTGATTACATAAAACCTGATGAAAAAAAGTACAAAACAGTGGCTACCGGAATCATCAACAGAAATCAAGCGCAAAATCTTGCTTACTATAAGACATTACTGGACTGTATATTGTTATTCTCCACACATACTGTAGGTCACTTGTCTGCAGGTCATTGTGAGATTGGCGCGACAGCTTACATATAGCATAGTTGTGTCCCAGCTGGGTAAAGCTCCTGGCTTTCAACCACAACACAAGACCAATGCAGTGGGAGCCATAGCAGCACATCAAAAAGCCTCCCACACATAAAGACCCGCATTGATGAATACGCTGGCATCTTCTCTGCCACATTCATTTTCTGACAGTGTCCCTTTATATCTACTGCCAGCTCTTAAGGAGGGGAGGAAAACATTTTCCTGTCTTTATTTGACAGCCTCTTTGAGAGGTCTTCTCGCATGACCTCCACATGCTTCTTTGCTCGCTTCGACGCTCAGAACAGCACTTGCCCGCTGAAGGCCACTCCCCCTTCCCACGAGCTGCCCCTGTGCCTCTCCGCCGACAGCGTGAGGAGGACGCTTGCCGCTATCGACATCCGTAAGGCGGCGGGCCCGGACAACATCCCGGGTCGAGCGCTGAAGGACTGCGCTGGTGAGCTGACGGATGTCTTCACGGACATCTTTAACACTTCCCTGCAGCAGGCCATCGTCCCGTCGAGTTTCAAAGCAGCCACCATCGTACCTGTGCCGAAGAAGCCTGCTCCATCCTGCTTCAATGACTACCGCCCCGTGGCACTTACGCCCATCGTCATGAAGTGCTTTGAGCGGCTTGTCTTGGAGCACATCCGGTCAGTTCTCCCCCCCACCATTGACCCCTTCCAGTTTGCGTACCGAGCCAAACGGTCCTCTGAGGATGCCATCTGCTCTGCCCTCCACTCGGCCCTCACCCACCTGGAGGGGAAGGACTCGTATGTGAGGTTGCTGTTTGTGGACTTCAGTTCTGCCTTCAACACCATTGTGCCGCAGCGTCTCATCGGCAAACTTGACAAGCTGGGCCTCAGTACCGGCCTCTGCAACTGGCTACTGGACTTCCTCTGTCAGAGGCCACAGGTGGTACGTGTTGGCGACAAGATCTCCGCCAGCATCACGCTGAGCACAGGGGCCCCCCAAGGCTGCGTGCTCAGTCCGCTGCTCTTCACCCTCCTGACGCATGACTGCGCTGCCACCTGCAGCGGCAACCGCATAGTGAAGTTTGCTGACGACACGACTCTGGTGGGTCTCATCACCAAGGGAGACGAGACTCAATACAGGCTGGAGGTTGACCTTCTGACCGCGTGGTGCAGGGACAACAACCTCCTGCTGAACGTCGACAAGACCAAGGAGATTGTCGTTGACTTCCGGAAGGGTCACGCCCAACACCTGCCGCTGACCATCGACGGTGCTGTGGTGGAGAGAGTGAGCAGCGCCAGGTTCCTGGGGGTGCACATCAGTGAGGATCTCTCCTGGTCCACCAACACCGCGTCGCTGGCGAAGAAGGCCCGGCGCCGCCTGTACTTCCTTCGGAAACTCAGGCGAGCGGGGACTCCTCCGGCCGTCATGACTACGTTTTACCGCGGCACCATTGAGAGCGTCCTCTCCAGCTGTATTGCTGTCTGGGGTGGCAGCTGCACTGACCAAGACTTGAAGGCCCTGCAGCGCATTGTGAAAACGGCTAGTAAGACTATTGGTGCTTCTCTCCCCTCCTTGAAGGACATTTACACCTCCCATCTCACCCGCAAGGCGACCAAGATTGTGAGTGATGTGAGTCACCCCGCTCACCCTTTGTTTGAACTTCTGCCCTCTGGGAGGCGGTACAGGAGCCTGCGCTCCCGCACCACCAGACTTTCCAACAGCTTCGTACTCCAGGCTGTTAGGATCCTGAACTCGCTCCCCCTTTCAGCGTAGCGTCCTGTTCTTGCTGTGTGCTCACTGGCTCGGTTTTGCCCCTCATATTCAATGGGTTATTGGTCTGTTTTTATTCATCGCTCATTTTATTTTATTTATTATTTATTATTTATGGTTTGTGCCTACTTGTTTTTGTTTTGTGTCGCCTACTTGTATGTCTCGTCACCGTGGGATGGAGGAAACGGAATTTCGGTTTCTTTGTGTGTCTTGACGTATGAAGGGATTGACAATAAAGCTGACTTTGACTTGACTTTGACTTTGATGTAAATTATCTTGGCCACAAGTACTGCATACAGAGAAAATACATGTTCTGTTACATATATGCATGAGTTACAATACTATATGACTCCAGAATCTCCTTCAATACGATTCTGACATGACATGCTATCTGAGCAATCAACTTTAGCTTTGGCAAGTGATTTCCAAATAACCCACAGCACGTATTTGGTATCGGTGTGTGGTGGGAGTGACTGCAGTGCCAATCATGCTAAGATATTTGAGTGCAAATGAGAGGACAGTCCAGGAAGATAATGTAGTCACAAGGGCAGTATAGCGCAATTAAGTGAGTGGTCCCACACCAAGCAACAAAATCCCATAGGCGTGTGTCCCAGGAGAGCTAGCTAGTGGAGTTACAGTGCAGGCACAATGAAACACAACAGACCTGAGGGTCCGCAACAGCCATCCGATGCAGATTCCATTGAGATGACACTGCCTTGTCTTTTGTCAGAAAATATGTAACTTATGTAACTTCACATGAGTAGCTGGATGCATGGAGCAAAACCTTCTTTAAACTCCTACTTCAACAACCACATCCAAGAAGAATGGGACAAAGGGTATTCAAGGACAGGTCACCGAGCGCTGACCCCACATCTGCGTTTGTCTCTCTCTCTCTCTCTCTCTCTCGGCACGGTGAGGCATGGTGAGCACGTTCGCCTCACAGTTTAGAGAGTGCGGGTTCGATTCCACTGTCGGCCCTCCCCGTGTGGAGTTTGCATGTTCTCCCTGTGCCCGCGTGGGTTTCTCAAGGCACTCCGGTTTCCTCCCACATCCCAAAAACATGCATGGAAGGCTGATTGAGCACTCCAAATTGCCCATGTGAGTGCAATTTTAGTGTATAATTTTAGTAGACTGATTACGGGGACTCGGTCAAAAAAATTGTAAACGGACAAGTCGCTCAGGCAGAAAAAATAGAATGCCTTAAGTTTTTTTTTTCTTTTTCAAGGAACATTGAGGTTGCCATATACCGTAGGCCCACCATTGGTGCAATATTAAAAGCAATAGAAAACCTGCTCCAGCCATTATTTCTGCACACTGATCTGCAAAATAACTTAACAGCTCAGTTAACACATTAAACGTTGTTTAAAAGTACGTAAAATTCTGCCCTCATCCTTGCAACCCCTGTGTTTGTATATTTGTCTGAAGTGTGTGGTCTATTCCCATGTTTACACTGCATAGCTCAGCTCCTGTGATTACAATTAAGCAGCTCTTATCCCTGGACATAATCAAGGCGCACCAGAATGTTGAGGCCTGTTTAATCCTCCTGTAGCACACAGAGCCAGGTCTGGGGGTGGAGGGAGGAACACATGGATGCAAAGTGAGGAGTGTGGACATGATGAAAGATGAGCAAAAAGACTGGCCTTATTATTCTGTGACTAAAGTTGCAGCCAAGAGACACCGTGAACACAGCACGCCATGTATATTTAGCATAGTGGCTGTGTGTATTTTGCAAATGGAGGTGTACATATCGTTCCACATAGGGACTTGGCGCACATTCAGGAGAGCAAAATTCATATTTGTTGAGAGATGTATCTTTACAAAACCAAAAAGACAGACTAACTGAAAAAAGAAAGACAAAGACAAGATCATGATGTAGACTTGTAAGCAAGACAGACAATATTTTCAAAATGATACCTATGTAATTTTGGTACCAGCTCATTAAATCTGCTTTAAAAAAAAAAAAAAAGCAAACGCGACAATAGTCACTAAAATAAGTACTGTATTTACTGACAATAAGGCACACTTAAAAGCCTTTAATTTTCTCAAAAAACAAAGGTGCGCCTTTTAATAAAGTCCATGTGGGCCTATGTAACACCTGCCATAGAAGATCCAAATCCACAAAAAGCTGGAAGTTCAACAGCAATGGAAGAGAAAACAAGCAAGTGGCAGCCAACCAAAACCAAATGCTAAACATTCTAAAAAAAAAACTAACACTTTAGTCATACACATGATTACGGGCAATCATCTCCAGGTAAACATGCCACTGAGACACACATTGGCAAAGGCACTTGGACTGAGTCCTTTCTGATGAGAATTTCCATCCACTTATTTCATGGTAAGCTTTCCCCTGTTCTTTCAATAAAAGTGTAGCAAAAAAGCCAAAGAAAAAGAGGCATAGGACGCATGCAAAATTAATCTATTAATTCTGGTAAGAATTAGGCCTAGGAGAGTGATTATTGTCGATAATAGCAGAAGGTACTGCATACATCAGCTGCTTCAAACTCCAGAAATAATTTGAGATATATGGAGTATTTTTTTA
Organism: Syngnathus acus; assembly: GCF_901709675.1. Classification (NCBI taxonomy): domain Eukaryota; kingdom Metazoa; phylum Chordata; class Actinopteri; order Syngnathiformes; family Syngnathidae; genus Syngnathus; species Syngnathus acus. The sequence goes on along the minus strand of NC_051094.1, from coordinate 13,282,479 downwards.
TGAGGTTGTGCTGCATTGAAATTCAAAAAGGTACTTTTTTGCCTTAATTATATTTTACTGCAGTTCAATTATGTTGGTCCATCCCGGACAAAGACCTGAGTTATCTCCTTAGCAATAGAAGCAATGTGGTGTGCCAAGACAACAGCGCTGTGCCAGCATGGGCAGCCAAGGGGGTGTGCAACGGGAGGGCCAGAGAGCTTGGAGGTGCATGTTAATCACATTAAGATCAGGAGGCTGAGCTCTGCAGGTGTCAGACCAACAAAGGGGCATTCACTTGGGGTTCCTACTTGTTTTCCATGACTGCTCAATATCACAAGCCATTTCAGTTTGGCACCAGAAAACATCTTGCCCATGCTAAAAATAAAATAAATGCCATCATATGTGCAACATGACCAACATTATATTTGCTGTATGTGTGGAATGTGGATGGATGGACGGACGGACTGGTAAGTTGACTAAATGGATCATATGTAAATCACAACATATTGGACCTACAAGAACCTGCTCTTATAATATATTCAACTTTTCTTAAACTTGGCAGCTTGTACGAACATTCCTGACATGTTCATAAAAAATGGTGCAACTTAAATTAAAGGTGGTACAGTGGCATTCACATTTTTGGTTGTACATGTTAAGTACATTTTAAAATAGAACAAAAAACCAAACTATGCATAGTTGCACTATGAATGTTGTGAAATGATTTAAATATACAAAAAGAAATACTTGTAAACATATACTCTTCTCAGGCATCAAGCATTTTTTTTCAATTGAAGAAGACAGTGAAATCAGATGAGACATTAGTTAAAGGCACTGTGCTAAAGAAAACGCAAATAAGTATCCAGCAACTTTGCAGGGCCAGTGAAGAGAAGTGGACCAACATTCATTATCATAAGCAACTGTGAGCAAAGAAGACGTGTTGCACTACATGCCATACATCTTAATATGCAACTCGTGTCAATTTGCCAGAATAATTTGGAAAACGTGCGCACACACTCAGAATTAGACAGATTTGTGAACAATATTTGAGAAAATAAAATATTACCATATTAGACAGACAGAAAGATCTTTGATTTTAGCTCATGTCATTTTTGTTCGGTATGAATATCATATTCATTAAGCCCAAGATCACCAGTTCACGTATTAAGTACTCAAGTGTTTAAGGCAACTAATACCTGCTCTAAATGAAATAACAAATGCACAATAGCATTTCTGTAGTAATAACGCTGCTCCTCAACAACCCCCATGCAACCTTGCTAATGAAATGCTACACTGAACATGAAACTATAATGAGGTAGGAATAACGGTAAGATGAAAAAGATTAACAGTGTAGAGCATAATATTTGCGATGATTTCAAAAGGGGGATTCTAATAGTCTCCTCCACAGCAGACAAGGAACAACGACAAGGTCAAAACCTGTCTAATGGATCACAAACCATTAAATACCTGATGAGAATCCTCTACTATGAGTTTTGTTTTATTGTGACCTGCCCATTAAATTTTCATTTTGGTTACTTTGTGCTACTTGGGGACGCATCAGTCATTTTAAAATAACTGCATTACAATCACTTTTCTATTTCAGCAATCGTTATCAAAATACTTATGGTGTAGCAATGCAAGTCTTGGTGTGGCTTGAAAATGGCTGTTCTTCCCACAGCCAAGCTACCAAATCATGGGCAGTGAAATTAACAGTGAGAACAGTTCTAGTGATGAAATGAAGCAATGATGACGTTTCCGCAAAACTTCCCGAATTGTAATTAATTAAAGCAGGGGCCATCAACGTGATGCTCACCGGCACCAGGTAGCCCCCAAGGACCTCATGAGTATACCGCGGGCCTCTTCTAAAGATGGCTCACCAGTGATGGGACATTGGGATTTTCTAGGAATCTTGTAGAGGTGATCATTGGAAAATTGAAATTTAAAAATATAAACACTGGCACAATGTTATAAATAAAAGTGTTGCAGATGAATAATTATCTCCTAATTATTGTGAGATATCTTTAACATTATCAATGTGAAATTATTGATACAGTAAATGAAAATTTTAATAATCACATATAATAACAAGATTAAAGGCAATATAACATATTACCTTTTCAAACAAACCGGTTTATGAAGAAACATCAGTTAATGGGATGTGACCACTAAACTACGCATCAACATGGTCTTAAAAATGCAACCTGGAACAGACGTAACTTTGCCAGAGCATCGTGTTCAGACAGGTATGTCAATGATAAGTGACAGTGAGGGAGTAATTAGGAAACTATTAGTTCCGCCTCAACCCGCACTACGTAATGAGACAGGAACAAAGAATAAATTGACACAAGAGAAAGGAACAGCCTGAGAGAGTTAAATATTTTATGTCAATCAATAAAAAGATTGCATCATGTCTGTCTCGAACATCCCATAAGCATATCTATGGCCTTCTCTCAAAAATGGGCCTCTATAATAAACAAGTAAATAAATAAATTCACATATTCACATGCAAACTGTGTATCACATGGTGCTTTTCCACAATAAAAAGCAGAGTCGACAAATGTATGATACGCGCACACAAAACGACCCTGTAAGAAGAAGAAAAGTGAGGATGATTCTCAAGATCCAAGACTAACAGGGGCCTTGGAAAATAGTATTTTCAATTTGTGGCATTGATGAGGTTGGGCCCAGAGGGTTATGTTATTCCCTGGCTGCGCCTCTGCACACACAAACAACAGCATGACTGTATGTATGATGATAAAACTGTCAGCGGACATCATTGATGAGGAAACACAAGAGGCCGAGTAAAACTGATATGAAGCTAAGCTAGTTTAAGAACAAAGAGTTTAGCAAAACAAGAGTAAGGATCGTTTAAATGATCCAAACATTCTAAAATTTACCAAAAGAAATTAAGAACAATAGGAAATGTGAATATTCGTCAATAAAATCCAGAAATAAAATTATATAAAACAAGAAGAAGAATAGTTTTATTTGGGAGATAACATTGTCAAATGTATGGTAGTGTCTTCTGTTGAGTAAATAACCATTGCAGACACTATTTTGATGAAAATATGATTCCTTCCAATAATGGTGAAAAACAGCCAGGATTTCATTGTCAAGCAGCCAAGGGGAAAAAACTCAAATTATTCATGCAAAAAGGTGTTTTCTTCCACTGGGATACATGGTGTAAAATTATCATTCAGATCTGTTTTGCATAATGTGATGACACCAAGAAAAAAAAAAGCCTTGATCCCTGAAATTTTCTTCCATGCCTTGCAACAGCTGTTTGAGTTTATTGAAGAAAAACTGAGGCAAAAAAATCAAATAAAAAAGGAATTCATTCAAGTCATTTTTTTATCTTCTGATGAAGGAACGTGATATCAGTGTTCGGTCCAAAGGGGGAGGTATGAAAAGTTCACAGGGGTGTGAGAAGCAGTCCGTCATGTCACGTGAAGACAAATAATAGTACTAACACATCTTAAATCAGTATCATTCGTGCTTATGAATGCAAAATGGCAGCCACATACAAGCAATACACGAGGATGCTTAAAATGTCCAAAAGTCGCTCAAATAAGGGAGTCATACGCTGATGGTGCCATGACTTACTTGTCACATAATAAGCTAAATGAATCTGACATTAACCTACTGTCATTGTGTGTTTTCAAATGTGAATGAGTAACCATGCCACAGAGCTGACAGTTTCAAATACCACATCTTCTTCAGGGACCATGTTTCGAAGTAAATTAGCACAATAAAGAACTCAAGGTTGAACCAAGCCTCAAGTCATATCAGTACCACAACAAAAATGACATTTTAACCTTTAAGATGGGCCAATAGTGACACAGGGTGAAGATGATGAAAGCCCGAAGACAGAGCCATCTTGATTAAAAGCAATTTTCACAAAATCAACACATTCTGCTGCATTTTTGCCATGACTTTTCTCCAGTTTCTGAGGTTAAGGAATTTTTAACAAGGCAAAAAATAATGATGCTATTGCTCAGTCTCAACTCTAATGACTTAATGAAAGAAGGAAAAAAATAAGCAAACCCTTTAAATATTATATTCATAATAACATGTATTTGGCATATTACCTAACATGGGTGCTGAAATGAGATTTTGTGATTCTTCTTATTATAATCATCAACAAACTGAACATTTGTTCTGACATAATCCAATAAAGGCCACGGCATGTGGGTTTTGACTGAGTCTCGAGAAGTAGTTGTAAATGAAGTGCTCAAGCACAATGAAGTTAATTGGATGCATTCACCCCTCACTTCAAAGATGGGTATTAGGCAAGCATGAACGGAGTATGCAGATAACGCTATTAAGAGCATTTTCAAGACTGGTCTTGGATATGTTTGCGCACAGTAGTCTGAATATGATACTACAACACAGACAACACGTCCTGCCACCGACAGACTCCCAATCTGCCAATAATGACATGCAACCTCTTCGACAACTCATTAAAACTGAAAAAAAAAAAGGATCAATAGGGGAAATTGATCCACAAATGAATTTATAGAATAGCGAGTACAATTATAAAGGCTACAAAATTAAATGGTTTTTGTCTCATATGAATGATCGTTAGACAAAAGCGTAGTACATCTCGTCAATATGCGTCATTGCCTAATATCTCTCAATTGCATTGATGACGCCCCCCTGGTTATAGTGAGTTGTAAAGCACAGATTACAACTTGGTGGTGCAAGCATGGATTTGCGCGACAGTACAATGTGCTGCATTGCTTTTACCTCAGTTCGTCCAGTCCATCTTCCTTTACGGACGCGACGAGAGCCTGCGAGATGATGGACAGTAGTTCCGGTGGTTTGAATGAGTAGCTTTTTGTATGCAGTTGAGCTGCTGCGGACCTTCGCTGTCAACCTGCCTAATCTCAGATATTGGTGCGTTCACTTGCCTTCGGTGTAATGCAGTACTTGCGCAAAAACACACGAAAATGTATAATTACTGATTGGAAAGTTGCAACTTGGTTGCGTTGGTGAATAATTGACAATTAATGACAGTGTCGTCGCGCTGTATAAAAGGCAACCTCTATCCCCTTTCATTCAAAACAGTGGATGCTGTCGGACACAGTCTAGTGTCTCCGCCCATCGCCAACCGCACAGAATTGCATGAATACGTAGATTGTAAACATTTACGTACTATGTTAAAGAAATAATCAAGGAATTGCTCTAAATGTTCATTTTTATGATTTTTTTCAATTATTATTGTTAAAAATATATTCTGTAACAAAAGGAATTTAAAATCTATAGATCCCCAGTCCTTTCTTCATCTTGATTTTTATTGATGAGTCTTTCATTTGAAGTATTTTTTCAATCCCTGGCCAGTGTCTCAATGTCCATGCAATGCAGGGCTCAATCCGAGATTGGGGGGGAAGAAAAGATGTTCGACCCCAATGAGAATAAGCGATTCGGGGATTGCTGGATGGGTAGATATTGTATGATAAATATAAATTGTAGTATTTTTACTAAAGTAAAAGCTAGACAGGTTGTACAGTTAATACATATTTTATATTTACATATACATATTGGGGGGGTTGATTGTTTGGGCGACAGGTGCTCCGGTTTCTTCCCACGTTCCAAAAACATGCATAGTATATACTATTAAGAAAAATTAATCGAACCCTGGCCTCGAAATTATCCAAAGGCGTGATTACGAGTGTGATGAGCTCCCTCAATACAGTATTGTATTACAGGAATGTGACACTGCCTGAAAGCATTATGCACGACCTTCAATGTAATTTATACCGTTCTAACTTTTATTGGATAAAATATTTATTTTCACGATATATTGATTATTTTATTTTGACAGTTACGGGAAACGGAAATGAAAAATATTCACTTGACTTGGGACTGAACTGGCCAATCAACGTCACCAGAGGACCTTGGAAAAAAGATGCGCTCGTTTTACTTACCTGCACGACAAGAGTGGGCGACATTCGGGACGTCAATAGCAAACCGAATCCGCCTTAGTCGACGCAAAAAAGAGGGACAGAGCAACGAGTAAACCGAGATAACCACTGTGAAACCTACCCTAACCAGAGCCATTTGCCAGTAGAGAGGCTACTTAACTAGTAAACTTTGCACAGAGGGTTACTCCAGAATATTACTATCGGTGAGTCACGAGCCACGATATTTTGCAGAAATGACAAATAAGTTTCCTTGATTTATTACCCAAAGTAATATGCAGTAATTAACTCTAGTGTTGCTGACGTTAGCTGGTACCGTTGATCGTTCAAAATAAAAACATAACGCTGGCTTATCTTCATAGCGAAAGTAAAATGAAAGCTAACTATTGCAGTTCCATATACACGCATCAATATCCCATTGAACTTAACTCGTTAAACCAAAAATTAAAACAATAACCTTATAGTTCCCAGTTCCACAGAATGATGTGCAGTTTCGTAAAAGGGTAATCACAAACATCAGTTGAAATATGAACATGGTATTTACAGTGCTCTGCATTTCCAATTAGGTCCACATAATGTAATAAAAAAAACATAATGCAAGCAATTATATTGAAAGCTTAATTGCCACATACCAAAAGCATACGTCTGACCACTCTAAACAAATGCTTGTTTCATTTTTGTTGTTGCTGTTGTCTTCTTCCTGGCAGACATGACCATTTTTTGATGGTAGAAGTGGACAGGGGTGTCTGTCATCAATCTCCCACAGCATCCATGTGTATCATTTTTATTAAATTTGACCCCCGGCCTGCATCCAAAAATGCCTACAGGTAATTTTCAGATTTATTTTATATAATTTTTTTATATATATATTTTACAATTAACTCATAAAATGTAAATGCTGTATTAGATTTTGATTTAAAGCAATGCCTAATTAATACTACACAAATTATAATACTAAATAAGCAGAGGCCGGGGCACTTGATTTCAAGCGTATTCGTGTGATTTCACTTGACTTTGACTTGTGAAGTATATTTGAGGATGTGTATTATTACTAAGGCAAGAAAGTTGCCTTTGTCGTCTACACTATAAATCTCTACATGGCACTAAAGCTACCAGTTTACAATAAATGTTTGTCATTGTAAAAACCTAAATAAAATATATTGTGCTCAGCGGAGATGCAGCAGCAATATAGTTGTAGCCCTCATACATACTGCTCTGAAAGTAGTCCAAAATCAATTTACGGGTTGGAAAAAGCCAACCAGCAATGTTCTCTGCAATTTGGTCATGTGACTTTCACAAACTGTGCTATGATTTGTTGTTTGTGGTGCCATTGTCAGTCGACAGCATGTGGGAAATTGGCTGCCCCATGAGATGGATAAAAACAGATGGATTCATCTTCCACATGTGCAATATTAATCAGAATACTGTATTATTTAAACTCGTGGGGCTGCATAGAACATATTATTACGCCACAAATTGTTTCTTTAATTCTCTCTAAGTGTTTACATTTAAAAAAAAAATAATCACTTCTTCAACATTCCAAAGAAATCCTCAACATCCCATCACAGGTGAGCTATTTTTAGAATACGCCCCACAGGTAGTCCTTGCTGACCCCTGATGGACTTATAATGGACTTCTATAGGGACGTTAGCCTGGTGAGCAACATACTTTTAATGCTAAATGAATTTTCTGATCAAAGTGTTATGCTTTTATACTCTTGTGTAGTTAGTTATTGACAAATTGAGCAACTGTCTCCTTACAGGTGCTATCTTAATGTAATGAAGTTATTTGTTTAGGCACCATTCTTGTTCCACACGTATGGCTGATAAGTAATGAGATGAATAATGCACTGTCAACACTGTTGTTGGTGCTACTGCAAGTGTGACCTTTTAGTGAGCAATGCAAACGTGTGCACTACTGCACAATGAGCCATCTGTACGAGTTAGGGTGTAATGTGGAGCGGGGCTTTATTTAAATCCCCCAAACGCTGAGAGCTAATGTCCTACCTGGAAAAAGTCCATCGCTGTCCTTGTCTTTGGGTTTCTGACCCTGCCTAAGGAGATCAGATCAGAGGTGTTTGTGCAGTGACTCAGACATCAACCCGAGGAAAGGTGAAACAGTGTGTCCTCATTCAGTTACAGCAGTGCTATATATAGACTAGTAGTTACAACAGCATTGATGTGCAATGCTGCATACTAAAAAGTTACAAAATGAAAGATCACAAATCAAAAAAACATTGATCACGACAGGACTGATTACAAGTCAGTCGCAAGGCAGACACGTTCTGTGATGTGATGATATTTGATTTGTACTCTCTTCGTCGAAAATGTCCTGCTGGCAATTTCAGTGTTCATCTCTGCTCAAATGTGATGTTGCCCACCGGGTCTGATAACACTAGATTCTGTGTGTGGCATCATTAGAATTTGTTTTCTGGAGCAGCACAGGCTCAGATAGCGCCGTACCAACAAGCTATCATGATTAGCCTTTGCTGCGCAGAGGTTGACCTCTATGAGGTCAGTCGGGGCTGATATTTATCTTCTCCGAAAATGTATGCTCCCATTGCCCAAGATTAATGAGGCGCCTCCTGTGCAGTGACTGTAATTTCCAGAGAATAACAGGCATTTTGTTTTAAGTCCTCCAAAAGCAAAGGGAGGTATTCAAAATTGTTTAAAAAAAAAAAAAGAAATTAGTCACACTGTAAAGATGTTTACCAGTACCTATGACAAAACAAGCACACATAAAACAGTTCATTACACTATCATATCTCATGTTACCACCGCATCCGTTTGATGTAGCACGATCCTAAATTTTTAGGATAGCTTGCAAGTGTTTGCGCATGTAACAAACTTTTTTCACCAGGGTTCACCTGTAAGTTCGTTCCACAAATGTATACAAATGCCTTCCTAAATCGGAACAGATACTAAATACATGACTTCTCTCTTCTCTCCCAAGGCTAATTTTGGCTGCAAATAGAGATGAGCTCTACAACAGACCATCAAAGGCTGCAGACTTTTGGGGGACCAATAGTGACATTCTCAGCGGTAAGTCATTTGAACCAATAAAGTCACAACTTCAATCAGTTGCGTACCACCGAACCACACGAAGGGGTCAATATGGATTTAAAGAATCATTGCAGCCACAGAGAGGGGTCACATCCGTAAGAAGCAGAAATTGTTTTTTTTGCCGTGGGAGGAGCTGTACTTGCTCTCGAAATCTTCACCATCTCCAGTCGCTACACCTCCTGATCCACTGTTCTCCAAAGTTTATTTTGTGCCGACAAAGATTCGCTTCCACATTAAAAGTAGAATCTCACTCGGTAGGCGCATTTTATAGTGTTGGCTCAGAACAATATGGCTTCATTCTTGCAGGATTAACACTAGATGCATTCCATTCGGCAAAGCTGTGAATCAATGTACAGCTTAGTCCAACGTTTACACATGTGACGGCTGTCTGGTAACGTGTTGAATAAACAAGGCAGCCAGCTATATTATTTTTATAATCATTTACAAGTTATTAAATGTACATCTAAAATAATGAGGTTATCAAATTAATTATGGACAAACTACTACTTTGTATTGCTGCAAATGGATAAGTATCCCTTTAACAGAGCAGCCAATTTGACGATAGTGGAAGTGGAGAGCAAAGTCCAGTGTCCTTTCCTGAGATAGTTTTTAAAGTGCATTTCTCTGTGACCCAAGTTTATGCCCAAGTTTATGCAGTTGGTTTAGTGTTGATTAGTCTCGGCTAAGGTCTGCTGATAAAGGTAAATAGGCAGACAGATCTTGTGCTTTTTGTAGATGAATGGCATGCCAAATACAAAGTAAGTCAAACAGAATGTTTGAGAATATGCAAAGTAATCTACATTTTGACCTCTCCTTCACTGCACCTTTATTCAAAACTTAATAGCTTTAAATCATGAAGCAATAGTCTCTCTAGCACTTCAGAATCTAGTAATTCTCCACTGTCACAGGATGTCCCCTTCTGCAGTAAACTATATTTAATTGACTAATGTTCAATACACATTATGGCCGATAGCAGGAGAAATCAATCTTCCTTTTCTTTCCTCTGGAGGAGGACGTGCAGCGATGGCATCCTTGTCCCCTTTGTAATAGACGGGTCAGGACTTCAGCCTTGGGTCCTTTAATTGATGTCTGCTTTTATGAGGCGTGACAGGAATAAATGGCACTGCCTTATCGTGGGACTGGGGGGAGGTCCTGAAGGAGGCGTAGCATGACGAGAGCAGAAGTAAGCTACGGCACCCGGGGGGCACTTGGGCTAGCTTTCTGTCCACCTTTCAAGCAGTAAGCTCATTTGGCTCCACTGGTCACTGTCAGTTTAAGTGGCCTGTGGTTATTGATCACCAGCCAATGCAGTAGACTTAAACGACCTTTCCGTTCCCCTTACATGAGCTGTCAGGGAACATGCCGAAGAAAAGGCACATTTATTGATTTATATGTATTCTTCAAGATTGCAAGAAGATTCATTATGTGTATCACGTGTCAAGCAGATTGTCCATTTTTGTTCTATATTCGTGGATGCACACAAGTGTATCTTCCAATGTTGCTGTGTACTTTTACTTTTAATGATTTGGAATTTCATTCAGCTCAGAATTCATTGATATGTATCTGTTTCATTTTTGCAAACCAGCTGTGTGTTAGTAACTGTCACATAAATCAAGAAAATGATCAATGAATGTAGAACTTAAGAGCAAGTTATCTGACTATGACTACAAAGCTTTGGTATTTTTATAGAAGAAATGTTGCTTTTAAGATTCTCGCACTCATGTCCCATAACTCAGGTCTTGATCTGGAATATGGTAAAGAAGGAGGATCATGGCTAGGGATCACCAAGAACGGGAAGCTAGCTGCAATCACAAACTACATGGAAGGACGGCCCAACCCAGATGCGCAAGGAAGAGGTGATGTTCATTTTGGTTGTTTTTTTTCCACCCATCATTCCTCCGTTTGTTCAGTTCATCGTAGTCAAATAGAGTTACAATCTATCATTATCCTTCCACAGGTTTCCTTGTTTCCAACTACCTTGCAGACAAGGACTTGGACTGCTACTCCTACCTAAAGAAGGTCTCAACAGAAAGTCACCTGTATAATGGCTTCAACCTTCTCACAGCAGAGTTCAAGTAAGTAAAATATTTGCTGTTGTTTGGATGAATTGTACTTTCACAAAACCACACCTTTAAAATCCTTTTTGGTTTTATAGGGTTAGGTTAGTTTTTTTTTTTTTAATGCAGTTCTGCTCTTGAAAGGTAATTCTGTATTTTTCTTTTCTCAGTTTTTTTAGGGTTTTTTTCTGATGTGCTTACGGGACTCACATTAGTGATACTCTTTCTGAAGAGATTAAAAGGAAACAGTTATTTCGTCCTAAACTTTCTACGATACGTACATGTAAGTCACGGATGAAGCTATGGAGTCATCCACATAGTCAGCAATCGTACCTTTAGCCTGCTCCAAATGATCTCTGGGGTGATTCGGGTCATTTTAGCTGAAATGTGAATTCATCATGGAGCAAGGACAAAATTGCAGTGATCACAGAATAAAACACTATTAGTCTGATATAGTATCTGACTTGACACATAGTAATGAAGAAACTGCTTTGCTGCATCGATCTTCGGGACCTTTCATTCAAGGTCTCCCAGGCAGCATGCCGATTGCTTGGCTCACAGAAATCAGTAAAAAGCCTGTTATCTGCTCTTCCCTAATCATCCCCGATCCTCTGCTCTGTGACTTTGACGTCCTGCTGTTCACTCATGGAAGCCTAAATATGGCCCTCTGCTGCTTCTCATGGGTTTCATAAGTAGAAATAGCTCATGTTTTCATTCAATGGCCAGCTCCACGTGATGTGTTTTGATACGTCTGAGGCACCTTGACCTGAGTGCTGATAAGGGCTCTGGTTTTTAGTAAAGCCTTGTTAGCACCTTACATTGTGTTTCAGTTATTTGCACTGGCTTCTTGCATATTTGACCATTCAGTGGGTTCTGTATGAATTCATTTGATGCCTGCAGTCATAGAAACCATAGTAATGTGCTGTAATCATACTTGAAAATAAATTGACCACGGTAGCGATGTATGTTGTGATGTGTTCCCACATGACAATATTCAGCTGAGGCTGCACATGCAATTTGCACACAAGATCTTGTGAAGACAGATTTCACGGTGCCAAGATTCAACCTAATCATTTGTTGCAAATGAAAGTGTGTCTGGTTGTCCATTTCAGTGACATTGACAATAAATGCAAAAGGTTGCTTGACACTTGCATCCTAGAGTTTTATCAGCATTTGGAGGGGTTCGTTTATTTTTATTTTTTTTCTTGAATGCATTTCAATGGGCATCAAATACACACATATTTTGCCTATTCACGGGCTGACCAGGTCCTTATCCCTTGCAGATGGTGGTGGTCCACTGTAGTCTATAAGTTGTTCAAAGCACCTAAGTGTAATTTGAATCTAGTTTTAGACTATTTGTACTGGGCAGTGATCCTAATTCTAGCATCTTCACATGTCAATTTCCCTTGAATTTCAGTCTCAAACATATTTAAAGCACCCAACTGATTCTGCCTTTCACAAAAATAATTCATTTTCCAGTCAGGTGACTCCTTTAACATAATCTTTCTATTTTTGTTGTAGTTGGAAAACCTCAGAGACTCTGTCACAGCACACATTCGGGAGTACTCTGCATTAGCAACTATCATGAAGTACATGATTTCTGATTTTTCGTTTCATGATGTCCCATGAAGAACCTTGCAAGATTATTTGTGTTACTATGGAAACAGAGGCAGCACTGAACCCATCCATCTGAAATCAGGTCTGTTTTGTGTGTGTTGCTGTAGAAAGGGTTTTGACTTTTACCCTCTTCTCTGCCTGTATTTTTGTTGAGTTGATCAATCACAGTGACGTATCCTAACCGCCACCACCCCATCCCATTTTTCATGTGCCATTACACAGGAATCTACAGCTTGAGTAATTCACTTCTGGACACCCCGTGGAAGAAAGTGCTGCAAGGCAAGCGACAGTTCACCCGCATTGTCAACAACCAGTCACTCTCCTGCGATGGACTTGTGCAAGAGCTCCTGGGTGTACTTAATAATGAAGATTTGTACGTGCAAACCAGACATTCACAAATCCAAACACACCAGATTATGGCGTGTTTTTAATTTTAAAAACATCGTATTGAACATTTGAAAACTGTTTAAACCATAGCTTCTGGTTTCCCTTACTGTAATTATTATTGCCACTTGTCTCACCACACTGCAGCTGAGGCTCGACTCATGAGATATGTTTCATGCATGAGCTTTGATATAAAAAATGTAACCTACATTGAACCTATTCTTAAAAATGTCACCCCCTAATAACCCATATCTGTATTGTGCGTCTGATGAACAGGAATTCGCCTGATCCAGTTCAGGAGAGCCAAGGTGATGGTTTCAGCAAGTCCATAATCCAGGCTTTGTCAGCCGTGTGCGTTCGCACTCCCGATTATGGCACCAGGTTGGTTACGATTACTACTAACACCAGATATCGCGCACCCCCTGACTAAGGCTCAGGTGCAGGCACAGTCCCTGACATCACGCTTCAAATTAAACAAATTAACCAAACAACATGATCTGTTCCTGTCTTAGTTCTGTTTGCATGTTCATATTGTTTGTTCTTTCAGGACCAATACAATTATCCTCATTGATGCGGAGGGGAACGTGACCTTCACAGAGCACAGCATGCTCAATTGTGATACAAACAACTGGTGCACCAGTTCTTTCCGATTCAGGTTGCACACATGAAGATGTTCTGGAGGAACCTCACGTTGTGCCTCAGAGCTTCGCTATTTCTTGCATTATCATCACCAAATCATTTTGTGTTTAAGCCCCCCCCTGTCACCATGGCAACTAAGAGTCGCCGTTGTTGCACTCAACACAGCAGCAGCAGCTACCACAACAGTTATTCAGATCTTATTTTTGATTAAGCTGTAAATGATATCTGCAGATTATTTAAAATATTACCAAAGACATTTTTGTGTGATTAAAATGTTTTTAAATATTTCAAATGTGTTGCAGTGTCAACAGCTGACAACAGCGTTGGTTGATCATTCATATAACCTTTGATGCAGCTACATTTTTCTTAAACCCAATGGCGTTATCAGCAATGTACAGATCTGTTGAAAGATAACGGAAAGCATCTTCGCATGTGTGATTTTCTTCTTAATTCTTAATAGCAATTTGCTTTACAACACATGTATATATTTTGGGGCAGGATATATAAAATACAGCAAATAAAACTCAGAGATTACATTTTGTTTTGTTGTTTAGTCCTTTTATGTATCAATGTTTGCAACATCTTTGGAAAAAAAAGTAGTGATGAGACAATTTATACAAAAACCCTTGAAAATACGTAATTGGGGAAGGCGGATACAATTCAACTTGCAATAAAGAATGCAGTCAAACATTTACCGTTTTCTAATTTGCAGTGCTCTACATCAGAATTATATAACATTTACCTCATTGTGTACTGCTATACAAATTGTGTACATATTTGTTTCAATTCAAAGCTAACAAATATGACTACGACAGTGTAATGCTATCTAATTGGACTATTTAAAAACAAATTACGTCATTAGTTGGAATAAGTGCACAAGGCAGATAATGGGGACACATCATCAGCAATGGATTTACCATAATTTGCCTCACAGCACATTTTCACGTTGACTTGAGCTGCAAAGTTCAATGCGTAGAGCAAAATTAAATCACACAACAAAAGCTGATTTGAAGGTCGGCATAATTTATTTTTTTCTTGATTTAGAATATTTTGTCTTTGTTTTCCTGTAGCAAATCATAAAATAAAATGCCACTGGTGGTATGCAGACGTACTGTATGTAAATCGCCAAGTGGACGGCTTTGATTGACAGCGTCAGTAACCAATAATCAAGAAGCCGGCATTGGAGAGGCCGAGCTAAATTCGTGTGCGGTTGTGCACTTCAAGATGGCGCCACTGCAAATTTGTCTGAGTGAATCGTTACGTAGGTAGTGAGGTCCTGATGAGATGGTTACATTATATGCAAAGGTGTGTATTCACTCAAGCTCATGTAACCTCAAAAGGCTTTGCTATTAAGATGATTACTGTCTGTGGACTGCAGTATTGTTTGTCGCTTGTTTGCTACTTAGCATTGACGCTAATGCTAGCAGGGCCCCGTTGCTTCACTGTAGCTAACCTGGAGAACGTTCATAGTATGTGGCTTGGTTGCGTGTTATTATGATTCACTCACGACTAACAAGTATTCTTATCCAGGTATTATAACATTGACGGTGGTCGTGGCGTATATATTTGCTGATTATGCTCTCACCGTTGTTTTTTTTCCCTAGCTGCCAGAGGAATCGCTGGAGCATGATGATCGCAGCCTTGATCCAACATTAGGCTGAATGCATTGTGATTTCCAATAATTGAGACAGTGATTCTGAAAGCTGTCTACATTAATGAAAAGAACAATGTAGTCAGCTTAGCATATCCATCTCTGATACGTGTTCTGTTCTGGATGTGCTTCTGCATGCATTCTACAAGAACAAATCAAGTTAGTTCATATCAGCTGATTCGTAAGTTTGAAAGAAGTTTAGATTCTGTAGAAAAACAATGGAAATAGATGATGTTCTACCACCTCTCCCTTTGGAGCCACCTCATGATTTTGGCCAAGATGAGGGCAGAGCACCTCCACCACCTCCCCTGCAAACGTCCAGTGACGCAGAGGTAATGGACGTTAGCTCTGGTGGTGATGGATACATATGCACCCTAGGGGATGTCGAAGCAAATCCACTGCAGCCCCTCAGCACTGGCACAATTGCTTTCTGTAGCCAGCCCTCAAATGAGGCCAATTACTCCAACCCATCGTGCCCCAGAACAGCTCGTCACGCTCCCCCTGTAATCAATTTTCTACCAGATAGCAAGCTGCTAAGGGATGTTAAGGTCCGTGTTAGCTTCGTTGAAAGCAGCTGTAGCAAAGACAGGAAGGTTTTGTATACAGGTGAAGAGAAAGAGCGAGTTAATGATGATAGTTTAGACAATATGAATGGTGAGTTGGATTTCTCCAGTGATCAGAGGCTAAGCCAAGGTAGCTCAGGAACGGCAGATGGAGATGGTAGGGTTTTGGAGGCTGACA
The DNA here is from genome assembly GCF_901709675.1 of Syngnathus acus. NCBI lineage: Eukaryota > Metazoa > Chordata > Actinopteri > Syngnathiformes > Syngnathidae > Syngnathus > Syngnathus acus. Next base: position 13,266,431 of record NC_051094.1, on the reverse strand, counting down.
CAGACCTTGAGGACAAAGTAGAGTATGCCGTTCTGGATGAGTTGGATGACGTCTATGACAATTTCATGGATGATGAAGAAAATGGCGGCTTTCAGTCAGAGGTCAGAATTCAACAGGAGCAAGCAGATGGAGAGTCCATGGCTTACACGTACGAGGTAAGTTCATCTTCCTACCACTGTCACAAGTCTTGTCTTTCCTTAAATCTCACACACAATAAGTGTGGTTATTGTTTAACACGTTTTTTTCAAGACGTCTTCCTACTGATGCCTACATATGTCTTAAAAAACGATGGCATTCATCATCATCAGTAGCCCAAACATTTTGAAGCATACTCAAGTTAAGGCATCAAACATCAAATCTTTAACAGGTCAAGTCATTCCTCATCATCAATAATCAAGTTCTTCAAGGTTTAATTGTGGAATTTCATACGCATGCCCCCTCAGTCCCATGTTGTGATGTCTATCCCGAACTTCTTGGGCAATCTCAAACTTTAAAGGAGGAATTCGACAATGACGTTGACGCTCTGCTGGAGGAGGGCATGCCAGTCCCCAAAAAGATGCGTCCAGCAGAGGACAAATTTAGTGGCGACAGCGATCACCAATCAGACGGTGACGGAAGTGTTCAACCCATGATGACCAAAATTAAAACTGTCATGAAAAGTAAGTGGCAACTGTTTGTTTTTAATTATGCACTGTTAAATGTTTTTAATTACCACACAGAAACTTAGTGAGACTTACTCAAGTATTCTGCTGTCTGCATCAAAAATTAGTATAGAATCACTACTAACTGTGACGTGTGTGTATGTATACGTTCTAGGCCGGGGACGTCCACCCACTGAGCCACTTCCAGATGGATGGATCATGACATTCCACAACTCAGGCATTCCAGTCTACCTGCACAGAGAGACCAGAGTCGTAACTTGGTCCCGACCCTACTTCCTTGGATCAGGCAGCATAAGGGTAACTAAGGCGAGGTTCACACCGCAGGTCTTAATGCTCAATTCAGATTTTATGCGGGAAATTCATTTTTTTTGGAAAGAGTGTTTTGTAAAATTGTGATGAGTCTTTTCAATTTTCAGAGACATCAACTAAATATCACCTCAATATATGAAGCATCTGTGTTGCTTAATTCCTACTATCAACTTAAATGTCCATTTTATGCGGCATGTATTAAGTGGGATTAAATCAATTCTCAATTTCCCCTCAAAGCACTGATTTACGCCTGCTTGGAGCTTGTTTTGGGCTTTGGATGGAGTATTGGTCGGCTGTATTCACATTACAAAAACATCTGATACGTATACGATCTAGGGCCACATATATTACACACTATTCTATAATGAAAAAGTAGTCGTCTCAAACTTGAAAATTGCAGCTTTGAAACTTAGTCATGAGATATGGGGTATTTTTCTTTACTGTAGTATTTGTCTTAAAACTCTTTGTCTGCCACTCTGATCTAGAAACATGATCCTCCAACCAGCAGCATCCCCTGCTTGCACTATAAGAAGATGAAGGAAAATGAGGAGAAGGAACTCAACGGCGTCGTGGATCGTCAAGCACAAGAGTTTCCTGTTAAGTCCAGCGTGGGGCTAAATGGTGACGACCATGTAGAGAACTCCAACAACACAGCTGAGGTGCCTGATAATGTTCCTGCCTCCAATTCTGCTGACACCGCCCTAGAGGGTGAGGGCATCACCAAAGACAGTCAGCCTGCTAAAGGGCCTCCACACTGGGACTTCGCTCAAGGAGCCCTAGGACAAGTCAAGGCCAAAGTGGAGGTGTGCAAGGACGAGTCCATTGGTAGGTCCCGGGTGTTTGAAAGGGAGAGTTTTTTTATTTTTTGTTTCCAAGATAGTATTAAATAAACCACAGCGCTAACGCTATAAATACTTGACAGAACTTGAAGATTTCCGACAATACCTGGAAAAGTGCTTTGACTTTGAACAAGTGACGGTGAAGAAGTTCCGCACATGGGCTGAGCGAAGGCAGTTTAACAGAGACATGAAGAGGAAACAGGCTGAATCAGAGAGACCCATCCTACCTGCAAACCAGAAACTCATTACACTGTCAGTCCAAGATGCACCTACTAAGAAAGGTAGGTAAATTGCTGAATGATATTGATAGTGTTAAAATTGATTGTGTTAAAATGAAAAATACTGCCAGTTTTGTTCCAATCTGTATTCATTCTGTCGGTTTTGTTTTTGACTGAGCGATGAAGGTAATTAACTTGTCTTGTGTATTAACTCACTTTATATTTATCAGAATTTGTCATCAATCCCAATGGGAAGTCTGAAGTTTGCATATTACATGAATACATGCAACGTGTCCTTAAGGTTCGGCCTGTTTACAACTTCTTTGAATGTGGTAAGTTTTGCCTTGAGGAAAAAATATTTAAAAGTTCCCTGACACTCATAAATTGAAGACTAAAGCTTCTTTTTCAGTCCCCCCCCCAGTCATTGAACAATGTTTTTGTCCCTTGCAGAGAACCCAAGTGAACCCTTTGGCGCATCTGTCATTATAGACGGAGTCACCTATGGCGTAGGGACTGCAAGTAGCAAAAAACTTGCCAAAAATAAAGCTGGTAATTTGTTAACTGCACACTTTGTGGGATGTTGCATATCGTACTACCATAAAAACTAGGGATGTAACGATAGCAGCCGTATCTCTATTAAAAGTAGCACATCTCTCTTAAAAAAGAAAAAAAAATTCACTCGCTTCAGCCAACCACAGCATTGTGAGTGATATTTGATGCCGCTGAGCCAATAGGAACACATGACGATAAAATGACTAGACAAGCCTATTTTTTCATCACTGCTGTTTTGCACAAAAGCACAAACGTTTTGTAGAAGTCACAGGAATATGCTGCTATTTTGGATGAGGTTTGATTCATAATTATACAAGTGCGAAGAAAGTAGGCCTGTAAGCATGCGTCGTGAATCCGATGGTGATATTACGTATCTGCTCAATTTTTGCGCAAAATACTAACATTTATTACAGTTATTAGTATGAAATAAGGGGCAATCTTGTATTATTATGGGCTTTTTTTTCCTACAATGTCATTGGGTTTTATATAGTATCATGAAAGTTTTTTAATATCGCCAACATCCCCACAGTATTGTGTGATTTGGATCTCGTTACATCCCTAATATAAAGTGGTGTCACAATAGTGCGATTAAATATGGCTTTAATCATCTTCTGACAATTTCATGTATCCTGCAGCAAGAGCCACACTGGAAATCCTTATACCTGACTTTGTGAAGCAGACTTCTGAGGAAAAGCCAATTGAGGCAGATGAACTTGAGGTACATCCAACCCTTCCCTAGCAACATGCATATCGTCAACTGTGTAGAGGTGAATTTCTCTTATCAGAAACAACAGCAGGAGTAATGTGAGTGTTTTTACCCCCCGCAGTATTTTAACCATATCAGTATAGAAGACTCGAGAGTGTATGAGCTGACCAACAAAGCGGGGCTTCTTTCACCGTATCAGATTCTTCATGAGTGCCTTAAAAGGTGGGTGGAAAATATTGCACCCATACAAAGTCAATCGTTTAGTACTTTTGAAAGCAATATGACGTGTTTGGTAAACCTTTTCCCTACACCCCGTGAGCCTTTGAGTAAAAGATGGTTGTGACTTTATTGACGTTATTAACTATTCTTTTTCTTTTCACTTTATTAGAAACCATGGGATGGGAGACACTAGCATAAAATTTGAGGTCATACCAGGGAAGAATCAGAAGAGTGAATATGTGATGACTTGTGGGAAGCATACTGTGCGTGGTTGGTGTAAGTGATTTCTTTTCTGACACATTTTCTGTGATCACTGCGATACATGGAGTCATTCTAAGATCAATTTTGTGTGTTGTTAAGCTTACATTGCTGACTCTTTTGCACGTCAGATGACTAAAGTGCACACGTTTCTTTATTTGATCTCTGCAACCAGGCAAGAACAAGAGGGTTGGCAAACAGTTAGCATCTCAGAAGATTTTGCAAATGCTTCATCCTCATGTGAAGAACTGGGGCTCACTACTACGAATGTATGGCCGAGAGAGTAATAAGATGGTCAAGAAGGTAGGTTTTAATTTTCATAGAGTAATGATTGAATTCATATTTTTGTCCAGAGCACTGTTGCTCACAGTCCATTACGGTCACTCACCTCACAGTGGCATACGGCTGCTCACCACAATTTAGTAGGCGAGCGTGCTGCGTAAATGTCTCAGTAACGTTGCTGTACCTCTTTCATTGTATAGGAGAGCTCAGACAAAAGTGTGATTGAGCTGCAGCAGTTTGCTAAAAAGAATAAACCAAACCTTCATATCTTGAATAAACTGCAAGAAGAGATGAGGAAACTGGCAGCACAAAGGGTAAGTGTTCAATGTTGAAATTTTATCCTAAGCCATCAAAGGCTAGCTAGATTTTTTTATTATTTTTTTTATTATAAATATTCATTTGAATTCCCCCTCTATTTTCTCTATTGAGTCGTAAAAGTCGTATGTCACAATGATGAAAGTTTTTGAAATATCTTGGTTTCATTGTTTTCAATCACAAAAAGTTGGGAGATTTTTTTTCCATCCTCAATCTTGCTCAGAACATCTAAATATCCAACTTCATGATTCACTCTCCCTTGCATGAATGCATATCCAAACATGGCACAGTCCCTGCTTTGTTCTGTGCACGGCACCAGTGAAATGGCCCTTACACACATTTTCCTGCTACTTTTGGGTGAATGGGGTGCTAATGGCCCCAAAAGTCTTCTGTTGCTGTTGTCAGTCCATTTTCTGATTTTGGTAGAGTACACACATAGATTTTACGATTAGAATAGGGCCTTCAGTATTCACTGAAGAATAAGCGTCATAGTTGTATGTTTGTGTTTTTAGGAGGAAACTAGGAAAAAACCCAAGATGACCATCATGGAATCTGCCCAGCCGGGGAGTGAACCTCTCTGCACTGTTGATGTCTAACCAGAAAGCTAGCCAGGCACCACACTCACTCTCTTTCAGCACTCCCATCGTCATTGCCATGTAGGATGGTAGATCATGTTACGTCATACTGCTTGCTTCTCGTCTGTGTGTAGTTAGATTGGCTGGTAGACATCAGGGTAGGACAAAATGCACTAACAGACCATAGCGCAATTACCATCTACCTCTCTAGATGCTTCCCATCTTTGGTACAAGGAGAAAGTCACCCTGGGTGCAGTTAAGATGGCATGTTAGAAACATTGTACAAATACAATGCATGCACATCAGACTGTAACAACCACTACCTACCATGGCTTTGTTTTCAAGTGTCTTAATAGCTTCATTTCAATACCAGCACCTGTGTTTTTATTAGTGTGTCACAAATTTGAAAGGGACTACTTGTATTTATGCCATTATTGGGAAACAAAGTGACTTGCATTTTATGGGCTTGAGTTATGGCTAGTATGGTGGAGTACATTATTGATTCATGATTTTTTTTTTTTTTGTTTCTCTCCCCTTCCAAATTGACTTGGTCTGCATGCTTGAAAATGTGTTGTGATGTGATGAGTAGGTACAACAATTGAACAATTATGTACTTGTGTCCTGTCCAAGAGATTTGTTGCTGACTTTTTAGCCCGCCTCCCCGGCCACAGTCATTTCTTTACCAGTCTTTACTTGACAACACTGTTTGGATATTTAAGCCGTGCACACCAATTAACATTTCGTTAGCTTTGTATTTTGGTGTTCTTAACTTAAATAAATGGTCAACATGTTGCCTTAGCTAATCCTTTTCACTAAGGGCCTTGGGTGTATTGATTGGACCTAAAACTTGTGTGAAAAGACCAAGTCCTCACTTCCAAAATAAAGCATTTACCTAGCAAATTAGTATTTTTAAAAGATAAGTATGTCCACAGCATGACTTGAGGTATTTATCTACTTTGTATCAGTTTTGTATGTTTACCTTTATGCTGACAGCTGACTGCGTATGACAGTACGTATACATCAATATATTGTGCAGAATGCAACCATGAAAAATTTACTTGGAAGGCTGTCACGTAATTTTAGTCCAACACAAGCTTCTGAAACTGTATACCAAAGCCTAAAATCCAGTCATATGCATTTTATAGACTACCTAATGTTGCTGCAAACTTTGCCATTAAAAGAATATCTGTAAAAGATAAGATGCTAAAATAGAAAACTGCTGTGCATTAAAGTATTTGGCTTGTCTATTTCAGTTGTGAGGCTGAGATTTTGGTTAGTTTTAATGATTTTGTTTCTTTCATCATGTATATGTGTTAAGTGTTTCAGTGTGAGACTTGCTTGTACATGTTATGCTCTTCTTGACTTGCACCAGTGACTTCTTTGGGATGGTGTTGCCTACAGAATGAAGTATAGTATGTATTGTAACAGGAACTTCATGACTGGTGATGTTTGTTATGCAAAATAAAATGTATTGACTAATGTCTGTGGTATTCAAAAGACCATAGAAATATTATTACATTGTATGATAATTTAGTAGGTCCCAAAGCAGTGTTTTGGAAATGTTTTATTCCAAAAGAAATAGACGTCACAAATTAAGTAGTAAAAGGAAAAAGAAAATTTTCTGCAATTTTTTTTTTGTTCAGCTCTACATAGAACAGAAAAAAAAGAAGCTGTTCAGTTTCATTCGACATGCATGTTTGAGCATCATTTGCAAGGGAACTTTTCAAGATGAACATATAGATTCTTCTGGATCGTTGGTCTGCCGCTGGGAGTTGTACTCCACTCTCTCAAAGAGCAGAACCATCTCAAAGTGCGCAGTCTGAGGAAACATATCCACAGCCGTGGCTCGTACAGGCTGGAACGGTGTTCCATGAACTCTGTTGGAGGGTGCCCTGCACAGGCTATAGAATTTTTTTTTTTTTTTAATTAGCTGATAGTAAACATGGAGGATTTGGCTATAGGAAAATGTTTAAAACTCACTCAATGAAGTTATTCATGGCCGCCTTGGCATTGCACGCCACATAAATCAGCCTCTTAAGATTCTCTGCTCTCCTGATGGCAAGTATCACCTTGGAATCTGTAATTAAGACAGCACCCCCTTAAAAGTTAACCATCCCATGTTGACATTTTAAGTTTTCTAAACTTACGTAAGCCTGCCCTTGGTGGATCCACAATGGCCGTCAGGTTTGGCGACACATGAGCATTGAGAATACTTGGGAACAAAACTTCAGCTTTCCCGCAGTGAAACTCAACATTGCTGAGGCCTTGAGTTGAAAACGATGAAAAGCAAACATTTCTAACAAACAGCACTTGAAATTCACTTTTCATACACTCACCGTTGAGTTTCGCATTAACTCGAGCATCCTCCACTGCCTCCTGGCAAAGTTCAATTCCAATTACTTTCTTGACCCTCTGCACAAAAAAAAAAAAAAACACCAGTTATTTTTGTTTCTGGGCATCACATCTGTCACTCAGCAATTGTTTAGCAGTAGTCTGTATAATTGTACTGGCCTCTCAAATGATGAGCGCTACAAAGCTGCAGAGCCTACACAACTACACGGATGTCCCAGTCATTACCTTAGCCAGAGAAAGGCCAATAGTTCCTGTCCCACAGCAAACATCCAGAACCGTGCTGTCCTGATCCAGTTGCGCCCATTCCCCAACAGTAGAGTACAGAACCTCTGCTCCTGCTGTATTTATCTATCAGGGTGCACAAAAGATAGAAGAAAATCAACATGAGCTTGTTAAACTGTTATTGAGAGACTGACCTCAAAGCGTTGACAGGAACACCAAGTAATAGGCAGAAAGGTTTCTTACCTGGAAGAAAGAATGAGGAGATATTCTGAATTTCAAACCAAGAAGTTCCTCATGGATGCAGCCATCTCCTGCCACCAGCTCACAAGGCAAGTCTTCCATGTTAGGAGATTTCCTTCGGCCACAAAGAGAAAATTCATTTTTGGATAAATATGTACCGGTCATCAAATCACAAACCTGCGACTTTAACATTAGATGCCTTTACAGCTTGCATAATAAACGAAGTACAAAGTAATTGTAGCGTAGTATCACGTGCCCTCTTGTCAAATTCTTAAAGATCATGAAACATGTACATCAAAAATACCCAGAGTGAACACAATACGCAGTTTTAGAGTGGTGACTTTACTTGCGTGTGTGTGTGTGTGGGGTGTGTGTTCTACATCGCCTCACCTTTGGCCCTCTTTGACAAAATAGAGAGAGGTGATGCCGCTGTCTTTGCCCTCTCCCTCAGAAAAGTATTTCTTCATGGAGCTCTTTAATGCATCAAGTTCTGTTTCTTCAAGTTTCTAGTGAATTGTTGAACATGTGCAATGAGTCAGAAACAGAACCTCCAGGGAAACAGCAGTGAATTCATGTGAGTGCCTATCCTACAAACAAAACTCATTACCTGTGGGTTGAAGAATACTACAGCCATGGCTTGCTTGGTCCTGGTGGTCCGAACAGTCAGCTGCTTCCAGTGTCCTTCGTACGTTTCGGGACTGTACACGGTGTAAGGAGTTGACCTATGTCATCGGGTCACATTAGTATCACAAATGGAATCAAGCACAAAGCATAAAATGACAACATTACCACAACAATAATAACAAATATTTTATTTAACAAAACCCATGAGATTTCTTCATATTGGATTATCTTTTATTCTTTCGGATATTGTTTTGTGTTGGTCATTGACTGAAGGAAGTCTGGATAGTCTTTTTTCAGGTGTGACTTATAGTCCAGAAATGACAGTACTCAAAACCTGGAATGATCTTTATAGTCACATAGCACGATTATTCTGAACAGTATTATTTGAGCTTAATTAATACATAAGAGTTTCACTTTTGAACACTTGAAATAAAACACATTCTTTTTACACACCTGATGAATTTCTGAAAGTCGTGGACAACTTTCTTGGCCTGGGTTGAGACGTGGCACGCCTCCTGCGGCCCCACCACATCACAGGAGCCTCCTTTATATTTCCCCAGACGGAAACCAACGGTCTTATCCTCCCCATCCGCACCCACTGAGATGAGGAACTCGCACTTGTTTCTGTACTCTGTCTGTCAGCATACACAAGGGTTAGACACCACTGTATTTGAATACAGAATATTGAAGATCAAACTTAGCCCCAAAGCATAGTGAGACATTCCAATAAATGGTGCTTGGACTTAAACAATCTACAATAGTTTAGATATTGGACAGTGTGACTTACATTCTGCCGGGAAGTGCTATTGGAGGATGATGTGCAGTACGGGAGCCCCATTGGCCCCTCTAAACTAACTACATTGGTATTATATTATTAATTATAATAACTTAAGTTTCTGGAATGTTAAATACACCAGTATGTGGATGCACGAAAAGAAACTAATATAATAAATATAATGAATATAATGATTTTGAAAATTTAAATGCCACCCCCCCAAAAAAAATCTAATGTAATAGGCAAATTACCACTTATTAATTCAAATGCAAAATTGTTGAATTGCTAAACATAAAATGTTTTAGTGGTTAAAAAGCAGATGGATTTTGCATGTTTAATTCCCGTCAAACAAAGACTGCACCTGAGCTGAAAACACTATGTCCATTACAGAAATTCCGCGACATATATTGTTCTGACACAAACCTGTGAAGGGGATGGATGAATTGCTTCCAGTGGACAGCACATTCTGTTGTGTTTTCCTTTGACATCAAAAAGTAAGGGCACCATGGCTTTGTTGGTGCTTGCAATTTCTCTAATGGGAAAACAACATAGTGGTCAGTTAATTTTTTTCCGAAGTTGCCATAGAAACAGATGACATGCCCTCACTTGGCCAGCCTCTGCAGAACCGCTACGGCATCTTGTTCCTTCGTCCTGAGCTGCTCCTCATAGGGAACATTCCACAGGGGAGTCACCGCATTGGCGATCTGGACGCTAAGCGGCTCCTCCTTCTCATCACCTTCTGCTCGCTTGGAAGGAGGCTGCCCTCCCAAACCTTCACCCTCCTCATTCTTCCTCTTCCTCTGAATGGGATCGGCTTTAGGCTTGGCCAGTCTGACGCTCAACACCTGGCCCTTCCAGTGCATGCCGTGCACCATCTTCATGGCTTTGTCACGCTCCTCCTCATTCTTAAAGGTGACAAACGCAAACGTCTGCTTGCCAAACAGCTTGATCTTGTGTGGGTTGAGGCCATGCTTGGCCAGAAACTTCTTCAGGTCATTGAAGCCAACGAACTTGGGCAGATTCCGGATCTCCACTTTGAAAATCTCGGACGTAAAAAGGTCTTGCTTGATGTAGCCATATATGTTCTGCGCCGATGCCACCTCACCTTCTCCTGCAGTGCCAACGTTATCTGAGGAGTCTGTGGGGAGGTCAGCTGTGTCCCTCTCCTCCGGGGGGGCTTTTTCAGTCACAGGGTTGCTACTACAGTCTGCCATGATACTATTGCCGGGGGAAAAAATATTTACTCGTTTTAAGAATAAGAACAGAATAAACATAGTGAATATTCAAGCTGAAATGATGAATTGATCAACTACTAAATGATTCGCAAATTAATCAGTAACCATTTTTGATGATCGATTTATCAATTTGAGACCTAGTTTAATTTAAAATTGTCCAAATCCTGGCAACTCTCTGCTGACTCCCATTCAACACGAGTTTGAATGTGATATCTGAGTACAGCAACACCCCCACGTATAAGAGGATATGCAGACTTGTGCAACCACATCACAAGTAGTTTGATTTTAGGTACCCACTCAAAATGATTTTATTTTGATTCAACTGATTTGTGCAGGTTATAGGTCACATTCATGATATTAAAAAGTTGTTTAATTCACCTTGATCTTGTTTACTTTTGTCACAATCATCTGTCATTTACCTTTAGCGAGTAAACTATATTTCTAATGTAACTCACTCACAAACATGGGGGTAAACATTTAATTTAAAAAATACTTTTAATACATTAGCGTTGGAAAGCAACAGAGTTGGCTGTTCAAAACAGAATATCAGCAAAACTAGAACGACATTGTCATGCTAGCACGATACAAAGCTAGAGGTTTTAGTTTAGTATATTTGGAGTGGTACCTTAAACCTTCTTGTGGTACGTTTCATCACACGGTAAAGATTCCGGTAGCCGACATGTTGTTGAAACCACGTGGCGTTGACCAGTGATGTGCATTCCAGCTCTTTTAAGTGAACTGAATCTTTAGAATCAGTTCACTCAAAAGAGTCGTTCAAACGGATCGTTCAAGGAATCGAGTGAGTGATTTGCATTTCCAGTTCATCGCGAGAACGGATCAGAGGGAACGAATCTTGACTTTCCTGTTCGTGAACGAGATAATGGGTGAACTGCCTTCCCGTGCATCAACGGATCAGTCAGTGAACGTGTTGCGTCTCCTGGCGTGAACTATGTAAGCCAGAATGTCGATTTACGATTTGCCAAGGAAAGAAAGAACCACTCACTGAAACACCACTTCTTTTATGCACGTTTTCTCCAAGCTAACGGCTAACTTTATTGCATGAAGGGATGTGCCGTTATGCAACAACAGGGAGATTATGCTTCTCTTTGGGTAATCTTGATTTTATAACACTTATAGTAGTTTTTAAATAACGTGTATGCATATATACGCCTAAATATTATTATCCAATATATCTACTGCAATTTCACATTGGATTGCTGGTTTTAAATTTACTTTTAATATTATTATTATTATTTTTAATAAACATTTATGTTAAAACTTGTCTGGTGTTTTATTCCTACGTCATTTTCTTCTTCATTTTGTTTTATGGCGAGGTGGCACCAGCTTCAATGCGCATTACCGACACCTACTGGTTGAAGGCATATGAACTGAAAAAAGAACGAATCACTTTAGGAAATGATTCGTTCGCTCTCGTTCACTGAAAAGAGTCGTTCCTTTGAACGAATCGTTCACTCACGAGCCAACACTAGCGTTGACTGTGAACTTTGAACTTTCTTAAAGTGGTACACGCATTTGCTACTTTCCGATGAGGTCTCTTTTTCTCATGTATTTCAAAAGTGGGGGGCCTGTTGAAAGTATAATATTATAATATATTACATATGTATTGTATGTATATTATTATTCCTATATAGGAACGGTAGGAATGTGAAAAAATGTTCAGACGGGCACAGTGAGAATAATCCACATGAATAACTTCCTCGTTAGTATTTATTTTATTACACTCGACCATCTGAGTAACAAATTATGATGATGACGATGATGATTATTATTATTAAGACAAAACTTTTTTTTTACATGGAAAACAGATTACATAACAATAAGCTCCAATCAATACAAACTCACCAACGGTGTTGCTATAATTGACTGAAGAATATTTCATGTTTTGTTTCTTGAATGTGTAACTACAGAAAAAGTATTTCCTGGCCACCCGACGTACGTCGGATGGTGATGACGCAATGGGCAAATTCGGCGCGCGAAACCTGCAACAGGAAGTGAGAGGAGTTGAGGAAAAACGGCGGCCAGTTTGGGATTTGAATCTTCAAGTTAACTTCAAAATCTGAAAACATCTACAATATTATGGCTGACCCAAAGGTGAGGTCATGATTAGTCTGTCATCGAAAGGGTTCTGATTGATTTGAAATAAGAATTTGTGGAATAAACCAATACTAATTGGCCGCAGTTGGAAAGGATTCTGCGACTCAAACTGCCGACAATGAGTTGGCGATGCTACCGAAGCTAATTGGCGGAGTTCATGCTATACGTTACCCACACTTTAAAAAGAATAAGATATTATGCTCAACTTTTTCCGTGAGTGAGGGTCGACTTGACTTTCAAGCGTTTTTAAGGTGCTTTTCGTGAGAGCGCTCAAGTGTGCAGCCAGTGAGCATGTCACCGCTAGCTGCCAAATCTCATTACTAACGTGTTTGGATGCTAATGGCTACATCGATGGTAAATTATTCTTTGAATATTGACAAGATTGCCAAAGTCCTTTGAGCTATATGTCGCACTTATGTACAACCAAGTGTTTGGGTTATGACGGTTGTATGAACTGGCCTTACCAAGGTTTCCTTGCCATTGTCCGCAAGCACAACAGATGCTAGCTGCAATCAAGCTAATGTTAGCATGTATCAGCGTGTTTCTCACAATACCTGGCAGATTACGCAATCTCGATTATACGATTAGACTGGCTAAATAAATTCACGCCATGCAATTTGCCGGTCAATGACTTTTATAATTACACGTCTCTAAAGCACATTGCTCTACGCTAGCATCCTCGCGCAAGGCCTCATTTCTAGACGAGCTAACTTTAGAGTAACTTATCCCTTACGCATAGTTTCAAAATAAATAAACGAAATAAAGGAAATTAGTGTACATTTCAAGGAACCCACTTGTTTTATATACTGTGTAAATGTCTACGTTTTGTAGTCAGTGGTTCGGTTTTTTTTGGGGGGGGGGGGGGTATATTAGTGCTGCTGGCCACTCCTTAGTTGGTTTTCTGTCCACCCTGACTTGCCCGATATATGACTAATATAAACTTTAATTTTATTGATTAATTTTAAAAATGAGCATCAAAGTCCAACTCTTACAACAGTTTTGCAGCAGGCATGAGAAATAATCAATTCTTGTCTGTCACCATCAGGACCAAGAAGAGCACGAAACCACTGCAGAAATTCCAGAAGACACCAATCATGACCCTCAGTTTGAACCAATCGTGAACCTTCCTGAGCAGGAAGTGAAAACGTTAGAAGAAGATGAAGAGGAACTTTTCAAAATGTACGTAGCAATACTAGTCTGATCAGTCTTTCATGTGTTGCATTTTGTCATTATTGTGGATATCAATGTTTTTTTTTTTGCAGGCGAGCTAAGCTCTACCGGTTTGCCTCTGAAATTGAGCCCCCTGAGTGGAAGGAGAGAGGCACTGGTGATGTCAAGCTGCTCAGACACAAAGACAAGGGCACAATCCGCCTTCTGATGAGGAGAGATCGTACTTTGAAGCTTTGTGCCAATCATCAGAGTGAGTCTAGTGACTGCTTGGGCCTCATTTCATATCAGTAGCGAATTTGGAAGGTGCTTAAAACAAATTTGAGAAATGCTTATGTTGCATTGTATGCTTTTGCAATCCTCGCACACGCAGTAACATCTATGGTGTCAACAATTCATCACTTGTCAAAAAGTATATTGTCTGTTCAGATAAGAATGCATGATTTTACTGGAGTGGTGCAAGTGAAAAGAAATGGAAAAATATTTGGCTAATTATAATGCAGCTATGTCACTATAGTCATTCATCCTGCTTCTAATCTATGTTCATGCGATTCTCCTTGTGAATACCAGTTGTACCAATGATGGAGCTGAAGCCCAACGCTGGCAGCGACAGAGCCTGGGTGTGGAACACACTAGCAGATTATGCTGATGAAGAACCCAAACCTGAACTTCTGGCCATCCGGTTTTTAAATGCAGAAAGTAAGCCCCACACACACACCCTTTTTTTTGTCCAAAACTGAATCTGCTTTTGGTCCAAATCCCCCTCTAGATGCGGAATTGCATTCTTTAGAAGTTCGTTTTTGTCAATGTAATGTGATTTGAATGAATTAATCCTATTCTCTCCGCAGATGCGCAGAAGTTCAAAGTGAAGTTTGATGAATGCAAAGGTGTGGTCAAAAACAAAGATGGATCAGGTATATAAGCATTTTTCATTTCCTACATTGTAGCAACTCACCAAGTGTTAATAGCACTAACATTAATATTTTTGTAATACAACGCCAATATTTTTTAACCAACACTCATGTTGAGTCAACAATTGTACTTTTTTTCTGAGGCAGATGTGTGAACCGGGTTTAAGTTAGCTCTAGTTTCCATATTAACAGCAGACACACTCTGTTCTTTGCTGCTGACTCCAGCTCAGGACTTTTTATGTCTGCTACATGAACATGCAGAGTGGAGCACCCGACTGGATTGCGTCAAATCCTGTCTCACTTTGCTCTGCTACAACAAAATGATCACACCTGTTCGTAAAATGGCCTTCCGTTAGCAGGCAAACGTTCTTGGAAATGATGAAACCGGTGTGTGTGTACGCGTGTGTGAGACAAACTTGACTTTTTGTGACTCGTTTTCAACACAGACAACGCTGATAGTGCAATCAAAGTGGTGGAGAAACTGGAAGAGCTCTCGGTAAAGGACAAGAACGAAGGTGAAAAAGACTGAGAAGAAGAGGAGACCAAGCAGGTGAAGGCTGAGGAAAAGAATTGAGAAGCAAGAACTTTCTGTACCGGTCTTCAATTGAACCGTTTTCCTCTTTTTCTACAATAGACTCTAAGTGAACTGAATTTGGACACTTGACATATTAGTTTTTTTAATGATCCGTTTTGCCTCACAAGTCCTTAATACCACTTTGAACAAACAAGTAAAATAATCAAAGTATGAAAATGAAGCCACCTTTCTTCTGACCCCTTATCTTGGAATGCCACACTTTTCAATTATGCTCATCAACACTTTAATGTTACTTGTGACAAACTGTGAAGAGGCTTGTGATAGAGATGATTCCCACATTGGGGTATTTAGGATTTTTGGTTTTTTATTATTATTTTTGTGAGGAAGAGGGTTATGTAGCCTGCTTGTTAGCAGCACAGGGTCAGGGACCAGGCATAGAAGAGCATTATCTGTTACATCCCATGATGCATTTCAACGGGCTTTCTTGACCTGTTCATGCTTTTGCTGTTCCTGGCATCAAGTAAATAAATTTTTTGTCAGTGGAGACATGTAGAAGTTTTTTCCCCCGCTCAGGCCCATTGTGACATCATATTAATGTGGGGCCAATCAGCATAGGGTCACTGCAGTTTAGGGCCATCAGATGCACTTAGCCTAAATGTCATTTTGTTTCAAACATCTGAACGTTAGTAAGTCCAAAGTCAACGGTTTGTCAGTTTGCCATAGCGCTACTCCAACTGAAGTTTCTCATCACCAGGAATTCTCTCTGTAACATTCCCAGATTACTTCAGGCATGTGAAATCTGTCCCCAGCCATCCTTCCTGCTCACCTCTATTTCTTCTCCCCAACCATTTCTGAACCTCAAAAATGCATCCAAGTGCCAGTGCATCTGTAAATACTTGTACATGGATGAAATGTTGCTTCTCATTTGCACTCAAAATGATTGGAAATGTTTCTTCCAGCTTTGAATAAAACACTGTCAACCACTTTTGCATCCACTTAAGCATTATTATAACAAGTGGGCTTGGCGTTCTCTGTTTATATTCCTTGCATTATAATTTTCCCCACTTTTTGTTTGTCTTGCCCAGAGAAAGAATGAACGCATTTTAAAGTATAATTTGCTCAAATGACATTTTATTGACTTATCGGGTTTCTTCTTCACAAAAATAGGAACATCCATAGTATTGGCTTTCATACAATGAACTCTGTATTTTAAGTCTTTGAAAAGTAAAGGAGCTCTGAGTGGATGGAATAAGGGTAATTGTTGACTTCTGGCAGTATACTAATGAGGTCCATTCTCTGAAATACAGTTGGACCAATGGCAGTACGTACTGTATATAAGGGAAGGACACCGGTGTTGTGCCAACTAGTTTGGAAGTTCGAATGAGTTCTTAAACTAGGTTTAATGTTAGCACTCTGTTAATCTGTTAACTCTCAATTCACCACATAAATTCAAATGAACATTTCACACAATGTGCTATATGTGGCATCACTGCATCATTCTACTTCAAGGCAACAATGGCTGAGTTTTGACATACCAAACATTTAAATCTGTCATATTGAATCAAATTCAGTTAGCCCTAATTCCAAAGCATCTATAGGTTTTTCTGTAATATTTTGCTGTACCAGACAGCTATTGTGTGTGTACATCACATTACTGGTCTACATATTTTCAAAAAGAAAACTGAAAAGACTTGACTGAACATCTCATGACAAATCTCGAGGAAGAGAACACTGATGATGTGCTAAACCAATGTGGACTTTGGCTGTGCAAGAACTGATATATATATATATATTATATGTATATATCACATCACACTGTTTTATAATCTTGTGCTGAAATACCATTTTACATCGAGGTCTATGAGCCCTTTTGGCTGAATTGTATAATTTATCACATGGGAAAGTAATTGAGATATGTTGGCCATACAGTCTACAAAATTTACCAAACAATTATTGAAATGTTTATATTAAACTACTGGTTATAAAGAAGGAATTGGTCATAATTTAACTACCAGCGTACTGTACGTCTTCCATTCCTCTGATTCTATTATAAGCCAACACCGAACCAGACAACAAACATAAAAACAGGTTTGTCAGTGAAATGTTGGGTTGTTAAACTCGTCAAGTATGAGGTAATCTGATGGTCCACAAGAAGCCTTCACCTAGAGTCCAAAGGAACATGAGCTAAGTATTTGTAACTCAGTCACAGAGGGAGACATTGTATCAAATTGAACCTATGCTGGTTCTGTCCCCTCTTGGTTAAAAACAAAACAAAAAAACATTGGATATGATGCAAAGGTGCCAGGTGTACTTTAAGGGGCCTGGTATTTTGAAGCACCTTGAATTGTTGCCTTCTTCTCCAAGCAGGGAGGGTGTCACTCTTTGAGGAGCAATAGTCTTACAATGATGTTCATGTTTGCTCCCCCCTGCCCCCTTCAGTGGCATTTTGTTCCAACTGAAGCACCAGCTGGAGCATAAACATGTACACAATATAGACATTTAGACCCGGTCACATGACTACAGCTAAGAGAATACAATCTTTTGGTCCATTAAAATGACCAAAGTATGAAACGGGGGGGAAAAAAAACACCTCACCCATACAGAGGATCACTGATAATTGGAGTCAAACAAATGACAACCGGACGGACAGCAGCAGACTGATCCTGCGTTTGAACAATTAACATAACTGAGCTGCTTTACAAAGGATAAAAAAAACAAAAAAAACTAAACATGGTTCTTGTCACCGAAGGTGAATCCGGCGTGCCTGCTCACACCGAAATCTCATAGGTGGTGCCTCCCACCCCAGTCACCTTTTTGACGTTACCGTGGCGATTGGGACTGCCTGTGACACCCTTGGCACTGGGGTGGCAATCCATCTGGCCATTAACTTTCATGGCCTCTCTGAATGGAAAGAAAAAAGCAACAGATGGGGTTCAACTCAGAGATGCTACACAAGTCAAAGGTTATTGGTCTATGGAGAGTGAAGAATAAGAGATGAAGGGTTGGAGGAACATGCCTCAGTTGTCCAGATGGAATGGAAATGCAGAAGCAAGAGTGTTGCACATGAATTTGTAAAGACATGCAAAAAGAAGAAGGAATGGAAAGTCGCAACTTTATTAATCTGACAGTCATTGAAGAATACAAAACTTTTTTTCTAAGGCAGAAAATAATCCATTCATAGAACACATTGATGAATTTAGATGAAACTTAACCCCTTACCATTCCTGTTTTTGTGCTCGCTGAACCTGCAGATTGTATCTTAAAATGAATGTTAAAATGTCCAGGAACTCAGTTTTTAAACGGCGTATTACATGACAAGGTGGCGTATTACATGACAAGGTGGTGCAAATCCCTCGCAAACTCCTCAACTTTCCAGGATTCGGTATGCGGGACAGCAATATAGAGTTTGCCGGGGAATTTGCGCCATCTTGTGGTTACTAGCCCGGTCATGCGATACAGTATTTAAAAAAAACTAGTTATTGGAGATTTGAATAATGCCTAATATTCTACGTTACAATTATATCTGCAGACTCAGCGAGCACTTAATTCAGACAGCTGCAAGCACATAAAACTGGAATGGTAAAGGGTTTCATGGATAAATAAACAGTAAGACAAAAACATTGTACACTTAATGCTACATGCTTGAAAGAGGTACAGACTAGAGCTCAGGAAGTCAATGGGAGCAGGAGGGGATAGTTGTGTAAGCCCAACCCCCCTTCCCTTCCTGGCTCAGGGCATGCATGCGGTACCAGAGGGCTAGGATTCATACCTTGCCCCCCCCAGGCGAGGTGAGTCCATCCTCTCCTGGACACTCATGTACGAGAGTTTCTGCTGGGAGTAGGATGGCGATCGGTGCATGGCAGGGGAGTGGGGGTGGGGGCGGTGGGCAGGGGAGCGATAAAAGCCCTCTGGGCCTGAGACCCTTCCAAGGTTGTTGTTGGTACTAATGTGATCTGTGTGTAAAGAGCTGGATGAAGTCCTAGGTGCTCGGCCCATAGTGGAGCCGGCCTGGCAGAGGACAGGGGTTCTCTGGCCGTAATTCAGCCCGACCCCCATTAGGTTGTCCCTGGAGCCTCCATAGGCCGGAGGTGTCGGCCCTCTGGAACCGGCACAGCGAGGGCCATCCGGATAGCAGGGGTTTGGTGGGAGGCCATACCCCCCGGAGCCCTCAAACACACCAGAGTCCTGGGCATAGATATGCGTCTGGGAATGCCCGTGTAACATGTGGCGCTTCTCTCTTGCCTCCATTTCCTTCCGCTCTTGGATGGAGGCCATGATTGTTTGGGAGAGGTTGTCGTAGCGCACTGGGGATGAGTCCCTGTCCCGAAGGTGAGGAGAGTGACGGCCCACCACCCTGGATGACAAAACTGGACTGTAGGTGGCGGTAACCTGTTGTCTCTGCATCTCAGGATCCCGCCTGTGGCACATTTTAGTGGGCAGGTAGGGCGAGTGGAACCCTACTGGAGGCACACCGCGGTGGGCCAAGCACTCACTGGCGGTGGGTGGGGTGCTACTGGGGTTCAGCAGGCTGTCATAGGATAGACTTCCGTTACGGTTGGAGAGCGTGTTGGGAGAAAAGACGTTCTTATAAGGGGTTGAGGTGACAGTCTGAGGCTGCAGACCCACGAGCTGACCCTTCTCCGATCGTTGGTGAGCCTGCTTCAGGCTATGAGTCCGAGAGTTGAGCGGGTCAGAGTCCAGCTGGAAAGGGGAGGACTTGAAAGTGCGGTGAAGGGGAGCATTAGTATACTCTGGCAGATCTAAGTTTGGTTCAGATCGATAGTCGTGGCCACGAGCACCCTCTTCCAAGATGGCTGAGGAATTTTGGTCATCGGACATGACAATCTGATGAGAAAACACAAGGCATGACTAGTAGATGCATTTATTTACTGCCTTTATTTCTATTTTGCCTTAATTTTACCTTGTCCCCTGCAGTATGATAGTGGACTTTCGGCATGGTGCCAAAGGACGGTCTGAATTTGTACATAGCTGGAGTGGACGGGTGGGTCTTACCAGACAGTGAGCTTTCTACAGATTGATAAACAGAGAAAAGCAATATTGTGAACATTACCAAGATTATATCAGCTGTTGACAAATGAATTACTCAGTACAATGCAGAGAGAGAGTGATACAGACAAAGTGATACACAGAGAGAGAGAGAGAGAGAGAGAGAGAGAGAGAGAGAGAGAGAGAGAGAGAGAGAGAGAGAGAGAGAGAGAGATTCAGACAAAGCGATACAGAGAGTGAATTTGATTGTTGATGTGTTTGAACAAGAGTGGCAGGCTGCTGCAGTACATAAAACTACCACCAGGTCGCGGTGTTGCTCCTTGGGGCAGGGCAAACTGTTCCCTCCCTGACATAATGCACCAAGACACGGGGTCTCTGGAGGGAACCCACCATGTGTTCGTGCGAGCATGTGTGCCAACACGAGATTAATGACGTTGATATTTCACAAGGTTTAAAAGCAACAAATCACAACTGCACAGGGACCGCTGCATAAACAACACAATGACCGGACAGAGCCAAAGAGGCTGGGATTTAAGGGACACTCCACAGATACTTGATGAGGTACACCTGCACAATCTGTGATATGATTCAATACAAGAGCTACATTGAAAACATTATTTACCAAGATTGTAGTTTTTGCAGTGGTGTAAAGTCTGAACAGTAATTGACGAGTTGGACGGAGAACTGAGATGTGGGATTTTGGTGGTTCTTACCCTCACTGGAGGTCAGATGGTTTTTCAGCTGGTTGTACCTGTCAGCTTTCGGTGGCAATGGCGGCTGCGTTTCTTTTTCATCCAGGCCATCGAGGCTACATTTGGACTATGTGGACAAGAACAGAGTGTCAAGAACATCCTTGAGCAGGTGGCTGAACAACAGGTGTGATAGTGTGCGTATTGGCGGGAGAAATTTATCTGTCTTGGTGGCGCAATCGCAGTCACAAGCATATCGGGCAGGCACATGCTGCAATTACTCTCATGCGGCAATAAAAAGGGGGAAAAGCTGTAGATTGAGTATAAAACTCTCACCTTAGAGCTGATAATGGTGCCATGGATGCCATTGTCATTGACCTTGATGGCGATTTGCCTGTCTGAGAGGTCTGGTCGAATAAATGGAGGTTGAATTTTGAGGTGGGGCTTCTTTTGTGGGTCAAATATGTACCTGCATTGTAAAAGACAAAAAGCATGATCCCTTTCATCGTCTACCATTTTAGAACACACACGTATGCATGCACACGCACGTACGCACGCAACACACACGCACATACACGCACGCGTACACACCCACGCATCTTACCTTGGCCCCTGAGGACTACACAAGACATACTCAACATTGCCACAACAACCTCTAGTGAAGGGATTTACTCCTCCACGAAACTTGCCCGTTACCTGAGGAACAAAAAACCTTGTTTAGAGTTTTGACCATCATGTTTCAGCACAGACCGGTATTATGACAAACATCGACTGTTGCTTTTCTTTCTATTTCATTATTGTGTTTGGGAGCCCTATTAATCCAATGTGTCCCTCACTTGTTCATTTGTGGTTCGACCTCGCGCCACAAGCACCATGTGGAAACCCGTGAGACCCATGACAGGAATAAAGAAAAGCCCTGCGATACACATCACCACCAATCTGTGTTCAACGGTTAAGCAAAGCAAAAAAATTAGCTCACAAAACAACTGATCAAAAAGTGGTAAAGGGATTGTTAAAAGGATACGTGATGGTGGTGTGCAGAGCTCCCAGTTTCTCTTGGTGGTGGAGCACGAAAATGAGACCAAAGGTGAAAACTCCCATCATGTGGATGCTCAAAGAGAGCAGGAAGAGGAAGAAGTAGCGGTAATTTCTGCGTCCAATGCAGTTGTTGACCCAAGGACAGTGATGGTCAAAGTCCTACGAATAAGAAAGACATGTTTTATTTCAAGGGGAAATCAACCCCAAAATGTTCTTTACAATGCATGTGCCCATGGACTACTTTAAACACGGCAGTCTGATTAATATTGCATTTGTGGGATACGAGTTAAGAAGTAAAATTAATCCGGTTTTATCTAGGCATGTTGTTGGGCAGCCAAAGGGGTCCTTTTGCCATCTGTCACCCACACAATCACAGACGAGTATAAACTGTTCTAATTATTTAAAAAGATGAATGGTAATAAAAAATTGCTAGCAATTTCTCTATTTTTCAAAAGTGAAGGCAATTTGTAATTCTAGTATTGACACATAAAGTCCATCCACAATTTGTCTTTGTGGGCCACATAAAATGATGTGGCGGGCCGTATCTGGCCCCTGGGCTTTGGTTTTGACACCTATGGTTTACACACTAGTCGTTTAGCTTCATACGGTCCTTATATCGTCCATTTCAAATACTACTTGAAAATGTATTTATCACAAAAAAAAACTGAGGTCCATGACCAAACCGCGTTAGACAGAAAGTCGCGTAGGATCAAAGCGAGTAAAATCGAGATTTAGGTGTAGTTCTACAAATAATGTGAAGAAAAGTAAAGAGTGACACTAAACACTATTCTAGCCTAATACATGCATTTGGCATTGATACATTTTTGTGTTAAGATTCTTATAAAAATTGCACCTGAAGCAGACATATTGCATAAAGTTAATGAATAGCTTTCAAAACCATTAAATGGCAGGATAATTTTCCAGCACACACTGTTCCGAGGTGCGGTGGTTAGGACTTCCACAGCGTACTACAATTGAGAGCCTTGCTGTGGTTAAATATGTATTCATATTCTCAAACACATTTCTCGACACCCACCTCCACGCAATTGTCACAGACACTGCAGTGTGAGCAGCGAGGTGGTCTGTAGAAGTGACAGGTGGCACACCACTTCATCCGAACCTGAATGCCCTTGATCTCCACATTCTTGTAGAGAGGTGCCCGGAAATCATCGTCTTTGTCTTCATCCTCGTCCGCTGTGCATACACGAACAAAGTCAGGCAAGGGATTTTGGAGCGCTTTTTAGGTTATTCAAAAAAAACAGCAGTCATTATTGTCACAGTTAAACAAAAACATAACCTCTAATGTGCTTTTTAGGCTAGTTGTCACACATAGACAATTATTCAAACAACAAAACAATTATTTATAGTAGCAGCTGTTTGTAATATTTTTCAAAAAAGGAAAAATTCTCCCTTCCAGCCCTGTATTATATTTATAGTCATGAACATGGACCGATTTAAAGGGTTTATTCTGCTGCACAGCATAAATTCATAGAGCTACCGCTTTTCCCAATAACTCTATCTGAGGATTAAGTTTGCTGGTGAAAAAAAAAAATCAAACCATTGAGTATACATAAAGCAAATGCCGCAAACTCAGTGAAATGGCATTTGGCATCTATCTGCTGCACATCATAAATTGCTTGGGGAGTTGGAGGATAGTATGTGGCATGTACCATAGAAATACAAGCATGAAACTAACTACGTATGCTACGGTGACGACTTGCCATTACCAAAGTGGCAATTCCCTTAGTCACTGTGTCAAATGTCTCAACAGAACAAATGGCTAACGATAAAATAAATTAACATCAGCTTTGTGGTTCTGAATTCAAAAAGCTGAATGATTTCAGTGATTCTCTCCGCAAACACAAGTTCTTACAAAAATGATTTCAGTGGCTTGGTTGACAGCAGTGTTTTTGTAAACCCAAAGATCCACAGTGATTCTTATGGTCTTGGAAAATAATCAGTCTTGCGTGAAGCTTATTGCTTAACATTTTGTCAAATTTCCTCTGTAAAAATAGAAGGAACTGTTGCAGAGGGCTGCACACAAACCTCTGGGGTAGACACCAGGGTCCATGAAGGTCGCCATGCTGAAGTTGGCCAAGACAAAGAGGAAGACAAAGCCATTGTAGAGAGGGACGATAGGTGAAATCACCTTGGTCAACCAGGGGCACCTGAAGGAACAAATAAAGCTCAATTTCTTGGTTTCTATGTGTTGTGTTTTCATCTCTGCGTAGCCTGCAATCTTAAGTGAGCCTTTGTTCTTGTTTTAAAAAAAACAAATCAATAACCATCACAGGTAACATGATTCCTGGGAGCAAAATAGTACAGGGTGATGTGATTTGATTTCACAAAAACAAGCATGATACAGCAGTGACAAAAAATACAGAAATTAGAGATGTCGAGACAACCACCCGTAAACAAGCTCCGTTTAAGGTGGTATTAAAACGTGTAGGCCCACACTCTTGTTTCCTAGCATTAAATTACCACTGCAACTACTATAGGCGACTTTGGAACCAGTTGATGAGTCTTTATTTTTATTTCCTTGTTAACATTTACATTACATCATTTCCACAGTGCGGATCAATTAGTGTGGTCCCTTAATGCTTCTACTGCCTTTTCACCATATACAGCCCGGCCCGAGCCATGATTACAATTTGCATGAGCACGGACGTTTTCTTTTGGCCGCAGGCCGCCCCTCAGTCATTCAAGCAATGTTATTCGTGTGAGTTCCGCCCAAGATCAAAATAGGTCAAAACTAAGATCAAAAGATGATGGATGGACACAGAGTGAAAGAAGAATCACACTTGCTTCATGCTTCTTGGCTTTGAGACTGAATGTTTTGGCTTGGTTGTATTTTCAGGTACACTCGCTGAATGATACACGCATTGATGCTGGACCTGATTTGTATTGACTTGATTCTTATGGGAAAGGGAATAAAGTCAACCACATGTATTACCTGAGTAACTGATGGAATAAGCGATGGGTTCATTGATTCATTCAATTTCGAAAGGATTACCATTTACACAGTGAAAAATGTTACAAGTGAGCAAGATAGAAAAGCAATTTTTCTGGCTGCTAAAAATTCAGGATTTGTGTCTTCAGACGAGCCAGAAGCGAGATGAGAAAATTAAGTGCAACTGCCAGAATCTATTTTGAATTCAGCCCGCAGACAGCGTAGCGACTGAGAAAATAGTTGAGATAACAGTTATTGGTTAATTGGTTTGCAGGTATAAGTAACTATAGAGAACATCGAACATTATTTATGTTGGAGAATTCTCTGCAGTAATCAAAATGTTTATAAAAATAGGATGAAGCGGATATGATTAGCATTGAAATTGCCTGGATGGCAAAAGAGGAGCATATAAACAACACTGATGCAAATAATATAAAAGAAGCTCAGAAAAATCAGCTTGCATCCCTGGCTTTTGAAGAAGGGAAGAGGAAAGGCAGACAAAAGAAGGATTAAAGAAGTATAATCCGCATCTTGGTCCTCATGCTGGCAGAGTGATACATTTCCTCTGTGTGAAAAACAGTCAGATATGATATATCGATATGAGCCAGCAAATTATAAGAAAGCTGGATTTACTAAATATAAATGACCCTTTGATTATACCTATTTGTTTAGAAAGGAAGCAATTTGTGAAAGATTTAATGTAGCTATGACATCTTCAGAATGTTCGGAAATATTCAGTCAGGATAGAACCTAGTGTATGTACACTTGTAACACTACTAAAAGCATTTTTCATTTCTGCCAACTAAAATGAAGAATTCCTGTTTTATAAGATTTGACAGAACAATGACAAGAGAACTGAGAAGGCAAGTTTGGAGCAGCAAGGTTCACTGTACGTATTTCCATCTGACTTTGGCTCACTGCTAATCTGCTTTCTTGTAATTGCATTAGAGGTTTGTTTAGAATGAAATGCAGTGCTTTGCTCCTTCATGCTACCATTTCACATTTCAATGACCTGATTTAACAGGGAACTCACCCCCCCCAAATTTTCTTTATAATAATATGTTCAAGTCTCAAGTCACAACCAATCACAATTCAGCATCAGAAAAGTCTTGTGAAGAAAAAGGGGTTTTGGACCAGTCAAAGGTTTATGTAAAAGTCTACAAACTGCGTAATGTTTTCGATATGTGCTTTGACTCTTAACTTGAAGGGAGGCAGGGCAATAGATTTTGTTTGATTTTGCCAAAGTGGATTTTGAACTGATAAGCAAAAGCTCAGTTTGAGACTGAACCAAGTTTTGGTAAGGGAAGATGGTGGAAGAGAATTAGTGCTAAACAATTATGAACTAATTTCGATTTGTTTTCTTTCAATATTGCAATCGTCATTTAATATCCAATTATTTTTTCAAGGTTCCGTCTATCACATACATTAGGTTTTGAGGAGATATGTAGGTGGTTGTAATTCCCCCAATGGAAGCAATGCCTGGGAAATTTTCTGAGGATGACTTAGTGGGAGATGATAAATGGCAAAGAGGAGAGGGCCAAGAACGTGGCATAGTCTGAGCTCACCTGACAGATGGATGGATCATGGATGGATGGATGGATGGATTTAGTCTGTCTGTAGACAGCAGTGCTGGACACCACAATATTAGTACATGGTGTGTCCAGGAAATTTCTGTACTAATTTTGAAGCCATTATTTTGTGTCACACCCATTAAATATTGTGAATTGCAAAACTGTGATTCAAGGGTAGCTGGAAATGATGCTGATGATCATCTGACTTTCATCACTCAGGAACAAAACACGAGCCAAAGTCCCTGATGTCAGAGTGTGAAGTCTGAGTTAGCACTATGGGAGTCGACGGGACATATTTTAAACGTTCGATAATTAATGCAAGTAATCCCATTTGAGGGAACAATGGGTGTGTGCTTGTAAATGCTTGTGTCAAGGTACCTCTAACATCCATGTTTGTGTAGCATGAGAAACGTACTATTCTCTTCCAATTCAATCATTTCAAATAAGAGGACACATCTTCATTGCTGCCAAACTCAGTTCAGAGCACAGCCATGGGTCAACCGGAATGAATGAGGCTCATAAGCCAAAGACTAAAGGCTTTACTCGAGGTGTACAGCTACTATGTTCGGGTATCTTGACCACAGTAGTAAGGTCACTGAACACTGCTAAAGTGCAGCTGGTGCCGGAATCTGTGTGTAAATGTAAAGCTCTCCCAGCCAGAAATATGTAACAGTGTGAAACCCAAGCTGGGTATTACATTCGAGAGGCCGGATTGTGACTAGCTGCATAAGCGGTGCTCAGACTGGGCCACTCAGGGAAGTAAATCCGACAGAAGTTGTCTTGTGTCACATTCCTAAACCTCTCCTTCAACAGAACCTGCAACTGTGGCCATTGCCAAGGCAGGGGAAGCCCCCAAGGCTCTTTCAGAAATTGTTTTGCATAGTGTGCCACAAAGATAAGGGATTGGATTCAATAGCTTTTGCATACATAAGGCACCCAGAAACATATATAGCCTACAGTAAATGTCATAAATATTAAGTTATAAAATGACTGTTGCAATGACTACCACAACCCCCCACAGTATTGTTACACAAAAACAATCAATAAAATAAAAAATCTTTTTAGAAAGATCCATGTTTAAATAGACTTGAAAATAACTGGCAAACAACGTATGAAAGGTCAGTCGTTGGTGACGTTCCTTCACAAAGAAACACTACTTTTGATACTTTCTTTTGTCCACAGTTACTATAGCAACCGTCCTTTGCAGCTTTCAGTGTCTGACGAGGTTTCAAACTGGGTATATACTTGTATTGTTAATATTGTACTGCAAATACAGTAGTAAATTAAAGATGGCAATACTCCTCACTAAAATGTACATTTCTCTGCCTTTTGATTGTTTATAAAGACATAAAGTGCATAATGTATGCACCTTTCCAACTTTATTTAACAGGATACTTGTTTAGTGGTTTTAAGCAGTAAAAAGTTAATATTTTGTGAAGTAGATAACATTAGTTTTCATGTACAATTAACACCTTTAAGAACATTTTGCCACTTACTGTCGACTGAAAATAGCATCACATGCTCAGGCTTTAGGTAACAAGCAATCACAACCCATGTGACAATCGCAATGCCATCATTACCTGAGCACATTTTCAGTTGAATGCAAAATGTTTCATTATAAAATAATCACCATAATATCTACTTTTAAATGGGTAAATAAGTTTCCCTTGGGATTAATTTGACATTATACACAGGCTTAAATTTTACAGTCCTAAACCTTAATGAAATGGAGACAACAAAACTAGAGCTATTTTTTGAAAACTCGAGTTAAAGGAGTTTCACTATTAGATGTTACAAATGGTTGAACACATCAATTTTAATCTCATTGACTACATTTATCATCAAATGTCATGACATTAATTCTTCGCCAGGACTTAACAAGAACCCATCGACATAGTCCGTATCGACAGAAGATGGGAAGAGTAACTGACTGAGGTTGTTGACCTTTATTGCACGAGCCTAAATGAACAATGACCATCCACCATGTAGTTGTAGTCCATCCAAACCTCTTCAGCTCAGTGCAAGACTGTTTTGGCTGTTACCTGCTAGTGCCATCTGCACACGCTTCAATCCCAACCAGTGAGGTCAGTCCGATTCGCTCAGCACCTCCTACGGGAAGCCGAGATTGAGCGGGACTGAATAAACATGGCGCAAACACACGCGCTCCCGAGAACAGAGCAATCCTCTCAGCCCGCAGCTGACACCATGTTGACGGGTTTTAATAAGGCTGAGCGTGTTGTTTGTAAAAGCTGACGATCACCGATGTGACTTGCGTTAAATATAAATGGGACAAATAGGAGTTCTCTGAACAAACTTGTCGAGTAAAAGAGGCATACTTGTTCTTCCTTGTCACAGTAATATAAGATTAGACTGCATTATAAATGACATTGGGCACAATTATGTGCTGCTTGGTGGGCAATGCTGGCACCATAACGGAGCAGCTGCTCGCCTTACGTTCAGAATGTTTTTTTTTACTGAAATAACAACCACCCAAGCAAAAAAAAAGCAAGTCATTTAATTGCACAGCTCCCTTTTTTACCACTGCTATCAACCCTGATATATTTGAACATTTTTGCTGCTGCACGGCTAATCAGCTTAATGAACAATTCGTCAATCAGTTTAAAGCACTAGGCCAAATCCTGTGTGGGGCAGGTTGGCCGAAAAACAAACATGCACGTGCCCCCCCACCACCACCAAAACTGCATATCGCAATTCATGATATTGGGGGTTTACTAAGCACTAAAAACTTTTATTGTCATTGAATTTGTCTTGGTTAAAACTGCAAAGTGCAAAGAATTATAGACTTGGTCTTAACTGGCTGCAGCAACAGGACAGAGTTCTTTAATATGTCAACCTGAATTTATCAAATGCAAATATTCTTCCAACCATTTAGCCACATCTTTCGTCATACGTCATATTTCATCCATGCCGAGAGTGGAACCTCCAAAGTTGAATGTTTCCGAAGTCATATAATTTGGGGTTTAACCAAAATATGTGAGAAAAGAAGTCTCGCACAAACTTTGAGGTCAGAAATATCATGAGATTTTAACACATTTTATGAAACTTCAGCTCTGTCAGCAAAAGGTCAAAGAAATGAACTACACAAATGCTTCACTTATTTCTGGACTTGTATGAGAGTTAAGAATAAAAAAGTCTCATTATTTCCATGTTCACTATCAAAAGTTTTATTTTAAATTCAAATTTTGCTGTACTTTTTTTCTGTCTTATCATAGTGGTAGTTGATTTATTGCTTGTTCCATGAATAAATACTTTGTGATGACAACAGTTTGCATCAGGAATTGATTATTTCGATACTTGATTTATAAATAATAAAAGTAATTACTGGTGCAGACGACCAGCATCAGGGAATGCATTTTTATTTATTTTTTTTAAAATGTTTTCGCAATTTACACTCATATTTTTTTCTACAAGAATAGTTGGTGACGTTTTTGCAAGCATTACGTTAAAGCCTCGATGAAGGTCTGTGCCCACGGCATTCATGCTTGAACATGGACAACAATGTATTGTTTTTAAGTTGTAACCCCGAGTAAGCGGTGGAGACTGCAAGTCATTTATTTTTACTGTGTCGCCACTAGTGTTTGAGACCGGGCTACGATCCAGCGTGATTCATACTCCCTCGGAGAGGTCCCGTCTCAGAACGGGACATCACCCAGACAGGGTCACTGTGCCTAGGCGAGACAGAATGACTGAAGCAGCACATTAGAGCAACTCTGCCAAGCACATCGCAACATTACTGTAGAATCGTAAATCCACAAAGTCCCTCTCTTGAATGTAAAGAAGAAACTGCCGCTTTAAGGAAAGGTACACTGCAGCAACATCAACCCTGAATTGCAACACACAACTAGTGAGAAGAGAGCTCCCAAAATGTCAGTTGTATGAAGCTTGGCAACTTCCACAGTGCTAATTATAGTATGTAGCTTTAACTCTTTCTGTGACATGCGACAATTCCATTTCAATTCTATGCAAAGCTGCACTGACAAATACCTCCTCCATCTCTCTGATTTAGAGCTTTCAAAGTAAGCCCGGTGACTCCGTTGGACTGGGTCATAAGAAAAATTGTAATATAAAAATGATTAACCCTAAGCAATCATATACGATGCCATAAGGCTCAGTGCGTGGATTGAAAGATAAAAAGATTGAGGTCACTGTCAGATTGAATATAGATTTAAGTCGAAATGTCGCAACTGGGGCAGTTCGATGACAAATTTTAAGACCGGTATTACTAATACACATAATTGAAATGCAAATGGATGTTACTGATTAAGATGACTGCTTGATGGAAAGATTAGCTGTGTCAATTAAGTCTGACAAATGTCATGTGTTGTCATTTGTTCAAAGATACATCATCCAATCATTTTAGAGTGTGTAGCCTACAACAGTATTAATTGTAGAACACCAAATATTCCCTTTTAGATAAGACAGTTGGAACAAAAAGGTATTAAAAAAATGGTTACGTGACATTACTACGACTCATTAAATGATCATCATGAAGCATTTCTATGTAAATGATTGACTCTTAGCAATGCACAACAAAAGTAGAAGAGTTATCTAAAAGTATAATTCATGGGAGTGTGAAGAAAAAATGAACGCTAATAGTTGATGACTATTGATGTTCACCAAACTGCTTGCTTCCAAAATGCTTAAAAACGTCGTCCTCTTTATTTCTAATGAATTGTGCTAGCAAGTAACTCGACTTAACTCCCCTTTCCAAAAAAAAAAGCATCCATTTGGCATGAAAAGTAAAATCCAATTGAGATTCATGAGCTGTCAATCTGGTTTTAATCTTCACAAGTGAAGTACTTACAGTGTCAAAATGTGGTGCTGATTTATTCCATTCAAATTACACCAGCAACTTTAAAGCCACTAAATATGAAAATCCAGTAACGCTAGTTTTAGAGGATTAAACCATGGAATTTTATTAATTTAGAAAATCCTGAGCAGAAATTATTAAATTGCGCGGATTTAACATGAATCAACGTCATCTCCTGTGACCGTGCTACATTGATGTAGCCAAACGGGCTGAAGCAACAAATTTACTGAGGATAAAAATGTTCTTCAATTATAGCTCAGAACCGCTCTTATTCCCTTCCAGCATTCCTTCCCTCAGTTGTTCCCCTTAATCCATCTTGATTCCTGAAGTGGAGGCAGGTGCTTTCACTTCCCCGGAGCACTTCTTTTCCACCTCGTCTAAACATCAGTGGCCTCCTTCACATCTTCTTCAGGGATTTTAATTGCAGATTGTCATACTGAGCTTTTTTCCCCCCCAATGCCTGAAGGATGGTGACGTCAGTCAGCTGATGGGAGGTTTGTCTCACACACATATACATGCATGCAAACGCATATATAGTACACCTTGCAATAATCATATGCAAACATCATATGCACGAGCACAATTTGCTATTGTGGATCTCGCGCACGTCCGTTTACAGAGCCGGAGAATAGAAAATCAGGGCGCGGAGTCTCAGAGGAGATGGAGTATGGCAGCTTGGCGATGATGTCATACTGTAGCTCCCCTTTATTTGATTGTTTGAAATGTGCGACTGGATATTTTGCAAGCTTTTCCAGCAAATGTAGTCTACCGCGTCTTGGACACGTTGGGATGAGGTTCAACGTCCTACAAGCTTGCAGAGGAAACAAAGAGAGCCATTGATATAGTGAGCCGCAAGCACCAAGACAAAACAATGATTCTTTTAGGCCACAGTGGCTGGCGGCACTGGGCAGGGTCTCCCCAGTGTTCTATGGGAACGTGGGAACAAAGAGGGGTCCAGACTGAGGTGGGGGGTGCGGTCAATAAATTTGGATGACCTGCTGTCAATGGAGGCTCTGTAGCTGCAGCATACAGCAGATTATAGCTCTCGACAGCACAAGTGCACATACATGAGTGGGGGCATTCACGTCAAAACTGTTTACATCATTGATATTGCAACAGTGTTAACATTTAACGGGAGACCGTCAGTGTGTTCTTTCACAACTTGAGCCGATTCACACGCCACTGCTGATCATCCAGCCGATTCAAACCTTTTGCCAGGGGATGTAAGTAAATATAGGTTGTGTAAGTAAATATAGACTGTTTGTGCTAAAGCCCCACTGGGGCAAAGTGTACAAAAAATAGCCTCCATTCTTCCACAAATCGGTTAAAAAGGATTTCTACTCTGAATTATGCTGAAAATTAGCACTTGTGCTATAACACTAAAAACAGTGCATCTGATTTTTGTCCAATGTTATTGTGATGTCCATATCAGATAAATAAATAAATAAAGTAAGTACATTTTTCAAAAATACAGAATTGCTGCCTTCATAAACAAATGCATTAAAAGCAGTTTAATGAGGCTGACCTTTCCAGATTATTAGCTGCTCTGAGGCATGAGAGGATCCGGTAAACAGTTTATGAAAAGGTGTTGACTTGCGAGCTGCCGGCTGGTTTCTTCCCTTATTACGAAGATTCCACTCAATGTCCCCGATACTCGGGCCATGCCATCTGCTCGATTTCAATAAGGTGCTGACAGTTTGGTGAATTGTGCTTTAATGAAATTGTGGCGCAATGTCTAAAGTCTGATCCGCTTATCAAGGTGCCGAGATCCTTTTGTCCCTGTAACCATGGCAAGCTGGAGATGGAAAACCAGAGCTTTGCCTATATGCAGACATGAAAGTATTCATTCTTGAGCCTACCCTCAAGAGTCTGTCAGCAAACAGCCCATGAAAACTAAAGCCAACTACCTCGCCCAAAAATGAACTTCGCAAAGTTTACTCAAGTGTATGATTGTGACTCAAAATTGGAATCTAAACATGTTTATACAGTTTCGACCTTATTCTCACCTGCACAGTCAGAGCCACCTCATTATCACTAGACCCTGCCTGAGGCTCATTCCTATTAGGGCCATTCACCTCTTAATGTATCCTGGTTTCATTCAGTGTGAATGCTTTTCAGCCTAGTTGTCGTAGTA
Organism: Syngnathus acus; assembly: GCF_901709675.1. Classification (NCBI taxonomy): domain Eukaryota; kingdom Metazoa; phylum Chordata; class Actinopteri; order Syngnathiformes; family Syngnathidae; genus Syngnathus; species Syngnathus acus. The sequence continues at coordinate 13,233,100 of NC_051094.1, read as the reverse complement.
ATTAACACAGTTACGTAAGCATTTGCATGTCTGAGTTGGCAAATAGCAAACAAGAATTTCACCAACAGCATTTTCTCCCAGTTGGTCGAGGGAAGGATAATTAGCGCTACAGCCCACAGACTCACGCCAGAGAACCACTCACTTAAAAGTATATAGTATACAGTATATACACTCTGAGGCAGTCATTAGGGCATAGGGTGTGGTGGGAGTACGTCCCATCTGAACCAAAATAGAGCTCTGCTCCCTACTAATCCCAGATGAACAGGTGCTTCTATTTCAAGGACCAAATCCTCTCCAATCCACCCACGAGAATGCCATTGCTTTCGCTCCTCTAGCAACAGCATTGTGTGCACACTTCTTCTCAAACTGAGAGACAAAAGCGCCACATCCTGCAAAATCCGTGAGGAAAGTCAACTGAGGAACAAATCAGTCTCAGTCTCACAATGCTGGGAAAAACAATGGTGAAATGTTTACGCAACAAATTTCTATTTTCATGTTACCCAAAGCACTTTTAGGAGGATGCCATAGTCATGCATCCTCATAAGAATTATGATGCAGATGGTCATGTAAGGACAGTAACATTCACATACTGGTGACAAACTATCAGGAGAAACAACATGTTGTATGAATATTAGACAATGGCCAAAAGACTTTGGACCAAGGAATGGGGGTACATATACTATGTGTAAGTCACAAGTCTTATGTCTTAACATTTTCCTCACCGTTTCAAGCAAATCCCAAGTTACTGTGAAAAAAAACATCAATGACAACATATAGAATTAAAGATAATATGAACACATTTGTTATTTCACCAGTAGCCCCTTGCAAAAGGTTGGTGAAATTTGCTGTACGGAATATTCATTCATCCATTTTTTTTTACCATTTATGCTGTTAAGCGTTGCGGGTGAGCGGGAGCCTAACCCTTCTGACTTCAGCTGAAAGGTGAATGAACCACTCGACGGGTGGCCCGTCAGTCGCAGAACACACATATTGTGCATACTATAGAGATTCATTTTCGATTCATTTGATTCCAACCATGTTTTAGTTCTACCAATTAACCAGAACCAAACACCACAAAAGGAGGGGTGGGGTTGGAAATTCAAGTTATACTAGGACAAAATATTATTCAAGAAGATATAAACAAGAAAGTAAGAATAAAGACCCTTTTGAATCACCCATCAAATTTTAGCTCAAAGTGTTGTGAATCGAGCAGTAGTCTACTACAAAGGACTACAAGCCACACAAAGCAGTAGTAATATATGCAATACATGCAATGTAACTAAATAAATACAATGAAATACATGAAAATGACCTAGCGACACATTAAAAGACAGGTACAACATGAAGGTCTTCAAAACTCATGAGTTATCTATAACCTGAAGTAGGATAAACTTGTTTTCAAAAGATGTGTGTGATGGAGGTTTTTGGTGCAACCAGGGAGCCAATTAAGGACGGCAATGATCTAGTCAGAGTATTGAAACAGCACTGTTTTATCATCTCTATCAACATCACCTACCGTTTTACAAAGTCAACATCACAGAAACAAAAAGCCCAGCTTGTCCTTGGGAAGCTGAGGCGTCATACTTGAGACTTGATTCTCAATTAAAAAGGAACATTAGTACCGTATTTTCCGCACTATAAGGCGCACCGAAAAACCTCAAATTTTCTCAAAAGCCGAGAGTGTGCCTTATAATCAGGTGGGCCTTATATATGGACCAATATTGAGCCACTACAGCAGGCGTGTCCAAAGTCCGGCCCGCGGCATGTATATATCTTATATATGGACAAAGTTTTAAAATGGGCCATTCATTGAAGGTGCGCCTTATAATCCGGTGCGCCTTATAGTGCGGAAAATACGGTAAGCTAAAGTGCAGAATATCACTACATGCATATTTTGCATTATAACTCAGTCCCAAGCACAGATTGTGAAGTGCACATTACCTTCTGCTACACGTATTCATAAATAAAAATGATGCGTGGAAACAAATGCATAATCACACCTAAAGTGGAGGTACAAATACAAGGTTGTTTCAAAAACTCCACCGCTGTGTAAAGAGAGCAAAACATACGTACATACAGACATGGCAAATACATGCCCTTGTAATTCCGCAGTATTATTCGTATAGTAGCTGTTTACATAGCCTTGATGTATCTAATGATAACGCTTGCTGACCTGTGCATTCAGAAAGAAACATGCATATGTTTTGCTTACAGCGGAGAAACACAGTTTTCTTTATAGAAGCAGCCGAGTTAGAACTTTCCTCAATAGAATACTCCCCCTCCCGATCCAGAAAGCAATTTGTCTCATTTCCAGTATCTCCAAGCTTCTCCACTGACCCTGACAGAAAGGCCCAAGGCATGGTTTGAAAGCTCTCCCAAGAACCAGTTGGGTCTGGATGTAGCTTTGAATGCAGAAAAGATAACCACACTACTCCTACCATGTTAAAAATGTGTGGATGTGTCAAGGAAGAAGCAGACATACTGTAATTTCTATTGTAGCGGTACAAATGTTAAGTGGGAATACGGTTGACAGAGCCCTGGGGGCCGTCTGAGAACGCAGCTATTCACACAAGCACAATCGCAACCTTTCTAGATATGAATTTTGTGCTGTGGCTTTTTTTGTACTCAAAATGCATTGCAATGCAACAACCCAGAAACATTCACAAAGGATAAAAAGGACAGAGTGTATGGGATGTTGTTCCAAGCTGACTAAAAAGCCCTGTTAGCTTTCTGTGGCCTAACTTGATGACTTCACCATGAAGAGAAGAGGTCAAGACCTAGATTTAACAGTTTCAGGCTTTGATGCTGCTCTGTACTAACTGTAGAATGCCTATTTCTGCAAATCTAAAGTTTGCACATTTTCCCATTCATCATATTTTTTTATATGCGCCCAATATCGGTCGTGGTTCTTAACTGGGTGCCAGCCAATAGCAAGACACATACTGATAAGTGCCATTCACACTTCTTAAAATGTAATCTAAGTCAAGCTTACGATGATTAAATTACTCCCATTGAACAAAAGGTACAATGCTGTAAGAATGACAAGTTGGGTCAAGAGAATAGTAGTATAAATAAATATACTATATGGGAGTATAAATCGGTTAGTTGAATTTATGTAGAATGTGACAGAAACAAATAAAACGATTAAAAAAGACACTATAACCATTTTGACAACCCAACATAGACAAATATATATAAAATCAAGAAATAGAACAAATATTCCATTCCAAAATACTGTGTGCGTGTGTCTGTATGTGTGCGTGCATGTGTGCGTGCATGTGTGCGATGTGAGGGTCTTCATAAGCATTTCTGTGTTCAGGAGAGAAAATGTCACATGATGGGATGCCTTTGAATCCTGATCAGTTTGCATCCACCTTGCTGGGTTATAAATAGCACAATCTCGAGCCCAAAAAAGACTTAATTGGAGCGAAATTTATCTTAGTGACTGCCAATGCTCAGCACTTTTTTGACAGTTGCTGGCGGTGGAGGGCGAGAGGCTCATTCTGTCTGCGGTGCTAATTGTTCCTCTTTCAGCCTCTGGCACTTGTTTCATCTCTGAGCCATAAATCATAATGAGAGAGCTGTGCATAGGTCTAAAATCACCTATACATGACTGATTCGTGGCTCGATTAATTTCATCAGACAAGAGCTTTTTTTCATCTGCACGTTAGACCGGCATAGCATGCTCTTCAATGTGGCACCTTCCTCACTTCACACTAACAAGCATGAAAGCTTTACTGTAAACATTTTATGAATGATGGCTCTTACTAAAGAGGTCCGTAGACACAGTCTGTCTTTCACGAGGCAACAAGTCTCTTTTTCATTCTGCATAACCTTCCGGGAGTCTGGATTATCCCCTTAGCCCAGTTGCTTTTGCGCCATGAAGAAAGTGAACGGTTCATGAGTCTGAACGTTTTAAGTGCACACTTATTTGCCGGCAGAGGAGAAAAGCAGACGTCAGGACGCAGCCCTTCCTTCACTGAAATGAATGAATGGAGGTACTATTGAGGCCGGATGGTCAGCCCACAGTGAAAAATATGACGAGCCAGCAGCAGGTAAGAGAAAGAGGCTTCTACAGAGGACAGGCTTTATGAGAGGGATGTGAAGCTCAAACAAATTCCGTGTCCTCGTAAATGTTAAATGACTGCATGACAGTATTTTCACGTTCCAAAGGTTATAGCTGCTCTTAAAACTGACGAAATGCACTATCACAACAGGTGAGGCGACAAGAAATAAAGTCAGCCTGAAGTTTTGCTGGAAGTGACTATTGCTCGACTATTTTTTTTTTTTGGTGACTATTTAAGAATTCATGAGCCCCCAAGGCACATTTTCATAGGGAAGTTGTTTTAGTAACTTCTTTGTATTTAATTGGCCTGAGGTATTCTCATTTAGAAAAAAAAATCCTACAACTTCACACTGTAGTTGGAATCCCTTTTGTCGATTCATACACAGTCACATAAATAATAAACTTAAAATGTGAATTCAATCAGTGCAGTGCTAGTGTTTGCACCATTAAGCACCATCAAGTGCTCCTTAGCTGTGAAAATGACAACAGGTCCATATTATTTGAATGCAGGCAATAGAGTAATATAGCAGCAATACATATCAGTGGTAATCAGCAAATGTATGAAACTCCTCAGTGTCCATGTACCGTATTTTCCGGACTATAAGGCGCACCTAAAAACCTCAAATATTCTCAAAAGCCGACAGTGCGCCTTATAATCCGGTGCGCCTTATATATGGACCAAATTCCTAAATTTAAACTTTCCCGAAGCATTGTGTCATGAAATCAATCACAAGTGGCCCGCTGAAGACTATGAATCATGAATCAAAAAGACTATGGATCATTATTTTGTGATTATAATTTGTTGCGTCTGAAGTTGAAATAAAAAAGATAAAATGGAGAATGATTTGATTTGGATTAAAAATCTGACATTAATGGTGCGCCTTATAGTCCAGTGCGCCTTATATAAGGACAAAGTTTTAAAATGGGCCATTCAGTGAAGGTGCGCCTTATAGTCCGGTGCGCCTTATAGCCCGGAAAATACGGTAGATTAACATCAAAACTTTTTTCTTTTCATCTCAACTGAAGCTTCAGTGGAGAAGCACAAATGCCAGCAGAGCCGGTTCGAGTAGCTCTTTCCTCCTCATTCAAATATCGGAAAAGGACCACAAAGTGGAATGCCATGTTGAAAGTGTGAAGGTCACTTCTAAAAGCTTGACTTTTTGTCAGAACTGAAGGAAAATGCCAGACGGTCATGCGGGAGAGCTTACTCATTAAATTAAAATTACAAATGTAACACCCTGTGAGTTTCTACTGTAACACACCAAGCCTTCTAGTCGCGTTCTTTTCAGTTCCACTTCCCCAAGAGTGCACACTCAAGTGCCTTTAATGGTAATTCACACAAGCATGTCTTGTATACGTGTCACCAGGTCCCTACGCTATTAGGAAGGCGCACGTCTATATAGTATAACATGGCAAAATGTGTTTTACATAAAGAAGAGCTTAGCTTGGGATGCGCCGATACCGCTTTTGTCAGTCAAATTTTTGTCTAGCTCTAACATTTGAGAGCTTTTGTTAAATCCTAAAATTTGACAGTTTGGCAATAACGAGTACTGATACTTGAAAACGCCTTTATGTCTTGCAGACAGGATGAAAATGTGTTTTATTTAAATCAAATGTAACTCAAAAACACAACATTTCTTGAACATGGCATGTGTTTTACTTAAATATTCCACATTTTTGAGGGCCAATTGTCATTACAAACGGACAACATACACAGAAAAATGAAAATTAAAACTACAAGAATGTATAACTTACTAAATAAAGCATTCCAATACAGGTTTATTCCCTTTCTAATTTGTTGTACGATACTGTACAGAATATTTTTTTTACAGTCTATCTGATTGTAGGTCACAGAACTGTTTACGGGACTGCTGGTGTAAACATAATGACGACTTCAGTAGACCACAAGCCAACATTTATTATATGTAGATTATAAATTATGTAGCAATGAACAAAATACAATGATACTTTAATTGTCAAAATCGAATTAATTAATCGGCAATTAATCGGTTATCAAAGTAATCGACAACTGCTTTAATAATCAAGTGATTGTTTAGAGCCATTTTTGACTTCAGAATCTTCCAAATCCTCTAATGTCAGCCTCTCAACAGCAATTATTCATTATTTGTATTATTTCATGAAAAGAAACAAATGATCTTTTGTGTTTCATCAAAACAAACATCGGCTTTTACTATGGAAAATAATAACCGCACGAGTAACTGAAAAAAAGTTTCAAAAAGTTCTACTCTTATTGAAAGTTATTTTGAGCACGTTGCATGGTAAAGTGAAAAAGTGTAGATAATATGATCATCTAATAACTATTCTGGACCATAGACGGAACACAACTCACCACAGTGCGCCCACGGAGTGGCTTGGTTGACAGGCCTCGCAAAACTTTAAGCTTGGCGGTCATCACCGCAACTCACAGGGCGGACTGGTTATTATTCATTTTGCAGAACTAAATTTACAGTTGCCTCAAAGTGTTGTCATTCATGGCTTATATGATTCCTCCCAGTAAGTTACATATACAGTGTCAGGCTGGTGATGTGGTATCGGTGCGGACAGGATCAGAGAACTTTTATGACACCATTTATTGATATCATCCCTGGTTACAACATCATGCAAAAGTGAAACTAATGTTTTCTGGTCATTTTACTGTTTGTGCAAGCATTGATGACATGCCGAGAGGACTCTCCTGACAATATAGTATGGTTTTGTTGCAGTCTGAACCAGAGCCTAAACAGTACTATTGAAATAAAATGAATTAAAACATCAAACTCTATCTTGTTGCAGCTACAAAGAACAAAGACAAAGTTTCCACGGAAGACGGTGAAATATTTATATCTGCTAAATGTAAGAGGACCTTGTTCTATTTCAGTCGGCCGGCTGAACTGTCATTCAGCAATATTTAACTGACACACATTCAGGCACTTGCATGCAACGAAGCACTTTTAGACCACATCACAAGAGGTGTTGCTGAGCTAGTTTAAGACCCCTTCAATCCAAACCCCAGATGAGGAAGCAGACCTGTTCATGAAGCATTCCGACTTCAACAGCATTTGCAGTGAACACATTGATTTACGCCGGCCCAGTGACATAATGGAAGAGTTCAATAATTCTCATATAATTACATGCAGATGACGCAAAATGCGCTACCCACCGGTGAGCAATCAAGGGCTGTAGTGCTTCGGGAGTTATCGGTGGTACGAAGCATGAAAAAGATCCAGCAATCATGGGAATTCTAGGTTTTGTAGATCAGTTGCTCAACACACGCAGGCACCCACGTACACATTTTCTATTGCTTATTCTGTTTGTGGTTATTGTTGAGCTGGAGCCACAAGGGTGTTACACCTTGGATTGTCCACCAGTAGTTACGTTTTAAAAGATTCAATCAAATTAAAAAGCAGTCATATTATAATAGTAACACAGCTTATTCACGACAAAAAGGATTGTGGTAGTGGTTGATTTGTGCAAACAGACTTCATGATGTTGATGCTGGACCGAGAAACTGTCGACACTAAAAATATACATCTACCCTCTAATGAAAGCAATTTGGAGAAAAGTCCATTATAACAGAGTTTCAAACTGTGAGGCTGCAGACTGGTATAAGGCTAAATGTCATTTGGCCATACAGAGACCGAAAAAAAAAACTATCTATCTAAATTATCTATATGCAGGCCATGGAGGAGCATCCCGCAAATGCTCAAATGGTCAGTCTGGGCCACCCAGTGGTGGGCACCGGCCATTTTGTCAGCATCTGAAAGAAGTCCTATTTTGAAAAGCAGGCTCACTAGTTTTCTGCAGCATGTTGCACAGACGGAATTTTCATCAGAATGCCATGTTTAAACTAGTGGGAGCACATACAACATATTACTGTAAAGAAAATTTGGGAGTTGACCTCCGCTTTAAGATAGTTACACTGCGCATGGGTATTAGTCAGGGAAAACAAAACCCTCAGTGTTTCCTTGCTACGTTTTAACATCGAGCCGTCACAGGTCACGCACAAACGCACACTTGCATGAACCGTCACAAATGAGGCCAGTTCAAGCTGGTTCAGCACAGATCCCTCAGGTTGACCTGCATTGTGACTCAACTGTTGACTTTTGATGACCCGGCGGTTTCACACATGCTTGCCAACAATGTCGATTTTGGGTCTAAATGACTACAAATGCGAGGCAAAGACAGTTCCTATTTTCTCTCAACAACTTCTGTTTTAGGCCCAAAGTTCACCTCTGGCCTATATGGTCTCAATGACAAAATCACTTACTAAGACAAACAGTTCCAATTGACAGAATCCATCGGCATCATGGTGGTTCATTATAGCTTTTTAATGTACTATTAACAAATTAATCTCTTTTTGGCTAGGATAATCGAATGACAATGTAGAAAATGTTCCAATTTGTTTTTCTCTAGCTTTGACATGATAATCAGCCGCTACAGCTCGACAAATGTCTATATGTATTACATCTATACACTGTTACGCCAAGTGCATGCATGTTGAGCAACTCGGATCCTGATTATCTCAGTCAAGCTACTGTATAGTGATCGAGCCTTGGCAGCAACTACCCACGTGTGCTCCATTTGCCAAATGCAGTAAAAGGGGAGAGAACACGCTCCCTCATCCTACTAAAAAGTCAGCAGTATTCAAACTGGATTCAAACTGTGTTCTTCTGACGTTGTTTTAACATAACAAGCCAACATCTCAGCCCCTTTTGCATTGCCCTCCAAAGCCTACTTTTTTTTTTTTTTTTACAGGGATCTGTGAAGTTTAACACCAAAGACTCACAATTATAGCTTTGTTGCGTTGAAAGCAACTGTCACAGCCCTGTACGAATTGTATACATCACACCAGAAGCTGGCACTGACGTCGTGTAATGATTTGTTTGTAGGAAGTCTCGTAGCTGTGTTAATATACAGACAGGCAGTGATTGGGATTATTTATTCATTCCCTAGTCCATAGGTGTCAAACTCAAGGCCCGGGGGACAGATGTGGCCAGCCACATCATTTTATGTGGCCCGCAAAGACAAATTTTGCATCGACTTTGTGTCATTACTAAAATTACAAATTGTCTTCACTTTTAAAAAATAGAGACATTGCTAGCAATTTTTATTACCATTCGCCTTTTTAAAATTTTTGAAAAAAGTTTACTTGTCTCTGATTTCAAAACTAGTTATTCATCAGTCTATACTATATGTATATAGAAGACAGTCATAATGGCCCTCCAAGCAAAACTATAACTATGATGCGGCCCACGACAAAAATTAGTCCCTCATAACTACATTATGATTTTTATACTTAGTAATGAACTACGTATATTCAGTCATGAGTGAAAGGAAAAATTGTTTTTGTACGGCACTTGTGACTGCCATTCATGACATCATTGCTGTCAAATAATTACAACATACCGGATCAACATCAGCTGGGTGATGTTAAGTAATAAATGTTGATCAAAGGATTTATTATATTTTAATTCCATATTTTCCCAATTAACTTGTTCATCCATGGGATGCTCCAAACAGATGTTTAATGAGCATTCCTCAATGTTCTTTTTTGTCTTCTGTCTCAGTTTTTTTGGAATGTGTTGCAGCCATACAATTCTAAATGAATGATTATTTGCTAAAAAAAAGTTTAACGATTTAAACATGACATTTCTTGTCTTTGTTGTGTATTCAATTAAATATAGGTTAAATATGATTAGCAAATAATTTTATTGTGTTCTTTATTTTATTCAACACAATGTCCCAACTTAATTGGAATTGTGTTTTGCACTAATATTAGATTGCGCAGGTGCACCCACCATTGAGGAAAGCTAGTGAACATGCAGAGTGACAGATGGCGAGTCCAAACTTTTAGTGCCAAGATGAACTTCTAAATGTTTCCGGCAGAATCATCAAAAGTATAAATGAGAAATTGTTTTAGAAACCCAGAGGGAAGGATTGACTATAACTAAGTGAGGCGTTGCAACTCATTTCAAAGAGACCTCAACGCTGCGCTCCAGTTACAGTAGAGGGAGTGGTGGGGAGTTAAAAATAGGCCTCAGTGATTATCAGTCACCACTTAGTCAGGCAATGCGGAGAGCAGATTGTAAATGAACACACTGAAGTACTTGAATAGTGGTCATTGTCGCCGGCTCACACGCGGTGAATGCAAAGCAGTAAGACTCCTAACGGCGTGTGGATACACATCATGCTAAGCACCTGCATACAGTGCAGATAAGGACAGCGGTTGAATATGTTCTGCTTTCGTAAACACCTCAAGGTTCTTATGGTCCAATCCATGAACAAAACACAAGACAATTTAGAGACTTTTGCTCTTTGCCGGGCTGAAGTTGAAGAGCTGTAATGATGTTTGACAGATGACACAAGAGCTAAAGGGACGACGGAAGGAAGATTTTAATGCCGCTCTTTCCAACTTTAAAGATTAAAACGGCAGCTTGAATTTCCTCTGCAACACTATGAACTCGTAGCAATTCTCTTGACAAAGCTTGTGTTGCAGTAGTTAAACACGCTATATCACATCATCAACATTGTATAGGAAGCCATCTTGAGGAAAATGTGGCTCATTTCAGACACTCAAGCTAATGTTCAGAGAAGAAACATCTGTCAGCTGCTGTTGATGCCACAGAAAATGAACCGCAGCTTTAAGATTATGAATTGTACCACTAAAACAATTGAGTCACACGTGTTAAACTGCCACATCGTGCAACTGGAAGTTAAATCCTGAAATAGCAACTGTGGGCTGCAGTGTTACAGTTGAGTTAACTGTCAGGCTTTGAGACACACACGATTCTTACATTACTCTATCCAATCGATCTAGTAATACACGCTCAACAAAATGTTGTTTTTTTGCTGCAATGACCTTTGCTCACTATATTCTGACAAGCCAACCATAACATTTCTCTGGAGTTGGGTCAGCAAAGTCACATTATAGCTAATTGTCTCATCGCTTTGGATTAATTTTAAAGTGAAGTTTACTCAGTTGCAGTCTCGCTTGGTTGTATTCTACTGTCTAATAGAAACGAACGATTGTTGCTGAGAAAAGTAAATTTGGTTTCTTTCCAGTGAAGTATTTAATTATGCAAGAAGCCGTGTGAATGCAGGAAATTATGACTGTGGAAACAATGTTTGTATGTATTCAAACAAAATTGAATTTGAATAATTCAGACAAGTTCTATTTGTTTCTTCAATGTTTTGTTTCTCCTTTCTGCTTGAATATGCGCAGTAATAGAACCAGTAGGGCTAACATGTTCCATGCGTGCATCTCCTCTTTTCTGTAACCATGATAAATTATGCATCATAAAGAATTTACACACCTCAGACTGCTGTGACAGACACATTTGCTAAGGTCGACATGATAAAACATGACAACAGGCAGATGCTTTGATTTATATCTGTGATGGGTAGGTGGGAAGCAGCATGGGAATGTACAACCGTGGTTTTTCTTTTGTGAAAATGCAATTCCCCGGTAATTTCAACAATTGCTCGAGCTCTGCTCAAATAAGAAGCAATGCGTTCCAATTCAAAAATGTGGTCCGTTGACCCACCTTGGCCTGAATCAAGCAATCGGGGTAAATTGAAGAAAGTGCATGGAATATGAAGCGCAGTTACGCCTGCTTATTACCCTTTAATAAAAAGTAAACAAAACGATGAAGGCATACACTCATATCAAGAAAGGACTGATCATCACACATTGTGACTTCTTTAACAGGAGACAATCAAAATCAGCATCAATATGCAAAATAAAAACTAGGCAAACAGGCAAAAATAAAACAAAAAGTTTCCAGCGACCAGAAGTGCAGTCTGTGTATAGTGAAAATGTATGTAAAAATATCTCATTTAAAAGACGGAGAAGGTGCTGAATATACAAGTACCACCTTCCAGCTGTCACCACACCTCAACCGCATACCATGACACTTGGAAGTGTATGCAGCTGCTGTCACATTCCCACCACCCCATCCATCAGAGGTTGTTGTTTTTTTCCTGCCTTCCATAGACACAACAACAAGCCATCCTCCATCACTGCCTGTGGTGAGCTGACATTTTGGCACTTTTTCGTGCTAACGAAAATGTGATATTTGAGCAATTCAGTTGGCACCCTTTTGGGTCTCGACTTAACTTCGAGACAGCTGTGGTGCCCTACAGCCAACACCACCCCCAGCAATTGTTTTGGTTGAGATTCGCAGAGACAGGTGACATTTCTTGACCATCAGCAATTTGTCAAGTCAGCTCAACTGCCATTAGAAAATATTCAATTGAACAATTCCCATCATGGACATACGTGATGGCCATTATCATAAGCCTTTAAGCACTCATATTTACAATCATAAAATCTTACTTATTATGTGTGACTTTTGATTTGATTTAAGCCTTGTTCTTAGATTTATAGTTTAATGCCTTTTAGGACTTGTGAAAGATCCATGGGAACCCTGGAAAATCACACTGAGGTTTCCATCATCAACAATGACTGTCTTATGATTTATACAACTCATACATCTTAGAAAAGCTACAAACACTTCCGTCTCTACCATGCAGAACCAACTGAGGTCTCTGAATGCATAGCAGCACTAATATCATCCCGCACACATTCTTAGGCTGAGCATCTCGATTCCTGACATGCATCACATTAATGTGAGAAAGGATTTACTCAGAAGCATTGTCAGATAAGCACCCTGAATCTTATCACAAAGTGGGCTAAATCATGCAAGGCATACTAAACCCACAGGCATGCATGAGAGGAGTCTAAATTTTCTGAGAGGCAACAAAGTGCATGCCACATGCTTAAATTAAAGCACAACCAAAACCTTATGCCTGAGGAAAAAAAACGTGACATGAAAATTATTCTTGCGTTCTTAAGCGTTTAAGTCAACTCTATGGAAGAACATGAAGGGATGTTGGCAGACACAAATCAGAGGAACAGAAGGGGCAGAGTGGAAAATTAGTGCAGAGCTGTGTAATAAAGATCAATAAATCAGGTTGTTGGATATTCACCGTTCCCAGCATGACAGGTTTTCCCATGACTTACTATCATGCTGATGGCGTAATGTGAAAATGTCAATCATGTCTCCTGCATTATTAATGTCAAAAGATGAGCCAAGTTGCAGTAGCTCTGTCAGAAGCAGTATTGGCCAGATAAATTCATGACTATAATATGCTAGGTTTTAGGGAGCAACTTTTTACAGTACAATTGAATTTCTGGCTGTGTAGCAATATATATATGTATATAAAACATATTTAACAAGGCTTTAATTATTGGTATTTAGAAATGGCAAGATTAGTCTGAAACTTGACCACAAAAATAAAAGGTTTGGTCAGCAATGCCTATACTCATTTCCATTTAAAATACAATCCACATCAAAAAGACCAAGCTGACCTGCGCTTTTGATCACTGTCCATATCTACCTATTTTCTCTCTGAGAGAATTTCTTCTTGGTCTCCACCTACTGCCTCACTCTTGGTGAAAAATTGTGTGAGGGGAAGTAGGGTGGAGACAGACCGTAGAGGGAGAGGGTGGAAGACTAAATGATTCCCACATGCTGACCAAGAAGACACTTTCCAGGTGGCCCCAGTCTATGAACTTTCTGGGGCGGAAAGTACCTCGCTGGACTTTCCCGCAACCCCCCTACACACACTGTGCACGAACTCCATATGGATCTACTTTATGTAAAGATGTTGTCACAAGGCAATATTTGGAGAAGGTACAAATACAATGATACAAAGAGTAAGAAACAAACACTGTCAACAAATTTTGTAATTTAATGTGAATATAAAATATCAATGCCCCATCATTAAAGATAAAAACATGTCTCTTTTGGCTTCCCTTTTATTTCTGTGTTTATTTTAGGCCTAAATTAGTTTCATCTGATTTTGAAAAGTGTCATATTTTCCGTTCTTATGGCCCTGTGCAACCTTTTGAGCACATGTTCATGAAAACAAGTACACGCTTGTATTCATCATAAACTCACAATTTTATTTTATGATTTTAAAAACATTAATATCTTATTCATTTCCTACCCCAATGAATATATTCCTGACCTTTCAGGTGCAATTATGGGCTTTGCTTGAACATTTTTCCCCTAATGAGAGAAAAAACATTGCTCACATTGAGAACTACAATTCAATACATTATCAGTAACATTAATGCAAAAACCAGGAAATCAGGAAAATCATCCAGTGCCCCAAAAATATGATGCAAGTGTTGTTGCTGTGGCAACCCAAGACAGGACAAGCAGAAAGACACCCCAACAACATAGTATGTTCCATTCATATTTGTGACTGACCTAACTGAAAAGGTCACAAACGGATTTTAATTTCCTCCGAGACAATTTACTCTAATAAACTTTTAATTTTGGTTGGGACAATAATCAAGAATTCAGCTGCTGGTTGTTGATCAAGTGCACCAATATCGTTATTCTGCTGTGATTGCACCACAGCTTTACTAGCAGTAGAGCCCAGCCTCAGGATGAATTGCTGCGGTCTAACTTTGCACGAGAGATAACTAGTCCCTTATGTGTATGACATCATCCTGCTCATCTAGTATAAAGGCCTGAGAAATAAACATTACTAAGGCAACAATAATGTTAAGACTACGCCATTAACGCTTTTGCCGGAGGCAATTCTGTGACCTTTGTTGGAATTATGACTCATTGATAGAAAGTGCTTCATACACACACGCACAGATCCACAAGACACGACATGGACATACCTTGTCTTTGGGTTGTTGGATGATGTCACTGCACCTCATTCAGAAATCAGCACAAATTCGTCAATGTCAAATTCACATGCTGCCTCTTTAATCAAATTGAAATTCATTTTACATTATTGTGGATGACGCCATGAATCTTGAAATATACATATATATATATATACATATATATATATACATATATATATACATATATATATACATATATATATATACATATATATATACATATATATATATACATATATATATACATATATATATATACATATATATATATACATATATATACACATATATATATATACATATATATATACACATATATATATATACATATATATATACATATATATATATACATATATACATATACATATATATATATATATACATATATACATATACATATATATATATATATACACATATATATATATATATATATATACACATATATATATATATACATACACATATACATATATATATATAAAATATATAACAGTATATTTTATACTTAACAGTAAAAGTTGATTGAATCGATATTAACGTTGTAAATTCACAGCACACCTTCATCACATGTCACAACTGCCATGTCATATGAGCAACACTGAAAAATGGACAATTAAATCTGACTGAGAGAAACCCAACGCTCAACTCAACATCTTTTTACTTCCAGCCAAATACAAAGGGCTCTACAGTCGACAACGTCACATGAGAGGAATGTGAACCGCTATAATGGACATTAATACTTTAAAGTCAAGCCTTTTTAATCACAATCTTGTTTACCCAATCTCTTGATGTAAAGATGACAGCAAGTCAGCAAGTACTGTATATAAGCACAAACAGGATACAGATTAGAATCAATGTCCTAAACTACTTTGTCACAGATTTCTTCAGCAAATGCGCAAGCAAAATGTCATCACAAAAGACATCTAGTATTCCCTCAAGTGAGTAAGTGCATTGTATTTGTTACACATACACATAGTGGCTTCTTAAAATAAATGAACATGGAAAATTGAAAAAATTCTACACACCGTTCCTTTAATTATTATTTCAAAAATATATTTTAGGTGTTGGATTATTTACAATGTCATTATACTCAGAAACAATAAATATGTGGGTTGATCTTCATACAGCAACTGACTTTTTTGAATATATTTTTAAAGATACTTTTTCAATAGGGAAAATACATTGGGGGGGAAAAATAGATCAATCCATTAGTGCTGAAACATGAGTATGCGTTGGTCCACTATAGAAGTGGAGACATACATATAATGGTTTATTATTAATAGAGGGGACACTCAGAGTGAAAGCTGCCAGATGCCCATCCCTGCTCTACAATGAGCAGTAACGTGTGTGATTATTTATTTATTTATTTTACTACTGATGATCGTTAAAAGGAGCGTGACTCTGTCTTAAAGGAACAGCAGATATCCAAATAAGTGTTAGTGAAATATTTTATTGTAAACAGCGGTTTAAACTACAGAAATTCCATTCATATTTAAATCTACCAAAACAAAAGCGGTGCAATGCTAAGAAGCGGATCAGAACCCAGGAAAAGATTAATATGAACAAAATCACTTTAAATGGCAACAATATTGATCCCACCTATTTCTGCCACTCCGCAGTCGATCAACTACCATGCCAGACATTCCTAAAGATTAAAACTCTTTGGCAAAGTTTCTGTGGCAAACAATGCATTCTGTAGGATCTGAATGAAGTGTGACTGAATGGATGTACTATGAAAAGGAGGAAACAGATGTGGAAGCTAAAGATTAGATTCCTGTCAGGCCTGCTCATACAAAGCTCTGCTCGCAGGGTGGAGGATTGACTGGTACCGCATGCCAACACTCACCACTGCTCTCATGATTCACAAACAGAGTGCAAGAAGTGCTGAACAAAGGTTATTTCTAAATGACGAATTTATAGCTCTCATTCGTCTAACCTTGTGTGCCCTTAAATGTGGCCTATTAGACTTGCAAACAAATGATAACGACATTTCTTTTTCTAGTTGGTTATTGACCGGGTGGAATCACCAAGTGTAGCAATAAGTAACACATTTAGCAAGTTTTCTACCATGGAACACAATCTTGTGATACAGTCGATGCAGATAAAGCCTAGATGACGTTATCCCAATTCTGTGAATTTTTTTTCCAGATTTTCTTATCATGGGTTGCTGTGGCATTTTATATATATATATATATATATATATATATATATATATATATATATATATATATATATGACACATAGGGGTGAAACAAAAAAGGTAAAAAGGTATTTGTTTTCCCACAAGCATAATGACTTTTACTTTATTTACTCATTATTTAATTTACTTAACTAATGAACCATTGATTGTATTGTAAATGTATGTCTGGGACCAAGGTACGTGTTTGACAATAGAGGGACATGGCCTAGTTTGGATGTGTCCTGCTCCCCAGGGTGTTCCATTCTGCTCAAATCAATCCTCGAGGCCTTTAACTACAAAATGAAGGAGCAACCGAGTAAAGTCTTAATCCTCAACCTTGAACCATCTGCTGTGGGATGAACCTTTATGGACACTAAGTGACCTGATACTGATTTAAAATGACTAATAAAAAGTGTTTCCTTTTCCCCCCCAATCATTTCCTATCCAAATAAAAATCACAGCACATTCAACCCAAATGAGCTTGCAAATGAGGTCATTTGTCTATGCAAAGGCAGCAAACCACTTAGACTTTTAAAGCTGCAGTCCAAAGCTACCTGCATAAGTCACAAACACCATATGTTTGCCTCGGTCTTAAGCACTGAAGACTGCCAAAACAGCAGGGGTACACATCAAGTGTGTTCAGTTTTTCCTGCATTCAACAAACAACAGTTAACAGTTTCAATTTTCAAGCACAAAAAATGACTCATAGCGTCCCACTAGAGATTTGTGAACTTCTATGAGTCAAAAATCCAGTAGGGAAATGCAGTAGCAAATCATCTCCCAATGCATGCTCTGGATGGGGCGAAATCCCAATAAGCCATTTAATTTGTGATCATATATATAATGGGGAAGGCTGGATAACATCTCCTCAAAGTTTAAGTTTGCATGCCTTCAGTGGGTTTACTAGTTGAGCCAACACGCCACAGCCGAGATAGATCTAACATCCATCCATCGAGATTCTGAACCACTTAGCTAGAGTGGGTTGAGATATTAGAAACACACTGCTGTGGACAATAAAGACTGACAATGCCGATCCTAATTTAACAATATTTTGTATGCAAAATAGCGAAAGAAGTGTGCAGATGGTGTGTGTGGGGGGGTCTCAAATATAATAGTGAGGAAGAGAGGTTAAAATTTCAACGGACTTTTCCATCCTTGATCTATACTGACTAAATCACTAAAACCTCATTCCAAATGCAGTAAATTCATTTATTATATCTAACATTGGCTGGCGATGTGAGGAGGATTCAAACACCGTCAGTGACTATGGTAACCATTCTAAATACGTGGATTTAACGCGGTGAACCAATCCAACCATTTCAACTCAGGAAAAAAATAAACCTTTTTTTTTTTTTTTTTGTAAGAAGTGAGTTGGTGGCGTCTAACGAGAGCATATGGAACACAGGTTTGATGGCTGCACTCTTCAACTCGCAAAGGTTTCATTCATAGCAAGTTTGTCTTCCACATCCAATATTAAGGCTGACTGGAGGCTTTTGCAACCCAACCTCAAAAGCGCAATGCTATTCCCCACTGTGACAGATACACTCCACTGAATTATTTCCGCCCTGGTGATTGCAATCCACGCGTGCAAACCTCAACATATATACATACACGAAAAGATAAAGTGGAACTTACGTGAAAACGAAAAATAAAGTAGTCGATCCCACAAGGAGAGTGGCAGCTGTGGACACCGGGATGTATTTGGTGGGTTTAAATCTCTTTGCAGCGCTGGTGGGCATTCTGTAATGTCCACATTCCTTAATTGTTTATCCCGGGTGCAATAGCATGTGGAGAAAAAATGATCCAGGGTCGCCTTTTGGGTGGGATCATTGGTACGGGCAGTCCGGTCCTTGCTAACGCTGAAGCTGCATAGACCCTTGCAGTCAGGAACAGATCCGTGACTGAAAACCTGGAAATCCCACCCTTCCAATCCAACCCACTGGTGAGGTCACTGGACCGCTAGAAAAGGTGGAGCCTACACGCAAGTGTCCTCGGGAACCAGACGGCGCTGTAGCCTGCATTCCAAGAGAGAAACGGAGAAAACGGATTAGTTTGATGCAGCTAAACCAAACTCAGTTTATTAGCCAATGTCCTTTTGCAACAAACACATTAGTTCATTATTTACTCATTATTTACACAACAAAGACGTTTTACCTCCTTGTTTTCCTTGATCGTGCGTTTTTCGTTTGATTTTAGAGGAAATGCTGGTCACTAGTATTCCAAAATCTAAATCATTCTCATATACACTCGCTGCTGTTTCCACCAGAAAGCCGAGCAATCAGAGCTATGCTGTCATCCTGTTAGTGGTATGGATAAGACCGCCATCAAGTGACCGATTAAAATACTACGATTTCTAAATTGTGTGACAGTGAGCGCAGTTATTTCTCCACCAAAATTGCATACACATTTTGGATGACAGTAATTCACAATTATATACAGTTTCCAAATTTATCTCATCCTTCCACATTTCACGATCCATTAAATAAATTCAATCGATTTTACAGTGCAATAGCAAGGTAAATATTCAAGTAAATGTTTTGCATTGGAGAGAAATAGGGGAGTTTACTTTTTTTTTTCGCAGTGCAATTTCTGCAGTATGTCAATCAACTTCGGTCGTTCGGCGAAATTGATTTGACCCAAATCGGCTGCCGTACAACGTAAAACCAACCTGCTAAAGCTTAGCTTTTTTGCTGGCTGCCGTATTTTTAGTTTCTGTGGCACGGCTGTCGCCTGACTGATATTGACGTGTCGGGTGTCTTCGGCTGGCTAATATTTACTATTTTACCTCGAAAATTGTCCTTTAGTCGTAAGGAAACGTTAACGAGACACAAGTTCAGTTTAGCTCATTTGCTAGCAATTGATAGCATCTTGGTTAACTAGTGTCAGGATGTCTTACAGGAAAACTCTCAAACTGATTTGTGGTTTCGCCGGAGGTTCTGCTGCTCTGGTACTGGCGGCTGCCGCTGCCGACTCTCGTGGCTATTTCGGAGAGAGAAGAACCGAGGCAGACGGTCGCTGGTCAAAACTGTCCGTGCTTCAAGCCGCGCAACCGGCGTGGACTGTTGCGAACATCACGCCAGTCCCGACTGGACACGCGTGGGACGTCAACTGGGACAAGTAAGATCGTGTCGTTGTTATTGTTCATTACTGGGGCTTAGCCATTTTGTAAGTGGTCTTGAATTTATAGTGAGCTGTGGCGAAATCCTTCCAGTTGTCCGTAAGACTGTGACAGGCAACGTTGTCCAAATTGTGTTAGACTCCAGAACAATTGTTTTGTTTAGAGTTTGTAATTGAAATTTTCATTCCTGACAAAAGACCTGAAACCTTTCTGACACTCTTCGTACTTAATCACTATATAGTGTGCACTCGATGTTACCCACAATATATCTTGAAAAGTAGTGTAAAATAATGTCACTGGAAAAATCAAATACATCCCATGATGCTGCTAGATTTTCTACCAGTTCTGTTTCTTAGGTGTGCTCTGAAGCATGTATTTACAGACATTTTCTTTTGACGGGTATTTTTAACAACACTCCAATAAAAGTGGGTCGCGGCTTAACAATAGGAAAAACTAGGTGTCAGTGTCACGATTTAAGTCACTGATTGAAATAACCATACGAGACAAAGCCCCTGATCCAAGCTCACCACTATTTTTCAGGAGAGAACCTTCTACGCTGTCCAATGGCAAGAAGAAGGAGAGTGCAACCGAAGATCCCAGCTCAGAGCAGGACAACGGCAAACCGAAAGCCACACGCAACATCCTCCTCATCAGACATTCCCAGTACAACCTAAGCGGGAGCAGTGACAAAGAGCGATTCCTCACTCCTTTGGGTCTGCTTCATGTTATTTGGATCAAAACACATTACATTAATATCACGAGCCAGGGAACCTGCCAGGGGGCAAAAAGTGATGATTCTAACGGCCTGTGATTGAGTGGTACAAAAAATGGAGAAGCAATTGCAATCACTTGCAAACACTAACATTTCCTAATTAAATCAATCGCGTTATTATTTAGAAAATTAATACTTCTGAAACAGGCACATGTGTACAATTGGCAAGATGGTGGTTCTAGAGGACAGTTTTTGGACACCCCTGCTCTCAAGTGAGCATTTTATTAGATTGTTGTATTTGGGTTGTAGTAGTTCACATGACTCCTTTACATGATGTTTAGAGACATCGACATGCTTAACAAATGGTTCTTCCTTGTTTTCTACCTCAAGTCAGCTGATGTGATGTCCGCCGCTTTTCTTTTCCAATGTTTGTCTCCTCAGGTCGAGAGCAGGCAGAGTTGACAGGTCAACGTCTGTCAGCGTTGGGATTGAAATACGATGTTCTGATCCACTCCAGCATGACTAGAGCCACAGAAACGGCGCACATCCTCAGCAAACACCTTCCAGGTAGTGGAGACGCATCATGAGGTTTTCTGCTCATGCTCATTACGACCACCTTTTTGATTGCGTTTTGGCAAACTGGTTGTGTTTTCCCCTAATCTGACCGACGTTTTAGGTGTGGAGCTGCTGAGTTGTGACTTGCTCCGAGAGGGCGCACCCATCGAGCCAGTTCCACCTGTGACTCATTGGAAGCCTGATGCTGTGGTGAGAGAAGCCCCCTTCCTTGGTCTTTGTTCGCTTTCAGTGCACGTCAGGTCAAATACTTGCAAACAAGAGGCTTGAATAAAGAACACTCTTGCCATCCTGACGTCACAGTGACTTTCAACCTCTCTGCCATCCTCTAGCAGTACCACGAAGATGGCGCACGTATCGAGGCAGCCTTCCGCCGCTACATCCACAGAGCAGAACCGAAGCAGAAGGAGGACAGCTACGAGATCATAGTGTGTCATGCCAATGTCATACGCTATTTTGTCTGCAGGTTTGTGTCATTTGCTGAGCTTGTCCAATGTGGTTGTGCAGCCAGCTTAGATGTTACAAGTATTACAATAAGAATCTTGTTACGCTATCTAATTAGGTTTATTATTATTATTATTATTATCATCATCATCATTATTATTATTATTTTGCACTATAAGCACACACTAGTAAATATGAGCAAAATACTTTATGGCTTTGCTTTTTGTACTGAGATTGCAGTCTGCCCACATGTTATCTTACCAACTGTTAGCATGTTAGCCTTTAAATTAATAATTGAAATGGTTTCATTAAAAAGTTCAGAGAGGGTCACATTAAGTTCACCATAAAGATAATAGTGCATTTACAGGTTCATCCTGAAATCTCACCCAAAGGTTCAGTATCCCTAACTTTAGCGAGCAGTGTATATTTAATAACAGATTTTGTTTGGCAGTGCAGTTTTACTGTATATCGTCTTGTGTTCTTTAAAGATTAAGTCTATTCTTGTTCGTTAGTAAAGGTGTCATTCTCTGTTGTCAGGGCCCTGCAGTTTCCACCTGAGGGCTGGTTACGCATGGGATTGAACAACGGCAGCATCACGTGGCTTACCATTCGCCCCAGTGGCCGGGTGGCCCTCCGAACTCTAGGAGATGCGGGATTCATGCCCCCGGACAAACTAACACGAACCTGATTGGCCAATGCGGCGCACTTCCGGGACCGGAGTCAGGATGACGGGCTGGTCACAGGGTTGACGCTCAGTTTTCTCCTTAAGTGTCTTTCTTCTGACGTTCAAGTGTTGTTGTTAAACTGCCGCCATATGTGATTGAGGCACTGTTAGTAACGCCAACAGAATGTAATTTATGTTTTTTATACGAGAGCAATTCCAAACCAAAAAGGTGTGTAGCTGTAAGCATTGGAATTGAATTGGGTAGTTTTATTGTCACTGTTAGCAGAGCAAACAATAGTTACTAACTTTCTTGGTGTTAAAACATGAGTTAAATCAATCAATCAATCAATCAATCAATAACTATTACATTTAAGTGTGGTACAGTGATACATTGAAGCTCAAACAAGCCCAGAGATTGTTCACCCAAGTTGGAGCTGTCTTCAGTTGTGGTTTCAGCATATCATGCGAGCCACCTAAGTTCACCTCAGTTGACCAGACTGACATGTTTTTCACTTAATTGTACTGTTGCAAGCGTGTGCGTTGCTGCACCTTTTTTCTTCAATAAATAATGAAAAAAAAAAATACTTATGTAGAACCTGTTTCCATTCCTTGTCAGAAGAGGATGCAAATTCCCCATCAAAACACCATCTTGTGATTTCAATAGAAAACCATTTCAGGTTGGATTTTGCACATGCCGTACCAGAAACAAACACTACTTGCATTTTACCCTCTTGCATTTTTTGGACATTCTTTTCAAGATAACAGAGAAGGAAAGACAGTATATTGAGTGAAAGTTACTGAGAAGTAACATACTCTGAACTACAAATCTAAGTGAGGCACTATAGCAAAGTCCAAATATCCACCAGTTTAAAAGAATGTACAAAAATATGTTGTTTAGCGGGTACAAAGGCTAAAAGTGCCAAAGGGCTACACGCAAGTAAAAATGAAACAGAAAAACAAGTGTGAAAGTGTGTCTACTTGTGTTCTGTTGTAGAATTACAGTATATGTTGAATCATTGGTTTAATGGATAAAGTGAGAAAGGGGTAGGAATCTAAAAAGCTATGCTTCCTCCTACTCCTTTTTGAGCATTCTTTATTGATTTATTTACTTATGTATTATTATTATTAATTAATTAAATTTATTTATTTCTGTTTGTTGCTTTATTTTTTGTTTGTTGTAAGGACTTATATGTGGCACTTTAGAGTGTTCTTTGTTTTGTTTTTTCTTTTTGTTTTGGATGTTCGAAATAAAGACATCAATCAATCAATCAATCAATCAATCAATCAATCAATCAATCAATCAGCTCATCAGCAAGCTCTGAAACCTAATAACCATCCTGATCAGTTGAATCAGGTGTGTTAGGGGTGGGAGACATCTAAAAGATGCAGGGCAGTGGCATCAGAGGACTGACTGGGTTTGGACATACCTGTTCTGGCCCAAGTGAGTGCACAAGATTAAAAATTGTTTATTTGACAGGGACAGTGCACATCAATGAACATTTCTGCAAATGAACCAGAATTGACCAATTTTTCATCTGTTGGGGGGGATGTGTTCTATGTTGTAACCTCACACATGTAAACATCACAGTGCAAGGTGAAAAAGTTATGTTGTGAAATTTGAGATTTTCTGTAATAAGTGGGTCATCCTCATTTTGCAGCAACCACTTCAATCAAATGTTTCCTGTAGTAGCAGATCAAACTTGCACATTGATCAAGAGGAATTATGGATCATCTCTTTTCAAAACGGTTGCAACAATATTCACTGGACGGTCTGATGTGAGTCTGTCAGGATGAGTAAAACAATGACAAACATTTGTCACATTGAAAAGATCATAGAAGTAAAGTAGGAGTGATGTTTTATTGACTACTTGAAAGCAAACACGTCCGTGACATACAGAAAGAGAGATAATGCAAAAAGCACAAGAAGCATGGTTGAAGTTTTTAGGGGCACATTTGAAACGCTCCACACATTCAGAAACATTCAGAGAAAAATATTTCCTCTTCTAACCTGAGAGCACAAGTGTGATGACAATCTCCTCAGCAAAGTTGTTTGTGCTCTCTGAGAAAGTTTGAGTTCACCCAAAATTACATTCAGAACAAATCAAGTGTAAGTGGAAATTGTTTTTTAAATCAAAATGTTTTTTCTGTATCTTTTTTTTTTTTTTACACTTCCCTCCAATACAAGCGTATATTGGAAGTGAAAAAATGTCACACTTGTGTCAGCCAGAGATTACTTCTCCAAACTAATGAATAAAATGTTATCAGCTTTCAACTTGCCAGTCCTAAAAGTTTTCTTCTGATCTCTTATTGCAATATAACACTTGACTCCTGTGTCCGTGTGTTAGTCCCCCAAAGGAAGCGGCTTGAAACTTTACCATGAGAACATGTTTCTAAAAGGAAAAGTCAAGATGTCTTGAATCCACTGAGTAAAGATAAAAACAACTCCATTTATTGAACAAATAAAAGCATGGAAGATTCATTCAGTATTCCTGGGTTTGCTGTGTTGCTACAGCCAGTAATGTCCAGATGTGAGCTAGATTATGTGTCCAAAAGGACAGAAGGAGTCCATTACTTTTGAACATTAAGGCAAGTACTGAACTGAGGAAAATGCAGGAAATGGCAGTCGGTTTAACATCAAAAAACAAAAAAAATTTGTGCTACTGACCAACATACACAAAAAATATTTTTTTCTATTTAAGAACATTTAGTGCTGACAACCCCACACTTAAATGTGTTTTTGTTACAGACTTTGGGGAGTGTGGCTTGTAATCATAATATCCAAAAAACATCAACTTGGGCAGGTGCTCCACTTGTCACAGATAACATCCACGGTCTGCACTGAGAAAGTACACTCATTACTGAAGTTTCTTTTTTTTTGTTTTTAAATAGTTTTTTAAAATATTGTGTGTGCTGCAGCTCAATAAGAGAACTTTTCTAGGCTCTTCCATTCTTTAATTCAGGCTTGTTACGGGAGGTTGAGGATGATGTGGCTTGAACGACTCGTTCAAGCGCTTGAGGCGAAGGCGTTGGATGTAGCTCATGTTGGCTGGGCTGTAGCGGCTGGGGCTGAAATCCGGTGAGGCGGCCTGGCGGGCGGGGCTAAAGTGACCCGAGGGAGAGGTGAGGATGCCAGACGGCGAGCCGGGAGTCTGATGCTGCACCCTGAGTCGCTGTTTTACCACCACAGGGCTCGGCCAACTGGACACATTGGTCAACATTCTATTTTTAGAATACTTGTTCCTTTTAGTAAAAGGCTTACTGAGGAACACTATCTAACACCACGGTCTAAATTATTATGCAAATTATGTTTTCACTCTTATTTTTATAATAGTCGATGCAAACGTCACTCAGCATAGGAGAATAATTGGAATGTTTTCAGACAACCACCCCCAACCATAACTATTTTTTTTCAAGAAAACTGACTTTTTTTAAAATACAATATTCAAAATTATTTGTACAGCAGTGTTTCAATACAAATTGGATAGTTTGCAAAGAACTGCAAATAGCCATTTGTTGAATTTGCTGAAATGATGGGAAATGAGAAAATTATTTTTGAGAGCCTGAAATTGAAAGATTTGGACAATCTTTGGTTAATAGATACTCTAAACAATTACTTGATTATTAAAATTAAGGCGATTAATTTGATTATCGGTCTGTTGTGGATTAATCAATTAATGTGGACACCTCGACACATACAAACCTAACCTGTTCATGTCTGAGGAAGAGTAGGACTTCATTGTGCTCATCCACTTGTGAATACTGGGAAACTTTTTGAGATCCACCTCTACATCGCCGATTGCTGCCAACACATCCCGGTCCAACTTGGTAGGCGAATCCCTGCGAAAACATCAGACGATATGGCTGACCTCTTATCTGTGACACCTCAATCAGCAGTAAATAACACCTATATTTAAGACTCTTCATGGGACAGGGAAATCTCTCATTCAATTTTTGTTGTGTTGATCGACAAAATCCGCCTTACGAGTAGGCTTAAGACACTCTGCCAATAGATGGCTACAGCGAACTTGATAAAATTGTTAACTTGCTGTTAAAATACATAAATCGAGCAAGCATAAAAAAAAAAAAATTGTGGTAGATTTTTTTCCCCTTTTTCTAACGAGGCGTCTTAGAAATTATTTATTTCAGTGCGTATCCTGTGCCTCAACCTACTATTATTAACAAATACAGTTTTGCAAATGAAATAAAAGCAAAAATGCTTTCCATAAAAGTAATTTAAACGACATTCTTACGTCTACAAAACTAACTAAAACTAACTCCTAATTATGGTGAACATGTCCTTTGTCTTTGCCAATTAATATCATTTGGTGTTGTCATTGTTTATTTCAATATTGCTGTACATCCGTACCTACAGAAGGAAGGCCAAACGAATGACAATTGTAGTTTATCACGCATTACTTACTGACCTTTTTTTTTTTTTTTTTTTAATTGCACTCATCAAATATTCTGTATATTAAAAAACCCCAAATCAAGCTTTTTCATGAAAATAAAAAATTATAAAAACTAACAAATTTGCTGTAAAAATTAATTAAACCTAACTGGATTTAAAACAACAACAACAGTCAAAACAAAATAAAAAGTAACTCCAAAGAAAAGCCCCCAACTAGAGATACTCACCCATCAATGAAGAGTCCCCTTCTACTGTGAGGTGGGGTCCGATGAAGGAACTCATGAGAATTATCCAAGGATTTATAGGAGGATCCTGATGACCCCGAGCTGCTCAGGTCTCTCCCGCCATGATCCCACGATTTGGACCTCGCACACAAGTTGCGCACCCCTGAGGCCGGCTCCCTTGTCCTGCTCATCATTTCGAGGCTGTCCTCATCTGCCTCAAAGAACTCTTCGGAGCTGCTGCCGCCGCACCGTTCCTCTGACTCAGCCACCTTCAGGGCCTCGTTGTTTTGGGTGCTGTGACCAATGGACAGCCGCTTGAGCTCAGCGCCCGGGTCTACGCTAATGGAGGAGCCGTCGGAGTCAAGGGTGTCTCGGTGTCGGTTCCCGCCACTGCTCCTTTGCTCCCTGCATCTGTCTGGGTTGACCGGCAGTTCTTGAAGCGACATGCGCTCAAATTCCTCCGAGAGGTTGGAGATGGGTGAGAGTAAGCTGGAGGCAGATGGCGAGCTCCGAGGGCATATGGTGTCTCCATTGGAAATGCCATCTCTTGGGGAGGAGCACACCCCATTTATGCAGACGCTGGGTGATAGCAAATCCTGCTCGGCTGCCGTCTCGATCAGGTCGCCTCCACGATACTTCAATCCCATTGGCATGATGTGGACGTCGTGACCTCCCACTGCACCTTTCAGGTTGTCCAAGGATGCGGCGGAGGAGGTGATGCAAGTAAGTGCTGCATTCTGCCTATTCTTCATCTCCTCAAGGCTGATGTCCTCACTCTCGTCCAAGAAGGCACCAACAGAGATGGAGTTGCAGAACTTCTTGGGCTTCCCTGCAAGCACAGACGTTCATTCAAAGACAGATAATGCCAAAGTCCAGCATTTGCTAGCTTCATTGTAATATGGTAAAAAAGCGAATAAGGAGAGGTTCAGTTGTTGCCGATGACAAAATGTGAGTTGTGTTCCATTCAAGTTCTAAAGCCGTGTAGAACTTTGCATTTCTGTGCAATTTGTTGTGCAATTCCAAAGAACTACAGATGTAATCAATTCACAAAGTGGTGCCATTAATTTTGGCAGAAATATACTTCTCTCAATTCACAGACTCAAGTTTACAAACTACAAACAGAGTCATTGCTAGAGAGGCGCCACTTGATTCCTGAAATGGTGATATGCAAATGAGTGAGGCACATTTGTGCCCAGCCCCTCATGCTTCCATGCTCATAACATCCTAGGTTGGAGTAATTGAGTGATTGTGTATTTTCCCTTTTTTGTGACCAATGTGTTTTAATGTGTGTACCTGGGGAAGGAGTTTTAAATCTGTTGCTGGTCTCATTTTCCCCTTCTTCACAAGTATGTGGAAAGGAATCCCTCTTACGCAGGTACTCTTCCAGCTTTTGAAGTCCCTTGGTTGATGACAGATCTACAAAACTGCCAAGAAAGTCCCAGTATTCTGCCCAGGGATGACCCATCTCGTGAGCCAAATCTCTGTAGGATGTGAATATTAATTACGGAGACTGTTACTAGAAAATAAATATAAAAAGTGTACACATTTTGATTTGATTTCATTCAATTCTACTGGACCCAATATTCAAATGACAACTCATCCATAACACTTGAATGCTATCAATATCGAGCCGAGTAATTTTAAGAATTCAACTGTAAAGCGAAAAATAAACATGCAACACATGGATTAGCCCCAGCTTGAATGCATGAAAGGACTACCACAAGGATTTAACAACTAGAATTAAAGCACAGTGTACAGTTGTACAATTACTAATGTTGTCTTACCTGCCAACCCGCTCTGCACCACGGTCAGGATCCGACTTAAGAATGTTGTGGAAATTCTCTGCTCGATTCCGAGGTGGGGTCTTCCAAGAACGTCGAAAATCCCCCGCCTAAGGTGGACGATTATACTGTCGTTTAGGTATGATACTACATTTGACCTTTTTCCAGAAACAAATGAAGTGAATGCAAATAAGAAGTGAAGGAAACTCTTACTTTAGAGGGACTCAGTGGACCAGCAAAGGCTGTGACAGCCATCAGTGGATCCAGCGGGCTTTTTGCATGTCGTTGGATCAGCGAGAGACTCTCTGAGGCTTCAGGCGACCACGGGGCACCTATGATGGGCTGTGACGTGTTATCGGCTGGCCTAAGCAAGGGGATGTAGCAGCGGTCTGTGGAATGAGCAGAAAGATGGCGTCACACAGAAGAATCCTCCCAGTGATCTTTTGCTCTTCCACCTCAGGATTTTGACAGAGTATTATCTATTTCAATATAATGTTACATTTCTCTATTATTGTTTACCTTCTTTTAACTGTGCGTAATTGCAGCAGCGTTGTTCAAAAGATAAAGACTCAAAAAAGAAAATCCAAGCGTATTTAGAGGTCAGCTAGTTTAAAGATAGCAACATGATGTGCTGATGTCATCCTGCTACTCTGGCCAGTGTGATGTATTGACAGTTGACACACTATGTTTTGGTCCTCAATCCATTTTTTATCTTTGGAGACTGCAATTTCTACTTCACAACAGTAAATACATTGCCCGTCTTGAGCCAGGCTTCTGAGAAATAATAAAATGTTAGCATGGACATTAAATTGTGAAATAAATTGTTCAAAATGTGTTTGCTCTTACCCTCCAAGTAGTCCCTTATTTTCTCGCTCACTTCTTCGCTTGTGTTCTTTCTGCTACAAATAATCTATGGAAAGGGGGAAACGAAAATTCACAATACAGACAGACAGCTGTTACAATACATCTGTTGCTGGCTTAGTGCTTATGCTTGTCTAAATTTAGTCAACAATGTGCAGAAGGGATTGGAAACATTTGGAGAGCTAGCCCTAAGGTCAGAACTTCTCAAACTCACACACATGAAAGTGCTCCACAATGACACCCCTTTGCTTCAGTTGAAAACACGTACAGTATATAGTTAGTTTAGAGTGTTTTTTCCCCCACTTTAATAAAGCCTCATTCCAATATAATAATAATAATTAATTCAATTTATATAGCACTTTTCAAGGACCCGAAGATGCTTATATTATATTATATAATATTTAATACAGAACACGATATTGAATTTGTTGATGCATTTTTGTCAGTGATTATGACCTCAAATCTACTTTGTTATAATGGAACAAGATTGGTACATTTTATTTGAACAAGTTTTACCCATTCCTCTTTTAAGCACCTCTCAAGGTCTACCAGGTTGGAAGGAGAGCATCAGTGTACAGCCTTTTTCAGATCTCTCCAGAGGCGTTCATTCAATTTCAAGCCTGGGCTCTGGCTGGGACACTCAAGGACATTCACAGAATTGTCCCCAACTAACACCTTTTATATTGCACCTGTGTGTTTAGGGTCATTGGCATGCTGAAGCTGAACCAAAATACACCACTCTTTGAGAACAAGAGCGCTCTGGACCAGTTGTTTCATCCAGGACGTTTCTCAAAATTTAACTTCAAACCTGAGAAAAGGGGTTTCGGGCAACTCCCTGACAATTGCCATTTAGCGGGCTAACCAGATCTACCTCCAGAACAGTGTTAAGACTGAAAGATCATACTAAAACACAAAGCTCTGAAGTTTTGACCCAAAAACGTTTGCATGGCATTGTACCTTCAGAAAGGACCACAGATAAGGGTCTAAACATGCACAAAAACTCAATTAGTGTTGCAATTCTTCTTTAAAAAAAAATCTAATTCCAATGGCCCAGTACTACAACATGGCCAGAGACGCGATGTCCCAAACTGCACATAAATTACATGCATCTACTCTTCAATCCAGACTAAAACCTCATCATTATTTTGGTGGTTTTGCTATCAAGATTTTGCCTCGAGTCATTCGGTAAAGGAAGGTTAATTTATTTTAGAAGTTTGAAAGTACTTGCAATCGTAAAATCATACTTAACATGTTACCATTGAAGACATTTGAAAAATGCCACTAAAGACCTTGTTTTTAAATTCCTGGATTCAGTGCCGTTTAAGAGTTTTTAAGGATTCGCTGAAATCCCGTGTACTTTGTATGTCTACCTATTCTGTTGGCTTGTGACTAAAACCAGCAGGGAATACAATTCTGAATAGTCACATACATCACAAGGCTTCTGGTTGTCACTGTTCTTGCAGTTCTTATCTGTGTCAGGATGCGTGCACAGCACGTTGACAACATCTGGACATCCAAACTTGCAGGCAAAGTGGAGCGGCGTTTCACAACCCTGACATAGGCATACAGCACAATACAGTGTGAGCACAGGCAGAAACAAATTCTGTGATCTTCTTTGTTTTTTGATAGGCTGAGAGAAAAAAAAAACCTACCGCCTTATCCGGAGTGTTGAGGTAAAGATCGACAATGTAACGAATGCGCTTCTGCAGTGTCTCTTCTTGGTCATCGGGGTACATGAGACGCATGAACGCTGGGTCCTCTAAAGTATCCAGGAGAAGTTGGGCAATGCCCGCTTGGTTCTGCTTGGCCGCCACATGCATTACGTTGTACCTGCAGCCCTCCTGAGCACACATTACAATCAAATGCTCTGAAGGTGATTATTTTGACTCTTCTAAACAATGAAGTGCCTAATCTAAAACAGCATTTACCTAGCCTCATTCAACGGGAATTTAACCACTCGATATGCAACAAGGACAACGAATCTTGGGATACCGGTAATCTTTATTTTTCAATTTACCGAGACACTTTGATTGTAACTAAACATATTCTAACAGTTTGGCAATGGCTCTTGTTGCACAAAACAAGATCCAAGAAAGCATGGCTGTGAGCTTCATTTTCAGTGAACCACAAAATTTACAGACATTCCAGAAAGTGTTGGTAAACAGATTAGGTTGAAAATAACGAGTTTCATATGGGCACAACTCACCTGAACAATAGTGGGGTTATCCCCTGAGCCAATGAGATAGCGCGGGTTGCCCCAGACACTAGCTTGAAACTCCTTCTCATCTCCCTCTTCCACGGCTTTCCTCAACTTGGCCGTAAGGTCCTGGGTGCGTGGGCACTTGAAAGTGTTGGCCCGTTCCCTGCTAATGGTATCCACCTCCATCGTGTCTTGTGTGTGGAGAAAGACAACTGAGTGAGAGGCCAGCACTCCTTAGCTGCTAGATTAAACAACCAGTAAATCTGGGTTCACGGATTAATTATTGCCTTTAAATAAAACCAATTTATATTACTAATGTGAACAGAGGGCCAAACAAAGCAGCAATAGAAAGGTTATTTGGAATTCACAGAAATTCAGCAAAACTAGACAGTGAAACTTCTGCTTGACACTTTGGTTTGATTTGCAATTCTACAAAGCATTCAGCCAAATACTGATTTACAGACTGTACCTTTGCTGATGATTTGGCCTGGTTCAACAGGAGATACGCATGCCATGGATTTGTTGAGAAAGGGGAAATAGTCACAGATTCCCTTGGCAAACTTCTCAGCATCCTCACGGTTGGAAAAGGGTTTAAAACGTGATCCCTTCATCGCCTTTACAGCTTGAAGGGCATCTTTCTTATCTGCATACACCTGTCCTCTTTCTATGGGCAAACCATAATCAGCATGAGTACTTATTTATTGGCATGTGTATTTCAGCTATATGTGAAGTCGTTCTTGAATGTCAACTGGTTGTCCTGACACTAAACAAAACAGAGTTTTAGAAAAATATAAACATTGACACGGACATCTTATGGGAGAGTGGCACAAATACTAATGCTCAAAGAGAGAGTACGTCAACGCTTGGAAGCACATTCTCGTAACTAACACACGTGTTGAGGTGCACCGAGGTAACATGAAGAGGCATTGTGATTAGCTTTAAATGGGACTGGTCGTGAGGCCGCTTCTCCAAAACACTAAATACATTTAGTAATTGTGCAACAAGGAAGTGTCCAAATGGGAAGGTTGGACATAGACAACACAGGTGAAAAAATGTATGGCGAAGATGACAGAGTGAAACAATAGGACACTAATATGGGACAAGCCGCAATTGTCTACAAAAACCAAAAAGCAAGGCTTTCTTACCTTTTCGTGACATGTCCTCCCATATTGGAGGACATACTCCATAATAATAGGTTGGGGATACTTGTGCTGCTTTTGAAGGCGTTTTCATCTTGGATTGAGAGTTAGAGATCTCCTCTTCCTCTGGCGGGTTGAGCCCCACACCATAACCAAAGTCCAGTTCCTCATTTGGGCTGCCGCTTGCTGCAACAGTTGTCTTGGCACACGGTTGAGGTTTGTCACGGTCAGCTGCTGAAGTCACGTCGTCTGCATCCCTTGCAGAGGAACTCTTGCCCGTTTCAGTGGTATCACTGGCTGACTCAAGGAGCTTGCGCGCCAACTTCTTTTCAAGGATAGATCGGGTTGAGGCCGTGATGGCGACGCACTTCAGGCCTGCCCGGGCAAATTCCTCGCGTAGTTCATCCGCTGTTAGGCCCTTCAGCCTGGTTAAAACTGCGTCCATGCTTCAGCCCCCTGGAAAACACATGACAAGTAAACAGCAATCAATAACAGCAATAAATGTATCTTGATTTGTAAATCCAACCAATAAACAATACAAATGACTATGTGCACTTTCCACAAAATAATCACTAAATTGCACACCAGAAAATTCAGCCAAGAAGTTGAATTCTAGCTCGCAAACACATGCAGGGCTATGACTTAAGAAATACACTACCGTTCAAAAGTTTGGGGTCACAAAATTGTTTGGGTGACCCCGAACTTTTGAACGGTAGTGTATATATTTATTTAGATAATTATTTATAGATTATATATATAATCTTCTGTGTAAAAAATCTTATAATATATCTGTATACTTATATTCATAGATTATATATAATCTTATACAAATATAAGATATAATTTATAATATTTAATTCATAATATTTTATTATAATAATATTTACACTACCGTTCAAAGGTTTGGGGTCACCCAAACAATTTTGTGACCCCAAACTTTTGAACGGTAGTGTAGTTCCTAAAGGCTTGATAATTCTAGCAGCACACATGCAATGAGTATGCACCTTCCGAACTGACTTTTTACTTTAGCAACACACGAGGTTTCATACGAGCAAGTTTAAATGATTCTTGACACCAATTGCACAGAAGCTAAGAAAAAAGCATTTTGGTAACTTTTTCAACAGCGTCTATGAATTTCGGTGAGAGTTAGTCAGGCTCCAAACATATCAGTTAGTCCCACAGCAATTAACAGCAAATAGAGAATTTTATAAACATAAGCACATTATATTTTTGGATTTTGATTTGATTTTGTTTGTTTCGGGAAGTACGACACACTTATTACAACTTCATTTCACATTTTGTTTTACATGACTTGTCGAAAAGGGAAGCGGATTTAAGCAATCTTTCTTATCTGGTCCCGTCTCGATTACAACCAAGGTTTCACTGCCAGACACACAATCTACATTATTACTCATAACACTACCATAATCATAAAAAGAGAGAATCAAAAGAAAACTCAAATTTGACCAGGATAAAATCTGATTTGAATACAGCAATTACAAATAAACTGGAAGTTTGAATATGAGTTCAATACAGCATAAAACTGGAAGTTTGCATAACAATTGCTATCAATTTTCTACAGCCATATACTAGTTCAGGTTTGCCACCTAACTGTGCACTTACATATCGTTCACACTCTTAGCAAAGTGCTTATCTGCTTTTCTGTCATTACTATCACTCCCTAACAGAGGCGTTAAGACACTTTCAACCTTCTGATATATTCAACCTATTATCGATAAAAAAAAAAAAAAAAAAAAGCACCACGTCCAGCTAGCCTGCGCTAGCACGTTTGCAGCCGGGTAGTGAGCTTGGCTAGCATAGTAGAATCGGCTCTGATGAAATTCTGGTCAAAAAAAGCAAAAACGTGACCAATCTGGGGAGACTATCAATATGTGTGCATTACATAATTTTATACACAAACACAGATTTGTTGCAATAAACGGATGGATTAGTCTATTCGTCGCATGCTGTCACACCCAACTGTCATTTGAGGCTTCTCAGGCTGCAACGTCCAAATTTGATACGTCTTCGGAGTGATGATGGCGATAAAACCGAAAGTGCATCTGTTGACATCTTTGAACAAACGAGTACTCATACTCACAGAGCAACGTGTTTTGCATTTTACGATGAGCTTTAGGAAGTCCTCGTTAGTTTTATACACAAAGTGGTGGACAGACACAAAGCTGAGGACGGTCTGATAGTCTCGTCTCATTGTTTACAACGTACTTTGCGCATGCTCAGTTTCAACAGTACTAATGTTGCGTTCCCTATCGTTTGGATTTTGAAAAGATATATACTCTATTTACATTAACAAGAGGTCATTTAAACAATGTTACCGTAATTATGTATGGTATTTAGAGTCCATAGTAGCGAATATACTGGCATTTAGTTTCTGTTTTTTTCAGTGATATTTTCGTCCTTACACTAAATTAATTGAAACACGATGAAACGCTCATAAGTAGAGCACGTATCAAAAACCGTAAACGATTGTACAGTAAAAATCGGGGATGGTGCTGTATAAGTTAATTGTACTTTCCCCCACTCCATTTGAACGTCTAAATATCTTATGATAGCTTTTATTTTCCTTCTCTAAAAAATGTAAGCTTTTGTGTAATGTGTTTATTGTTCAATACGTCAAAATCAATCCATCTCCCAACTTTCAGAGTGTACAGCATTTACAAAGCAGTACACAAGTAAACATTCAAGAGCTGAAACGCAAGACAGGTACCTACCTGACATTTCTCAGAACATTCCAAAAGACATACTGTAAATAGTTTGCCCCTGAAGTTGACTGCCAGAATAAGACTTAAAACGATCACAGTTACGTGTGCTTTCTGAGGCGTGCCTTTCTGCTAACGTTAGCCTCAATGCGACATAAAATTCTCCTCGAGGTCCGCGTTCATCCGTAGTTATTTTCTAGTGCAGTTTTTGTTCTACGTTAAAAACAAAACACATTTAAATTAATGTGAAAGTGACCGCCCCCCAAAAAATAAAAAAAATAACCACGCGCACCACCTCCTCCTCTCCGCGACCAGATGGTTTCAAAATACAGACACAGAGGACCCACTGTTGACCAACGTGGTGCCTGAACAAAAATGCCTAACATATTCAAAATTCAGACACCGAGGACCCACTGTCGCCCAACATGGTGCCTGAACAGAAATAATGACATACGTGGAACATTTATTCAAAATTCCGAATATAAAACGTTACGGCAAGGTAATTGTCCTATTATAATAACATTCCAACAGACAGTCTCAGTAATTTTTATAGAAAAATTAGTAAGTTTGAAAGATTCAAAACAGTAGTTGTGTTGAATTTTGAGCCATTCCCTTTCAATTAAACAAGCATACAGAAAGAACATCTTAAAGTACTTACCCACCAACTACAGGAACATAACCCTCCCCCATTGTGTGGCAGCATAAACTACTGCAGAATTCTAACACGGTTAGTATTAGAAATAGGATAAAATGCCAGGAAACATTGTTTCCCGTAACTTGTATTTCCTTTACAATATTGAACATTTATGATCAATTTACAATCATACAAAAAGAAAAAAATATATTAACGTCTGGAAACAATTAACCCAGTATTCACACAAGATTAGTATGTGATACTGTAGTCACCTTCCATCAACATGTACAGTATACAAATAAAATAACATGGAGACACCTGCCTTTAGTGGTAACTATGTTGCAACATTACTTGCTTTCTTTCAGTTACATTTTTATCAATGGGCATGCTGTCGGTTAAAAGTGCCCTGCATACTTTCAGATTTACACACTGAAAATATATTACATCTTGCACATACCCTCAGCAAAATAAGATACTAATTTAACCAGATTCCATGACAGTATAGTAAGATTATGTAAATACCCACACACACAAATTATGACAGTTCATGCTCGACAAGACCCCTTCATACATAACCGAGACTCCAAGAACCTGCGGTCAAATGGTTACAATAAAAATGAAGACCTACTGCATTTTAACAAAGGCAATAAAAAAGTTTAGTGTGCATGACCTTATGACAAGACACTTACCTGTCAAGGACTCGCGTAACTATGTTAATTAAATCCTGAATGAATGACATCAGCCAAGTACAGGCACAAAGATATGGAAGAACATGTCTTAGCCAGTGTGGCTTACATCTTTTTACATATGGTCAATCAATCATCAAAGCTACTAATTACAAATTTGAAGGTGAAGCATACCGAAAACCTGAACAGCTTATATTATTATATTAAACGTGCCTGGATAAATGCTCCATCCGATTCAACAAATGATAAGGTTAGGATTTGTAATGGTGTGGTTCATCTCTAATTCTTTAACGCTCAATAAATATCACAAGGGCATAACAGTATAAACAAAGGTCAAATAATAAAAGAGCAAAATGAAAAAAGCTCTGATTTACGTTTTTACTCTGCAAAAGCACACCTGTGATGATAGGAGAAAAATGCCAAATGTTGACAGCCGTTGTTTAAAAGAAAAACGGAAAAATTGACTTAACAACACCTTTGTGGATAAAACTCCACTGTCGTCATGGTCTGAAAAAAGTTGCTTTTAGGACTGCTGCTGTTCCGCTTCGTTGTTATTTTCCACCACTGTATTGCTCAGCGGGCTCCATGCATTAGATATGTTGTTTTCAAGTCCCAGTTGAGCCAGTCCTTCCTCTGTGTTTGGCAATGAGCTCATTGACTCATGCACTGTTACTGTGTGCTCCTCCATCTGTTTTTGGAGGCTGTCCATCTCCTCCCTGACAAAAAAAAAATTAGAAAAACATCACAGCATATTCAGACTAGCATTGGAAGCAGTATTTCACACCTTAAATGGAGATTTAAAAAAAAAAAAGGTGTACTAGAGCAAAATATATTGCAATAAATTGGACATGTGGTTTTCAAACTGGGGGGGCTATTACCGTAATTTTCGGACTATAAGTCGCACCGGAGTATAAGTCGTACCAGCCATAAAATGCCCAAAAAAAGTGAAAAAAACCATAAATATGTATATAAGTCGCTCCTGAGTATAAGTCGCCCCCCTACCCAAACTATGAAAAAAACCGCGACTTATAGTCCGAAAATTACGGTAAGTTATGCTATGTGCAGACCAAAGGCGTGCTCAGCGTTCCCGGTGGCCCGTTTCCATATACGTATAGTCAATGCAGTTCACAAAATCAGGCAACTGCACCTCAATAGTTGAAGCGTTTGAAGCGGAAATTTTGCTCCTTTTTGTTCCTGGGATTGAGAGACATGGAACACAGCCAATATATAAAAAAAAAAAAAAAAAAAAAAAAAAAGAAGATCTACAGGTATGGCATTTAGAGGTACACAATCATGGTTGTTTGGTTTAAATTATGGCGTTAGGATATGGGGTCCTTGGAAAAATTACTCTGCTGTAAGGGGTCCATGGACCCAAAGATTTTGGGGAAACCCAGTACGAGTGTACAACAGAGCATCTTACTTGAGCTGCCGCAAACAGTTGTGCAAGTTGTTGAGCGGCTCTTTGTTGACCGAAGTTGAAGGTTTCAGTAACTCATCAAGAAGTGAGGCAGGCACTGGGCAGTCAGGGATCTTTACCGGCGTCACTGGGTTGGATGGGGTCCCTTCAGTCTTCAACTCCATCCGTTGCTGTTCCAACAACGTCATAATTTAATGGCAATTCATCTTCAAAGAGATTAACTTGTGCACACTTCTGTCAATTTGAAATCCTAACAAAAATCAACATTTTTCCAATTGTTCATTATTGTTCTATGTATAGTCCAGTATTTTGATATGAATGAGTATTAGTCATTATTATTTGCATCGGCAGAGAACCAATAACTCAAAACAGTATGCAGCTAATATGCTAAATACTATATGCTAAAAATGCTTTCATCGAGTGAATCCTTCATTCCAGTAATGACATTGACCAAAATGAACCCAATGAAACCAAGTCAAGCAAAAGGCTGCATCACCTTTCTTAGACGGATCTGTTTGAGGTCCTGTTTGAGCTGCTGGTTTTGTAGCAAAATGGTCTTCATGCTGTTCTTCAGCTCACCCACTTTAGCTTGTAGCATAAACTTGTCCTTCCTTGTACCATTCAGCTCCTCCTGGACGGTCTCCAACTCGATCTTTATGTTCTGTGACAGACAGACTTAAAATAAATCCAATCGCTTGAAAAAGAATAGGTGCCGATCATGATATTAATTACTGCTTTGCAAACTCTTTTCCCTGCCATTGTTTTATCGTGTTACTTAATTGACATTTCTCATTTAAATAAATACTTGCCTGCAAAGCTGTCTGCAGGTTGTCCAGCTCCCTATGCTGACACTCCTCCATCATCTCCAATTGCTGCTTTTGAGCCTCAATCTCCCTCTGCCTTTGTTCCACCTCCCACTTAAGGTCCTCAACCTGTGAGTTGTAGGGAAGTTGGACGAGACAATGTGTTATTAGTCGCTACACGTTTCCATCAATAGTCAACTTTAGGTATTTATAACTGTAAAAAACGTAGACTGCAAAACTTTGTTTTTCTTTCAGATAATAAAAAATAGTCTCCCAATAATATTAAAATAATTCAAACAATGAAATCGTTTCCTTACCTCTTGGTTAGTGAGGGGCTTGTTTGACAGCTCTTCATCTAGTTGTTTCTGGAGGATTTGGAGGCGGGAATGGGCTTCAGCCAGCTCCTCTTGGAAACTGGAGATCTCCTGAGCATGC
Source organism: Syngnathus acus (assembly GCF_901709675.1). NCBI lineage: Eukaryota > Metazoa > Chordata > Actinopteri > Syngnathiformes > Syngnathidae > Syngnathus > Syngnathus acus. Next base: position 13,193,319 of record NC_051094.1, on the reverse strand, counting down.
TTCTCATCCTGAGATCTGTGGATAGAGTCGATGGTCAATAGTGTCAGAGATTTCGAAAAACTTTTCATTGCAAATATATCCATCCCTTTTGAAAAATTAGCAAAGTAACTTGACTTTTTATTTGAGGAAGTATGACACTTCTGTGGAAAATAATGCTGATAGTGGCAATGGTGACTTATTTAAAACATTATGTTGTTGATGGTAACATTTAAGTCTATTTTAGACAAACCTGAAATTACGCAAATCAATTTTTTTGCTATTAATACCCACATGCAGTGCTCTCCATAAATCCGCACATCCCATTTGAGCCGTTAGCTTTGTGTACATGTTGCATTGAATGGAACCAGTTTTGAGCTTTGATGAATTATACTATCATTTTGTGAATTAGATTTCCTGAAATCTAAATTTTAGCCTAAACAGTGTTTACTCATTTTTGAAACATTACATTTTTAGAAAATGTTATGTCATTTTTTAAACATTACATTTTTAGTAAATATTATGTGCCCAGATCGACAAATCTCAGTAGTGATCAATAACATAATGGAAATAGTTGTAGTACAATATGCCATCAAAAAAAATTCTGAAAGTCAAGTCAAGGCTTTCTAATTGCATGAGTTGTACCGTTATTTTTGTTGAGCACTGTGTACCCTGCTTGGCATTTATTTGCATGCAAAGTTCATAAATGGAAATTTTCAACACTATATGATAAATGTCACTTATTTGAGGATTTTCTTTTTTTCTTTTTTTTTTCAGCTGGGGGGATGTGAATAGCGAGGGTCCACTCTACGTAGCTGTTATTTCCAACAGAGTCACTATTTACTGCACGTAATTCATTTCCATCGAAATCTGTATTCTGTAACAAATTAGTGTGCATACTGTAGCTTGTGGGCTTCATGTTGCAGAGCTTTGACCAAGTCCTCTTTGGCCTGAAGGTCTTTCTTGATCTCTGACAGTTCCAACATGGCAGCCCTGTAGTGTCTCCTATTGTGTGCTGCTTCAGCCTTTGCCGTTGCCACCTAGACATACAAATTAAATAATGACTAAAAACTCAACAAAGTGCATAGACAACTGCTATTGGAGTAACTCCAAAAGAAAACCGGCACCCCCTAAGTGCAGGAGAACTTGTACCTGTTCCTTAAGATCTTTGACTTTGGTTTTCTCTTTTTCCAAGGCAAGCTGCAGAGTTTGCACCACCTGCTTCATTTGTTGGTCCTCCTCTTCTTTGCGTTTCAGAACAGCTTGAACCTGAATAAGTGGATGCATGAAACAACAATTTATTTCACTATTAGGAAGATAATCTTTTACACTTTTTTAATCTCAATACACTGCACATTAAATACTACAACCAAACAACACTCGTTGCAATCAGTGCTTCACCTGCAAGTTGAGCTGTACAAGATCCGCCTCTCGCTTTGCTAAAGCAGATTCCAAGATATTGGCATGTTCGCGCAGTGCACTGTGGGACTGTGTCAGTCCAACCAATTTTCCTTTTTCATGTTCCAGCTCAAGAGCGAGCTTCTTGTTAGCATCTTCTAGTTTTCGGATCCTCTTCTTGAAGCATCGCGACTCTTGAAGCTTTTGAAAAAAAAAAAAAAATGCACAAAGCCATTAAGGAGGCCAAAGACGGAATAGGCCAGGAAAGTATTAAGTGCTATATTTAGAACTTTTAACACGGTCCCCCATATGGCCCACCTCATCTTCTAACTCCATGACCTTCTCCTGGTACTCCTCTAACTCCGTGGAAGTGAGGGATATGACTTCCTCAAGCTCCTTCTCTAACATTGCCTTGCTTTTAGCCACAACCTGCAGTGCAGTCTGAAGAGCTTCAATCTTCTCCTGGGTAAACAAAGAAACAGAGGTTATTGTGGCATTTAGAATGCTTGTATTTAACAATGGCAATTACAGGATGATTTTTTTCCCCCAAAGAGCAATTAATAGTCATTAGAACAGCATTTTAATGCAAAAAGGCTTTTAGTCACCTTTTTATATTGGTGACACCTAACACACTGCATGCATGCATGTGCACTGCTTTAATTCACAAAATGTAGTGTACAAATATTTTTGTATTGTACTTTAAGGGATAGTGCACTTATTTAGCCATTCCATCAATAAAAGGTGAATATTCTATCCATAATTAATTTGATCATTTCAATATTTTTCATGTACCTTTAAAAACAATAAGGATAAGTCAGCATGCAGATCTTGAACTACAGCACTGAAGTACGCTAAGTACTTCACTTAGTGTTCAGATCTGGTAGGTTTATACCTGCAAGATGTGGTTGTTTCCTCCATCTGAAACCTGAGCTTTGAGCTTGACCAGCTCGGCCTCAGTCGTCTCCTTGTCAGTTAGGGCCTCTTGCAGCCTCCTACTCAGGATGCTCACAGCATTCTCGTATGCCTTGTGCTTGGCCTTCATCTCCTTCTGAGCACTGGTCAAATCTGTCCCCAGCCGCTTCATACGCACTTTTTGCTCCGAGATTGCTCTGTTTTGGGAAAATAATAAAACTAAGTCAAGGGGAAAGCTGAAATGACCCGAACTGAATGTATGCAACTTTACATGCTAAAGTGTGTAAACGTAATAATCTTTGTGATGTCGCTAATCAGGATAATAGACCCTCTGATTAAGAAATTGTAATTTTAGAAAGAAATCTGAAGAGATACTTATCATTGCCCAAACAAATTAGGCCAGACTTAATTAATGGTTACTACGCTTTATTAAAAGCATGACTCACTTTTTGGCTTCTGTTTCCATTTTCTTCACTCTTTTCCTGAGACTTTCATTCTCTTCCGTCACAGCTACAAGATGACTCTGATCAAACTGCAAGGACTGTGAAGGGAAATAGAAAGACTTGAAAAAAAACATCACTGACCTTAACTGAATTTAGCATAGGAGAAATCGCAGCAATTCACAATTACCTGGATCTGTGTTTCGAGGTGGTCGCGTTCTCTCTGAATGTCTTCCAGATGACTTTCCATGTTATTGATCTGTTCTTGGACTCTGAGTACTTCTTTCTGCAACCGGCCCTGCTCCAAATCAGCTTTTTGCTTCTCCCCATGTACATCCAGAAGCTCTTGTTTTAGGTCCTTCACCTCTGCTAGAAGACGCTTTTTCGTAGACTTAAGCTCACTGATCAACTGGTCTTTAGAGTTAGCATCCCGACGATAGGCTTCCACCATCACCTGTGAAGGAAGACGTACCGTAATATTGTTCATCAGTCATGCACTAAGCAGCATCTATCATTTTTCAATTCAGCGAGGCACTGATCATTCTGTAATATTGTTCATCAGTCATGCACTAAGCAGCATCTATCATTTTTCAATTCAGATGACCATTCTATCTGTGACAGCCACCCAGCTGCACAATAAAGCCTCCGATGAAAACATTCTCACATTATTTTGTATGAAATACTTGTAGGGATATTTTGTAGGAAATACTCTTCTACGTTCAAGAGTTTCCAAAAACTTTGTTGACACACACCATAGTTGGAGGGAATTAAATTGCCTGGTTCAATTTGGCCTATTGTTTACAATTTAGTGAGCAGGGTCTTGCAATAACGGACAAAGTCTCGAGAATGTTATTTTCTCTGCTTGTAATGCTAAATGCTGTGAAGACCTTTCCGTGAAATTCTACCAACAGTTTTCTCCAACAGTTATGTCAATATTTTCATGTAGCATCTTCATTACGACAATTTAGAATTGTTACCTTTTGTTGTTGGAATTGTTCCTTAAATTTCTGAACTTGTTTTTTCAAGGAACCATTTTCTTGTTGTAGCTTTTCAATCTATAAGAAAGCAAATGCCAATCATAATAGATTACTTGAAAGATAAAGATCAAACACAAAAATAAATAACACTCATCAAATATATTGCAGATTTATAAAACAAACCAAAAACTTTTTGTTTTGTCATAGTAATTGTATATCTACTGAATTCAGTTCAGTCTATATCTTTGTACATCTTCTATCATACTCAAAAGCACAACCAACTCATTAGTTTCGCACCTGACTGGTTTTGACCTGCACTTCCTGTTGGAGATGATCCAACACATCTGAGACCACCAAAACGTCCTCTCCAAGCCGTTCAGCATTTTCATCAAGTTGGTTCTTGTCGGCTCGGGCCGTCTGCAATGCTACCTCCAGAACAATCTTCTCATTCTGGAGGTACTGGATGTTGTCATCTTTGCTATTGCTCTCTGCCTGCAACTCAGTTAGCTGGGCTTCCAGCTCTAGGTATCGAGCCTCCAGTTGGTTGATTGACTGCTCTTTGGTATGCAGGTTCTCCTGAGTGGTGGTCAGCTGGCGCATAAGCTCCAGATGTTCTTTCTGGAGAGCCTGCAGCTGCATGTCCTTCTGAGAAAGGTTCAACTTCATCTAATGAACACACACAAAAAAAAGAACCACAGATCAGAGCAACACAGAGGCAAAATGGTTGGCACTGTTGCATAGCAGCTTGCGGTTTGGTGCAACAGGCCTGGATAAGCAAATCATTTACAATTTAGCTACTAACAAAAAAATACCAAAATGCTCTTGAAAGACAGACATGAAGGATTGATCCAAGAAAGCAGATCACTACCTGTTCTAGTTCCATTTCCAAGTTACTGGCTGTGTTGGCCAATTTTACTAAGCGCTCCCGTTCTTCCTCAAACTCTTCTAGTTTGTGTTGCAGGTCATCCTCCACCATAGTCTTGGCATCCTGGATCTGCTTGTAGGCAGATTCTTGAGTCATCATGTCAGCCTACAACACAAAGAGCAGAAGGTCCCGATCGCAATCATGTAAATAATCAAACAAGATCTGAGAACACACATCGACCTGCATCGTCAAAGAGTATGCCACTTTGGATTGGCCAATATTTTGTAAAAACACCAGACAGAATATAGATATGTGGAAAAAATACAAAATTACTTAATTTGGACAGAGGTGTCTCTACTTGACTGTGACAATTATGCTAATTCATACACAACATGACATCTTTTTGTCAGAAATTTACAGTGGCTATAGTCTAGGAAGAAACCCCTGTTCAAATAGTCATCAACGCCACTAATTAATGAAATGAGCAGCAATAAAATGGAGACAGAGCTTTGAGGGGAAACTGATTGGTATAAATGCAAACACCAGTGCAAGTATTTGTGTGAAAACTGCAGGGGAAAAATTTTAACAGACGTAATGTTCGAATTATATAAATAAACATACAGGGAGAACTAATGCGCATCGAAAGCAAATTGCTTAAGGCCGGATACTGCACAAAATGGAGTTTCTGCTGTGAAACAATAGATAAAAACAAACTGAATGTCAAATACTGCCAGTTGTGTGCTGACTCCCATTGAACATACGTTTGAATGAAATTTGTCAATTCTGGACACCATATTCCCAGTTATAAGAGAGCGTGCACACTTTAAGCAACCACATTCTCAACACCCTCCCAACTTGAGTTGTACATAGTGGAAAACATTCTGAAATGATTTTATTTTTATTTTTTTAAACTATTTATTTTCATATCAGAAAAACCTTGCATTTGAACAGTGGGTGTAGACTTCACATCCACAGTCCAGATTTGTCCAAATATGCTGCTCTGTTTCAACAGACATACGTTCAAACACGAAAAAAAAAAGTTTAATGTACCTCAATACTCTGCAGTTGAACAGCTATACGCTCTTTTTCTTTGATAGAGCGGTGTTGAGTCTCTGTCAGTTGGTGGGACAGGGTCACATTCTCTAGCTTCAGATGTTCCAGAACGCCAGTCTGGGTCATTTTGCCAGCCTAGGAAAGAAGGTCAGACTTTTTGTTTGACATACATTTTGAACTTAAAATAAATAAATAAATAATAATAATATTACCTGCATGTTAGCCATTTCACTTTGCAGTCTCACTCGGGCCTCCTGAGCCAGGCCAAGTTGTTGCTGGTACCACTGCCTGACCTGCTGGAGTGAGTCAATCTCTGCCTGGGAGGTTTTCAGTCGACTCTGGAGAGTGCTACGCTCCAGCTGGACCTGTTGTAGTTGGTTCTGAAGACCACCCATTTGCAGTCGCATTTCCTGAACTGCATGATATATTGATATAAATAAAAACAGTCAGGTTGGATTTTTGGCTGACTGAAGGCTTACCTGTGTTGTCCCTTGATGCGAGAGTCGTTTGCATTTCATCCACCTTCCCCATTAGTCTGTTGTATTGGTCTTCAGCCACATTCAGGTCATTGCATAACGATGCCAGATTGGCATTTTTGCTCTCCAAATCGCCTTGGAGCTCCACCATTGCCTTTTCTAGTTGGCTACAACTTTGCCGCAAAGTACTGACTTCTGTTGTGAGGACGTTCTGCTTTTCCTGGCTAAAGTGAACCTCTGCCTTTTGAGCTTGCATCTGAGCATTCACGGTGGCAAGCTGGGCCTGGAGCTCCGTCTTCTCTTTTAGAGCCTGGTGGGCAGGACAGGATTATAAAAATGTTTAATGAATGATAGATACAGCATTTGCCAATTAATATGTCTGTCTGCAGCAAACTGCAGTAACAAGTCAGAATCATTGAGAACCTTTTTTGAACACGTTTTAATATAGTGTACACTAACGGGAAGTAAAACAAACCACTCATTATGATGCAGTGCATTTGGAGCCCACCCCAAAATATAGCAATAATAATAAACACTGTTAATAATTAGTACACCTCTGACAGTTTCACTCAAAACTATGCTCTAATATTGTATTTTGCCAAAATGTTGTGGCTGGTCAGTGTGTTTGTAAGTACTTCACACTAACCTGGTTGGCCTCAGATGATAAAGATTCCAGTTGGCCTTCTAGTCTCATTTTTTCTTTCAACACCTGCAGCATTTCATCGTGGCCCATTACAGAACTCTCCAAAGAGACACTAAACAATGTAAACATCAGTTATTTGACAAGCCAAAAGAATAATCAAAAAGCTGCTTGAATTATTTTTAACTGGTTTTAATTTACATGTCATCAAAAATACCTGCTGGAGAAGCGGTCTATAATAAAGAATCATAAAAAAAGCTGCTTTAATTGTTTTAACTGGTTTTAATTTATATGTAGAAAACAAAATCACTGCATGTCATCAGAAATACCTGCTGGAGAAGCTGTCTCTGCGGCTGCGTGGTTCTACGGCGCCTTCTTGCTCCAACTCCTGAAGATGCTGCTCATCACTGGCTGCTTGCAAAACTTCATGCAGGGAGGGAAACTGACCCATGGCCTCCGGCGCAATCTCCCGCCCCTCAACCGTGTAGGTCCCCTGCTGCCTGTCCATGGCAGCAGAAAACATGGTGTAGGTTCCCCTGGTAGAGGCACTGCTGTAGGATGAGCTGTCACTGTCATTGCCATCATTTCCAGGCCTTGCTCCTGAGTCACCACCATCAACCTCAGAGACACTTTCCCCCACCTGCAGCAAAACACCAGACCGCCTTTCTCCCTCGCACGTGCCTGACTGTGACATCACGCTGACCTCAGAAAGAGTAGATACTGCACTGATAGTGGACTGGACAGAGCCCATGGTGTTGTCTGCAGTCTTAATTCCACCTCCTTCTCCTCCACCATCGTCCTCTGGAGATTTATAGTCAGCCAAGGAATGGATCTTGCTCGTGCGGGACGATCTGGATTTCTTCTCCTTGGTGGGGGGAATTCCTAAGCTCCCAAGTTTAGGACCACGGGGTACACTGGTCCTCAGGAAAGAATACTCCTTGGTCATTGCGAGTGTATTGGCCCGGGGAAGAGCCTCAGGATGCAGCATTAACTCTGGATCCAGGGTGCTGAACGGTCTGTTTTTTGGTGTGCTGCGGTGGGACTGAAAAAAATTGGGAGGTTATACTAGCAATATGGCCACTTTCAAGTTGCTAAGCCTGCTGTACACTATCAATGAAGAGCGTTATCTCAGAAAATGCTTCAGTTAAATTTAAAAACCCATGTACTAGGTGTCTTGACATATGAAGGGATTGACAATAAAGCTGACTTTGACTTTGACTTTGATTATTACATGTTACCACCCTCTTTAAACAAAAGTGTTCTTTTTTTTTTTTTTTTTTCTTAAACATTTCCTGGGAATGCTGGCTCCCTCTTCTAAAACTGACTTCAGGCTTAGTCAAGCAGTTCATTCAAGTCTACCCGTGAAATAAATATGATCAATAAATATCATCAGCATTCGATTCAGTTTTTTGTAGTTTATGAAAAAAACTGAAAATTACTTAGGCCGTTATTTTAGGAGGGTGGCAATACGTTAACAGTGTTGTCTTAAAAAATAAATTATGATGGTTGTGACAATGTTGTCTAAAAGGTCAACTACAAACAATATTTAACGAAGGTGATTGTGACAGTGACTTTTCACTCACCCTCTCCTTATGTCTTTGCACTCTGTACTGTTTCAGCTGCTCTTCCAGGCGCCGACGAGCCTCCAAACGAATCTTTTCCTCATTCTCCAGCTCCAATGAAGGCTTCTTGTTGGCTACAGAGCAAGAGTATTCATCCAAAAGGAAACATTAATGAAATTATATACTCACACATCATGTGAGCATTGTGAAAAGAGGCGAACTGTGAATCCCTTAAAACAAAAGGAAAAAAAACTGGAAAATATGCCCTTTAATTAACCCTATGGAAGTTGAACAAAAGTCATATGCTTGACTCCATCTACCCAGAGAACAAAGACAACAGACCAGTAAAAGAATAGATAGGAGTTTGGTGAAAGGGTTACAAATAGGCTCAGCACAGAGGGGGCATTCACGCAACAAATTTATGCTTACACAAATCCGTCTCCTGCATAGGCATACTGAGTTTGAGTGACTGCAATGCATCACCCGTGTGACCCGTGACCTCAGCAACAGCCTGCTCAGGTTCAAGCATCATGGGTGGATAAGCAGTCACACCTGGAGAACCCTCTTGACTTTGGGTGTTGACCGGGGGGCTGGTGCGAAGCGGAAGGGCGTTTGGAGACAGGGACCCATTAGCATGGGAGTTCCCAGCAGCAGCAGCAGCAGTAGCAGCAGCACCAATGCCCTCTGACTTTCCATTTGGCATCAGATCCGAGCTGATGGGACCTGAAATGAATGAGTCCCAAGGAATGTGACAGTGAGGTGAGTCATAGTCTATATTGTGGGCCTGAATGCATAGTGAATGTGATGCTCTTGGCAAACTGGCTGAGCAACTATGACAACACTCAGCAGCACAATCTAATTCACCCCCTGGTCTTAAGGGCTCTGCTGCTCAAGTACTTTTATTCACACCTCGCTTCCCCATGCTACTAAAACACCATGTGCAATTGGATAATTTTTTTATTACTAAGACCAGTCATTGTAAGCCAAGACAGTTGGAAAAAACGGCTGTGTACACAAGGTATGCATGCCTAGCCTCCCTCCCACCCCGAGCAGTGAGCTCAAACAATGGCAGACATTTTGTTATCATATTCCACCAGCATCAGCACTCACCGTTGTGAATCCCTTTAGTTGTGTTTGGTTTCCCATCAAGCCCTTGTTGCTTCAAATTTTGCTCACTTTCAGTCATTTGGAATTTCAAAGTGCTGTGAGATTGCTCGGTATTCATCTCCATTTGAACAGTGTATTAGATTGTAATGTCCATAGCTTTTAGATGATATTTCTGGGTCTTCATTGGAAAAGCACCAAAACAATCGAAACCAGGTGCCTTTCAAGATCCAGGATGTACTATAGCACTGAAAAGAAAAATCACACAGAGTTTAGCAAATGTAAAACTTAGAAAAAAACGTCCCATATTACAGCTCGAGCAATGCCTCTTTACGAGTGGCAGCAATGCTCCATTAAACTAGCAACATCTTTTGAAGATGTTGCAAATGGTCAATTTTCGTCCTATCGAACCTTTCCGAACTACACTAGTCGACAAATACGCAGTTAAGATGGATATCAACAGACAAAAGCTACAATCTCACAAGTAAGTGAACTGCATGTATTCTTTAGTATGTGCAATTAGCAAAGACGTAATTGGCAGCCATAAATAATATGCACTACATTTTAGCCTGTAGTGCTCGCAAAAGTTAGCAATATGTTTGCGGCGGGGGACCTGTCAAGCTAACATCAAAGTTGCTAACTCGATCGTGAGAGCTCGAGTGTGGATTAGATTTTTAAATCATCACACAAATATCACAATTAACATGTTCAACCCAGCGTGATTTAAATGTCCATGGGCTGACTATAAAATGACAAATTCAATAAATGCATTAAAATCATAATGAAAGCTCACCTAACCAGCTTCGCCTTTTACTACGTGGCTGTTTGGGTTCCGTCCTTTAATATGTCCGACTGGAAACAGTAAAGTCAAACAAATGTCTGGAACACAAGTGTCATATTCGCGAAAATAAATAAAACGAACAAACGAACGAACGAACGGATGATTGATTGAATGAATGAATGAATGAATGAATGAATGAATAAATAAATGAATAAATAAATAAATACTTTTTTTTTTTAATCTAATGAATATTTATACGAGGCGTTTTACAAAATTGCTCTGTGACTGTCATGTTTAGACTGTCATTCAAAAGCCTAAATCATGTTCAAACGTAATAAACATCCATGCAAGTGATACCAGCTGCATGGCACACTCATGGCTTCAAAATTTCGCTTATAAATCTTTAAATCACTAAATATAACGCCTGACGTATAAACCGGGAGTAGGCCTGTCATCCACGGCACTCAATGCAATTAAAACAGGGGGATCTGGGTGGAAGGTGAAACGCAAATCAATAGTAGCCTAAAAAATAAAATAAAATAAAAAACCAATCTATCAAGGTTGTCGATGGATTTAAAATGTAAATTTCTGACGTTTGAATGATTTAGAAATATTACAAAGTGTACGGTGGCACCATCTAGCGGTATTTAAAAAAACTACGACACATAAAACAGTTACCATACGTACTAAAATATAACGCATAGTTTCGTCGACGATATGTAATTATTTTGACATAATATAAAATAGTATTTTTTTATTGCTTGCTGACCAAACCTCGGTGTAACACTAAGTAACTCTATGTTGCTAGTATTTATTGCAACAAACAAGGGACACATTTTATAGGCTTATAGTGGCAAACAAAATAAAAAAACAACAACACGTAAACAGTTTTTGTCAGAGCTCAAGCTGTCATCTCCCCACGCTTATCTACTGTATTTCATTCATTTTAAGATTAAACTAAGTCAGACAACTACAGATCCCAAAAGTCAATAGTGACAGGTGCTGAAACCTCTCATGCATGATGCATGCATCTCCTGCAGAATATTGCAAGAACTCTATAAATCATAACCCGTTCAATGCAATTCAAATTTAGCGTTTGTGGGTTTCAAATTACATTGTTGTAAAGGATGTGGTCAAGCCATATTTGAGTGGTAGGGGGGTCTGGGTCCTGTGTAGGCGTCATGAACGATGGAAGCGCGCTCCCGATACTTCAGGTGAACGAGAGGGAAGAGGAACGGGAGACGGATCACTGTGCGTCGCATTCATTCAAAACTATTGGAGAAAAATGACTACTAGCATTGGAGCGCTTGGAGCGCATGTTTTCATCACAGCGTATCTACTTTTCCTGATGGGATGCGTTGCCCAAAAAGTAAGTATGGTCACTGTAAATTTTACAGTGTAAAACGTATTGTCAAGTTTGATCTTTTCGCCCTACTTAAGAATCTGTAGCACCGAGAAGGCATTAACTCAATTCGTAAATATTTATATTGAACATTTGTTTGCGCCTTGAAAAAATAACTATAGCCACTATCCACCCAAGAAAAATAAGCGTTTAAGGAAGCTGCAGCGAGCACATTACAAGTAGGCATGGCATGCACTACACGAATCAGAGCACTTGTCTCAATTTATTTTCAGTGCTTGTCTGTTGTTTCATAACATTCCAAATCCAGAAATTACAACCGCTAGTTTAATAGCAAGACACTCACTCAAAAGATAATATTCATGTATTCTGTGCTTTTTTTTTTTTTTTTTTTTTTTTTTAATGCACTGTAGTTTGAGGATTAGCGTGCAGGCGGTCATGAAGTAAATTCACGCTGAATTGAGAAACTACATAGGAAAACGCTTTTTTCTTGAGTTTTGCTTAAGTGGCGCGTTTAAATCAATTTCTATTTAGTTTAGTCTTCAAAATGTGAGATTCCATCATTTTATGAATGCTCTTATAGTTCTTTGCAAATTAGTGTCAGTGCCAGCATAATTTGAATTCCAATCCTATCGGAGCATGTTGACAAAATCTAAAATTGCCAAAACTTTCATGAATTTGATTAGGATTATTGTTTTATTTCCCTACTCCATATTTGAGCAGGAGAATCCAAAGTTTTATTTGCTGAATGAAATGAAAACTGTAATGTGAACAGTTTAATGTTGTGCACACCTAATTGTAACAAGCTCCAAAACATTGCGTTTAAAAAAGATTTGTCTCTGATCAACAATTGTGTAAACAGTAAGGGGTCTTCTCTGAGTCACATTTATTTGTCACCGAACCAGTTGCCACTTAAGTTGGAAGTGTTTGTAACTTAGAATCTCTAACATTTTATTAGGTTAAAACAATAAAGCAGAAATTACAAACTGCTTGAGGCTTAATTATGAGTTTCTCCCACTCCATTGCATATCTTATTAATCTTACTCCTTAATTGAGTCATTTAAGCAATTGGGTCAAGTGTGCTCACAGCTATGATGCCAGACTAAGCTTTATACAGTCAATATCATTTCTTTTGGGGGGGGGGGGGGGGGGGGAATGTCACAAGGCAAATTGTTTCGCTTTTTGAAAAAAAGTCACTTGAATTGTCATTTCAAAGAATACTCTTGTTGTCTTGAAAACTACTCAGATTTAAAACTACATTGGGTTTTTTTTTAGGCAAAGAACTAAATATATTTGGATGGGGATCTGGCTCAAGGTGCTCACTCTGGAATTGTAATAATACTTGTTTACATTGCGAGATCACATGAGAGGTGTCAAAATGAAACAATTAATCAACAACAAATCAATTGTCAAATCTCCTCATATTTAAGTGATTGAGTAATCTCAGGAGACATTTTCAACAAAACATTGCTCAAATCTTCTGATTTTACTTTGGAAAACAACAACTCTTTCTTGTGTGATATTACGTAACTCTGAGTTTAGATGTTGTTTTTAATTAATAAATAATACCTAATAAACAAAATATTTTTGTAATGAAAAGTAAATCAAGGAAAGTGCTTTTACACTTGAATATGAATACAATTGTATCTGATTGTTCAATTAATCGAAAAGAAATCTATTCTAAATATATATTGTTAGTGATAGCCCTAGATTACATTTTCCTTCATTTGTCACTAAATACTTGTCCGTAGGTCTTGATGATGAGACAAACATGGAGGTGTGTTTGTCTAATGGTGTACAGTTTGCTTCAAAAGTAGGTCCTTTCTCCTCCACGAGTTTGCTTTATGTGTTAGAGATTTAATGTTTCCATGTTTACTGGTGTCGACATACCAAAGGATAAACCCTGGCAGAGATCCTTAGAGGGTTTCCATCTGTCAAGAGTCGTCCTTTCCGCTGATGGGCAATGGCGGCTCAGCAGCAGTTTTAGTTCCTGTATGTATAGGGTGCTCACTATCTTTGCAATTTTCTGCCTGAGGGGGCATGCTAAATGATGGCTTTGTCCACTGCTCCCCTTTTGTATTAAGTTGATTTTTGGAACAGCATAAACAAGCTCTGGATTTACTCAATCCCCATCAGAAAGAAACGGTGGTCACTGTCAGTTCATTTTATTTCAGGGATACGTATGTACCGAGAGTGAATTTTGTTATGATGCCTTGCAGTGGTTGTCTGAATGCTTGATTTACAATTGAGGGGGATATTCATCCCCGGTTGAACTGAGTGAACTTTGTTTGTCATGATTCCTCCCTTGAATGAACTGAAATCAGTCTCTCACAGTTGAACATGAATAGGCCACTAAGATACCATCTCGCTTGAAAAGAGAAAGGTTTGTAACATTACTTTCTTAGTACATGATGAAGTGATCCTGGAAAGGCTATAGGACACTGAGTTGATAGCTTGTGTCATGAAGACAATAGTCGGAATTTAGAGGCAGACTTTCTTTTTTTTCTTTTAAAACCATCCAGGTCATTGTGAGTGCATCATATAAATCTGTTTTGTGAACACAAGTTCAGCGTTATATAGTGTTTCTATTGTCAGCAAATCTACTGACGAGGCCAAATCCAAGCTTGAGTGGAAGCGACTAACAAGTGCATCCAGAGTCTGATGGATTCCCCTTTGCTACAGAGCTCCATTGTTCAAAAACTATCAAAGACACATCAATGAGCCAAAGTGTTGTACTGGGTGACATGTTGCTTCATTACCATGAGCACACATTCTCTAGATTGCTTTCACCAAACCCCACATGCAAATAGTCACTGGAGCATGAAATATGTTTTAATCTAACGACTGAAATGGACCTGCAAAATTGGACATTGTTTAAGCACTATGTAACAATTAGTAGTGCAAGCAGTGTCACTCCATGAATTACCGGCTGATGCAATACTGGACATAGTGTGTGTGTGAGAGAGCAAGAAACAGACTAAGATGGAAGGCTTGGGAGATAATTGAAAATATGCAAAAATGAAAACAAAAGTTCACAGGTTCCCCTCCTGTAGATGTGCTAGTGTTTGTAAACTAATGCACATTTGATAGATTTTGTATTTATAGAATTCAATGAAGAATTTAATTATAACATATGTCCTGTATCTGCAGCAAAATTCTTTTATCTATCGATTTTTCGATCGAAAGGATAAGCCTTGGCAGAAATCCTTAGTGGACCTCCATCAAGTCATCCTTTCCACTGATGGGATCGTCCGTCCGTCCGTCCGTCCGTCCATCCATCCATCCATCCATCCATCCATCCATCCATCCATCCATCCATCCATCCATCCATCCATCCATCCATGGGATTGACATAAGATACAAAAACACAATTGCCTTTATTTCAACACTTTCATCGGGAGGACACAAAAGACAGAATAATGATCTGTATGATGATGATGTTGTAAACTTTAAGTCCACGAGAACAGTATGGAACTACACAGTAGAGATTTTCAGTGGAGGTGTTGTTTGTGTTGTGTAGATACAGTAGGTTATAATCAGAGATCTGGAAGCAATTTCTGAAAATTGCTTTTAACCATGTGTGTGAATAACTACTCTCTACAGGGTTTCACCGGCTCATTTCCACAGCAGTAGAAGCTCCTAGAGAAAATATGTTAATAGGTTTATGCTGCAGTCATGAAAGGCAGAACCTGCATCTGCTCGCTCACTCGCTCACTCACTCACTCACTCACTCACTCACTCACTCACTCACTCACTCACTCACTCACTCACTCACTCACTCACTCACTCACTCACTCACTCACTCACTCACTCACTCACTCACTCACTCACTCACTCACTCACTCTTTCTATGTCCCTCTGTCTCCCCCGCACTCTCCCTCTCCTGAGTGGACACCGAGGGCGACTCTGGAAATGCCAGGGCTTAATTTGGTTGTTTGTATACTCCGAGCTTGACATGCCCACCTCGGAGGTCATTGACATCACAGGCGAGGTGTGTGTGTTAAAAAGGTGTTTTTGTGCTTACCACAGCTGTAAGACTTTATACATTTTCTGCCATCTCTGATATTGGCATATTGCAAGGAGATACACAAAATATTGATGTGTGGCTTAATTTACTTAAACTTCTCCAAATTTCTGGAATCATCTGATACGTCCAAATTTCTGATATAGGATCAGGTAATCAGTTCAATATATAATGACACAATTTAACTTGGAAGTATTTATTGTAGAAAAAGTTTCAATAGAAATTGACACTAAAGCACAGTTAAAACAGCTTTTGAGTAGTTTTAGCTTATTAGTCACAAATTCACTCAATGTATACATTTTCAATGTGTATAAACAGTACAACATTTTGTATTTGTTCCTGCTGAGATTTATTATGATTTTATTTCTTGTAAGTTTTACTGTCAAAATGCAAATGTTTTTTGGGGTTAAAAGATAAAGAAAAGAGGTTAACAAAATTTGAAGTTAGTTGGGTGCTATGCAGTCCTGAGCAATCACTGAAGAAAAAAACAACGTGATTGATGTTCTGAACGGACTGCTGCTGCTGAAGCGCTAGCCTGTGAAGCAGTGCCACTTTTCTCCTCCAGTAAACAGGCCTGGTGAGGATTCCTGCCCCCTTTTGAGAGGCCCGCCAGCCTGTTTATGAGCCAGATGAGTGTGTGTGGTTCAGCAGAAGCCAGCTCATGTTGCAAAGTTTTCACAGTGGTGTCGTCAGCTTGGGTGGTGAAAGAAAAAAAAAAAATCCCTTTTGCAGCCAAACATTTAGACTGTCAGATTGCCGACGTGTGGCTTAATCCTATTAAGTCAGAGGTCCAATACCGTATAGCCATAGTTTTCTTTGTCTTTAGAATTATACCAACGCTTTTCTAATACCAGCTTTACATTCAATACACACTTTATTTTTATTGTTTTCATTTTTACCAATAGGTACATCCTTTTATGAGCCTCATTACTGACTACATGTATTTCTTCTGATTTTAATATGTAATGATCTAAAATAAAAATTTAAACACGTTGCCTCTTGTCAAGCCCGCCAACGGCAAGCTCGTCATAGGTTTCACTTCACAAGTCTAGCCTTTTCATATAATTGTTTTCAATTGATCTCCAACTATTCCTTCCATCCATCCAGAGGAGCCAGCCCATCAATCTCACAACTGGATCGCAATGACCTGTTGGTTCTTATATAAACTTTCAGCTTGCCTTCAACTGATTAGCATCACTTCATTAAAATATTATCGCTCACCAAAACGGCACTGCAGCCCATTGTTGTGCCATGAGAAAAGGCATCTTTGAATAATTAGCGGCCCGCCAGTAGAGAGGCCTGTGATGTAACAGAACTAAGATGTTTGGCATTATAAGAATGTCCCATTTCCATTGGACACTGTTGCACTCTGGGGCCCCTTCATGTGTAGTCTACCATGCACATCCCAGTGCAGGGGACCTCCCAGCTCCCCTATCACAGTGGGAGAGACAGTACATTCTCTTCATTTAAACATTTCTTTACATTTTTAGCCTCTTTAAAAGCTATACTTAGTAAAAATGAAAACTAATAGATCATTTAATTGAATAACTTACTAGAGGTTGTCTAGTTCAGCTTTAGAATGGAACCACTATACTCCTCTTCTTGACACATTGTGAATAGGTTCACCCTATTGCGCAACCTTGCTCCAAAGACTCCGAGACTCAAATCGGCTTATAGTTCAATGCAACTGGCTTTTTTGGCATGACCACATAGATTGTTAGCGATGCAATAATGGAAATTCTGAATCAAAGTGTACTTAAATTGTTGCCCAGAGTATGAATTTCACAAATGAGGTAACATTGGAAGGAAATAGCTTGCTCCCACACTACCAGGACCTGACTGTTGTATGTGCCTATGCACGAGGGCTGCACGATATTTGGAAAAATGTGCAATGTGCAATATGGTTGTTGATTGAAGCAATGTCTATCTTACTGCGATATTTAAAGTGTACCTGAAGAAATTACATTTTTATTACGTAATGAAATAATTAAAAATTTCCTGCTGCAAAATAAGCAATCTCAATGTATTCTTAGCTCATTCATTGCAATTAAATTAGATATATTTTTTATGTATCTATTGTATCCACCCTTTTTGGAGTTCTTAGAGGGTGTGCTGGAGAGGCAGTGAAGATGACAAAAAAAAAGATAAATTGTGAAGTGTTGGATCTATACTCTCTTCTCACATTCAGACAAATGATTTAAATGATACTGCACTTCACATTGAAAATTATGAATGACCCTAAACACAGTGTGTAAACGATTATATGTCCAAATGTTTAACCCCCCTCATACAATGGAGGTACTCTACAAAAAATAATATAATTCTCAAATAGTAAATGAGATATTAGTGTGATAAACTGGAAATGTCATTCATCATAATTGTTCAATCAAATTTATTGAGGTGGTGTATCCAAACAAAACAAAAAAAAAAACTGTTGACTACAAGTACAAACTATATATTTGCAGAGCGTAACCAAGAGTTCCTTTGGGGAAAATGTATCAATAATATCAGCTTCCTCCCCTAATTGAAGTTTTTCTCAGTCAATAACTTTAGTAATTGACATTTGGAGGCAATTGCATTAGAGCATGACATGCTGCACTTGCACTGCCCACTCAGTAGCACTCCAGGCGTGTAGCCGGGTAACTGAGTAACTGAGGCTTAGTTGAACCCATAAAGGCTATTAGGTGAACAGTCATCCACTTAGGATACTACACATGAAGCCACAAAACTATCTCACCATCAACTGGACAGTGACAAGTGGGAAAACAGTAATGTTAGTTTTGGCAGAAAAATATCATGCAGCCCTTGTGCATAAACACATGCCACAGTCAGATCCTGTTCCCCCACTTGTAAACATAAGGAGGCTATCTTCTCGTTCACTGGGGTAAACAATGTACGGGAGCTAAGGCAGGTGGAAGTGCAGATAAAGTGTTTCACCATTCTGTTATATTGTATCTACTGAGAGATTGTTAATTTGCCTATCTAGATTCATAACTCGAGACTCATGTTTTCCCTTTGCCCTCTCCCACCCCAACACAAATTATTTTCTCAGGTCGGTCTGATACAGTATGCCTTTATCCATCCATCCATCCATCCATCCATCCATCCATCCATCCATCCATCCATCCATCCATCCATCCATCCATCCATCCATCCATCCATCCATCCATCCATCCATCCATCCATCCATCCATCCATTTTCTTTAGTCCAGTCTAAATTACACATTGTTTGTTACCTGTCTGGTCTCGGGGTTTGTCGATCTGGGTCATTCCCACGGACCAAAAGTGAGACTAACTGAAAACTCATAAACACAAAGTCTCCTACTAAGTGCTGATGTTTTGTTCCCTGGCCCAGCCACACATCTGCCTTTGCTTAGACCCCAGGTCTCCCTCCTTCCCCAACCACCTGTAAAGAATTACTTCAAGCGTGTTCAAAAAAAAAAAAAAAAACTCCCTCAGGTCACCCAAGCAACCCGCCATGAGCCTTAATATAAAGGCAGAACAGTTGAATAGTTCAGTTCCAAGCTGCTTTATATTAAGAAACTATTAGACTTCAATCAAGGGTATTATTTGATGATATAACCTGGTTGTTTGTACCATCGACATTGAGAACTTAATAACACTGTGACCAATATTGAAAAAACAATCATCTTTAGGAGGGTAATATAGCCAACATACTTAATAAAATTGTAAATACAAATGGAGGTTGATGAAGTTCCATTAAACAACGTCTCTTTGTGTAGATTAACAGTCAAATATTTAAGCCCAAAAGAAATGACTTGCGGTATCCAAACCTTTCACGTTACCCTTGTAGATTGTTGTATATGCTTTGTTGAGAGAGAAAATGACTAGATTTAGTCTTTATGGTAAACAGTATAAAGTTTACTGTACATTTTGTTAAAACCGTTGTAGATAAAATATATAAAAACATGTCCTACCACTTAAAGGAAGCATTCTTCCTCTTACGGGAAAGCAGACAAACTTCCTCATTCAAAGATCTGCAGGAAAAAAAATAGCTAAAGCAAGTCCAAAATGCTTTCTTTGAATACAAAATTGTACAGACGCCGTAACATAAATGTGATGCAGTGATTTTAAAGCGCGATCATCAAAAGTATTGGCATGTTTATATGTAACAGTTTGATTTTAGTTAGCGCAATATTATTCACATTGCTTCAAATTTATTTCCAAGTTGTTGAACATAGCTTTATGCGCCTCAGAACTAGCCAACATTAGGGAAGGGTTTTGACTCTCATAATCTATTTTGCAGGTGTACTTTGACTGTGGAGCCAAGGTGGATGTGGTGGATGCACAAGGACTGATACTCTCTCCTGGCTTCCCTTACAACTACTCTTCTGGGACCCATTGTGTTTGGCAGTTTTTTGTACCTGTGGATTATCAGCTTATCCTTGAAATATTTGACTTTGACGTTTTTGAAAGCCACAAGCCCTCCCCACAGTACTCAGTCATTTCTAGTTATGAGGAGGGTGATGGAGATGAGTTGAATTACGCCCCGAGCAGTTTGGCATTGGATGAGCCTTTATCAGAAAATAGTGATCAGATCGATCAGAGGGATGCCCCAGAGATTCAGCAGTCCTCTCAAGACAGTGAGATGGAGCCGGTGGTGGTCCACGAAGAGTCAACCAAAGTGTCAAACTCAGCCAAAAGATCTATAGATGGTTCCTATAGCCTTACATTCCCCCCTACGGCTTCTCTTCTCCATCCTGGAGCCGTGTCAAATACAGATAAAGCCATCAACACGGCCTCCTCTTCTCGCCTTGGCATGAACCTCAACCCTGGTTCCATGCCAAGCACAACTATGGTTACTTTGCCCCAATCCACTGACACGACACCTGTGAGCCCTGAGACGCAGCAGTCAGGGCTTGACGCCTGTCCCCATGATGTCCTTTATATCTCCGATCTCATCACCTTTTCCTCAAGGTTCTGTGGGTCAAACCGACCTCCTCGCAGCCAGTTGGTGTTTGGCTCTAATCAGGAGATGGTGGAGGTAATCATGGAGCTCATCACAACCACTCACTGGGGTCGGGGCTTTGCCCTTCTCTTCCACTACAACAATTTGACCAAGCCAGGTGGGGAACGGGCAAGCTTTGTTTCCACATCTGCCAAGGTAGACTTTCTACTGGCTGCTGTGAGTGGAGCTGCCTTCTTCACTTTGATACTTACCAGTGTTCTCTGCGGCATATTCAGGTAATACCTGTTAACTTAGAAAACACGATAGTGTTTTATTTTTGTTTTTTTAACAAGTCATCTCTTTTTCTTCCATGGTTGAAAGTGTGCTGGTTTAATAGTAAATCCTCAGCCTAGCACATACACAAATGTGTTATGTTGACTCAGCTGGAAGTCCCAGTTTGTGATGTGGTGATTAGTTCGGTTTGGCAGCAACAGTGCGGCTCTCTTGATGTGAAGCTTTCTCACCATAATCAGTGAGGCATTCAAGGTACAGCACCTGGCCTCAATTCCGGCACTCAAAACAGGCCGCCTGAAACTGAATGGGCGGGGAACTGAGGTGAAAAATGCACAACAAGGAGAAAGAAAATTGGGTTTGGTGCCAGTAGCATTGTCATATAGTCAAGGGGTATAATTTACTAGCTTGTCCATCGCAAGACACAATAGGCAAGGCAAGTTTAGTTGTAGAGCACATTCACGTACAAGACAAAGTGCCTTACATAAAACATTTAAAGCATTACAGAAAGAAAAACTAATTATGAAGACATACGCTCATAATAAAATCATTTAAAAAGAGATCAACATGATTAAAAATGATATACAAACTGTGGGAGCTAAGTGGTTTGTAATACTATTAGTTTGAAGAAGATGTTTTTTTTGCCCTTCTGAGCCAGAGCAAGGAAAGTGTAGAGTTAGCTCAGCATCATGAAAATAATTCATAATACTTCTGTGCACCTTATTTAATAAGATTCCAAATTTCGTGTGATAAACTGCGTGCACTTTTACTCTAATCACCGGTTACGTAGGTTGTTGGTATAAGAAGTGGCGAGCAGCTCAGTATTTAAAACAGCGTTTTGCACTTTAAGCAGTTCTGATGGTGCAAGTTTAAAGTGACTGAATTGGAAGTGGCAAAAATCAACTTGCATTTTAGATAAATTGATTGTGATCGTTTTAGAAAAAACAGCAAAGGCCTAAAAGCCATGCTTTGTTTGATTTCTGTAGTGCCTGGCAATTGGATGTATGTGCCCATGCTACATAAGCTGCTATATGGGACAGTATAGCTGGCAAACTGTTCAGGGAGAAGCCACCACCAGTGCAACAGTGCGCTGAAATCACCAAAATATACTGCGTTGCTAAATTGAAAGGAGGGAGACATGGCATGACTCCTTCTTGTGACTGCCTCCAAGTCAGCCCTTAGATCAGGGATCACCAACATGGTGCCCTCGGGCACAGTTCAGTTCCAAAGGACCACGGGTATCCCTTGGACTTTTTCTAAAAATAGCTCGCCAGGAATAGAACATTGTGATATTCTTGGTGTTGTGGAGGTAAAATTTAAATATTTGCCGAGGTTTATATTTGTTAAAGTGTTGTATAGTGATATCTGTTTTCTACTTACTTAATTCATCCTTAAACTATTATGAGAAATATAATGAGAGTCTTCACATATTAATTTTTCAACAATGATAGTTCCAGGTAATGTGAGCAAATTTGTTATTTCTGAAGTGAATATTAAACTGGCAGCCCTTTGCAATAATCAGTACGCATTAGTCGGCTCTCATGATCACCAGCCTTGGATCATTCAGAAGCTTCAGAACGCCTTCCCTAAATAGAAGGTGGTATGTGTCAATCGTTTTCAGTGGCATTTCAAAATTGTTTCCACAGATGAAAAAGTTTTCCCGTCTCTCTTTTCCCCCGCACTAATCTGGTGGTTGTGATACACCTGCGTTTCACATGTTCTTTTTACGGCTCCATCCATCCATCTTCTGTATGGCATTTCCTCAGTTCAGCTTATCTCAACTGATTTTTGGCAAGTGGCAGGGTACACGCTGAACTGGCCGACAGCTACTCACAGATGTGCTATCAGCCACTGCAATTTGCGTCAAATTTGATCAATTACATTCTGTATGCTAAATCAAGCAATTATACTCTTTCCACAACACGCTTGTGTTTGTGTGCAAAGACAAATTTGCATCCTTTTTTGAGCACTTCAGTAAATCAGGGCTAGTGTGTTTAATCTGCCAGGTAACTCCTCAGGTTCAAACTATTTATGATGAGGAAATTAAAAGCACATGTTCAATAAAATGAAACCACAATCAACAGTAACAAGCCAAGTTATTTGAAAGGCAGGAAATGCATGTTAATGAAAGCTTAAGCACACGAGCAGCCTCCGTGGAAGCCTTTTCCTCTTGAAGTGTTTCTTATTATTTTAAACGACTTCCCACAAATCAGTAGAAGATGATGAGAGCGGCAAGGTCTGGACTGTTGCAAAGTGGTGCTGAGATTAACGCCCAAGGCCCCTTCTGGTAAGAAAACAGCCAAAGGTGGGAAAGAGTCGCAGCAGGCGTTCCCCTCAGTTGACCGGTGTTTGGTAATGGACTCATTCAGCTGTAAGAGCAATTTTTAATAAGAGGGTACTTGTTCAAATATTTCAGCATGCTTCATTGGCTCATTTGAGGGTTAAGAAAGGGAGGAAAACGCAACTGAAAATGGGTGAATAGATGGGCAGTTATGTTGACAATGTTATCGAAAATACCCCATTAGTTAGTAGTTGCCATAGATGTCACCTAGTCTAAGTGTAATCAAATTAGACGTGTACTGTATCTACGATTATATACACAAAACAACAAAGGCGCTTGAAACGTTTGGAAAAATAAATAAATGAAATTGTTTTTACTTACAGGCCCAAACTGTGTCTGAAAAGAGAGAGCTCCTGCACATCCACCAGCACTGAGGTACATACACTACTCGACACTTTTTTTCTGTTGTTTCCTCGCTTTACTAAGGTCAATTGAATTCAGCCAAAACAATACCGTATTTTTCTAACAGAGAATAAACTGAGTGGTCGTGGCACTTTTTTTTAATGCTCTCACTTGCTCAAACATGCATTGAATATTCAAGACCAAAAAAATGTGTTGTTGAGCAACTCACCATACAGAAACCCTAAAGAATTGTTGTCGCCAGTTTTGCGGTTTCACCTTGACCTGCTGTGTTGTGCTGTAGGTGCCAGAGGCAGTTCAGAACATTAGGGTGGAGGTAAGTGAGTTGCAACCGATGGCTGAGAGTCATCCCAACCAGGAGTTGATCAGGGATCAGGCAAACAAGTACAGCCCACTGCACACAGGTGAGAACAAGTGTGACCTATGACCACCAAATTGTCCTTAAGTGTGAGTCTGAATGGTTGTTTGGCGACATGAGTTCTGCAATTTGCTAATGATCAGTTGAGGGGGCACAACAGCGACCCTAATGCTTGACCATTAAATACAGTAGCGTCTTTGTGGTTTATTCCATTGAATACAGTTTGAAAAGGATTTGAAAGGGATAAAAAAAAATGCTTCTTTGTACATGCTATATTATATTGTATTTCTGCATGATATTTAACTCTTTCCTCAGTGAGTGTTGGTGGTGACATTTCCCAGAATAGAGAATTGGACATTTCCTCCAATGGTTTGGCCGAGCTTGATATTGGTCCAGATGAGGTGTTCATCATATCATCAGCACCGAGCCCAAATAGTCCATCCTTCTCCCCACGCACAGTAAGACCTGCTTTCATGGCAGTATGGCTTTTAGACATAGCGTGAAAAACACTGACACATTATCTGAATTCTGACTGGTTATTTGCAGCCTTAACCTTGAATCACATATTTCAGATCTTGATGAAGTGAGTATCCATTATAGTCATAGTTTCCTTCGGGGGGCCATTGTGACTATCGATCCAAATAGATGTACGAACGTCTAATATTATATACAGCAGGGGTCCCCAAGTTAGGTCCTCGACAGCCCCCATCCACACTGTTTTAGGTGAAGCCCTACTACAGCACATGATCAGCTCATAAGCAAGCTTTGGAAAAGGTGTGTTGCAGTCGGGATGCATCTAAAACAAGCTGGATAGGAGCTCTTGAGGACTTGGGCATCCCTGATATACAGTATAGTCTACGCAACAAACTGATGAATAACTAGTTTTGAAATCAGAGACTAGTAAAAACTGTTAACTGATAATAAGATAAATGGTAATAAAACTTGCTCGCACCATCTTTATTAGTGAAGACAATTTGTAATTTTAGTCGTGACACAGTCAATGCAGAATTTGTCTTGGCGGGCCAAATATAATTACACTGTGGGCCAAATGTGGCCCGCGGGCCAGAGTTTGACATCCCTCGTTTAGAGTCTTGGGTGAGCTGGCACCTATGCCAGTTTACTTTGCAATCTGATTCTCGGCCTGGCTCTGTGGAATAAAGGGACAGTTTGTAGAATTTTGTGCCATCTAGTGGTTCACTAATAAATGCAACAACCTAAGTTTGAAGCACTACGATGCCACAAAGAGACCACACGCCATAAGCCTACCACAATCTTTTCAGCAGAGGTGCAAGCAAAATGTCATCACAAACATTCTACACAGCGTCCGTCGAAAGGCATATTCATGTTTGTGGCTCTGTATTGACCCAGCGCTTATATTTAGGCCCCCATCCCACTGAGCGGCAAACATTTACGAGTGCGAAGGTAGCAAATGTTGCCTTTGTCAGGATTCGTTCAAGGTCGTTCGCCACTTTCCATGATCAAAACGTCCTAGCGAAAAGAAAAAACATTAAAACTGTTAGCAACCGTTTGGCAAACATTTGCGACCTTGAAAAAACGCTGATGTGAACGAGCATTTTGCTACCTTTGCCAACAGTGGCAAATGATCGCCCCCTCAGTGGGGTAGGGGTTAAAGACTCACACAATGGTAATGGCTTACATGTGCCTAAACTTATTAAAAACCCCTCTGCAGCCCTCAATGAGAAAACACTGTCATTATATGGTGAGGAAAACGTGCTTGCTTTTGTGTTCTCCTGGAATAAGCGTTGGCATAAACAGTTCTGGCAGCTTTTTTGAAGGACTGGCAAGCTTTTCTGCCGCCTGGGCTAATGGAGTATTATCTACAGAGCCAGATTCCCAGCAGCAGTTGTGTGTGCGTGTGTTTGTGTGTGCGTGTATTGCATGCATGCTTTGGCACACAGTGTGTGGTCTGTCTGTGTGTGTCCTCGATGTAGACGCCCCTGGATATAATATTAAGTTGCACCGGTTAACGGTGGCAACGAGGTGACAAATTGGACTTTCTTGACGGCGTATCTGTCCTTTTTATCAAGCCAAGAATTAATGTATGGAACCATGTTTTTTCTTTGAAAACATGTTGCATGTTACCAACACATTCCATCGATTGCCCTTAATTCAACAGAGATCTTCCATGTCTTACCCCTTTCCCTCCCATATTCGGGGATTTCTCACGCAAACTCCGGTCTGAGGCTGATTTGTCACCTGGGGTATCGAACCTAAAAGTACTCATTGTGTTCTGGGTGCTTTGGTGACCAGAGGAACACTTTATTTAAACCCCCAGCTAATTCTTGTCTAGACAAAGCTAGCTGTTAGTGACTCTGTGGGAAGGATTATTCTGGACTTGTTCTCCCATTGATGGGTGCAACCCCTAAAACCTTCACCCTCCCCGGAATAATAGCAGCTGACCGATCAGGAAGGATAATGTAGCATGCACACGTCCAGCCTGTCAATCATAATTAGACTTTGAAAATGAAGCTGAATTGAATAATTAATAGCTTCAAAGTCATTTCAACAGTAAACTAGATTGTTGGATTGTTTAGCATCACATGTTCATCATGGAAATTGAAGTGGATATATGACATCTGTATGCAAGGTATTCACTCAGCCACGTTATTGCACTTGTAGGATATAAAATAAGTAGCAAATTCTACCCATTTCAAGCAGTGGCCATTTTGCCACTTTCAGTTGACTGAAAATGACAGAATACATGCACACATGCACATATGAACACATGAACATATATACATGCACACATGCATACATATATACATGCACACATGCATACATACATGCATACGTATGTATATACATGCACATATACATATATACATGCATACATATATACATGCACATACATTTAGTATATAATGTATCTTCATACAGTATCAGAAATAAAAGTCTCAATTCACAAATGTTTTTTTTTCTTTTTTTCTTTTTTTTTTTTACCAAAGGGGTCAGAAGGTAAATAAAACACAAGTGTAATTGAAACCCAATGTACGGAAATGACTATTAGTGATTTCATGGGTTCAGCAAAGTTGAACTGTTTCTGTTAAACACAGCAATTGAAATAGTTCAAGGCACCTTCTGTTCATTTGACACTTTTAAAAGGCTTAATAAATAATGAATCTGACTGTGAGCCAAACATACTCAGTTGTCCGTCTTTTTCACTGAGCATGCCAAGCAAACTGGTGCACTTCCTTCTCAATAATCCATTCATATAATACAGAGTACAAAACAGCCTGTACGGAGAAGTGAAGGTCTAAGGACGAAGTGAATCAGGTTAGTGATAGTGCTGGATTGGCAATTGCTATAGTTTCAAAGAAGATCAGTGCAGTCACTTCTTTCTGATCTTAATGTCCAACCTCGTTACTAGAGATGCGTGCTTCCTTCAATCACAAGTCTTTTGCACGGTACAGGTCATTGACCATTGTATCTGCAGTTGAATGTTTGGGCATAATGCCACCTCCAATATTTGTGCTACATAATGAATTTTTCACCCCTTGTTTTGTGTCTTGTATTGTGCTGCCCAAACAACTGCTGCAAGGTAGCAAAAATTCCACTTGGCTCTTGTAATTTCAACTTCAAATATAAAAATGGATGGATGGATGGATGGATGGATGGATGGATGGATGGATGGATGGATGGATGGAAATGACGGCTCAAAACGTTAACATTAGCTTTTGTTGCTTTGTGTGCATGCAAGTAAATGGCTAAATTGCTAGTTTTCATATTCTCGTTCCAACTGATATTTGACTTAGTTCTTGATGTGTTTCACTTCATTTTGTCACAAATACAGAATCAATTGCTCCTTGGACAACTTTCCTACCTGCATTGTGTATATATTACTCAGGTGACATTTTGTTGTCTTAGCAAAGAGAGCGGTTCCTGAGGCACAGTGACACTGGTCCCAGTCCCCCACCTGACTCTACCTCTTCACCTTCTGGTCCTACCATCAATGCAAGTGGTAGCTGTGCCAGACCAAGAGCGTGGAGCGTACGCACCTTTCAGGAATTCCTCCCTCCAATGCCGCAACTCCATAAGAAGTGGTGCAGCTGGAACTCCACCAGTCCCTTCACCAAACTGATAAACAGCGTCAGTACCAGAACCATTGCTGTGTTTTTACATACGACATACTACTCTTGTCTCTTACAATTCCAGGCACCTCCCAGTTTGGGGTCTGACAACAGGAAGGTTTTCTCAGATGTTCACCTAGCGACCAAGACTGACACGAGTACCATCTCTGACTCGTCCATCAGCAATGCTTCCTATCCACTTGCTCAGGCGGCCCAGAGGCAGCGGCGCCTGAACTCGGCGAGCAACCTATGGCGTTCCCGCTTCGCAGGGCCTTACTTTGGTCTGCTCTCTGGGACGGCGGACCCTACCAGCAAGACCAATCTCAATTCCACCCAGAGCTCCCAACCAGAGCCCAACTCCGTCTCTTCTTCCTGCATCCAGGCTGCCATTGAGAGCAACCAGGCAACAAAAAGGCGTGATTTCACAGGGGAGAGCGATCACATAAATGTACCAGTGTTTGCCATCTCTGAGGAAGAGGACCGGCAACCTCTGGTCTCAGCTGAGCACCTGGGCCAAACCACTGGCACCACCATTCAGAATGGACTGGTTCAGGGAACATTTGACAGCAGAAGACCTGCCGGTGTCACCTACAGCCTCAGCCCTCAGAATGAGAGGGTCAGACTGGAGTGGCGGCCATGGGGGAGTCAGGTGTCGGGTGGGGTTTGTCCATTCCCTTCCGATACACCTACCACCATGACAGAACCAAACACCATCAATGACTGCCAGTTGCCACACAGCCAGCCTGCTGTGTTGTGCAGTGTGGCCAACCACATGTGACCTTGAAAATGCTGAAAAGACTGGTGGGCCAGTGAAGCATTCCTGAACCATCGTTTGTATGTTACCTACTTTAATGGAAGAAATCAACTTTTGCAAATTGATTGCTACTTTATGGAATATATTGGTTTTTTCTGAATGCTGCTCAATAGATGCTGAGGTCCTTATTGCTGAGGTTTAAAAAAAAAAAAAAAAAGCTTGTGACGCAGAAAAATGTGTTTCTGAAAACCCCAACTTTTAGGACCACTTTTAAAAGCAGATTCCTGTCAGTTTTATGCATTTTGATTAATTATTACACCCATTACACTTCAATAGCTGTCAATAACTCATTCAGTGTGGATTTTGTATTCTGTAAAATCATAAAAGTCTTAGTCTTCCCCCTCCCCAATCCTCATTTCCCAAAAATGTTCCACAAAGAATAGGACATGCATTTATTGCTCGCAAACATACAATGTATACTTTTACTGGATTATAAAAGGGAAATCAAAATACTGTAAAATATATGTACATCAGTAGACAAATCTAGTGGAAAAAATAGCAATCACTATAGTATTTATAAAACTTTCACATGTGAAATGAATCTGAAGTTTTAATAAAGGCTGTCATTCTCATGTGGAAATGTTTGGTGATAGTGTGCATTGAAGACATATTGCAAATATGACAGGAACAAGTCAGTTTGTCAGTATATATTTTTTTAATTCTATGTTATGAAGACAAATTAGAACCATCTGAAAAACAATCTGAGCTATGCCAATACAGTACAACACAAGGGAATGATGCTAAATAGTTGTCTCGTATTCTATCAGCATCTAACTGGGGCTTCTTGGCACAGTAAAGTCCGACAGTTCAAATATTAAAGTTACTGAGACTCTTTTGTTGTTATTGAGTGAAGGCATCTAAAATGCCCGTCCAGTCGAGTCATTCCTGGGCGCTGCTATGAGGTACAGTGAGCAATGGCTCTTCCATCCAGCTACAGTAGGTAAAAAACTTTCTACACTGTGAGTAAACATTTTCGCTAGTTTACAATATACCTCCCGCTTTGGGGCAACTGCAAAGTACTCCAAAGCCTCTTTAATACCAATTCCTGATTGGAGCGGCTTGGTTCTCTTTGTTGGCTTAGAGTGCCCAGATCACCGGTGAGGAATAATTAAAACTCAGCCCTTCTGTCGGGGGATCGACTGGACTTGTGCAGAGGGTCTGAGCTGCTATGGAATGCTCGAATGAACCATACACCATGACTAAGGGGGTAAAATAAACAAAACTAAACCTTAACGCCTTGACTAATTTAAATGCTGTGGCAGAAGAAAATGTGCATTCAAAATAAGTTCACACGCCGGATCAGGGATATTAATTGTCACCTGAAGGTTAAAAACACACCAATTATTGGTTAAACTTGAATGAAAATGATGCAGGATATTATAACTGCCCAATTTATGGGTCCATATAGATACATTATTTAGAAAAAAATGTGCTTTTTGTAATTATGTTTGACAGCGTACAAAATAAAGTTGCATGAAGGAAAGAATTTTGTGCAAATCTTCTCCAAGTTTTATTTTAAACACCAAATCTGACTTTTTCCTGGTCAACTAATACAAACATAAGGTGATTAAGAGTCGATATTCAATTGACTGGATGCCAGCTAGACTGTTTTTAACAGTTTCTTCATGTTCACCTGGACTTTACACACAAACAAATGTGGGGAGAAAACCACATATTTTACTTATTTCTTAACATTTAAGGCCTTTTGAATCTATTACCTGTCCTATCTCTAATAAGAAAAACAACCTGGTAGTGACTAGTAAAGTTACAATGTTCAGAAACATTTTATAATGATGATGCATTTTTGCATAATGTGGAGCTACTTGAAACTGCCTGCTGGCTGAGAAGTATAGATAATTTGTCACAAACGCGATGTATATTTTCTAGTTGCTAAACAAGAAAGAACTTTTACAGCAGCATCATCATCATCAACCTGAGAAACAAGATAACATTTAAACTATCACAATCTTTCCCACAAACCAAACGTATCAATATAAAAAAAAACAACTCCGATGAACATAACTTGCATTATAAGCAATGTGAAGAAACTGCATCTGGTAAACAGAACATATTTCTATTTAGAATAGACATGGTTTCTGCTGATTCTGCTTTTTGTTCAGGGAGAACAAAACTATTGTCAAAGTAATCAACTTCAGCCTAACGCCAGCCTCAGCATGATGCAGCACTCCTGGCTACTTGCAGCTTAGCCTTTATTACATGGCAACCTTGTGTGTACTTATGCAGCAACACGCTGATGCACATTAATCACTGCCCATGGCAGTTTGTGTCTTGCACAAAATAAACCGAAAGAGCATCACTTTTACTATCGTGTTATGTAATGGGCTACACTATGATGGTAGCTGTACTCTGATAATATGCATAAAAGCTGTCTTACATCATTTTTGCAATGAGTGTGCAGAATTTGAAGCCAGGCACTTCATTTGACAGTAATATCACAAATGATACACAATACAGCAGGTTTACATCAGGACTAGGAGATAAAACACACATTTGCCCATAATCTAAGCAAAGGTGTTCGCTGGTTTACTCCTAGATTTAAAAAAAATTTACCAGCCACTAGTAACTAAAATCAAGATATATATTTTTTCCATGCTTAAAATGTAATGTGCATGACACTTCTTCATATAGCTGTATGTTAGATAAGACTCCATTTTGAATGGATAATGTTTTTTTGTGTGCATTATAAAGGTCAAATCCAGCAGGCAGAAAGCTACCAGATGAGACGCGTCTCCATTCTGCTGCAAATTGAATACCAGTTTGTTCGCTCAGCTCTTGAAGCGGGTCTGCTCACATATGTGGTTGAATTTCCTGAGATCAAGATAAATGATGAACATGATGAACATATACACAAGGTATTTTGGCCACAATTTCAACAGTGACCAAAGGAAGCATTTTGTCCGGGCTTGTCCACTTGGTGGATATGACCCACGTTAATACAAGCACCCCCTCTAGTGGTACACTGGATAAAAAGCGAGGACTATAATTAATTCGCACATCGCCCATGCAAAATGCTTAAGGTAATAATAATGCAACATGATGAAGAAAAAAGTGTAATGTCAGGGGACCAGAAAGGACACAGGTCTATTATACTATACGTTATATATGACTTACATTGCATGATGGGCTTTCACTTGTGTACGACAGTTACGTCCCCAGTAGCAGTTGGGACGAGACAATGCGGCAGCTGAAGGATGGGAGATTTTTCATTTCAAGAGGTTTACAAGTAGTATACTATCACAGAGAAAATTCAGTGGGAATTACAGACCGATTCGATGTGGTACGGCTGCAGCGTTTGTCGTGTTCATATTTATATGCATCAACATAAACATACTAAAAGCTCTCCAAAGCCCAAACCATCCAAGGTAACATTTTGTTAAGGTTCCGATGAAAATGCATTTGCACTTGGGATTATATTTGTGGTGTCCTCTTGTATGTCTGAGGACTTCAGTAATGTGTCCTCACAATGTAAACACACAATAACACACAAAAACCTGACCTGGTAGTTCAGACGGAGGAACATTTTGTCTGTACTTGTACGCCAACTCTTTGAAGACCATCAGGCCGCAGCACACACAAAGGATTGTATTTGCAGAAATGTGGTGATCTAAGGAGATGGTGGCATGTGGATGACTTTTCTTGACAGATAATGTCAAAAATAGAGCATGATTCAAAGGCTCACCTGAAAGGCAAAATTTCCCCTGTTGCAAGTCATGAAGAGCCTCTTTGAGTAGATCCTTCCAAGTCTTGCCTCTGGAGGACAAGTAGTTCTGGCGCAAGCATGAAGGCACACATTAGCACTTACAATTATGGATTTCATTACAAAAAGTTTTAATTCACTAAGTCTGGAAAGGGTTATAGCATTACATGAAACAACTTTCTATTCATAAAATGATTCAGGTAAACTATTAACTACCATAACTTGAAAATAAACTCGAAAGGGGAACACTAGCGACCTCTTGTACCAGTTTGACGCAAGTCTCCAGAGTCCACTTCAAAGTACGTGCGTAAAAATGATTTGTGCTTCTTTCACGTCTACATAAAGTTGCATTGTATTGCTCATGTAATGGTACAACAGCAAGCATTGACTACACCCGCAGTAAGGATTGGGAAATCAATTGACATGAGTAAATGTCACCTTTAGGATCTCTGATTCATAATTATTGTTGTTCAGCACACCATCCAGACATTTGTCTGTCAGATTGAGCTCTGCAAGAAAAGGAAGAGTCCAATACTTCTGGTTAGTCCATACAGGTGATACACAGTTGTGCATTTTTTTTTTCCATTATTGTTTTTTTTAATCAACTTGAGTTGCATTTACATTATGAAGCTCCCCAGCACATAATAAAATCTTATTATTGTGAAAATATACAGCATGTGCAATGCAGTACATTCATGTTCTAAGCAGGTGTTGTATACTGTAACATTAGACATTTAAGAAGTAAATACACTTTTATTTTTTGCATGTTTTTATGAAGGGAGCAAATGGCAAATATTTAGCAGATTGATATGTCGTCAAAAACAGATACATACCACTGAATCGAGCCAGGCAGCCTTGACAGCCAATCCTCTGGCAACCCCAATAAATGTGACAAAAAGGACGCTGGCACCGCAAACCTGCCAACAAACAACACATCACACCTGCACGCTGGACAGAACAACTCAGTTACACACAAAAAATGGCACTCTACGATTATATTAAACAGCATTATACAGTGATTATGAAAAGTCGATTGCACTCATAAATGAGTTTTTAATAAAGTGAAAGC
Organism: Syngnathus acus; assembly: GCF_901709675.1. NCBI lineage: Eukaryota > Metazoa > Chordata > Actinopteri > Syngnathiformes > Syngnathidae > Syngnathus > Syngnathus acus. The sequence continues at coordinate 13,159,803 of NC_051094.1, read as the reverse complement.
AAAAAAAGGAAATCTTAAAATTGAAAAAGGAAAAACTGGCTGTTCTGTTTGAATTATTCACTCATTTCCTGTTCACTCAACATAGATAGCGGATGGCAATGAATCCCTGCACATTCACTGCTCAGCATTTGCGAATTCACATGTTTGCATTTTTTTCTTTTTGGAAGATTTGCTCCGTTATTCACTGAAAAACTCAACAGTTGGTTGTTTTTGTGGTCAATGCAACACAATCAACGTAATGTTTTGCATCCATTTTGTGGCAATTTGGAGGGACATGATAACAGTCACTCACCAATTTTGCATAAAATCCCAAATATCAGACAATCCCGATTCACAACCAGCTCTGTGTAAATTTTAGTCTTCAATGCTTGAGAGCAAAAACGGTCCTGCACCACCAAGTGTTATTTGCAAAAGTACACAATGGCCCGTTTAATATTGAAGTCATTAAAAGTTAGCTTTTCATGTATTGTACATACTGGTGCAATACATTTCTAATACACTACTTACATTGCTGCTGGCTGTTCAACTCGGCCCGTCTGTCTGGCATTGGCTGCAGGCAGCAGGTACAAAAAAGATGACAGCCTTGAGGTTGACAGCGGTACTCCAGAGGAGCTGCAGACCGTGACAGAGATATGACCTTTTTTTCCCCCAAAGGTTCGAGGAAATTATCTTTGCCAATACCTGCTGGGTTATCAGATGACGTTGAGGGCTCGTCTCCGAAAGACTTTGCAGAAGTGTCATTTCCAGCTGGTGTGACTGGAGGTGGAAGAGATGGAGGCATAGAAGGCGGGACCGGCAGACCCGGAAGCCAGTAGTTTGAGCCTGTGGCAAACAGCATCTGACCGACCTCTTTCCTATAGCCTGGACATTGTCTGCACATGATTAGAGGCTGACTGAAAAACAAACAAGAAATTGTTGCAATCTGTCACTGTCATTTTTTTTTTTACTACATTTACACATTTAGCGATTGTCATTTCTCCTTTGGTGTTGAAATGTAGGTGACATTTAAAGAGAATTTACAAACCAAATATAAAGCTGATGAATACCCAAAACGTATACCTAATGTCTGAGGTGTCGCTGTCATTGTCAGAGAATTCAAAAAGGTAATCCGAGCTGCCCTCCTCATCAGATAAACAATTCTCAACTTTTGGCTGCAAAATGTCCTTAGTGATCTTGTTGCAGCTGTCCATGTTCTTCATGTCCTCTTCACTCCGACACTTTTCTGTAAAACAGATGATCACACTTTCTTTGTACTAAAATTAAATGGAAAAAAAAAAAAAACCACACGTTACATACATTAATCTGCGTTTTGAATATATAAATAAGGACAGACACCACACAGTTGAAAAATATGCCTTTAAAACTAAAACTGTGGTTAAATTGCAGGTACTCATAAATGTTATTAAAGTACTTAAGTATTCAATTTAATTCACTGCATTCCAAGAAGTTGTACAACCACATTTTGATTGGGACTTTCTTTCAGCCATTGTACATTTGTGTTTCTTTGAGTTCATTTTATTGTGTGTCCTCTATATAATACTGTACTTTAAAAATGAAGGAGAAAAATAAAAGAAATTTGTCATTCATTTTATGTACAGTATAGGGGACCAAAAAAGAGGTTATTATATATTTTTAAAATTAAAATTGGCCGCTTACTGAAATGTGTATTTTTTTCCCCTCTTCTAAATATAGGCAGCAGCCTTCAAAAATTCCATATCAGTCGGGCTTTAATACGACAAACAACTGTACAGTATATTAATTGTTCTTGAAACTAACCGGGGTGTTGGATGAGGTAGGCCTCCACCAGGTTGTTGAGGATATGGTTCTTACGGATCCTTTCCACTGGGCAGCGGCACGTAGGACAAAGAGAAGATCGCTCCATCCAGCCAGAGTAGCAGGCAGCACAGAACGTGTGCATGCAGGGTTGCAGGCTAACGGAAGCAATTGTTTTTTCAGCACATACGGAAATATGCACAAACCGCAATTCAGGTTTTACCTGACACAGTCATATAGAAGGTCTTGGCAAATAATACAAGTCAGAGATTCCTCCATCCTATCTGTCTTGGTCTCCTCTGCTGGTGCTTGGACTGTAAGACTTCCACTTGATAACAAAGTTGGCGACGTTGTTCCTGTAATGGTTGAAGGTGCTATCTCTGGAAATAAAACAAAGGAATCAATATGCGAGACATGCTGCCTTCTAAAAAAAAAAAAAAAAAAAAAAAAGCAGCTTGTTTGTAATGGTCACCAGATAAACAAATTATACAGGTACATACACACAGAGTTGAATCAAGTCAGTATGCATAATTAATGAATATATTTTTCATTAAACTGTGTGTGCGTGCGGATATAGGCTAGCAACGAACACACCGGTTTTTCGCTTCTTGCATTCTGGCTCCAAATCGTTGAGGTCTCTCTCTTGTGTTTGGACAACATCACTAGAGTGGCTACCTGTTGAGACAGAATTTCAAAAAGATATTAACAGACTTCATCCTTGCATTAAATAGTTTTACCAGCTTGCTAGATTGTGTTTAGGGTGGATTTACACAACGAGACTTTTTTGAGCCTACTTAGGATACAAGAAATATCCGAATCAGGCGTCAGATTTCATGTGTACAGGCTTTATAGGCTCACATAATCTGAGCTGCTCTCATCATAAACAGTAAAGTTAATGTACATTTGAAGTGACACAACACGTTCAATGAAAGCATGAAACACCAACATGTGGCAACAGCATAGAGAGGCAAACATTCACCACTATGGGTGAGGTAGTCTTCAATTAACCTAACATGATTGTTTTAGAACACGGGAGTACGCTGAAGCAGTATTTCAGTAAAACCCACCAGAGTTAAGACACGCTCTGGCTGATGGAGGTCCGGGTGTAAAAGGTTGCTGAAAACAGAGGTGGGATGTAGAGGTGGATGGCTGAGGTTCTTCCTGATTAAGATCCCGAGGCGCTTTTGTGAGCATGACCGGCTCCACGGACAGCGTCATCTCAGAAGAAGTGAGGGAAGATGGACTCTGGGCTGACATGTCTGATGTTCAGATGCAGATCGGAAAGTTACTTCAAAGTATTCTTGGGAATGTTATAACATACAGCATGTCACACCGGGACTTTACTTACTGTGACGATCTCGAAAAACGACAGGCTCTGTTTTGATTGTGTGGTAAACATACGCAATATCTGCAAGAAGATATCAGTTTTTAATTCGTATTAATAAAAAATAACAAGAAAATATGGAGTACAATGAGAAAAAACAAAAACTTACTTTGTTCAGGCTCATTTTTCCTGTATACAAAGTAGATGACGTCACCATTTTGAAGACTGCAAGTTTGTTTTTTGACCAGTTTGGCCATGTTGATCACTGTACCATTGGTGCTAAAGGGAAGCCAATATATGCATGTCATTGAACTAAATAAATGTATTACATTTGAGATTATCAAAGGTTGGTTAGTCAAACAGCTTGCTAGTTTTTCTCTGAAATTCCTTCTTGGCAATATAATAATACTTACTTTTGATTGACACTGTCAGTAAAATATTAGTATCACTATTTATCATTGTCGTTATACATATAATATACTTTTCTGAAGATCTCAGCTGACTTTGGGCAACAGGCAGGGTACACCCTGAACTGAGCCAATCACAGGGCATAAACAAGGACAATTTAGAGTCTTCAATTAACATTAAATGCATATATGGGAAGAAACAGCAGTACCCGCAAATAATCCACACAGGGATGCTGACAACAGGCAAGCTTCCAAATTTCATTGTATTGAAAGCAAATATTATCCGATATTAGTTAGGCAAATAGAAAATAGGACAGGCGCCAGTTTTCTAATGTTGTAAAATATGAATGATTGACTAGTTATCATACCTCATGTCTTCAAGCAACACCTGCCCTGAGTTTTCATCTTGCACAATCTTGCAGTGCTCCCCTGAGACCAGTTTATTGGTAGGAAAGGCCAGATCACATCCTGACACAGAGACAACACATCACAAAAATGCATGGAATAAAATCATTGTAAATGCTCCCACCATAGAGACAGTCATTATCAAAAGCTTTATAAGTTATTCTGACTGAATCTCTATAATTAAGTACAAGAACAAAAAAATTGTTTTTTCCCCCCCCAAACTTGAGCTGCCATGTCATTGTAACTCATGTCTAGACTGGCAGGCTCTCCAATTAAGGGGAGACATTTTGCATAGCAAAAAGCACAGACCCCCACAAACTGTTCAACAACAAAGCAATGAAATACAGGCCCATACAAAAAAATGCCTACTTAAAATTCTGCACGCGTGTTCTCAAAGGATGCCTTTTGTTATACCCACAACAGGCTGTCTTAAGTTTGCTGGACTCAAGGCTTTGTTTCTTGAGATAGGAAGGGGGGGGGGGGGGGGGGGGGGGGGGGGGGGGGGGGGGGGGGGGGGGGGGTCAAACACCGACAGAGATGTCTGCTTTACAGACAGTTGTCTTTCGGTAATAATTGGCAAACTCAAAGCAAAACACAAAATATACTGGAGTTGTACAGTTTTTGAAGCAAATCTGTTATTTAACATAAAGCTCGTACCCTTTTTCCGGCCTATGGTGCATTCTCTGTTGAAAAGCAGCACTTCAGATGCACTGGAATCCACTTTGACCAGCTTCCCCCATGGTGTACGCCTTCTAATGTCCATCTCCGGATATTTGGAACTAAATAAGAGGTTACGTGGGTCATAGTTGGTGTGGGAAAAAAATCAGAGTTTAAGTTCAAGTTTAAATGCGACATTAATTCAATAACAGTTGAATAAATTCACCGCAACAATCTAAAACATATTTTACATAAGTTATGCTTTCGAAACACAGCAAGTTTCCCTGAAGTCACTTTCTAACAAAAACGATCCACGACAAGCAGAAGGAACAAACATGCTCCCAAATCGAAAGTCTTTGCTCCCAAATCGAAAGTCTTTGCATTTGTGTCGCAATTACAAATGCATCAGTGAGCACAAACAACTCCGTCCACAGAGAAAACTACGGTGTTTGCTAACGTTAGCACCCATTTGTGTCGTTTAACTTATCGGGGATCATACGTAACGCAACGCTGGGGTGATACGTATTCTGAAATTGTTACTGTACCGTCAAAAGATGAGCTTCTTGTCCCGACAGTTTGGTCGACAATTTTAACTTGCCATGTTCCAACTCGGAGCAAGCACCACTTCCTGTAAAGCTGTGTTGACATTTGTTACCGTTATCAGTCGTGGGTGCTTGGGATTTGTAGTCCAACTCCATTACGTCACGCAGTGCGTTGTCATTTCTAGCCATAACGTTTATGTAGGAAAAGTCCACTTTTTGCTGAAACTCACCCGTAATTCAATATTACTAAATATATTATTACATTCCATATTACAATTTTTGTATCTTTGTTATCATTATTTAGAAAACCAGATGTGCTAGAAAACAACGACTGCAGGTTCGGAATCAGCGCAGAAAAACAATCTAGTAAGGTTTGCAGTACTTGCATCTTTTGATAAAAAAAAAAAAAAAAATTATTAAGAAAATTACAGATTATGTATCGGGTATTTTTTCAAGTGGTCACAATATTTTGGATGATCAGTTCAGGGTCTGGTGGCAAGCATTAACAACCCGGGGCCAGTTGTTCAAAGGTAAACTGTACTGATTTTGGACAATGGATTGGATCAGTTCTTCAAAATGTGTTGTTCAAAAGCAAAAACAGATTTTGACATTGGCTAATGTCACGTAATCCAAGTTTGCTTTTAATATGGATCAAACCTGCATTTTGCATTGTTCAAAACGTTTTAGTAGGAGTGGGATAACTGTGCCAAAAAAAATCACGATAATTTTTATCCCAATAATTTGGCGTAATAATTTCAGGAATAAAATGTGATTTAAATTAATTCTTTCTTTCTTTCTTTCTTTCTTTCTTTCTTTCTTTCTTTCTTTGAACCACTTATCCTAATTGAGCAAATAACATTCACAATGCAGAAAATATCCACTTATTTATTAATGTTTTGATTTTCAAAATATACAAATTGAAATTATAGACAACTTCACACCACTCAACTCAGCTAAACTTTATTTATAGAACACTATAAAAACAACCATAGCTGCATACAAAGTGCTGTTCAAAAGTAAAAATCAGAGATATAAAAACAGACAGTTAAATCAATAATTTAAAAAAAATAATGATAAAAATATGTTTTAAGAAGATTTCTAAAGATGGACAGAGAGGGAGCTTGCCTAACATTCAACAAGAAGCCATTCGCAAGCGAGAACGGAAGAAGCTCACCCTCCTCTGAGGCTCTGCTTAGTTCTCGGTATCTCCAGTTGTGTCTGGTTCACTGGGCTGAGACCATTTAAAGATAAATAAAATAATCAAAATGAATGCAAAAATGAACAGGGAGCCAGGAAGTTGTGTGTTCACTCGCTGGATCAGCCTGATCAAGTCCAAGTTGCCTTGAGCGAACCAGATCAACGGACCTACTGTACTTGCAATCTGAACTATTTTAAGTGTCAGCATTGTTTTGCTTAGTTTGTCATAGCATGACTAAAATAATTTAGATGTAAAGCATTGTAGCATAACCAAGTTTACAATAAATTACAGACCTAGTTTTTGGGATGGTCCAGCATTTTATCATACAGCTGGCTGATCTTTCACATGAACCAACTTGCAACTAGATGTCCCTTAATGCAGGACTAATCAGAGTAGCCGCCCCTTGTCTACTTTCTGTGCAATATTTATGAGCTGTGTGGTTAGTAAAAGGGTCTTGCTCATTATTTGTCTAGTGGACATTCACATGCACACGCTATAAGCTCTCACACACTTGCACAGTCTCTTACATATACACAAAGACGAGCCATTTATTCAGAATGCATTCTTCAGGGAAATTATATTTTCACTTGGCATTCAGTGTTGTACAGTAAAACCATTATCCAACCTCTGATACGGTCACCACTGCAAATCGAATGTAGATTCTTAAATCCCCACACCCAAAATGTCAATCAGCATTTCATAATTGAATCAAAGATTGGTGGTGGCGGCTGTATAGAATATCAAACAAGTAATTAGATGGAATAATGAGAAAATGAACCTTAATGCAGCCAAGCGGGAATGGAAGCATGCCGAGGAATCACTCCACAGTGCTCTCCGAAATGATCTTTCTCCAGTGCAGGCTAATTGCTGGAGGATGTCCTCTTAACTGAGTGTGAAAAGCTGTGTCTAATTACTGCAACATTAATCGGGCATTAGCTTGTTATCACAAGGTTAACTTATCAGGAGGGGCCCAGAAGCAGCCGGAGGTTCCATCTCCACATGCTGCACTGGCCCAAAAAGGCCACAAGGGGTAGTGCTTGTACTTCCTATGAATCTTGCTGATTTTTTTTGTTTGAGACTTCTCTGATTGAAATTTGGAATGCTAAGGATCAATACACACATTTCATGCTCAACAGGAAGCCCAGAGAGCAGCTTAGTCGTTGAAGGATTCACATTTGTTAACGTCTTACTAGGAAAATGTAACTTAATGTGTGATAGATTGTACAGAAATACATTTGAGTTGACAATGAACTGTGAATGAATTGTTACCACATTCTTTATAAGAAAACAATAAAATAGAGACAAAATAAAACCAAAAAAATTCCCTGATTACAGTTATTTCATGCTTTCAAGTGATGTTTACAACAAATAATGCCACCAGCAACTATGTGCTTTTATTTCTCATCTCAACTCATTTATCTATCTTCTGTAGCAGGGGTTTGTTTATTTGTTTATTCGGTTTGTATATTGTCAAACATAAATGACAATTTTGGTACATGTACTGCAAACATATGACTTGTTCTCAAACGTTTTGATCCAGAGAGTCCTAACAGAGGAGAATTTGAACAAGGACCCCAGTCAAGCCCCCACCCGAGAAAAAAAAACCATGTTACCCCTAGATGTCATTTATTTGTTAAAAATTCAAACCTACATATGCCTCACTTGCTTAAAAGAAAGAAACAGAACCAACTTCAACAGAATTCATTTTAGTATTTACTAATCATCCTGAACTGATGTGGACTTATTCCACAAACAACATGACTGTGAACAGAGGGGAGACAGTTTACAAAAGCAGTCAGTGTTGCCTGAGATGTCAATATGAGCAGAATTGTTTTCACATCGTTTTCCGTACCCGTACCCAAGTCATACCCATTTATACATTGCAAAAGTAGAGATTTATCAATCTGTTGGAAACGTTCACAAGCAGCAAATAAGTTGCCGAGGTTGTCTTGCGTCACATGTGCAACTCTACATAAGAAAAGTGTGTCAAAGAGCAGGAAATGCTTTATGCTTTCAGGGAAATACATCCAAATATCAGATGTTCAGGTTTGTTTGCATGCCCTTTCAACCAAATGATCTGACATAATACTATATAACAAAGGATTTTGCGGACTCGCAAGTTACATCTTATGGACCCCGTGTTATCCCGGGGACCCTAGTTTGAGAACCAGCGTTCTACACAACGTCTTATCCTATTTAGAGTCACCGACAGAGAAGCTGGAGACTATATCCCAGTTAGTTTGTGACTATTTGGAGCTGGGAAGGTCTTAAGTTCTGATCGTACTCCAACCTTGGTCTGTGAAGCTCCAACACAAAGGTAGTGCTTAAAGTTTGAATCTCATTTCAGGGTTTGAATCTATGCTCTGGTTCTTCCTGTGCAGTTTTTAATAACCTCTACTGTTTTTTCCCCACGTTGCGAAAAACGCAAATTTTAGGCGAGTTAAACACAAAATTGTCGGTGTGAATGGTGTGACAGGGATCCAGCTCAGGGTGTAAACCAAAGGTAGGTTGTTTGAACTTGACCCACATATGTGCAAATTGACCCTCTTTCCTGGTTACAGAATGATTGTGTGCCCTGACTTCTTCACCAAGAGTCTCATCAGAATTCCATAGCAGGGCAGAGAAGAGGTTCCACTTGCATTCCTGCCAAAGGCGCTCATTTGTCAGAGGTATGGAGATCAGAGGCTGACAAATCTCCCATGTCTCCCAGACTGTCAAGCTCCGCCTGCATATCAAAGACAAAAGAACACGCAGTGCAAAAGAGCAGAGCAGCCATTCAATTTATACAAGGGCCATTTAAACCCCCCTGAGCTTGCCCTTTGAAAATGCCTATTAGCCTGGGTGAGAGAGATTACAAGCAAATAAAATTACATTCATTGTGATATTTGATTTCATAATACCACCGGAATTATAATTACACCGCACTCATAATTTTCATTTAAAAAACATTTGATGGCAACAAAGAATGAGAGATGGGAATGAGCAGGTTATGTAGCTACTGATTGAATGCACATTATCTGGACTGTTTCACCAGAAGTAACAATAATGGCAGAATAATAATGGCATGAATAGGAATGTAATCAGGTGAGAGTGGTGGATTTAATGATATTGGGTACGGAGGCTTTATTTCATCCCTAAGACATTCCATATAGTGAACAGTGTAGTGGAGAGATTTTTAAAAAAATTTTTTTATAGTTGATCAATTTACAGCTTCAATATGGAGGGATATTTAGGGTCATTTTTTCACAATGGTTTTCTCTCTTCTGTCTTATATGAACCAACATTTATGCAAAAAGTCTTGTAAAAAGGTTTTCCTTTGGGTTTTTAAACATTTTATACACATATGGAAACGCTGACAACATGAACCCTATTCACATGGACAGAAAATGGTGTCACAATGTCACGAGATACTGGGAGACAAACATTTCACCTTCCACTTTTCCATCCATCCATCCATCCATCCATCCATCCATCCATCCATCCATCCATCCATCCATCCATCCATCCATCCATCCATCCATCCATCCATCCATCCATCCATCCATCCATCCATCCATCCATCCATCCATCCATCCATCCATCCTTTTTGATTTATGTAAAGTAACGGCCACGTTCGTGGTGCAGTTCACTGAGACGTATTATGAAATGTTATATGATACACCTTTGCTGTTCACGTATGCTTAGATTGAACACTGGGTGTTGAAAGCACAATTTTCAGTGGTTACACAAACAAAAAGAATGTCGTTTGGGGACAGTTTAACAATTACGGGCTCCAAGATGCGGTGTAAATAAATGACCAGAATTTTGATGTATTTTCCCTTTGAGAATAGTGTTACATAAACAGCCCTTAGCTACAATCTTCCGTATCTGTAAGGGTCGAAACAAAAAGCACAATGGTGCATCACGTGGGGAAATAGCGCATATGCCTTATGGCCTAAAGTGACAAGCAGAAGGGAAGCGATAAGAGACATTCTCACAAACGAGTTTTGAGAAGGGGCCAGCTTGATAGCAGTACTTGTTGTTCTCATGTGTTAAATAGCTGGTCTTCAACACCCTCGATCAATCGCTGAGTGAGCCACTGTGTAGCTAAGGGTTGTGCTAGATAGCCAGATGGCTGAAGTTTATGGAACTCTGCCTACTCTCATGCGTCTGTCACAAACGCCACGATTGTGAATGTGGACACACTAAACTGCACGTTCCTGCCAGGATGTTTTCCCAATTTGATTAGTTGGAATAAATGTTTCCGGAATGAAACGCTGATTATAGTTCTGTGCTAAACAGCAACAAATTATAGTTAGCCTCAGGTTGTTTGTTTTGGCTTGTACAACAGGATGATGTGACAAGAACTACTGTCGACCATACCGTGCACAATGTTGCATACCAACCAGTGTATGATAATTCTTAACTTGAAGCAGGCAATTCACCAATGTATGCAACAAAACAGCAAGGCTAGAATTTCCTGAGGCTGATGTTGACTAATCTGCAAACAATCCGCTCCTCAAGCTCCCATTGCAAGTGGAAGAACAAGCCCCCAAAGCTCTGATATTAACGAACACAACAAGATAAGACGGGGATTGTTATCTCGGAGCATGGAACTTAGCTGCGATAGGAGATAAGCCTTTCAAAGCATGTTTGCTGTCAGACACGTTTCCAAAGGAGCTCGGGAGGTAGTCCAAGCCTGGAATGGAATGCTGAGAAGCCAGTCAGGATATGATCTTCCTGACCTTTACCATCTTATTATAGCCACCTTTGGCGCATAATGTTTACAAATGTGATGATAAGGATCCACCTAAAACCAGACTCTGGAACATGTGGAACCTCCGGTACCATAATTACTTCTACAAATACAATATTCATCTGTATAAATAAATAATGCCAAAATACATATATGTCATGCCTTTGTCCTCCAGAGTCGGCGACTCTTTTCATGACATTATGGACTGTGATGGAGTTCTTACATGTCTTGCAATTGTGCACACTGTGCACAGACACACATTTTTAAACGGTTGCATGTGTTCCCAAAATGGTGAACCTCATCTCATCCTTGCTCTTGAACACGAGCCTCTCGGGCATACTCCTTTGATATTTATGTATGTTTGCTGTACCTGACTCGAATATCACATATGGCCTCTGTTTTCCACATTGCAAACTAGTTTCAAGCACGTAAGAGCTTCCTTTAACATCACATGCCGTATACGCCTACTCTCTCTCATTTCTATAGTGCGGGAGAGTGTAAGGCTCCGTCTAAAGGTCGGAAAATTATAATGGCAAATGTACTAAGGCTGCGACAATATGAAACTCCTGGTTTTCCATCTCTAAACCTTTTTTGTTCCATATTAAGCCTTCGAGGTTTTTCTTCAATTTTTCATTTCTAAATATCCTCACTCAGACAGTGTGGTGGTGACATAAGACAGACAGGATATTTGTCATAGATCCAAAGGTGCAAAGACATTACACAGTCACAGCACTTTGTCACCACTCACTAGGTTTTAAAATTCACACCATTTGACACTTTCCAAGTCTGCTCCTTAACTGCTGACTGGTCTGGTTTCTGTCAGCTGCCTAGATGTTGACAATGCAGTCTAAAAAAAGGTGGCAATATGGGTGCATGAACACTGATGGCCTTTTTAGGTTGTCCGATCGATGAGAGTGTTGTGACAGGGATATGCTGCCAAGGCCCTTGACTTAGTCCTCACTCCCTTGGTTCCCAGTTGAGATATAGTTTAGTGCTTTGAATTGGCTTTTATCGGGAACTGTGAAGCCCCGCAATGACATGGACGTCAACTCAAGCAGCGCCACCAATCTCCCTAATCACCAACCCCAGAAGAGTATCCTAATGTGATCTTTGCATCTTATTATCAATCTCCATTTGAAAACAGCCTTCATGTGGGAACTAATACACTGGCAGCTGTTTGTGACGCACTACATTGCAGTACAGGAGGCTTTCATGTGAGAGTGAGGGAGTGAAAAAGAGCTTGGACTCAACCATTCATTTACTGCCCATCTTATTAGCTTGGCATTGTGTTATTAGCTGCTATTGTGCACCACAAAAGCTCCTTAGGCCTGTTCTGCTGTTTGCTGAATCTGAGCTTTGTGCCAAGAGCTTTTTGAAGGTATTTGAGAGCATGAAAATTCAATCCTAAACCAAAAGCATTGAGGTTTCTGATGGATAAATGAAAAGGATTAGTAAGACAATAAGACAATGTCTCAGCTCTGACACCACAGATCTCACAGATTTATAGTTTATATTGCACGGCTGTGTCATAAAATTCACCAGCACAATCTAGACCAGTGGTTCTTAACCTTATTGGAGATACCGAACCCCACCAGTTTCATATGCCGTATTGACTATCCTCCAATTTTTTTTAAAATTTGAAGTCTCTGGCATTGGTCGTAATGCTTATACCTCTGAAATGATCATTTTTCAGCAGACCACAAAAACTTTGTCCATCCATTGACATTGCATCATCAAAGAGGGTATTCTCAACACTTTAGATTGGTGAATAATTTGTATAAATAACACCCACATGGATAGACTGACCAGTATAGATTTGTGAAAAAAATAAAAATAAATTATGGACTTGTGACATAGGTTTTGGCCAGAGGCCAACAGAATGTTGAGTGTACCATCTTTGACAATATAGGAAAAAAATACTTTCTGCACCATTGTAAAGAATACTCATAACTGCTGGGTTAAAAATTGGACCGGCTCAGGAAGTTGGGTCAATTGACGTTTTCTTCACGGCGCAAACACAAAAAGTGTTATGAATCCAATACATTCATATAGTTTTGCCTGTTACATGAACAACATGAATTTGACCTTCTCTAAAAAATTTAATGCACATTCAAACTGTTCATTGTTTGAATACATGAGCAAAATTCATAATAGGTATTTGATGCATATACATTTCCAAATGAGGTCTCCGTCTCTGCCTTTCAGTGACTCTTCCAGTCTCTTGATACCTCTAAGGCATAATCATTTAAATATTCATTCTAATTGAACCAGAAAAATTACTGATCTACTCATGGATCAATTAACCTTTTGTTAATTTTGCTGTTCATCTACAATTTGTGCAAAAAGTACTGAAACTGAACAGTTGAATTGGTCATGTGCATACGTAGAAAAGATTTGAGACGGTTAAAATTAGTTCACCTGCAAGTTATAATTTTTTGTAGTGTCTCGAGTAGATCTTACGGGCGTTTTTTTTTAAATTTTCCAACCAGCATTTGAAATAAATCTCATTGCGTAGTACTGGCATACAGTATACCAGACAATGTAGAGCCAAGATACGTACGTATCACTGTTACATTTCCCGTGACACCAAAAGTTTTAAAATTCACTAAAAGAAATCTTTCAAATGACGAAGTTGTAAAGGAAAGCAGTATTTAGATCTTCAAGCCCCGACACAAGGAAGAAACAAAAGAGCTACGAGAAGGGCTGACAGCTGCCGACGGCGCAATAACCCGTCTGGGTTTGGACATCCTAGGCAATGTGTGAATTGATTCCCTTCTGATGATGGACTGTGTGCTGAAATAAATTGACCTTGCCAGATGATGAATGAAACTGATGGAGCTTTTCATCTCCAGAGGGTCCGATCCACTCTGTAAAATGGATAGAGCACAAGATAGTGATTGAGGCAGCCCAAATGGAAGGTGCGTCTTTTTTGTGTCCACCAGCGCGCTTGGTAAATAATGCTTACAGGAAAAATCAGTAAGCAGTAACAAGTACGAGGGTTAAGTGCCTGTTGCTGACGAGATGATTAGGACCAGAAGCACATAGTAGTAAAGTGAAGCTGTCTGCGGACAGATGCTACCCATCTAAGCGATACATGGCTCGATTTCTGGGAGCCTAAATTGAAAGCAATAGTAATTTAAGCCTCCCCAATACACCGGTTCAATCCTTTCATTGTGGTTGCAACAAGCCTTTAAAAAAAAACTCAGCTCAAGTGTGTGGAACACAGAGGTGCCATGGATTTTCAATAACATCCCCTAATGACCTGGCCCCAGTTTGATCCCACGCTGTCATTATGTGCTGATACCATGGGATAGGATCGCTGGATCTCACGGCACACAGCAGTGAGATGAGTAGCGAGGGCATTATCGGGATGAATTGGCCGTCCCCGGACAGGAGGCAAGTGTAGCCAAGGTCTTGTCGATAAAAAGACAGGGCACCTCGGGGCTCCCATCGCAGCCACTCCACTGCATCTTGGGGCCTCATTAGAAAGGCAGATGAGAGGTTGCGCATTAGGAGAGAGCCTCTCACCCACCAATAGCCTGCCTCGAAGGCATTGTTCCTTTTAATGAGCCCAGACTGTGGGTCAATATGCTGCTGGGCTGCCAGTCAATACTGGTTACCTGAAACACAAACACTCAAAACCTGCTTTCATACAAAATCAATGACCTATTTTTCCCCACCAGATTGCCAGGGCACTCTCATCGATCCCACTGAACAGCTCCGCATCAAATGTTTGACAAATCGTGGTCAGATGATCGGATGGTGAGGCCTCTCGGTAAAAATACGGTATCATTAAGGTTGCAAAGTAATAAACTGATGAGAAAATACTGATATCCCAAAAGCCACCAATTAATGGCAAAACTACAAAAATCACATTAACATTGCACAGGTGCAGCTCACAGTATGTAATAAAAGGACAGGCAGAAAACATGTGACATTAGGTCCAAACTTTATTCCATACATTTTAAACCATGAATGTTCATTTTTTTACTTTGCACGCCTAAAACTCTACTGCTTTTGTATACAAGAATCTAAGAAAAACAACTGCACATAACCACAAGTTTGACAGAGAAAGTCTTTTTTGTTGCTCACTTTAAAGTGTCCTTCTTTTCTGTCTGGCTCGGGCCCAGTTAATGACATGGAAGTCTTTAAATAATACCATTGTTCTATCATTGGTATAGTTTACCCAAGCCTCTCGGTGTCACCAGTACAGTACGCTGCCTCCAGGAGATCTAGTTAGTGTGCCATTGCTGCTTTGCATAGATAGCAGATGATCCTCCTAGGCTCCCTTCCGGCACCTACCGTCACTTTACATCCATTGGCATGGCTTGTCTGTTGTCTTGATATTCAAGCAGGATGAATTCCACAAATTGGACTCAATTGTTTTTTTTTTGTTTTTTTTTTTTAAAGAAATGGTTAAAAAGCCTAGTAAATTTACACCGTCATTTTGCAGCAAAGGGATATTAACAGGTTATATACATCAGCTTTCTGTACAGAGACTGAACAAAGACATTATATATATTTGTCTGCATATCTCAGAGGCAAAACAAATTGGTTATATAACACTGTACATTGCCATTTTGAGGATATCCTGGTACCATGAGGTTAAATTACCCAAGGGTAATCCAAATCTAGTCTTTTCAGTCATAATGGATATAACACACAATCAATGGGGATAAATATTGTGTGACAAACACACAAATGACATCAAATTAATAGAAATGATATCTATACATGGAACAAGGATAGCAAATATACAAACCACTTCAGAGCCTATTTTTCCACTTACAGCTGAAAAAAGTCATTTGATTAATATATTAATAATTATCAAATATTTAAGGTGGCTATAAACATAGTATGTGTATTTGTGTTCTCTTGACTCAAACCCTCAGTCAACAAAAAAAGAGTCATGGCATGTGCTCAATCAGATACTGTACATACATACCCTTTCCCTTGGGGAAGTCTGCTCTTCTGTGTGGAAGAGGAGTGCGTTTTGTTCAAAGGACAATTTCTAATTGGGAAAGTGGAGCTTGTGAGTGCAGTTTTCCGTCCAAGAAGCTACCGTGCCTCGACCTCTTTGGGGTTGCGAGTTGGGGAATAGTCCCGTGGGTCCTGGGTGGTCGTGAGGGGTGTAGTCCTCCTGGGGGAGGCTGGCCTGGCACTACCAGCTGGCACAAGTGGCGGGGGGGCGCTGAGAGCAGCAGTAGGGGGGGTTCTGTTCAGAAGGCCGTTGTGACCAGTGGAGGGGCTGAGTCTGGGGTAGGGCATTCCACCAAGGTGGGGCATAAACGAATGCATGTGCGGTAGGTGGCCTTCCATGGGCGATTGGTGCAGCTGATGGAGCCGCGCTCGGTCCAGCTCTTCCCGCAGGTGGAGGCGCTCTCGCTCCTCCGCCTGCTGCCTCATCCTCTCGTGCTCCCTGCGTACTTCCAAAAGGTGTTCGTGGTGAGAGTAGTCGTGAGCTTCTCGCTCACGGTAGGCACGCTCCTGTTCGTACACGCTGGGGAAGCGATGCCCTTGTTCGGCCCTGAGTTGGAAGTCCATGCGCCTCTGCAGGTCCAGGCTGCGGTAGGCCTCTCGAAGAGGGTCCCAAGGAAATGCCGAGTGGGGGAGACGTTCTCTTCCTGCCAGCGGGCTGACTCCCATGAAGGGAGCCATGCGTGCCCGGTCCAGAACATTTAGGCTGCCCATTTGGGGCATGGCACTCATGGAAAGGGGTAGTGAGTGTGCCATGGGGACAGCATGCAAACCCGCCCCTGGAATATCACTGCCACGCGGGGAGGGAAGATGAGGATGCTGAGACAGCGGAGGGTGGTGGTGGTGTGGATTTCCAGGCTGGCTCATAAGAGCTGGCTGCACTTGTGCAGGTGGCTGGTTAGCTGGCTCAGAACTCACCACCATAACATCCTGCTCCTCTTTCCTCTCCTCCTTGATCTTCATGTCATCATTTTTTACCTTGTGGAACTGTTCCCCGCTTGGAGGCTCTTTCCTCTCACTGTCTTTGAGTATAGGCCCACCCGCCATCTTCATGCTCTGCTCATTGGTCACTGCCTTGGAGTACGGAGAAGGAGAACGCTGAACTGGCTTGATAGAGTCTTCTGAAGATCTTCTCTCAAGCATCTCCTTGCCAGGAGAGCGGCTCTCCTTTATCTTAATGTCGACTAGGGCGGAGGAGTCTCTATGGCGCTCTAGTAGCTCTTTCTCTGTTTCGCGCACCCGATCCACGCTGCCACTGTGATGCCGAACTGGATCACTATTCTGGCTGGTGGAGCGTATCAAGTTGCTGATCTGGTAGCTGACTGGTGCAGATGCTGGAGATGACCGGTTGGAGTGGCGATTGCGTTCCACCGAATCTCTGTGATGATAAGAAAATCAGGTTTCAGTTCGGGCTGCCATGCTTTCTGTCTCCAACTGAAGAGATTTTAATTTGAGAGATTTCTTTGCTTTAAGCAGCCTGGTGCCTATTCATGTCGGAATACATCACTGCTTCTGGAGTCTGCTTCGGCAAGCCTATTGGCAAACCGTAAGTTGTGTTGCAAATCTTTTGAGTGAATCTACTAACAATATTACACTAAAACCGCACTTCCTGAAGAAACAGTAAATAATTGGTCAGACATGGCCTTCCTGCGTGGAGTTTACAGTACACGTTGTGCGTGCATGCGTGCGTGGGGTTTCACTGGCTACTCCACAAATCTCAAAACATGGTTTAATTACAACATAGGTTAATTAAAGAATTTATCCTTAAGTGTGGATGTGGGTGGGAATGGTTGTTTGGCTATGTGTGCCCTGCAATTGGCATGCAGCTTGAATAAGCACAAGCGCAACCATGACCCAAATAAGGGTGAACGCTATTAGAAAATGGGTGGGTGGATAAACCTCCTACCCTGACTATGTACTATCCAGTCTAAAAAGGAGTCGGAAAAAGTTTCTTATTTGTTTTTTACCATTATTGAGGATAAAGTATGCGCCAAAACGTGGGTGTAAAAAGTTGAAAACAAACAAACAAACAAACAAACAAACAAACAAACAAACAAAAAACCCAGGTGGAATAATTTATACCGTATTTTTCGGACTATAAGCCATAACTTTTTGCACAAGTTTTGAACTTACTGGGATTTGTATGATATTGTATAATATTTTAAACTGTTTATTTTTAGACCTTGCTCATTGCTTATTGATTATACTGTAAATAATTGCACATGAGTGAATGCCTGTCTACTAGTAATCAAAGAACAAAAAAAAGCTCACCGGTCTTTATCCTTTTCTTCTTTTCCGATAGATGAGTCTCTCTTCTCTCTTTCTCTCTCCCGTTCTCGCTCCCTCTCTCGTTCTCGCTCATGGCTGTTGGCGGAGCTGCTCCTCTCGGCATCTGCAGTTTTAGGCCACTGCGGCGGGGTAGGGAAAGATGGCGGCGTGCGTCGCAGCCTGTTCCAGGTGTCATGTTGTGGACTACTAAAAGGGGGCAGTCCTCCGGGTCCCTCCTTGGGGCCAAACATACTGTTGGACCCTGGAAGGAAGGCGGAGACAGACATTTGACGTGCTGTGAGTTCATTTCACACACTTTGGGGGACCAACAAAATAGAAACGACTCAGCATTAAAAGTTTTCTTTTCCATTTTCTCTTCATGCTCACTCAGGTTAATGGCATTCCCCCAGGATACAAATAATAATAACAACAACTTTCCGTTGGATTAAAGGGTGTGCTTTCTGACGATTCATTTGCCCCCCTGTAGCTGAGGGCTGTGAACATTCAGGGAGAGACTTGAGCATTCCAAAGCATGTCTATTCCAGTCACATCCATTTTCTCAACAGAACGACTAATTTGGCAGTTAAAAAATGGAATGATGAAGGGAAAGACAGCCAAAACTCCACGATGGTGCAGAAGGGGTTTGTCAAATAATTAATATTTGAATCGCCACCAACAGAGGACCTGGGAGAATCCGTTGGCAGTGGCTTCTCGAGATTAAACCCCGGCTGTTGGGGGGGGGGGGGGGGGGGGACAGTTGGTAGATGAAATGGCAGCAAGAAGGTCTGCTGCGGTGTGTTGCACAGCCCCGTTGAGCCTCCCCTGGCCAGGGCTGCTGTGACACGGAAACTAGAGCTAAGTGTCTTGAATTTTCTCCTCCCCTGCTGACTCTCCCTGTGGTCTAATGGTTTCCCTACTCTGTTATGTTACTGGCCACAGGGGCCAGATTTAAGAGGGAAGCGTTGGAGGAGCAGAGGGGGCCAGCGCTTACCAAGCGAGGGGTTGCCTAATCCTCCGAAGGCACTGCTTGAAAGGTTGCCGAGGCCGCCAAAGGAACTGGAGCGACTGAAAGGATCTGCAAAATGCCAAACAGGGATTAGCAAAAACGGGGGGTAGGGTGGGGCACTGGCGAACCGTGATCACCACCACACCGACCCGTTCCACTCGGCTTTTTTCTTACAAGCGAGCTGTTTTGTTTAGCGCTGACACCCTAGCTCAAGGCCTCTGGATACTGCAGTGGCCAGCACTCCTAACTGGAGTGGCTTGTCACTCTTGGATTAGGACAACAACACCACTTTATGCAAAAGAGGTCTTGGGAATGAGCAGAAAGTGCCTGTAGAAAGGCTGAGGGAACATGTATTGAAGGCTGTGTTCATTTTCCTGGACCAAATCAGAACAAGATTTGATACACTTAGTGTTCACACACCTTTACCATCAGATCAAGTTTCCCTCCAAAAAGCATTTTGGAGTTGGGGGATTATTAACGCTTAGATGGGGATGGTTGATACTATTTATCAACAAACATATAAGGAACATATGGGTAACAAAGGGCCCTTTGTCACCTCCAGTTGTTTTCCTTTTCAATAATCCAAAGACCCAAATAAGGGTTGACTCTAGGTTACTTGGTCAATGCAGGATATGATTTCAGGTAGGATGCACCGCACCATGTGAGAGTGATGGAAAAGAAGACAATTATAACATGGAGTTACTTACACTTACCTGCCAAATGGCTAGGAGGCAGGAAACCGCTGGGGTGGGGAGCAGGACCATATGGAGAGGGAGCTGGGTGGCCTGAGCCTAGCAGAGAAGAGGACATGGGGATTATTAGTTTCCAATCAGACACTGATGGTTTGATAATTACCTCAGGTTTGGGTAGTGGTGCACAAATTAAAGTGGATTTTTGCTTTAATCAATGACTGTATAGCAAATCCATGAAATGGTATATCTCTCATTCCACTGCATAATTAACAGATAGTATCTCCCTTGGTGCAGGATAAAACACAATTACCTAAATGAAATCTGATGTTGGACACAGAGCCGGCCCACGCCCCCATCCCCCTCAGCAAAATTCCATATTGACACTCACCTTTTCTGCTAATAATAAAAATGAATGATCATTCATACACCTACTAGGAACTCATTGCTTCTCACCACCGTGCAGACAGACAGGTTGTTACGCATACATGTTTTGGATAAGGACAAATATGGACACCCTGGACTTAAATTCTTATTGAACTTCATCGTGCCACTTACAGACTACATTTTTTGTTAATTTTGTACATTTCTTTTGTTAATTACTGCATTGATTTTTTGTGTATGTGGTCTTTTGTCTGTCTTTTTTTTGTTTGCAGTGGTTGTGTTTTGTTTTATTTTGGATTTTTGATTGTAAGGATGTTGTTCTTGCTTTCTTGTTGTAACGTTAATGTTTGTAATAAAAAAGAAAGGAAGAAAGGAACAAACAAAATAAAAGAAAAACAAGAACAACGACTATTCAGTAATGCAATTTTCAAGTTTCTGAATGATCCAAGTCCTTCAGAGTCATGTCATATCAAATATTCCAAAGATCCTTTCAACTCTACATTTCTGTCTCTACAGGTTTCCTGGTTTTGCATCGATAAAACATGTTTGAGACACAGGCTTGTAAAAGTTTCAAGCGAAGGTGAGATAGAACTGCTCGCTGTACCTGGAGCAGAAGAGGATTGAATTGCTATGAAACTCTGGACCAGTTCAGTCAAACAAAACATAGCTTTTATGTGACGGCAGGCTTCCCAAAAACTGTCTGACGGATTAATTTATTTTCTGTCACTTGGTAATATGTTTGCTCGTTTCTTTCACAAACACTTCCAAATCCATCCCTTCACATCGCAAACTTTATTTTGCGATTGCAAAACAAAAAATAGTTTGGACATACAGGCTCTGTCTGTTCAACTACCAGTAGCAACAAAGCTATTCATGGATGTCAGTCACGATGATTCAAATTATGTCTCTTGATATTATTCCTCCATGTATTTTGCTGCTGAGGGACCCCACTGACCTGTAGAGGAGAAGAGGGGTCGGGCCAGGTCGTGAGGATATGGGAATCCTGGGAAGACACCTGGGACTGGGGGTCGGCTGAACAGATCCAGCTTCCCATTCATGTCTAGTTTGTGGGGGTCCAGCTGCATTTGCTAGATTAGAGCAAGGCACAAACAGAGAGAGGAGAAAATGTGGTTGCTAGGCAACAAATAACTACATCTCCAATGATGAAGCATCATCTTACAACAAAGGTTTTAACATGCAGGGGTCTTAATGATCCCACATATTTCAGTGACGTCCCTAATTTGTTAGATTTATTCAATATTTTGATGGTTACTGATGATTTCTCTTCAGAGCATAAAATCACCTGCATTTGGTTTCAATATTCAATAACATAATTCCAGATTTTAACATCGAGACTTAACTGTATGACCTTTTTTGTGTGTGATTTGTTTCATTTACACGTCTAGTTTTTGTGACAGCAAAAACTGTTTCCATCTCACGCACCTTCATTTTCTGCTGGTGGTGGTAGATCTGCCACGCGATCTGGACATGCACCGCACACCACTTGCCAGGTTTCTACATATTTAAAGAGAAACCAATGTTAGCCAGCTGGCCTTTATAGGCAAAGTTAAAATTGGATGTCGGTATTGAGAATTTCTGGCCAAACTACAAAGTGGGAAGTCATTGTGGCTTTCAACAAAGCAATGACTAAAACAATCTAACCCCGATGACTATAACCCAGAGCGACCTCAATGCTATCCTTAAATGCAGCAGCTTGTATTTTCTTGGTCAACCACTATTGTGGAATGTTTGACTTTGTGGCCTGGCCAGAGACATGAAACATTATAACGGAAAGAACAGAAAGTTGTAACTTACTCGAACATTGGTCCTGAATGGGTCCGTTATCTGTGTGGAGAAGCAGACAATACTTGTCATCTAAGCTTTATGAAGAAGAAATAAGAGGTGCTGTTGAACAGCTCATGGCATTAATGTCAGTTTCATATGGATAAATGTCCGGTGGGTTAGAAGTAGCCTTAACCCTAAATACAAAGACATTTCTTAAACATACATGTGCATCTCATTTCCATTGTATCCGTCTGTCCATCCATCTCTATATGCTCGCTGAACTGGTTGCCAGGCAATAATAGTGTCCATTTACACAAACAACCATTCAAGCTCACATTCACAAAATTTAGAGCCTTAAATTAACCTTAGTTGACCGTATTTGTTGACCGTTTGTGGGAAGGAGCCAGAGAACCAGGAGAAAACACACACAAGCACAAGGAGAATATTCAAACGCCACTCTGTAAGGCTAGTGCAAATTTGAACCCAAAACTTCATAACTACACAGCAGCTTTGCCAACTACTCGTCCCTCATGGATGGCTTGATGCTTACCCGTGGATCTTTCTGAAGGAGTGCGTGAGGTACTGCTCCGGGACGTCCTGCAACATCGATGGGATTGGATGCCTGAGAACGAGAGAGATCACACATTAGCAGAAAAAGGTGACCGGAAAAGCGTACTAGTGAAGGGTAAGAAACAACAGTCAAAGGCGCAGTATGTAAGTGCACAAATGCATTCTATTTCCAAACGAATGGAAGACAATTCCATTTATCATTTTCAACTCTCTAATCTTTAGCTACTGCTGTGTCAAAGCCGATGTAGTGCAATGAAGCTGGAGCTGTTGACCCGCGCAAGGCTAACACATCTCGGATCGCTCTGATCTTCTTTTCGTGTCATCAGAGTGCCTGGATCAGCCGTATTAATCCAGCCTTAAATCACAGATGGGGAAATTCCTGCAGGTTGACCTAAGTCATCGGTTTTCTCCAGCACGCACACATCCAAACACACACACGCGTATCTCAACCCCGAACTCCTCACGCAGAATGCTTCTCAGAGGATTTCCACATATAAGAGTGCTCCGTGACCCATCTGGAGGGGCCTTTAACAAAAGGGCCTCTTCATGACAGAACCCACCGGGAATAAGGCCAGGGGATTTAGGCCAGCTTTGATTGGTGCTTACACTGGGTCAGAGCCTTTGGGCATCTGCCAGACACAACCACACCCTCCTCCCACATCTTCTTATCCCTCCCATTTTTACCTCCCCTGCAGCCTTTGGAGGCTTGTCTCGCCTAGACAGACAGATGTTATCTTATGCTCTCAGCTGTTGCCTGTCATGGCTCAGGTCAATGCTCAGCTCTGGCTGCCGCATGCTCAGACAACACATTTTGCATCGAATATAACTAATAAATGACACCAATTTGTTGAATAACTGCCATATAGAATATAATCAAATTCATGTGAAATAAGATCGTTTCATCATTTTCTTCCACTAAATGTATTTTGGTGGTACATGGTGTTATGTCTTTTAAGTATAGTCTGTTGATCGTCAGTCCTTTTTTTTTTTTTTTTTTTTTTTAAATCAATGCCTAGCCAGACTATGTAGACCTGAAATAGCAGAAAATAACACTGTACTTTGTATATTTGAATACACAACTTCTTTGACTGCACAAAAGCTGGTGAGTGCATTGTAATGTCAAATTGCAAAACAGGTGATTTTGTGTGGAAATTCTTGTTTTTTTTTTTCAGCTCATGGATGCGATTTGACTAAAGGACTGACCTTAGGTTGGAAGGCTCCTTGCAGTGAGCTGAAGGGTCCTGAGTGAGGGAGCAGCGGGGGCATACCTGGCATGGTAGGGGGGTAGGACGGGAAGAACTGAGGGGGAAAGGGGAGGGAGAAAACAAAATGATCATCGGACGACACAACAAACAGGTCAAATATTGACCCTTTAAAATGCCGATAAGTGATTCAAATTACAATGACTTACATTTGAATGATGTCTGATGAACGGATTATCCAGTTTTGGAGTATATTTGTCAAACTGAAAGAGAAAAACAACAGAAAACACAAAATTGGATTAGACGTGATCAATTTAACTCAGTCAACATACTTCATAACACTTTCATCATTACATCTTGTGATATTTAGGGAAACAAACAAGACATATGATCACCATCTGCAAAACAGCAAAGAGCAGGATTTGATTCAGACTATTAAGCCCTAAAGTGAAGCAGCTGGCTTTCACCAGTCATGGGGTTATTTAGATTGAATTGTCAGATAAGGCAGTAAAATTATTATTAACAGGACAAGAGCAAATTATCCAACTGAGCATACAAGGCGAGGGTTGCGGTGGTTGGGTGTGTTCATCATGGGAATTATATCATTATATACCAAACCACTGGAGGATTTATGTGAAACTAATAGTTTTTACTAAGGATTTTTAAAAGAGGTCCCGCAGCTATAGTTGAAAAGGCAGCGGGAAAACAAAGTTGTTTGTCAGCAATCCAGACTTTGAAAGCGGTGATTTAAGCAGGGGAAAAATCCAATCTTTGTGAATAATAGAAAAAAAGAAAAGAAAGACAATCAGGAGTCTACTGTGTGACCAGTCTGTCTTTTAGGATTTGACGTGAGTGGAACAGACAGCGTTAGCAATGGTTAGGAGCTGATTCAAGACAGATCAGCATGTAACTGATACACTGAAAAAAACAATCTATAAACGCTAAAGTGATGTGGTGAAAGCTTTTTAGCAGGGGAGCTCTTGTCTAGGAGAATAGCCACATCAGTAATTTGCCATTCAACAACTGTGATGTTGTTTTCATCATGCCCTCGACGCACGAGGAACTCATCATGAAGCTGAGACGGGGAGGAGACAGCGAAAACGTTGTCCCACACATGAATAATGGCATTGTACATCTGTTCTCGTGCCAACACCACACATGAATAACGGCATTGTACATCTGTTCTCGTGCCAATACAGGCTCGAAAATTTTAAACACACAAATTACAAGTGACAGTAACTTATTCCCCTCCACAAATACACAAACCATTTGCAGGTGCTTTTGGCGAGTGTGTTTATAAACTCTCTTGGCGGGCACTGACATATTTTAGTTGACTTAAAACTTAGTGGGGAGTCGGGACATATATATTGCAATGTGTGCTGCGAGGCGGGTGGTTGTGCTGTCGGCTAAACTCCTTGTGAGGACACAGCTTTGGACTTGGAGGCCCTCTGGTGTGGCAGGGACATTCACATCTGCACAAAAATAGCAGCAGTGGCGGCAGTGTTCGTTCATGGGTCCTAATGAGCCCAAATCAAAGACAGACAGCCAACTGAGAGGAAACCTCGAGCCAGCTTTCGAGCTCATTAAATGCCTCCTCTGCATTACTGAAGTGCCGGCCTGCTTAATTCTTAACGCTAGAAGTGTCGCTTTATGGCCTTGTAAAGGGAAAAGGGGGGAAATTCACCCCTGGAATTTACGGTGCTTGTCGGTTTTATTCTAAACAGCTAATCTTTCATCGATATTTCTTGCTCACATACGTTGCAGGGGGGGCGGGGGGGGGGGGCGTGTCAGTGTGGGTCAATGCTGCCATTTGGGAAGCCACCTGCTTGAGGCCACTGAACAATGAACAAATATTGATGCTGTGTAATTTCATTAATTAGTGCCATTAGCCAAGGAGTGTAACAGCTGAAATTATACAAGAGCCAACAGGAGGAGTGTGGAGAAGACAGGAGAGAGAAACTGTGTTAAACCACCTGACAACACAGCAACAACAACTACATCATTAATCCCGCGGCTCCCGGCATGCATCCAAAGAGAAGAATCATTGTTACGAACATGGAGGGATGAGGAAAACACATTAAGATGAAACACAGAAAAAAGGAAAAACTCAAGATGTTGGACTGTGAGCAAGTCTCTTCATCATGAAAGCAGAGACTGTGTACTGTATGGAATTCCTGACATGTCAAAGATAACCAACATACCAAAGGGCAAATAATTTAACTGAAAATCACTCAGTAATTATCTGAGACCATGCCGGAGCTTTGATATTTAAGCTACAGGATAGAGGGAATTTTAAAGTGAGCTACTAATGGGACCAGCATGCTCTTAATCAGAGGTCGGGAGATGACGGATGACATCTATTACACTTGGGCCATGAGAGGAAAATTGTGATTCCCGCCTCAATTGCTGCATGTGAGGAATGATGAATGAATAGTGATAAACTATTTTCCTCAGTACTAGTCTGGGAAATACAGATTAACCCTCCCCTATAAACTGCCATGCTAAACTTAATGGCAGTCTGTTAGCAGCAGCAACAGCAGCAACCCGACCACAGGATCAAAATAGCTTCTAAACTGTGGCGGCATTCTACAAACTGCGACGTCTGGATTGTGCCTCTGTGTACACCTATCTGATAATTTGTTAGTACTTTGAACATGCCAATGAGAGCTTCCACAATTTCAAAACATGTCAACACAAAGTTTACCTTAATATAATGTATATTATTGGACTGACATTTCATATCAAACTTGGGGTTCTGTTTAGCGGACCCAACACAGTCTCTTTGAAATGCAACGCATGGTAAATTATGTGATGGAAATGAACAAAAGCAAGCGTAACATAAATTTGTATACACACATTTGACGTCCAATGTATTCTTGTGCATGGTTGCGTGTGTGAATCAAATAAGGGGGAAGGCAGTGTGGATTTGATCACAAATCTAAACTGATCATTTTAGGTGATTATTTTGTTGAAGGGAGGGATTCCTACAGCAACGGGACGTAATGGGTCAATTATGGGGTGAATAAATAGCGGGAGCTGATTAAGAAGGGGATTGGGACTGGTGGCAAGGGAAGTAACTTTCAAATTTGATTTACTAATTATTTTTGTTTTTTACTTATCCTCACATTTCTGGCTTGGTTACGCACCATGGGAGGTGCGGTGGGCGGGGTGAGGATGGCGGCCGGGGGCAGACTGGTGGGGAAGGGCGTGAAGGTGTGCTGGTGGGTGTGTTGGTGCTGGTGCATGTGCTGATGTTGGTGAAACTCTGCCCTCAGGAGCGACACGGGGGCCTGCGGCGAGGCGGGTGGCCCCCGGCCTCGCTCTGAACTCTGAACCAGGAATCGGTTGTTCAGCTCCTGCCGCAGTAGATCATGCTCTGCAAGAAAGGAGAGCGAGGAAAACCCCCCAAAAAAAAGGACAGAAAAGGGGGGCAGGGAGAGGGGGAAAGGTGGGAACACAAGAAAAAAAAAAGGCACGGGCGCCCAGTCAGTCTTCACAACAAGGGTAGAAGAGAAAGAAAATAGTCACCTGGCATTCTCTGTTTCTCCAGCTCATGCTGTGAGGATTTTCTACGTGGGGACTCATTGGTGGTGGTAACAGAGTTGCCTGTGACAATGTGCCAATCAGAATCCCCGAATGAGGCTGGCAATACATGATAGGTTGGTTGAATGATATCAACAGGCTGGTATCTAAAGACAGGAGAGAACCAAGAGTCATCCCAGCAGAAAACACACACACTTGCCGTTGAATGGAATGCACGGTGAGGCAGAATTCACGGACAAGCATCGTCGCTGGAGACGACTGTCTCTGTCCTTGTTTTTGGTCATGTTTTCAAAGCATTTAAGGAAAGAGTTACAACCACCAATCACTAGCGAGATTAAATATTGTGGTTGCATTAGGTCGCTGATAGAGCGCATTTTCAGCATGTGTGTTTTAAGTGCTGCTTTTCTCCAGCTTGGATGATTGTCCAGTTTCAGTGACAATTTTGCACCCTGGATATGTGCCATTACCACCCATATAAAATTCCCTTTGCATATAACACAGTGTGTGATTTTGAATGTTGTGATCCACAGCATATTTTTAACAACTCAATGGGTATTAGAGCTGTCCACAAAATTAAATTGGTACAGCTATACTTTTTATGTACTTTTCCATCTGTGTAAAGTGGTAGACTACTTTCCTACTTATGACTTGGTTATCAGCACAGCAGCTACATAAAACATAGTATTCAAAGTAGTACATTTATGAATGAAAATAACCAAATAATTTACTGAATTCCTTTATAACCACTGTGTGATACACAGCAGTAGTACAGTAATCCCTCGTTTATCGCGAATAATTGGTTCCAAGACCACCCGCGATAGGTGAAAATCCGCGAAGTAGTGTCATCCTTTTTTTTAACATACATAAATTTTTTTGTGTCAATAAGTGTACGTTAAACCATATAAGTGCATATGTTATCATTAGAACATTAAATAATAGTTTCAAACATGTAAATACTATATTAATATGTAGTATAAATGACATACAGAAAATAATGTTTAAATAATATAAATATAAATATGATACGTGTGTGTGTGTGTATGCGTGTCTAACATATGTAGATGTAGCTAAAGTATACATACTGTAAATATGTTTTTAGAACTCTTTTATTATAACAACTTTTTTATAACAAAGTACAAGTGTACATACTGTAAATATGTTTTTAGAACTATTATATTATTATAACGTTTTTTTTTACAACAAAGTGCAATACTGTAAATATGTTTTTAGAACTCTTATTATAATAACAATTTTTTTTTTTAAAAAGGTGCAAGTGTACTTACTGCAATTGTGTGGGCACTCCCTGCCTTCTGCTTGCGTGTGGGCAACTTTCGTGCCATAATTCCTCAATTTAGAAGTTCATTTTTAATTTTTTGTTCATTTGGAAAAAAAATCAGTGATGTACTGAAGCCGCGATAAATGAACCGCGATGTGGCGAGGGATTACTGTATTTGTTTTGTTTGACTTTTTCCTGATAGTCATCATCACACCAACTGTTACAGCTTTCACACTTCTGAGAAGACTTGAGATGATGTCAGAGTACGTCCGTGGGCCAATGTTTCCATTCATCCACAACGGCATTTTCAGATGTTCTAGTTCATCTTGAATATGTTTGATGAGTTTGTGGTAAGGGTTCTTTCACTACATCCACTCATACTTTATGAACATGTTTACGCGCTGGAGCAAAAAAGAGCCATCAATTATTTCTCCAATGTTGAAATCATATGTCAAATGTCTTGGTAAATTGAAGAATTTTGAGCCGAGGCTCTAAATCTATTTCACATTACTTTTTTGTTTATATATATTTTTTGTCTTTTTTATGAGTTAGAATTGATTTTGATTTTTTTGGTACTTACTTTGCAACTCACCTCCAACTAATCATTCTTGGATAATAGAATAGAATACAGACATAATGTGCTGATTTAGAATTTACACTCATTCACAGCAATTTACTCATGAAATTGACATTGTTCAACTTTACTGTACAGGTATTTATAGAATTTGTGTTTATGCTTAGGCCTGACAAAGAAAGGCTGTGGTTGTTACACGTAAAAGAATAAATCTCCAAAGGAGGGAAGAAGTAACATTTGATGAGAACTACTCTCCTACCTTAAACTTGAAATAGGAATTAGTCTAAATGCTGAAGGTTTTAGGAGCCATGTATTTAACCTAAAAACATTTACAAGTAATCCACAAACTGGATGGTGGTAATTGGCTTACAAGTGTGACATTCAGGCATGAATTAAAATACCTGTACTTGTACATGTAGTTTTTGTTGTTGCTAAATGTACTTTTTTCTTCTTTTTACAATTTGATGAAGATTGCTGAAAAATTGCAATCAAAATCTAGACATGCATTGGCAGATTTTATTTTAGAAATATTTGCATGGCCTCAAAGCCCAAAAAGGTAAAAGGCATAATTTAACAGGGCACTGCTGTCAGTATTCAATGTAGTTGGATTATGTTTAAATATACAAACTAACCCCCCAAAATAAACAGTGTTTTTATCTGTTGTGAGGCATTTGCAATATTACCTGGGTAGGGGGTACCCGCAGGGTGCCCGGGCACCACTAAACTGTTGGTAGGTAAGGTTGGTGGTGGAGGCAGTGTGGCTGGGGTTGCAAACATGGCCGAATGGCGATGTGCCGGGCTCCGTAGGGAGGAATAGTGCGAGGTAGAGAGGTTGGCTATGGACAGAGGCAAGTTGGGGGCCGAGGAGGGCAGCCCACTGAGTGGGTGATGTTGAGATGGAGTGAGGTGGTGTTTAGGCAGAACAGGACTGCTCTGGTGGCTGAAGATAAAGGTGACAGAATACAAAGATTCAAGTTCAAATGTTTGATTAAATGACTTTACATTCAAATTCGTGGCATGATGCACTTCTGTGGAAATCGATAACATTTTCAATCAAATGATAATAGTGAGTTGACAAGAAAGATCATGCAATAAAGCCTCTTTCAGAGGTGAGGGAAGACTGCGCTGACATTTTAAAGGAGGAAACGGTTAAATGAAAAACAGTAAATCTTGCACGGGTGGCTGAAAATCAATTTTGATGCGAAAAGTCAATATTGTGTGGTGAATGTGATTTTACAGTATCTCGCCGCTACAATACACGACTGGAAAATGTTATGGTTTTACTGCATTGCATGTAGCATTTACGAGGACAAGGAGAGAAATTGAGGCTGTAATGCACAGGAAGTATAATGGAATAAGATCATGACGCTTTTTGAAGACTTAAGGGTTGTTTCATACTGAGGGTGAAGAGCTCCACTACATATATGATGTAGTTATTGTGTAATAATTTGTTCAGGTCATAAATGGAGGATAAGAGCTTCTTGTCTTTGACACAGCTCTGTAACCAATTTGCACCTCATTAACACCTACCTGATGTCGTGGAGGTTGTACTGCAGCGGGTGGTGCACTTGATGGTTTAGGATTGGCCGGGCGTGGTGGGGATGTGGGGGTGGATGGACGCAGGGCTCTTGCTGTGAGTGTGGATGAGGAGGGTAGAACTGGGGTGGTGCCCTCAGCAGGCAAGGGGAAGGGACAGGGGGTGGACCTTGCGGCTCCCTCTTGACGCCGAGAGGAGACGGGGTCAGGAGGCGAGATCGAGGAGGTTCCTGGGGCGCCGCAGCTGCAGCGGGGGCCGGAGAGCCCGTTGGCGCTGACGCCGGGGTAGGGCTGGGCAGCGGGGGTGCAAATGGCACCTCAATATTGTTCTGTTCCCGACTGCGCTGAAGACCAGACGCTTTGGTTGAGCTACAACTCTTAGACTCACGACTCTCATTCGCTGGCACACCTGAGAAGAGACACAAAACCACTGTGAGAATAAAATGTATGAAACGAATGTAGACACATACTCGACTGATTATGGGCAAAAGGGCTGCAGCTGATGATTGTTTGGAGAGATTTGCCAAGTCAGAGGTCAACAATGTACAATGAGAACTAACTCTGATTGTTGCTGGAGAACAAACGGCCTCCCCTAAAATGTCCCTCGAAGTATGCATTTTTACGAGGAAGGACTTTTTTGTTACAATGTGGATGCAGAGAACCACACCAACGATGAGCAAAACTTAGTAATTTTGCTGATGCCCTATTGTCTCCTTTTCCAGATTCCTCATGACTCCCTCCTCTTTGGTTCTGTTAAGTGTTTAATCAGGTCATTTTCATGCTTGACTATAATCAGATGATCCAATTTCTCCTTGCTATCCAGTCAGCATGAATAAATCACAGCTAATTAAAGTTAAATGTCGGCCCCTATTCGTAGCTTTACTGAGCACAAAATCAGGCATGAAATTATTATGTTTCGATTGTGCTGTAAAGAGACACTGTGGCCTTACTGTCCACGTTTCTTCGTGTACCCGGATATGATCTTTCAGAAGATTTTGGAAATGGCATTAGAGCACTATGAGAACTGCCTTAGAACTGCTCCAGCGTGTTTTCGCTCTTCACTGCTGGCCCTTCAGCGAGCCTTTATAATCAGCACTGCAACAAATTATCTTTCTTAAATTGCTACAATTGAACACTAGAATTATCTACAATACCAGCATGAGAAACATGCCATGTCTATACACCTTTCACTTTCTCATCATTACTAAGCCCTTGAATCATAATGAAACATATGTGGCAGTCTGATTAACCAAAAACAGAAACCAAGTTTGAGACCGTAACATCAAAATTCCAATTGGAATTTGTTTTACACACATGAACAAACTTTTTTGTTTGACAAACACAGCAAAACATCATGAGAAACAGAGAGACATAATATGGCACATAAGAGGCAAAAAAGAAAATATTCTTGGTCAAAACGTTTTTATTGGGAGATGTTGCCATGGCAATGTGATCTTCCAGACACGATGCAAGGCGAGTATTAGAAAAGCAAGTCTCACCAGAAAGAAATAGCTCTAATACTAAGGTGAAGCCACAATGAGCAATGCAATATCGTAACGATGATTCTAATGGGGTCTAATAGAGGCAAGGAGGCACTTCGACCAATATAACCCTCATTAAAATCATTCTGCAAGTCAAGACACCCACAAACAGGCGGGGACAAAATTGAGTACAGACAAAAATGGGGCTACAGTTGTAACATTGCTCAACAATGCTCATAAGCTACATTATTACTGCTAATATCAAGCATCATTTCAAATATGGATAAAATTATCCCTGACATGTTATCATTTCAGGAGTAATCTGGAATAAATTAACCGTTACATTTTCTAATAACTCACAGCTAAACCAACTGTTAAATAGCACTCGTAGGCTTTTGCCAAAGTAGTAAATTTGGCATTGTACCATTTCTCTGTTTCTCTGGACAAGCACCTTCCTTGAGGTCATGTACTGATAAAACAGCAAACGTATTGCAGCCGACAGTTGTGCGATACAAATGCCGAATGAATTCTCTGTAAACCTAAGCAGCTAGCAGCTGGTGGGAGTGGGTAAAACAGAATGCCCCCCTGTCACAGTCACCTAAAGCCCTCCAGTGAGCTGGGCTAGCGCACTGAGGGGACAACGAAAAGTCCCTTGGGGAATGTTGCAAGCCTGCCCACCAGATGACTTCTCATGCTAGTATTGATCTTTTCATAGTTTTGCCAGGGCTGTGCACTTGGGAATTGGGCCTTTGCCCTATGTGCACGTGCCTATTTTTTGGAAGAGTATAGCATCGGGGTTGCAAGGGTGGGAAGATTAGGGGGACAAATGAAAGGAGCAGACGGACAACAGGCCATTGAGCTTCCCTAGAAATGACTAATGTGTCCAGCGGGAGACGTGAGCCCCGTGTTGCTTCACAGCTGTTCCAGCCTTCCACACCCTTCACTTGTGACCCCCTCTTATCCCTGCGGTACAGATGCAGGAGCTTGCACAAATACAGGACAATGTTGTCTTTGCCTAAGCAAATTTTCTCTCTCGAACGATTGAGAAAGTCCTGCGCCTCAGTTAGACTATGATAAGCCAGTAGCTATCATCAAGAATAGATCAATTTAAAGGCGTGCTGCCACATTCCATTTCAAGAACAAAAGGTCAAAGCCCCGAAGGGCAGTACTGCACACGAACACTCACCTGGCTTTGAATACCAAAATGGTTGCCTTTGAAAAGCATTCCTTTTGAAGCAATTTTCAATTTATTTCTAACACACACCTTGCTAACTACAAAATGGACCCCACGACCTTACGAATAAAGCTGCAGGAGAATAATTATGTACCTCTGAATGAAAGCTTTTACAAACAAAGCTGAGCATGCAAATAAGTGTATTCCATAAATCACTTGTCCACGGTTGACACCACGTTGTCTCATACAAAAGACAGGGAAACACAACCTATATGCAAATAGCTTCCCCCCCCCGATTAGAAACGGCCATATGGAAATTATTCCTTTTGAAAAGAGAGGGTGAGAACACCGAGAGTCAAAAGAGGCTTAAGGCCACCGGGCGTTCTCATTTAGTAGGCAAACAGGTGGTTGACTCCATTCATGGTAGCACTGATGAGACGAGGCCATGAGCGGACAGATATTTAAATAAACTAGGATATCGGCTTAACGACGTTGCTGAATAGTATGTGAGAACTCACGCTGCCTTGATCCCTACCCTGCCTGCTCTGATTGGCAGAATATTTTAATGCTCCTTGATGGAGGAGCGCTCGATGACTTGGTTTATGCTCCTCTCTTGGCATGAACTGCTCAGAGCTCAGTTCCTAGAGTAGAAGAAGGCACGGAACTTCCCAGTCAACACTAAGCGCTAAAAGACAGTCATATGAAAGATGTGAGTGTGTTCAGCCATAGAATTTAACATGAGGGGCTGAGCAACATTGATTGGCCATAATGCCGATATTGATATCATTAGAGAACTGTGCAATGACCTGCTTTCCTTCACACTATTTACTCTTCCCCAAGCTGATAACAAGTTGCACCAAGACAATGTTTTTCTTTTTTTCTTTTGCAAATTACATTAATAGGACAATGGACAAGGAGGAATCTGGCCAAGATAGCTAAAGACAAGGGACAGCTGGGACATTTCAATTATTCCGCTGTCTTTACACAGCAACTGACAAAAGGATACACTCCTTTTGTCAGTTGGCAGCAGAATGGAGACGGGTGTTAAGCTGTAACACGTTTACAGTCAAAGCCCAGGCATACATTAAGAATCCAATGTTCATTTTAGAGAGCTGGCAGCACAAGCTGGGCTGAATCCACTTTTCAGGCTCATATCAGATCCCAGTTCTAACTGTGACCATATGGTGCACAACACAGATGCCATCCACCTCTCATAGTGCATTTGTGGGAGGGGGCGGGGAATACATTTATCTAGAGAGAGAGAGAGAGAGAGAGAGAGAGAGAGAGACAAGAAGAGGGGCGGAGATGTTAACCGTCCAAATCATTTTATATCATACACAGTCCAGTGGGTTTAAAAGCAAAGTTAAACCTTCATTAACCCTTGCTATGAAGTGTTGCAGACAAGCAATAAATCTTCACACTCCCTTCACTTGCCCGCTCAACCCTTAATCGCTGTCTCCCCCTCCCTCCGAAGGACAGTTTCCAGCAATGTTCATGTGCTCCAGGGACATCGGCATCAGTTTCAGCTTCCTATGAACATAGTCAGGTCGTCTGAGGTCAGTGGCACTATGCTCGCCTAAATAATAGGGGTACATCCTCCAACTTTTAACAGAAAAGCACGGTTGGATGGTTGTTCAGCATGGCCCACCCTGCCAGCTAGGAATTTGACCCTATTGACTGTCACTGACCCCAGTGATCCCTCTTACCTAGAGGCCTCTGTGGGTTGATTGCCAGAGGCCAGGGAGATTGATGCCTGCTGAACCTTGGGGATACATTTGTTTTGAAAAGAAGGGGACTTTTCAGGAGTTATTTGTTAAAACACTAGCTTATCATTTCATTAATTAGCATGACACGGCTGCCCAGTGGACTTGAACACCGCGGCAACAGCTGTCTCAATTGATTATGACAATGGACATGGTCCTACAATTATGAAGGTGACTGGAGACAGCGCATGCCGCTTCTAATAAAGGACTTAACTAGAGCCTCCTGTGTCATGGGACACCGGTGGGAGGACAGTGGCAGCCTCCCTGTGTCTCCTATTCATTTAAAGACCTTTTCAGAATCTCTCCACAGGCTATTGCGGAGCACCGTGTGGGCTGTAGTTCTTCAGCAACGTGTCAGCTTTACTTAAGCTTTCATAACACCTTAGCAGGATCACTTTGGTCCTCCACAGGAAAGCATCCACTATTAGCCCACCAGCTGGCTCACAATCCGCAAAGAACGCAGTAGGAAAAACGATAGCAAGGACAGGAAGAAGAAAGAATGATACGTAAAAGCTACAAAAAAGGGAGCGTTTACCTACAAGTCCAAGCAAAGGTGGAGAGGATGAGTGCTCAGCTATGTAAACAAATGTTGCTTTTCAGTCTTCCTTCGTGTATGAACATGTATAAAGCCCACATGCCACTTAGTGGATATAATATTATCTTTCAGTGCCATACTGATTACTTATCAATGGAAGGGAAATGGTTGGCTGAAAATCCATCAACAAATCCTAAGTGGCATGACAGTGGGCTGAAAGAGCCTGCATGTTTTTCTTTTCCTCCTCCCACGTCTCCATTTTCACTCCATAGTCTGAAAGCAACGCAACAATTGGGAGCTGACAGCTCCAAACCATTCACTATATCTCGCTCATTGTTTTGACATAAGCAGGCATTGCAATTTAATGCCAAAAGGAAGAGTGGAGCAGGATAAACACCGTTACGGACTTAGTGTTGAGTATCACAAGCTGTGCCTGGGCTACTCTTGTTTTTTGATGACTTTTGAAAGCGAGGAATGTAGACCATCGTTTTCAATAGTGTTTTTTTTTTTTGTGTGTGGGTATTAACTAATTGAAGAAGGCAGCTAGTACTCGTGATGACTGATGTCTATTGCACAATACATTGACCATGGACATAACCTACGTATGTCACAGTATATTTCAATTCGGTGTCAGAACAGGCTCACATTGAGCGGGATTCTCTTACTCCGTTATGAGGAATTGACCGAGGAACAGATCAGAGAGAAAACAGAGAAAAATCTAAAGCGGCCACACTGATGATTTTTTTTATTTATATATATTTCGGAACAAACGTGTTTAACAAGTTAGTGTTCAGGTATTTTCACAACTTTTGACAGCTCTGCGTTATCCCACATAAATGCCAGTTTTGGATTTTAATGTTTGAGTGGGGTGCAAGGTATGAATTTGGACTCACAAATTGAGATGCGAAAGTGCTTATTTCAAGGCTTGCCGCATAATGTGTCAGGGTTGTAGAAATTTGTAAGCCCCCCATTCTCTATCTTGAAAGGAAAAGAGAGAATGACAGAAACACTATAAAGGAGAAAGAGCTACATGAACTAATCCAGCGAAATGGTGGGGTAGAGGGTGGTGTCAGGTAAATGAACAGAAACGAGACCCAAACGTTCTACTCTGAAAACCAAGTCACATGTCGATTGATTTGAAGGGCACCATATTTCACTGAGATGTTCCAAGTGTGATGCTAAGTGAAGAATTGATTGATTTGTGTGGTGGCATGCCAGTATGAAGAAATGTGTGAACATATGTGTGAGTATGGTCAAAGAGGGCAGGGTGCAAAGTAAAACAGAAGAACCCATTTCTGTGCAAGATGAAACATGACGCCAGAAGAAAAAAAAACACTCACACACACGAACACATAGCGTTTCTGACAAATGTCAAACTAGGCAAAGCGATGCCAAAACAAAAATAAAAAAACAAGACAAAACAAATTCGCTTGACATATTTCAGACAGCAGAAGACAAAACAACACTGAAAGCATGAGAGGGCTTCAAATGAAACCCTAGAGCGTGTGACTCACTTCATGAAACTGTGTCGAAGCGGAGATGCCACACCACATCAAACCTTGTAAACTCTTGTCAAAGCCTCCATTCTCTGTTTTGCTGCCAGCTCTTAGATTATTGTGAAGGTACGTGATGGGAGTGTCACACTTGAGAGTGTGTTTTAAGTAGCATAAACTATCGAGACCCAGGTGGCCCATTCTGTCTGAAAAACAACACTGCACTTCTGAGACTCCAGTGGCACCTGCTACTGGGATTAGGTCAGCAATAGGCCAACCTGCCAGCAAATGATGCGGTAAGGAACCTATGACTCTTTGGCAGTTGCTGAGGGGTCAACATCCATCCATGGGAGATGTGATACCTTAAATGTTTTTGGAAAGTCCAGGATATTATGGTTTTCATGGTTTAACTTCATGGTACACCTGGCAAGCTAGGAGGAATGAAAGAAAATATGGCATCGGCCATCCTTTGCAGAAACAATTACTTTCTCACCTCTGGCAAGTTGATGCACATGATTTCAAGTGTCTACTCAGCCAGAACAACATTTGTATGGTCAGAGGTCA
Source organism: Syngnathus acus (assembly GCF_901709675.1). Taxonomy (NCBI): domain Eukaryota; kingdom Metazoa; phylum Chordata; class Actinopteri; order Syngnathiformes; family Syngnathidae; genus Syngnathus; species Syngnathus acus. The sequence goes on along the minus strand of NC_051094.1, from coordinate 13,121,942 downwards.
CTGATGTTGGATGAGAGGCCCTGGCTTTCAATATCCAATGTACACATTCACTGCATTTAGAGATTGTTCCCCAAATTGTTCCCTCGAAGAGAGTCATCTTGACTGAATAATAGATTAATAGAGAAAGCCACATGCACAAAGTAAGAAAGAGGGAGGACGAGTGGAAAATGAGAGAGTGAGAGCCGTTTTAGATCAAACCCTCTGCTTCTGATTTCCATGATTCCTCTTTGCTTCCCAAAGCAAACAGCCTTGTAATCACACTCTTGCAGCAAAAATCCGACCCCCATGGAGGTTGGACCCTATGCTCTGTTGACTGGGGTATTACAGATAGTCCAAAGCCATAAGGGGCCCCTCCACCAAGGCCCAGAGCGGGGAATTTAACGGTAGCCAAAAACAACACTAAAACAGATGACTGTTTGATTATTGTAGGAGACCACACGGTGCATGCTTTTTTAAAGCCTTCCCTGAACTGGCCAAAATGGAGGCCCCTGTGTCTGAACGAATTACCACCTAACCTACTTAACAAACACAAGGATGATTAATTATGCATTGGCCAAGTGAAATATGGACGAAACATAAGCTCTTTCTCTGTGTAGCATGGGGGCTGACTATTTTCTCCATGGGTTAATTTCAGGCCTTTGGCTGGGCTCTGCAGTAAACCTTCCCTTACCCCCCCCCCCCCCCCCCCCCCCAACACCACCACCAAGCATACAGTTTAAGTCCAAGCCTGCGGTATTGCTTTCAGACTGAGCGGCTCTGATAGCCTACTGACAGAAACGTGAATGTTAATGTTACAACTGGAAAGGTGTAATGCTAGGCGCTAGGGAATACTAAACAAACAGTGAACAACAACCACCCATCTGGAGATACTTGGAAAGTATGTTATGGACAGGCTGGTGGAATGTCTGTTTGATTAGGGATCTGCTCGGTGGGTTCCACTCCTTTCCTGACACCTCTTTGTCACTGACTTCTAACGTATGGGTTTGATCATAAAATCTAAAGAAATGTATACCCTTTCTGTTCAAGCCAATGCTTTTCTGATTTGGAGTTTGAGAAGAGCGGATTAACATTTTCATATCATCACAAGTATGTCTTGGCTGACACTCGTCCCTTTGCCAATGATTGAACATCATCCAAGCACTGTGTTTGGCCACAATTTCCCACCATCTGTCTACATAAATGGGTGTTGAGGCTTCATCTGCAAATAACAGTGGTTCCGTACCCCTTAACAAAAATGATTTTAAAACGTGCACAGCAGAAAATACGACTTGAAAGTAATGTGTAGGGAAAACACCATCTTATGGAGTGGAGTTGTATAATCAAGACAAAACACTAAAGCGATCACGGGCAACATTTTACATGTAAGGCCTGACAGCAGTGATAAGACAGATACTGGTCAGGTATTCTTCCAAGTAAACAATGAATGCTTTCTCTGCTGCAGTTGGCTGAGCTTCGACTGAGAAGAAGAAGGAGAAAGAGGATTAAGATGTGACAGATGATGTGCAGAGAGCTTGTGCTCTCTGCAGCTATCCTTTCTCAATTCTCCTCTATCTTTGCATACAATCCTCCAAAAGAAGCAGTGTTCTATTCATTTTAGCAGGTGGCACTTGCATGTTTACATGAAGTCCTTTCTTTCATAGCAGTGTAGCATCAACTCCATGAACAAGCCTAATGTCTCTGCATGGATGGATTTAAGCAGCGGGGAAATGTAATACAAATACAAAAAATATATATATTGTTTTTTTGTTGTTGCAACAATTCATTGTTGCTTCACACAAGTTAATCAGTTTCACTCCCAAGTCTCATTGAACAACCAGAAGAGGTAATAACCTGGACTGATCACCCGTTAATTAAAAATCAGATACAGTGGCGCCTTGAATGAGCCCATCTATGAGTTTTTCAAGAAACAATGCTATTGTTCAGCTGATTTTTTTTCGTTTTTTTATGGACGAGCATAAACCAGGACTAGAGATATGTGAGATCGTTTCCTTCTGAGACGCAGAAATTCTAAAGATTTGCACAATGTTATGTTAAAACAATTACTGGTAACAACTTCTCAATTTCAAAACTCGTTGATACATTTGCTAATCGATTAGTTGTCGATTAATGAATTGTCCCACCACTAATCTCAAGGCACCGTTGTTCTGTATGTACAGCAATGTAGCTAGATTAGTTCCTTCACACAGGTCACAACCGCTACAAGTTCGCCTAAATATGTTCATGGCTCGTTATTGTGTAATTGCGCTTTCTCCACAGCTAAATGTGGATCTATATAACAATCGATAAACACACCGCCACACAGAGGCCTAATCATTTTCCCTTTTTGTCACCCCTCTCTGTCACAACAGCTGATCACAGTGAACAGGTTTAGATGGAGGACAAAGACTGATAGGAGTAACTGACGGGTGTCAAGTATTCTGACATGTAATACCTAACAGCCACTGAAATAGATTGACCTGACTGACGTCGTGACTCAATCCATTATGACCCAGTACACTGAGCAGGGGTTAAGTTAATAAACTCATGCACACAACTGCAACATCTCTAGTACAGTATATAAGAATAGGATATAGTAATGAATGAATGAATGAATGAATGAATAAATAAATAAATAAATAAATAAGGAGAATGCATTTGAATAATGTACTGTCGCCAACCTGCTGGTGGATTGTTGCAAGACTGATAGTTTTTTTCCTTTGTGACCCTGAAGGTATTCGTGACTGATTGGATGAGTGCATCGGGAGGTTCAGGAAGAAGAGTATTGCCGTGTACCTGCTGGAGGCAGCCTGACGGTAGAGAGAAATGCAAGTCGGATATTTTTGTTCTGTTCTGACAATAGGAAGAAGAACTATTCCAGCCTTTTCTAGGAGGATTTGATTTGAAGGTTTTTGAATGACACTCGTAAATCCCTAAGATATTGTGGGTTGACCCAGAGTCTGAAGCCACTGTGGTGAGGAATCCATAGAGGAGAGTGAGCCCATAGATTAGCTTTAAGCACTTGCCTTCAACTGAGTTTAACTTTGGACACCCCACCTCCTCTATCAGTTCATGCTGGAAGATGAAACACCAAAGCCTGCATTACAGCGCCAGTGGCAAAAGGAGATGGACAGCCATTTAAAAATGGCCAATGGAGCAGATATTACCAATGACCTCTTCCTGATAAATTATTGCCAGTTTTCAGAATGCATCAGTTTGTCTATGTTAAAACACTTTGGGGAGTTTGTTTGCCCAACATGTCTGCTCTGAAGTAATCTTGCCCATCAGCTCACACTTTCTATCTACCTTTGCTCTATTCTAACTGGATGAGGCAATATAAAAATGGATTAGTTGGTCAAGAGGTCATCTTCCATTCAGTCTTTAATAGATGAAAGGCTGCAAAAGGTGAATCATGACCACTGAGGTTAGTGAAACATTACACTGACCTGGCCAGGGGAGAGCTGCTCCTACGAATACAAACATGCTCTCTCATCTACTTCAATATGCCTGAGTTGCTCTCAATCCCCCTGCACCTGACCTTGCTGCTCCCTTTTTACTATCCCTACTCTGTTCTCTGGCATTCACAATCCAGACGGTGAAAATGGCATTTCATTTTCCTGAAAGCTTGAGCTGCAAAGAAAGGAGGAAACAGATGAGTGGGGGAGACCATAACACGTTTATTGACATGCAGCAAACATTTAAGTTCGAACAAAGGCCATATACCTGCAGCTAGGCAGTTGATTCGACACAGAGACCATAGATTTGCCTTTTTTTTCCTTCGTTGTAAATACAGAAGAAAATAAAAACTTTGCCAGTTTTCAGAACGAACTGGTTATCATTTTTAAAACTGTTCTTAGAAGTACACTACCCTCCTCTCTAAAAATTTTATTTTCTCTCCATAGTCATTGGTCTATGAGACAAAGTGACGTCTTGAATTCTTCCTATAAATAAGAGGCTACGTGAGGCAGAAAAGAATGCCTTGCGCAATTTTTTGAACCGAAGTATGTCCGTTAAACAAATGGACATCTGTCACACTGACAAGCATGAACTCTGAAATGAGTCCTCATACACAGCAGTTACTCAGCTTTCAACTCTCATGTGCCCTCTGGAAGATGTCAGCTGAGTCAGATGTGCATGATGGCATTTGTGTGCATCTCCCTCACCTCTCTCTCCTTTGTCCCATTCTTCTAATCCAGTATGTGTGGGCCGGTAAGTTTAATGGAAACAATTTATTAAGTCCGGCTTAAAATGCCATCTGCAGTTAAGCCTCCCAAAGCCGCTAAGCTCCCGGTTTCACCCCAGAGCTTGCTGTGTTCACGCTTACTGTAATGCTCTGTTTAAAATGAGCACAACGGGTCAAAATTAATCAGGATTACAAGGCCACAAATCCACTTCAGAGATAAGTTTTCTACCAATTTTTCTCCACCACTATCCCAAGATGCCCTCGGTTTTACTGTTGTCGTGACCATGTGTAGCATGTGCAATAACGGATACATGCGAGCATTAACATTATCACCGATACTATCCCCCAATGTTTGTCAGGACGTCTGCTGGTGATAAAGACATGGTTTAAAAAACATCACAAGATCCCATGATTCCCACAAAAAACGGCACTTAGCCTCATTGTTAGCAAAGCATTTCGTGGGGGCCGCGAAGCTCCTGCTTCTCATTTATGTTCCACCACCGAAGCAAACAACATTCAACACGGTCAGAAAAAATTCCAAGTGTTCCTTTCAAATTTTTGGCCACTATAAGGTAGGTGATAACTTCCTATCACTTCCAAAGGCACACCCTTGTGAAATGTTAGGCCTTGAAGTGAAGTGCATACTGTATGTATGTATGTATGTATGTATGTATGTATGTATGTATGTATGTATGTATGTATGTATGCATGTACATATGTATGTATGTATGTATGCATGTATGCACGTACGTATGTATGTATGTATGTATGTACGTACGTACGTATGTATGTATGTACGTACGTACGTATGTATGTATGTATGTATGTATGTATGGAGCCTTGTACTTACTCTCAAGTACGTTTCGCTTCTCATTCACCTTCGAGCAAGTGAAAACAGTCAATTGAAATACAATACAATAACAAAAGCCCTTTGTTCCATTACATACTTTAAGTATAGCATACGCCTGATATCCATATTTGACCGTCAGTTAAGAAAAAGAAGGTAACCAAAACACCAGTTAATTTTACTTGGCTTCTGCTTCCCCATAATGAAGAGACAAAATCTAGAAGATAATGTGTAAGCCTTTGAGTAACAACACCCCAAGAGAATGGTTTGCTTCCTCTATTAGTTTTCCACTGCAGCAAGTTGTCAAAAGACTAACAGCAGACATGACACAAAGTCAATAATATGAGAGACTGAAGGCTATGATGTCCGGCCCCCAAACCAGCATCCTTGAGCGTAAATACGGGGTTTTGCGGCCAATGATTACAATGTTGGTCTGTCTCATTAGTCAAACAGAATATGGACTTCGGAACAGTTCAGGTTGTTCCCACTTGTTTGCACGCATTGCTGGATAAAAATAAAGTTCACACAATTCAGAGAAGCAAGCAAAGCAAAGCAGGTCATTACCTTGGAAACTGTTAGATAAACATCACATCATTAAATATGCATTTAGTGTATGCCATGGTTATGAGTATCTATCTATCTATCTATCTATCTATCTATCTATCTATCTATCTATCTATCTATCTATCTATCTATCTATCTATCTATCTATCTATCTATCTATCTATCTATCTATCTATCTATCTATCTATCTATCTATCTATCTATCTATCTACATACATTCACATATACATACATGATCGGAGGCACAATCGCAAGCGACTGATTGGATTGTAGTGCCGTAATGTCAGTGTCCTTATCCAACCTTTTGTGCACATTTATGAGGATCCCGGATTTCTTATGTTTCAGGCTAACACTGAAATAGTGTATGTGATGGAGAATGGTTTTGCGTTTGTGTGTGCATGTAGTTCTCAGCAGAAAATACACGCTCATTTAAATGCATCTCTCATTTATGTTTTCATTGTGAAAGCTTGGGTCAGAAAGAAAAAAGTTGCCATGAATCGTCTAAATTGAAATTACAGTATGTTTTACCTTCTGATAAGGAGTTGTTAATGGGCTTTTTGGAGCCAAGGTATGAACGTTCTCCTCAACATTACATTACAAGAATGGCGCTAACGAAGCTGTACAACAAGAGCTGCGAGTGTGCTCCAGCACTTTTATCAATGTACAGTTTAGAGTTTTGCTCAGCCTTAAGATGCAAAAGATTAGAATATATTCTTTTTGTTTGGTTTATTATGACCTTGCCTCACAATGTAGGTTTGCTTAAGTGTAACAAAACACAAATAATCATTTTAATCCAGATATGATTCCTTAAGGTTGAAGGAAAAGAAAAAGAATAAAAATAGGGATAAGTATTGGAAAAAACACGCCTTACTAAAATCAGATCGAAAGTCCAAACATTTTGATAAGACATCCCTAGTCTTTAAAAATTCAACACCTCACTCAAACTTGATATCTACGATTGAAGTTTGTATTTCGTGCATTGCAGTGGCAAAGCACGTACTGGCAAATACACACAGCCTGAGCGTCTAAAAGAGCTCTCGTTTCCTTTGGCATCCATTATGGCTCAGGCCTGCTGTCGGAGAGCTTGTATTGCCTGAGGGGAAGTTCCCATTTGAGGGAGCATGTGGCAGAGAGGCTCTAAATCCCCTCTAATGAACCAATATGTAAGAGGGCTAAGCCTCTGGCAGTGTCAGCAAGGAAACACCACTCCTCACCCTGGCAAAAAAAACGAAGGCATTTGCATTTGCTCAGCTCTGTTTATGCTCCTATTTAAATCTGAATGTTAGCTGTGGGATTTCATAGGGGAGAAGGATTTACATGATTTAGACAGTGACGTAAACCCAGGAGGGGGAACAGACAAAGAAGTGGGCTCCTACCTTTGGGTGTGGTGGGAGAAAAGAGCTTCTCTGATCCTACGTCAGACACCTGCAAAAAGAAGAGGCAGTGCTTTAGCAGATTAGTTCACTCAGATGAATCAGTGGCAAACTTCAGTCAACCCTCACTTAGATAATTAGTTTATTCATCAAAACCCTAATCCTGAGTCTTATTCAGGCACAAATATGGTTTAAGTGGTCAGGATTTTCCAAAGAACACTCCCTGTGTACCTGATGGTCCCTCACTTGCTTTTGGTGAGGTAACATTAGGTGGCACTGTTGAGCCACCTGGAAAAAAAGTAATGCTATACTCAGATAGGCAGCTATGCTGCATCATCATGGTTGAAATGCAGGAAGCTGCTCAAAAACCTTTCGTTCTGCACACGACTGGATATATCCAGTAATTAAATTTTATGCAACAGATCATGCAATCCAATATCAATCACAACATCCCAGACTATCACACAATCTGTTAGCATATCTTCACAATGCAGTCAATCAAATGCATGGTGTCAAAAAAAAGCAAAATCATCTATGACTTAATATTCAAAGTGTGAAGACAACATTCCCTTCAAGTTGACATTGAACTACAATGTTTCATAAATGGTCCTGTGCATCAAATAAATTGATTATACAAAAATCACACACACATCTTCCATTGCCAATTTAACAAATAGTAAATAAAAAAAAATATCCCAGCTGATTTTGTGATCATATTCATTGACTCTCTTTACACAAACACTCCTCTCAAATGGCTGCATATGTAAAAGGTAGCATATGTTCCACTCATCGGTTGCAAGTGTCCTCGACTGCTGTGCTTGTATTTTACATACTAGCACAAAGGGAACATATGTAACAAATGAACAATGAATCAGAGTACTAGAGGGACAGACACAGAGAGGGGAAGCAAATAATTTTGTAAACACAGATGGCTGTCCTTGGCATCCCTGTTAGTTTTTCACAAATGTTTTGAAGGTGTCCTCTTCTCTTCAACAATTCCCAATTTCTCCTACACTGTCACTTGTGTTGCATTTCTCCACAGTGTTTGTCTCTGTATGTGTTTTGTCTCAGTGCTAACCACCACAGTACCCAAAATAAAGCTGTGTGAAAGCAACGCTTTGTTTTGCTCCATCTAACAGGAAATGTTAACAGAGGGCGACAACACAGTTTTCAGTTAAATTACTGCCTTGCTTAGTCATATCACAAAGCCAAGTTGAAATATTTCCAACTTGAAGAAAAGGGAAACAAAAATAAATTACGATGGCGTCAATGACATTTACAATTTTCATGATTTGAGGGCGCGTGTCTAAAATTTGACATTCAAACCTGTTTCTCAGTACGGTCAGAGACTACAGAGGGGGAAAGAAAATTGTTACGCATTGCCTGCTTTCATTCTTCCAGAACCAGGGTGCCAGGTTACAACACAAGCTCTTTGTTAACTTTGGATGACGTTAAACATACCAGTACTGAGGATCAGCACTAAAGTAGGAACTTCAACCCTGAATCATGGACCCGGAGGATCCTGACAGGAAAAATATGGGCTCAGATTGGAATGAAGGTTGTCAAATGGACAAAGGTTGTCAAATGGACAAAAGGGGCTGGCCAAGAGACATGCTTAGTCCGTGAGGGTAGGGGAATGCCAGAATTGACAAGAGTTAAAATAAGTGTTTTGACTGCAGCGGCTACCTTGAGAGCACTACAGACATGACAAGTAACTGTGACAAAGTTAACTGTACTGTGCATGAGTTTGCAGTTACATGTTTTTAACTGTAAATAGATTCTAAACAACATCATCAACCACCACTTTGACTTTATTACTTTGCTTTGAACCTGCCAAGACTACATGAGTCAGTTGTACTATAATTCACAATTACAAGGTCGGCTTACAAAAGCGTGTTTAAAAAGGCATGTCAAAACACAGCCTTCATTTGGCCCGCTGCTGTTTTTGGAAATCTCTGCGTGTCAAGTTGAATTTTTCTCCAAGCTGATAATTGAAGCAGCTTGCAGTTGTGGTGAACAGGGTTAATGTATAACAAATTATTTTCACTCTCTTTGTTGCCATTAAAAACACAGAGGGTTGGGGTAGATGGCAGATTTTGGTATTAGGAAAAGGAGACATAAATAGTTCAGCTATTTTTTTTTGGTAGGGAAGGTAATTTACCCATTTAAAAACACTAATGGGAAATATTTAAGCCACATTGCCTGGGAGCCAAAAGTCTTTGGAGTTGGCTGCGGGAAGCCTGACCTTTTTGTAGGCCGTCTGCTATTTAGGCCTGGGGCTTCAGGGGTCTGGCCTCCTCTCTCGAGGGCCGTCAGCAGGCTTCAGCTTTCCTTCCCCGTTCTATTCATTAGCTGTGCTTTATGATTCAGCTTCCTCTGAGCCACACAAGAGCTCCCTGAGGAAAGAGACTGCTGGAGAGGGATGAAGCTGAGGGAGGGGAGCAAAAAAGCAAGAAGGAGGTCATAGGGCCCAGCCGAGGCCCAGCTCTCAGCAGCTGTGAAAGCCTCCTGTTTCCTCAGCAGGCGTGAAAGGAAAAAAGTTGGGGGGGCAGCAGCACGGGATCTGGGCCAGAAAAGCAAGCATAAATGCGCTAACTCGTCTAAGTGCCACAAGCTGAACTATAATTCCAAGATTTAGTGATTGCCAAATTACATTGCCGCTTGTTTCTAAAAATCCCCCAACTTCCCAGAATACCTCTGACTTATTGACAGCATAAATGTCTTGATAATAGCAGTTAGCAGAGGTTACATTTTACTAGCCATCTGCTGACAAGAAGAAGCAAGTGGTGGTACGAGTGGAGGGGCTGGGGGCGACTGGATAACGTGTATTGAAAAATATTGCAAGCTAATCAATTTCGACAATCTGACACATGCCTAATTGCTTTTTGGAAGTATTAAACCACTTCTATTCAGCATTATTGCGCAGAGAGCTGACTGAGCCAGGCGAGGCAGACATTGAGGGAAAGCGGTATAATCACTTGAATGACCTTCAAGGCATGAATTTATGAAAGGCATTGATCAGTTAAGCCTGTGATTTCTCCAAGACAGGAAGGTCAGCAATTACCCAGATTCAATTAACCCCATTTCCTAAACACTGCTGAGAGACTCATTTCTCTGTCCACCGAAACCCCATCTTGCTTTATATTACATGATACTGAGGATTTCCATCTATCTTGCAAGCACAGCATATATTGGAGCTGTGATTATTACCTCCAAAAGGAAGCCAGTCAGAGTTTGGATAAAAGTAGACTAAATAAAACCAAGCATGTACATCTTTTGCCCTCCCTCTCTACTCAAGACACAATTTTTACTCACAGTCTGGCAGAGTTATAGCCACAGCTGGCATGTGAAAACAAAGAAACGTGTTAGGTTTAGTCGTGTTAATGTGACAGTGACCATAGTTTACACTCATTTGACACATGTACAGTATCACTGACTTCAATAAAGTAAGTCATATTCACTGATTAACGTGTACCCGTGGAGGTCCCACATTGAGGTCTTGTCGGGGAAAGGGAGCAATAGTTTGGTCGATATCTGTGTCTCCATTTTTGTGTCTAGTCTTGTATTTGCCAAAACAACCTCCCTCTCTACTGTTTAATGCACAGAGCCATGTTGGAACGGGTGACGTCATGATGTTGACAGGGACGTCACTTTCACCCACCACCTGATATTGAGTGGATTGCTTGCCTAAGGGTGGAAATCTTTTTTTTTTTTCCCCACTCGGTGACTTTAATAAGCCGCCATATGAGAGAAAAGGTCCACTGTATGCCAAGCAAGCCGCCGAGTAAACTCGACAACGCTGCTTCCTCGTTCGGCTTGAGATGTACCCAAAATCCACACGGCCCGGGCAGTAGACAACAGTTGTTCTCCCAATTTTGCAGCGTCTGTCTGGAATGCCGAGTTTGATTCCAAGTATATACGTCTGTCTGTTCTATCTGTTAGTGACTGTTCTAGCGACTGATAGTAAAATCACATACTATCAGTAAAAGTAGGGGAGGCCTTATTTTCTGTGTTCTTGTGGGTGTATATCAGTGTTTCAGTAAACACTTATCAGCACCCACTCAGAGCACCCTCTACGACTGTCATCTTTAACCCCGGACATTCACAATTCTTTTTTAGCAATAAACACCCCATTAGCCCACAGCTCCAGGCCAGCAATGGAAGACACCAAATTAATTATCTCGCTTGCATTTGTCCTCTCCACTGTTCCAGAAAACTGAATGACCTCCCAAGCGGTTGTTTATTATACATTTCAGCAGGTCTTTACATTCCCAGGGAAGGGCAGCAAGCATTGGCCTTACATGCAATTTCAACCCAGCATCAACAATTTCATCACGGTTGCCTGTGTGCCAGAGCAGATGTGGGCTAGCAAGACGGCAACCCCCCAGCAAGTAGGATAGGATGTACAACATAAAGAGCAAAAAGACAAGATAGTCCCACGCAACTGTCAGCCAATGGATACTCGCCTCAAGTGTAGAATCATTAAGATGATAATGTATTCCATAGTGATCATGGACAATACACTGGTTTCCCTCTGCACACATAAACGTCTTTACGCTTAGCTAAAGGTGGCATTTTTACAGCCACCTATTATAGTGTGTGCAGAACAGCAGAGCAGACAAATAGTCTTCGCTTTTGCCCTAGCAACAGACTGAGTAAAATGAATGGTGTGAAAGAAGCTGGTAGTCAGGGGGCAGGGGCTTGAGTTTTTTTTTTTTGTAAAATACTACACATCCTCTTGCTCACCTTCTTCTCTCCCCGGGCCTTGCAGTAGTTGCTAGCGCTTATCAAGGTCGCCTGTCGGTTTTGTATACAAATTAGCGGTCTATCAGGGGAACACAAAGGCCTGTTTCATCTCGCTGCGCTGGACAGAGAGGGTCACAAATCAAAACTGCAGAAGGCCCACAGCCAGCACTAACCAGATAAGAAATGAAGGAAATAGGACAAGATCTATTACACTGAAGAGGATCCCGACCAGGGGAAATTATATGCAAGCGTGTCTGCATGCACACACATTTTATTGTATGCTGTACAGTACTGAAAAATGTGAAATTAGGAGACACAAATACAGTCAAACCTCTACATACTAATTTAATTTGTTCCAGGACCTACTTCATATGCTGAAATAGTCGTATGTTGGATCAAATATTCCCACATGCATAAACTGAAATTCGTTTAATTCGTTCCACAGCCAAAAAAAACCCGATAACTCCTTAATAAATACTGCTGATAATTACGGAGAGCAATAAAACAAATTACATCAGAGAAAAAAAATTCAAAGAAATAATCAATAAAAAGTTTTTTATTGTCACTGTACCTTAGAGGCGCTGAGAGGTTTGACTGTATTAACATGAAAAGCGGACTTTTTGTTTTTCCTGCTACATAGTACTATTGGACTGTTGTAGGTTAAAGCTGTGCGATACCTGAGATTTTGGTATTGATAGACACCAAGTGAATACTGGCACCTTTAAATATCATGCTTTGTGCAAATTAAACTTTCTCTTTTTTCTCGAGTTCTTAACCATACGTGCCATAATATCTTCAATGTTGTTTTAAATTGCAATGTAGAACGTTGTAGTAATTGCATATTCTTAGTCCCCCACTTTCTTAAAATTCCTTTTGTCCAGACACCGCTTCCTAGCTTGTTTTGATTCCATTTGTTAAATAAGCTAATCAGTGCAACCTTATTTAGCATTGTTTTGGTTTTATTTCTGCACTGCCAATCAGAGGTAACACAAGAGGAGAAATTGTGCACTCTGCTTGCAGGTAGTTTACTTGCGTTTAACTTCAAGCTATTCTCACTCAGTCAGTATATTTTATGTTTTGCCACAATAATAAACACCTGGTAGATGGAAAAGCTCAAACAAAGCATAAAATGACTCTTAACATTGAAAGTACACCTTGTAAAAATAATTATTCGAAAATAACTGAAATGGTAGAAATGAATGTAAAGGCTTGATACTAGCTGTTTAGTTCAATGCGATACCGATTCTCACATTAGTATCGATTCGATTCTATGGATATTTGGATCGATCTGCACAGCCCTAGTGTAGGTCGTACATCTTACATTATTGACATTTCAGTTTTACGCTGGTCAGTATTTTTACTACTTATTTGTACGTTCATTGCAAAAAAAAATCTCAAGTAGGACAACAACAATTTGTAATTTCTCATGAAGATAATGAAGGTTTTTTATTTATTTATATACTGAATTGACATTGTCAGTAGATCTCCAACACTCTTAATTGAGTCATCGGGTTGACTAACACAATCTGAACCCTACCCTCAGTTACTAACAACTAACGTTTGCAAGATTTTAAGGCCAGCAAGCTCCCACTGTCCTGTGAAGTGAACCTGATCATGTTAATATCAGTAAAGCCAAAACAGCTGCTAAGGGCTCTCATTTAGACGCAGAATGCGATGGAGCACAGACTAAATTGCATAAAAGTCATCTCTACCATCGTGACTCCTGATCAGAATCAGAATCAGCTTTATTGATTCATTTAAGTCAATTAATCAATCCAACACTAGAGTCAAAGCCAGACTATAAAATCCTTTTTATTTTATTTTTTATATATGTCGAGTGGAGAACTCTCTGTGCAAACAAAAGAGTTAAAAACAATCTTAGTATTACATGAAAATGTATACAAGCTATAACGCACCAAAACAAGTGCAATGTTGACTTGTATCAGGCAGTTTCAGCCAATTGGAAGTCCTTCCCGGAAATGGAAAAAATATACATTATATAAAGTTTATCAAAGACCACAACTTACATATTTTTATCGGTATTGCGCCTCTTGGAATACCAGAGTTCTCTGTGGAATGTGTGTGTCTTTTCTTTCTAATATCGTAAATATGTGCAAGCAATGATAAGAACCACAAGATATCTCCCTAGGGAATCAAGGAGCCGTCTGGCATCATTCTCAGGCTCTGGATCTGAAAAAAATAAAATGTGATAGCTTGACTGACTTGCCAGTCCAGGTTTCTCAGCAGCTGAGATAGCAGATAGCGCATCACTGGTCCTGACTGGCTGGCATAACAGCTACACGACCAAATCACGGCTCAATTGGGGCAGCTGCAGGGAGCTCGGATTGCACAGGTCACTGTCCGAATATCCAAATCATCCACTTGTTGTAAAACCTTTACTCTCAGTGTCAGTGTGGTTGACAGACAAGCCTTTTTGGGTGGTTATTGTCTGAGAAGCAGGATAACAATACGGTGAAAATGATTTACAAAGCCAGCTTTCTTTGGTGCACTCACAGTGGAGCCAGTGTTGTTGCTCCGGAGAGGATTACGGAGGAGATAATATTTCCAGTCGGAGCCATAGCCACAGTAGAGTTGCCTTTTAACAGAGAGATACACATCATTCTGACTCGCCCACTGTGACATAATCACCCTGCGGAGAGCTGCAGGCAAGCTTGGTAGGCAAACCACCTCTCACTGCAGCTTGTTAAGAGAAAGGTGTCTTTAAGCAGCGCTCAATAGAAACTCTCAACTCTTTTTCTCCCACTCCATGTGAACAATGTCGAGGTGAGTCATCGACCACCTTGGGCGATGTAAGTTACATTTTCCTTTTCTTCCTCTCTTTTTTTAAGATCACTCTGCACTTTTGACTTGGATGAATTTGCCATCAGGGCAAACAAAACAAACTCAGCGGGATGTTAAATAATGCAGGGATAAAAAGCGGTGACCCTTTCCCTTACCTCAGCCCACACACAGTCAAATTGCCTACAGTACAACAGCGCAAAAAGAAAGGCAAAGCCAGCGTTGCATAGAATTGTGCCATGTACCACAAATAGAGTTTTCTCGGCTGGGCATGGACATCTCGAATGAGAGGAAAATAGTTAGGTGGAAACAGATCCTTCCTGTACCATGCCGGCAATTTGAGCGATATGACTCACCTCCTCTATAACATAAATACTATAAAAATGATACCAGGCAGCACAACATTGATTTAATGTCCGAGACACGCCTCTCCCAACACTGCACACACACATCTGATCTCTCAACTTGGCTCACGAGTGAGGTTACAGTTAGCTAGTGCAGTGTGAAACTGTTGATGCTGGTTTAGAGCCATCGTCTCTCTTTAACCACAAGAGCAGCTGGAATGAATCTTTGGGGATTTAGGAATTCTCCTGCTCATATGTCAGTTGCGAGCATGAACCTCCGCCAAGCAGGAGGATCAATACAGCCACTTGTCCTGTGGGGGAATGAAGGGAGGGCAGGGAGTGCAAGTGGGGGAGTGGAAAACTGGAAATGG
Source organism: Syngnathus acus (assembly GCF_901709675.1). NCBI lineage: Eukaryota > Metazoa > Chordata > Actinopteri > Syngnathiformes > Syngnathidae > Syngnathus > Syngnathus acus. The sequence goes on along the minus strand of NC_051094.1, from coordinate 13,106,739 downwards.
GGCAGGATAAGACTGGCATCCAAAGCCAAATGTCCCCCCCGCCCCCAAAGGCACATGATGCATCAGGCTAGCACAAACAAACAAATTAGTATGTACTATATAAAGGAGACTGAAACCTCCAAAGCCTCAGGGTCATGTTTGAAAGGGATGTGGCACGTTAAGTGGAATTTACTTTTGATGTATACATCAGGCTTCAGGTTTCTGGTGAGTGTAATCCAAGCTGCTCCCTGCAGGGTTGAACTGAACTTCCATTGCAGAGCCAGTCTCTACTAGAAATACCTTCACTGCTCAGTTGCCTATCCAAGGGTCCATTTTCAGTTGAAGCACCTCTTTTACATTGACTGGAATTCCTTTACATTTAGAAGCCGATGATGAAATTGGCAGAGCACAGTCATCATTTTGCATCTAGGACTAACTGAGTGGAGTGTGCTGAGAACTTTCTTCTTCAGATGAATCAAGCAAAAACTTGTTTCCCACTAACCCAAGAAACGTAATGTACGGCTTTGGACTTTATACTTAATTTTCAGCAACACCCAGACTACAACAATACTGTAACAATTACAATACTGTAATGGCTTTCAATTACAAAAATATTTACTTTATATTTTAAATGCGCAAGTGCAAAGACATGCTTGATGGACTCTGTAGGACTCAGGTATAGTGATATGAACAGACATTCAAACTTGGGGATGATGTTTCTACCAGACACGATTAAACAGTGACCTACTTTTACTGAATTTGCATGTAAAAATAAAATGTTGTACGCTGCCATTGGCTGGTGACCAGTTCAGGGTGTACCTCGCTTACCACCCAAAGACTGCTGGGATAGGCTCCAGCACGCCCGGGACCCTCGTGAGGGTATGCGGTTTGGAAGATGAATATGTTGTACGCTTACTTGGAGGTACCTTTACTTTATCAATACAGTGTAAACCCACCACCGATTGTGTCATCACAACCATGTTGCACCAGTACAAGAATTTCTAAACACTTAGGAGGGAAGGACAAGTAACATTGCAACACGGCAAGGACAACAAGGGAATGTTCCCGTCCTTGCCAAAAGTATGCAGAGCATCAATTGCTTATTATATTGAGATTAAATTATAATGAAGTAAGTGAATGCAACTTTGTCTTACACACAACTCATTGAATTATGCAAGTGAAAGAAAAAACATCAACAAGCAAAGGATATTCCCTGGAGCAATTATACGCTTTTTGAGGGCTTGTCTGTGTTGGCAAGAATGAATATCTTAGCACTTTGTTATTGTTTGCAGTATCTGCATATGAGCACACTAAGTGAACAAAAAGGATGTCAAGCCACATACAGTACTGAGGAGAGTTGTTTCCTTTTCTGGTTTGCCTGTTCCAGTGAAGTTACCGAAGTGTGTATGCATAATGCATTGCATGAGATTTTAATTGAGTGAGGGAAAAGCATAGTTAAACTCTTAATTGCCACTGTTCAGCAAAACAAACCAGTCCTCTGTTAATAAAGCACCCTCAAAAATGACAATTACAAGCTGCGTAGTCTGTTTGCATTGTTTCACATTCTCTCGCAAAGTGTGTTTGAGCCAGGCAGGAAAATGGTTTTAATTACCTCTAATGTGAAAAATCAAGTTTGTTTTTGTATAGTGATTCTATGGCAGGGCTCCAACTTAATTCTAATGTCTGCACATTGAGGTATAGTCAGCATAGCTCAGATAGTTCCTGTCTATATTTGAATAAGAGTTGTGCAAACATTTGAAGTCAAGGCAGCAGCTTGTGTGCTCAAGAAGTCTTTTCTCATATTTAAGAGAATCCTTGGATTAGTAGTTGTTTTAGGCCCCAGGGCCTCAAGTCTGTAGAGCATGTGACTCATTCAGAACAGAGAGAAGCAGTGTGTTTGCATTTTATATCTGCCAGTGTTAAAGAAGCATATGGAAGGATGAAGGAAGTCTTTGAAAACATACGGTAGTTCTACATGATAAGAATGACCGTTCCAGCCAAAAGGACTATGTAGACTCATTTTCCACTGGAAAATGACTTTTCTGTTTCCACACTTTGTATGTGAGAAGACATCTCATGAACAAACATATTGCAATTGTAGAGTAGGACGGTGAAGGGGGTTAACTCTACTTATACCTTACTCAAAGAGTTCTTGTTTTTCCATAACAGTCAATGAGCGACTATATCTGCAAGATGATTTTCCAGCTCCATTTAGGACTTTAGCTATAAGTGTTTTATTCACACGCTTGGGTGGATTCCAGCATATTGTGAACCTGTGTGGCATTCACCCCAAGCCACCCATTTGCATTAACTGGAAACAGTATGCTTTGCTCCAGACCTAAAATGACTAAGTATTCAGATCTCTGGCCATGCTGTCAGCCGTGATGACAGAAGCCTGGTGGGACGCCAGTGTCTGGCAGCAGACTTAGTACAATCCAGCTAGTCTCATACATATTAAGGGTGGAATAATTTTTGAGAAGCGTCAAAACCGTCAAGTTCGACAGTTTCAGTTCGGTTCGTCTGCGTTCTGTTTGGTCCGCTCGGATATCTCTTGTAAAAAGGATGACATAGGATTACAACTTGCTAAAAATGTTCATGACTGAGGTGTTTTGATAATCACAGATACTTGGTTTAACCTTTGTATTATGGTAGTATCGCACTGACTTTGTAAAGCAGTAGTTGCAAACTGGTTGACGTTTTCCTGTATTAGTAGACGTCCTGTATTAGACTTCCTGTATTAGACTTCCTGTATTCGGACTAAAAAGAAAGCTTTTGTGGGAATGAAGGAAAGCCGAGGGAAGAAGCAGAAAACTCATTTCATGAAAATGCCCATGTAAGCACAAATGACAAGTGTTGTTTAGGGTCATCGCTGCTTGGGGCTTGAGAGGCTAAAACTAATGCATCTTCTGTATGATGTTTTTCAGCAACATGGCTGGGTGAAATGGGGATGTGTCTGATTTGTGTCATAGTCAAGAGTGAGAGCAGCCCAATTATATACCCTGCGCCTCCAGAAGCGTCCACCCCCCACCCATAGAGGAAGGCATATGCTATCTCTCCTTACTGACAGCCCTGTAGAGCCTTGGTCCAATTCTCTGGTATACGTTGCAGAGCTTTACTACCCACCTATTCATTTGACTTTACTTGGCGTTACAGCACATGGACATTTTTCACATTGTTACCATCACATCATCCTAATTTCCCTGTACAGTCAGTGAATTGCGGTTGATGATGGCAGCCAAGCTCTTGAATGTGATTTGTGGGGCAAAAAAAAAAAAAAAAGGATGTCTTGTCACAGTCAGCACATCCTAGGTTAGCAGAAATTTAACAAGTTCCCTGGGCTCTTTACACTGATGGAGCAAGACATGGCCTGCAGACACCCCTGGGCATGTCACTGTCACTGACACTAGGTGGGCCAGAGAGAGAAGCAAACAAGGCTCAATACTCCAAGACCCAAGGAGTGACACTGGCCCATAAGGTTCTTTTTCCTCAAACCCCTACCTAATAATGTGGCATATCCACATGATGATGTCTCTGCCTGATAGATATAGCCAAACCCGCAAGGATAGAAATGGCCAAATAAATGCCATGGAATGCATCAAGCATAATCACAAAGAAGCAAAAACAACTGAATGCTTAATTTACTTCCCACATTTAATTTGGCAAGTCAAATGCTGCCTACTTGAATTACTGGCAGTGGCTTCGTACGGCTTGGTCAGTTCTTCCCAAATTACTGTAAATGTTGCACAAATAGACCAACATACTGTTCATGTAGCTTCAAGTTGTGCTTTATATTCAAGCATGGTCATGATATTCTATTTCTAAGGTCTTCATAAACTACATTTCGTCACGTATATTTCAGATTCTGTATTGCACACAGCATTCATTTATTTGTGTTGGATATCATCAATGATTTTGTCCTGCTATTCTGCAAAGTAATTGAGGCTATGTTTGGCCACTGGAGAGAAGTTGAATAAGGCCTGAGCGAGGTTCTCTATGAATCACCCGCATAGTCGTGCACCACTCGCAGAGTGTCTTTTGACTCGCCGCTGTTGCCACAGTGCTAAATTGCACAGCTGTTCGACAATCTGTGGCGGTGTTAATTACCCAAATGTGAGCAGCGGCTCTTGAGTTCCTCACTAACGAAGGGGACTGCTTTCCAGCGAGAGCGCCGTATGTTTGGTATGTAGGCCCATTTCCACCTAACTCTCCCCAGGCAGCATACGGACCATCACACACATCCGCATCCTGGAAAAGATGCATCTAATTAAAGCCCCTGACTCAAATCTGCTTACTAAGGGGGAAAATAACACGAGAGCCAGATTAAAAGCCGATGAAGGAGGTAGGGTAGGATGGAAGGCTTTAATGTGCCGCGGGTGAAAGAGCTTAGAAGGAAATATGAGCCCTCTCAATAGTAAGATCCCAGGCAAGGCTGGAAAGAAACGCTGAACGTGAGACGATCCGTCAGCGTTTGTCAGTGTGATCCTTTAGGTCTTTCAAAGCCTTCAAGCAGGTCGGTTTCTGGAAAAGTGGCTTCTTAGTTCTCTGGCTTGTAGTACATCACTTTTCCACTACTGCTGGATGTGATTCTATCCAAAAGCGATTCAAGCTAAATTGAAAACAAACCATGATGTGTAACTTTGCTTAATGATTTGCAGCAGCTCCAGAGAAGAGTGCCTTTTATCCCTCTAACAGTACAACGTAAACGGCAATGAAGCCTCTCCAGTGAGACACTGTAAACTGTTAATGCACTCCATTACGCAGTACATCACCCCACTTCTTGCATGCAATGCTGAAAACAAAGATGTTAAGAACTCCCCTCATGAATCATACTTGATGGCTAAAAGCCTCGCTGCTGTGCACCACCCACCTCCGCTTACACATGAACAACACGGCCTGAAGTAGCTCTGGGAGATTATATAATGAATGCATGAAGCTTGGTGTCACCGGGCCTTGTACGGTGCACAAAACGATGGGGCAATTAGGCCCACATGACACCTCGGGATGGCGTGATGAAGGACTCCCGGGCTTGTCTCCTCCGCCTCTGTTCCTCTATCATTAAGGTCTGAGCAGACACATCTGGCTAATGGCACGTCTGGGGTTCCTACTCAAACACTGTGCCATGCCGTGCACATTTAATTACGCCTCATAAAGGTAACAAAAGACATGGGCCGCTCCTGGGGAAGCACCGTTTGGAAATCGGAAGGGGAGACAGCAACAAGACAAAGGCAAGGAGCCGGACAGCTGCCGGGTTTACAGGTTGACCTCTGCAAGAAGCTTCAAAAGAGGCCAAATTTGTCTACACATGTCCTTGAGACCGGGCCCAATGAGCAAGGAGCAGCTCTGTACCTGAGAATCAAAGGACCTCGAGTTGTCTTCTATTATACTGCAAAGGGCCTACAGCCGTTAATGGTGAACAGCAGAAGCGCTGGCAGGATAAAAGGCATAGCTGTTTTCAAGCAAGTACCAGATTTATCAGCTTGTTTGAGGAAAAGAGGGACTTTGTTACGGGGACAGCAACAACAACGACAACAACAGCAGCACAGGAAAAGGATTGTAAAGTTGCCTGGCGGTGCGACTTGCTCCACTTCCTCTGCGCCTCAAAGCAGCCAATGCAGAGAGCTCATCACACTCAGCCAAGAGCATGAAACACACATTACCCACCGACTGAGTGAGAGGCTGACCTATGACATCAGTAGCACCTGGAGGTATTCAAAAGACCTTGGATGGTTGACATTTTCAGCTGAGGGAAAATTAAGAAAAAACACGAGCCTATGGGGACGATGCACATGTTTAGGAAATACCAATGCACGAGTAGAGATGACAGACGAAAGAACTGTGTTTCATTGTCACAGTATGTCCCATTGTCTGACAATTTGGGGGCTGCCAAATGCCGCAGAAAATATCGCTGGTCACTTCCATTTGGACCATCACATGCTGTCCGGCGCAGTTAATAACACAGTCAGGTTGGAGGGAACTGTCATGCAATATAAAAAGTGAGGGTGGGGGGGAAAAAAGTATTTTGTTTCGCCAACACCTCCATTTCCCTTTACAGCTGCTTGCCTTGAGCATCTCTTTGCGTTATTTATAACCTTAAATGTTAAAAACAGAGACGTCTCTGCAGTGTGCGTTAAAAGAAAGCCTGCCAAATGCTTCCTCCTCTCCTTTTGGGTGTAGGGGGAGTGTTTTATGGCAAGTCCCTTGTCAGGCCTGAGATGTAGATCCAAGTGCCACAGGGACGAGCATAAATTCTCCATCTCCCGCTGTGGACTACAAAATGGTGGAGCTCAGGGAGTGTCCTTGAAGTATCACATCACTTGCTTGGTGTCATCTGTTATATAGTAATGACATGTCCTCTGAAGAATCCACGTCTCTCGTGGCCCATTAAAGTCTTTCTGAATGACAAAACGACTGGCCTCCCTGTCAGATGATTGTGTGAAAAAAGTATAAATAACAAACTTATAGAGTTAATGGTTTGTTCTAGTTTTAGGAACAATCTGCTCGAACCAACAACTTAAAGTTGAATGTAAAGCGCAATGGTTGGATCAGAATCAAATTGTGAAGAAGCCAATCTAGTGTGAGAAACAATGTGAAGATGTTCCAGTAGCCTACTCCTGGCCCCAAAAGACCTGCAGAATGTTAGGAGTGTTGTTTTTCAGTTCACAAGCACAACCCCCCTTTCATAATTCTTGAAGCCTCTCTCACAGGGCAGCTTAAGTCTCAGCGTTTAAGCCAATTTGGATAAGCTCCACATTTTAAACAGGTCCAATTGGGATTTACAATATATTTGGGCTGTCACAACCTATGCAAAGTTTGAACGACATTTTTAACTAAATACATTTTGTTTTAATGTATTTTATCATGACTGTAATCCTTGTGGCTCACAAGTGCAGTGTTTTTTAACCTCTCTTGTTTATTCCTGGCTTGCAGTCACGCACAAAATAAATCTCCATTTTTTCCTCTATCTGGTAACCAGACTTGAGGTGGCACAAGGTATTAGTCTCATGATGCTGGGTTTGTCATGTCTTCCCCAGCTGTGATCTGCCCCAACTCTTCCCTTACAAATAGCTGGAGGATTTTTCACCCTCTTATCACATTTGCCAAGCAGGCCTGTTTCTTATCAGCTTTTCCCTACAGATAAATGGGTTTTTGAAGACGGGAATAAGAGAGGTTTTTGCAAACTAATTCCAGAGTCCCATCTGTGAAAGATTACAGATAGGTGCTGGAAGGCAGAGAAATATATAAATCTTTTAATATGTAGGTGCTAGGAGTATCAGGTTAATGAATATTTTAGTGTAACAATGTCATTTCCTCGTAATGCCTAAGAGCTAACAGGTAATAAGAAGTGTTAATGGAGTGAGAACATTACATATGTGGTGACTTTTGTTATTGACCACATTGGTTACACTTCCTCTTTTACGCAGGTCCGCATGATCGAAATTGACATCTACAACATAACTAGCGAGTGAAACTCTAGAAGTCATTCTTTATGCATGGAAAATGACATCTGGAAAGGATAATTCCGAATTAAAAAATGAAATCAAAGTTTAACAGAGTACAATAGAAATGTTTTAAACTAAAAAAAAAAATCACGTAGCAAATACATTTTCTAAAGTAATAGCGCCATTCACACAAAATAAAAACCTATAACACAAATGGTGGGTGTTCAATGAAATGAATGTATTAAAATATTTCAATTCCTTTTTTGTGTGTAAAATATTTGGTGTGTTTTTTGGGGGGGATGGCTCAAAAACAAGCAATTTTGTCAGTGGACCAAAACCATGCTCTTTTAATATTAAAATTCGATATGCTTATATGGGTAAATAAAAAGCTGATATAATGCAACATAATATAATATAATATATGCCAAAACCTGCATGACTGAAGGCAAATATGAGCATTTAAAAAATGAGGTTGTGATTCACAAATAAACCAGTGTCTATGGTTTGTATTTTAGTTGTATAACGCATCATTATAATCTGCATTATATGACGAAGTCTGATGATGGTTTAAAATATAACACAATAAGTAATGGAACTGTTAAAGTGATGGTAAAAACCGAGGAGAAACAAAAACGCACAAAGCGTTTTTTTTTTTAAATGTCATTTTACGCAAACGGTAAGTTGCAACTTATTTAAATGTCATTGATGTACGGCCAAGAGTGCTGAGGGTGAATTAAAATTATTTATTTTAAAAAACAGGAAAGGAACAGGAAAAACATTTATTAAAAAAAAAAAAAAACAGGAGAATGAAGATCCCGTAAGTAATCTTTGCGAGTATATCCTATCTGCAAATATTTTTGTTCGCCTTGAAAAGCAGCGTTGACTAAAATGTGCGCCCGCCACCAACGGAGACGGCGTAAACACCACAATGTACAAATCATGAAGATTAATTTATGGGAGGGGAAAAATACCTCGGCAGTCTATTTAAGATATGTACGACGTCGGACGGTTTGTTAACAAATAATAGAAAACCTTACCGAGTCTAGTGCGCTGAGAGTGGTAGTGAAGGATATCCAAACCCAGACTGCAGGGAACACGAACGCGCAGACATGAAGAGATTCACGCAAACAAAATGGATTAATCCAATTTGGACCAAAATAGGATGACTGATCGAAGGTCGGACGATGCAGAAAACTATCACATGAATAAAGTGATGGCAGCGCTTTCGTCCGTCTCTCAAAAACTGAAAGAGATCGTTGACAATAGAAAAATCACAATTCCCTTTTTTCTTTTCTTTTTTTTTCCTTGACGAAAGTTCTGCTAGACTATGGTCTGAGAAAACACCGTGGATCTGGTCCTGTCTCTTGATCTTCTGTGTAGGACTATCCAGTCGGGATAGGCAAACACGCCGATGACAGATAGTCCGCAAATAGACTCCCCAAGTCGGTCTCAATCAGACATTATGACGCAGTGTACATCCAATAGCCAAATAAATGCCATCATGGTCATAGCGAGTGTCATTGGACCGGTATCCAGAAGGTCCAGCCGCCATGGAACACACATGAAGTCCCGAAAAAATTTGCAGACTGCGCTCGCCCACCGACTTCAGCTCAACGACGGTGAGAGACTGACTACGGACCGCTGAGCGTCAGAACTGACGCTGCGCGTGACCGTGCGCAGGCTCGAGCGAGCGACAGAGAGAGAGAGAGAGAGAGCGAGAGAGAGAGAAGCAGCTGTTGCATGACAAGACCAGAGCAACCAATGCCTGAGCAGTTGATCTGATCACAAATATGGAGGTTTTTGAATTTCTACAAATCTAGGTATTCAATCTTGTAACAATTTGCTTGACGGAATTATTTTCACTATTATTTAGTCTTGTTTACAATGAAATAACATGAGTTTTATTATATACTATGTGTGCAGCATATGTGTGTAGTTTGCATGTTCTCCCCATCCTGCGTGGGTTTCTTCCCACATTCCAAAAATATGCATGATAGGCTGACTGACCTCTCCAAATTGTCCATAGGTGTGATTTGTGAGCGTGGATGGTTTGTCTATGTGTGCCTTGCAATTGGCTGGCAACCAGTTAAGGGTGTACTCCGCCTGCAGCCTCATGACAGCTGGGATAGGCTCCAGCATGCCCACAACCCTCTTGAGTTTAGATAACTGATTGATAGATCGATGGGATCTATTGTATTGTATAAACACTGTATGCCCAGCTCATCTAACAATTGACATGCGTTTTCTCTATTGTGTTTGGCTTGGCTAAAATCATGGCTTTATAGAAAAGAAAAACACCTGATCAATGCTAAATACAATTTACAATGGTTTGTTATATCTTTTTGCGATCAATATACAGTGGAGTCTCGGTTTTCAACCACAATCCATTCCAGAAGGCTGTTCGAGAAGTGAATCGTTCGAATTCCGTATCATGTTTTCCCATTACAAATAATGGGACAAAAATTAATCGTTCCAAGCAAAAACAAAACAAAACAAAAAAACGCCTTTTTTAAGCATTTTTTCATTTGCGCATTTTTGTCCGCGCAACCGCAGCGCACCGCCGAACGCGCAACTGTAGCGCGTCACCCACCGCGCAACTGCACCGCGCAACTGCACCGCGCTGGTCGCATTATTGTGACAGAGCCGTCACTGAAACCTAGAAAATATTTTTAAAGTCCTGATGTACTTTCCAAAATTTAAGTGGACCTAAGTGCGCAGGGAGCTTAATTTTGTCCGATCGCGCAACTGCAGCGCACCGCCGAACGCGCAAACGTAGCGCGTCGCCGACCGCGCAACTGCACCGCGCTGATCGCATTATTGTGACAGAGCCGTCGCTGAAATTTAGAAAATATTTTTGAAGTCCTGATGTACTTTCCAAAATTTAAGTGGACCTCAGTGCGCAGGGAGCTTAATTTGACTGTACTACTACCATTCAAAGGTCACCAATACAATTTAGTGTTTTTCATGAAAACTAACATAATTGCAAAGTTTTCAAGAGTTTTAAATAGCAAACACAATGGACCATTAGAACACTGGAGGGATGGTTGCTAGAAATGGGCTTTTATACACCTATGTAGATATAGTATTAAAAACCAGACGTTTGCAGTTAGAATAGTCATTTACCACATTAACAATATATATATAGCGTGTATTCCTCATTTGTTTAATGTTATCCTCATTGAAAAAATGGTGATTTTATTTTAAAAATAAGGACATTTCTAATTGACCCCAAACTTTTGAACGATAGTGTACATTTAAGTTATTTGACAGCTGATGGCATGGAAAATGTTTTATAGCAAGTCTAAAGTCAAGTTGAGAACAAAGACAAAATTTGGCTCCTCCCCACAGTTTTCGCGTGGGTTTGATTGCAGGATAAAAATGTAGCTGCTTTGTATGCGCTACACCGGTAAAATAAAAATTATGAACTTCATTAGTCAATCAGGTGGCCAGTGACTGTTATAAAACCATGGCTGACGCCAAATAGGCTACTATTTCTATCTTGGTTAACGGTATTATGAGTAAGTTCTATGGTGAAAGCTCATCATGTACCTGTATACCCAGCTGGGGATAGGGCTTGAGTGTATTTTGTGTCCCAGCTTTCCGCTTCATGCCCATTCAGTATTGACACTGATGCTACCGTTCTCATTCAGGAGAACACTTAATCTCACATAAGACTGTGCTTACTGACTTGATCTTGAGGCCTGATCCAAATATGAGCCTTGTGGAAATAGCATCTGCCATAGTACAGCAGTGTCCGAAAATAGAAGCCTGAACAGTAGCAAGTGGAGACAGAAGTATCTCAACCCGAATGGATGATGATAAGAAATGTTAAATTATATCAATATTCTTTGCAGTGTGTAGTTGTTACTACTTACAGCTATCAAACTGTCCATAAAATGCCTGCAAACCTTGGGAGGATAAGCAGTTTGGAAAACGAATGAATGAATACGAGTAAAAATTGCCTTGGAGACCTTACAATGGCTCAAAGAAAAAGTAACACTTCACAAATCTTACAAAAGTTCTAATCTGACCAGTTTTGTGTACACTATATATTTTTTTTAAGAACAGGCAATATATATATTTTATCACTCCATCCAACGGGGGCATTTAAGTGCTCGAAACCTTTCATTTTAACCCCAGCTATTTCCCCTTTGAACCCTGACTATTCTAAATAATGAGGGTGGAGAGGCACAACATAGATGTCACTACGGGAACCGAACAGTCATGTTTTATTCCATTTCTCCAGCTGTATGTTGTAAAATCTATCTGGAGAGGGCCTTCCAGAATCCATGATTTATTCATTACAGGGGCTCAAGTAGCCTCGTCCAATGAAGTGAGAATGAGCACCTTTTCAATGAATACCATTCTTCAATATGGACAATACTGTATTTGAAGGCCATCCATTGACGCGCTGGCGTACTTCAGAATACAAGTAGTGCCACTGCAAACAAAGACCGAGGATTTCAGACACTGTGGCAGACTCAAAAGATGAAAGCGAAATTTTCGATACTTTCTGAAAACATTGCAGTGGCTGGGTGAATAAGTAGGTTTTCTTTTATTCTGCAGGCATATTTCCAAACACATTGCATATAAAAGGTACCCAGGCAGGTCCTTCAGAACCTTTGTGGAAGTAGTGCTCATCAAAGCCCTCCCAACAAATGTTTCTGAAGGTTCCTGTTCGACATGAAAAGTCGTCCTGATTGATCGAGGCTGTGTAGAACAAAAAGCACCCTCCGCCAGGCACATTAAAAATGAATTTTCTCAGCGATTCAAAGGGCTGCACTGCTGGGGCAGAGGGAGATGAGAGCTGCTAACATGCTAGTTTGCCTCAGGAGCGCCTCTAGCATCGCGTCCCAGATGATCCATCCGTCAGCCTTCAAGCTTGCAGAGGTGAGTGACTGTTTGAAGGCTCTCCTGGCTACTTTATCCAGAGGCTCACCAATCCAATATTGGTTGTTGCCGAAGATAATTACTCTCCATTGATGCTAGGGCTACCCTGGGCCAGCTGCAAACATTTGCATCGCCCAACGCCGCTGATCGATGAGGAACGAAAAGCAGTCGGGAGCTGATAACAGTGTATAAATTGACCAGCATTTGTAGGAGGGATGTTATGCTTTCTCTGTCTTTTATTCTCAGACCCCTCATCCCCATCTGCCTTCCCCTCACCCATCCCTTACATTCAGTGAACAAGCTAAAGAATGGCTTCCACTGATAGAATCAGCAAGGACATTGCTGTCTTTATTCTTCCACCAAAAGGATGGATGTGTCACCTTGACATTCTTTATCTTGCTCGCAGCAAAGACGAGAGAAAATGTGCAAACAAGATCCTGCATTTGATACACAATTGTTTATGGACCTATGGATTTTATTTCATGTTTAGAAGATTGACAGAAGCAAAAGCTACAGTTTGCTGTTCTTGTGGAGTAAACATACAAACAGATGCCACATTCTTGCTTGGCATTTTATCTGATGTGTATCCATAGGGGAATAATTTACACAGAGAAATAAAAAGATGTCAATTGGAATGTAAAAAGGTGGATCTTAAAGTAATTTATGGGCACTTAACAGCGTGCCTGTAATAACAAGGTGATATGCCTCATCGTAAGGTTGCTTTCATCAGGGACGGACTTGTCACTTGCATCAAAGTTCCGGAGATATGCAGGTCAAACAAAGCATGGCGATAAATAAGAGAAAACTCCAAGCAATATTCTGAGCCATCTCGCATCTCTCTCCCTGCTTAAGATGTGAAGCATAAAATGGAAAACAAGTGACATTTTCCCCCTGTAATAAAATTCCCATTCCTTTAACAAGATAAAAGTGAATTGTGCTGGTACTCAGAGAGTGTGAAAGACGTTCGGAGATGAATTTTTCATGCACATTGATAATTCAGTACAGACTGGCACCGGTTTATTAACATTCTATGACTTGCTCTCTGAGAATAATAACTCTATAATCTGAGGCTCTTTGGAAGAAATCGCTGTAACTGTCAGGGTGTTTAAGTTCATAAAAAAGCCCATTAGGAAACGGAAATTTCTGATGAAAATAAAGATAAACTGGGCACATGGTAAAAACGGTTAATGTCTGAACCTGTAGTAAGCCACCAGAAAATGAACAATGCTAACCAAGAGATAGCTGTAAATAAGAGCAACTGCTAACATCTAACGAGTCCTAAAAATCAAGATAACAACAACTCCTAGGTAACCCCTCGATTCGTCTTGCATGACAGAGAAAAGTATAATCAAGAGAAAACAAATGTACTTCAGTAGCAAAGGTTGAACCATGGTCTTAATATTTCCTGCCAAGAGAAAAGACGGTGTTTCTAGCAGAGTGAGCTCGGGGTTATCACCACAAAGACTTAATCCACTAAGAGACACATGCCGGGTCTCCAAAGTGCATTTGTTGCACGGCCTGAGGTTTAACAACTGACATTATAACTCCATATCTCATCATTACCCCACAGTATGACAACACTGCTGAAAAAGGGGTCAACTTGGGAGGGTATAGTGCTGAAAGGAAGCGCAACGGTTGAAAGCATACATGCTACATGCAATCGACGAGTATTTCCTAGTTGTACTTATGGCATGAAAACAGCAATTTATAAGCTGCTGTGAAGGTCTGAATGTGGATACAAGAGCTCACAGGAGTGCGTCAGACTAGAGTCAGGCATGGAAATGCACCTGCGTTCATGAATGGTCCAAGGTTAGCTCTTTAGCCCCAGTCATCACAGGATATATAAGAATGCAAGAGGCAGATGCTTTGATAGATTTATCGTAACTGGGGGAGGGTCTCTTGGTTCCCCACTGCATTGTACGCTAACTCTCTCCCGTGCTAGGGAAGAGTATAATAAGACCTCTTGAGAAAAAATGTTGGGAGGGGAAAAAGAACCAACCAGGCTTGAAAAAATGACAAAAACAACGACATCTGATTGCACCGGTACCTTATTAACATATCTATTCAGCAGCAGAGGATGCCACTGGTTCCAATTCAGCCAGACACAGCTGCTGGGATTTTCATTATGACTTTATGATTCAATCAATTATGGCTCTAAAAACTATAGCTTAATTAACTGCATGCACCAGTGGTGGCTTTTCACAGAATCCATTCAGGAGTACTAGAAAAACAAAATGGCTGGTGTCTCACGGTTAAAATACACACGGGATGGTGGTGGATAGATTAACCATGCCCTATGCAATTTTATTGATTCATGTTGATCTCCTAAGGGATTTGGAACAGAGATATTGTGCTTTTTGTTGTTTGTGTGTATATGGCATTTCTTTCTTGCTGAAATGCTGCAGCTGTTTCTGGACCTGGTTTGACATTCGCCCATTTTGAAACTAAATAAATTAAGATAAGTAATAAGTAATGTAAGTAATGGATTAAGCAAGGGTTTTAAACTTTCAATTTACAAAGACTGTCGCGAGGAAAGTGAGTAATTATGCTTTTGAGGTCCAGGGTTGGGCTCCAGTTGCTAAATGTGACACAACAGAAATAGAAATTAGGTAATCTAATAGTATCAAGTCAGGAGTGGAATCAAGCCATCACTTGGCATTCGTTGAAAAATACAAATCCAAAAACAAATTAGTTGAAACTGAATTAAGAATGCAATATTATCATCTCCAAATACAATTTTCACCAGTTAGATTTTTTTATGTAATTAAGGGAAAGACGCCAGCCTGGTACTGCAGTCACATGGTCTATTAGGAAAGCTGGAGGAAAACAACCAACACGTCTGTAACTGTAAGTGCAGTCAGTTGAAGTAAGAAGCCTGCGAAACCAAGTGTCAAAGATAAAATGAATATATGGCATAGTTGGTAGGCTGGAATTTCATGGTCATTAAATAAGCAATGAGCGTCAAAAACCGCCCAATGAAGTTATTCACTGTAGTCAACGTATAAACGGAATTCTGTGAATCACTCTTTTCATTCCATCGCTTTATGGGCACCCACGTTTGGTATATTCCTGAAGAAATCTTCGTTCATGCTAAATGCTTCAAATACAAAATTTTATATATTCAAAGACCAAAATGGCAAAGACAATATTTACATGTCAACATGCAATTGCCAGTATTTATTATCCCTATAATATTTCTGTGTATTTGGACACCAAGCATATACTGCATAAACGGTAAATTTAACGAAATAATCCAATTAATTCCACTTTTAAAACGATGCATGTGGTGAACCATGATGTGGCGGACCTTTTCAGCACGACATGTTTCAAAGAAAAAAATGTTTACATGAAACGCACAAACTACAGTGAACTACTTCTACTATTATATATTTATATATTTGTATTTTGTTTCTTGTAAATTACTTCAGGAAACAACAGCAAGGGAGATCAAGTTTAACTTCCAGCCTAGTTATTAAACAAAGTCTGGAAAGAGTCACCTAAAATTAGTTACGACATTAACACCACTCACATGGTTTCCATTTTAGCCCATAACAGTGTGTGTCGCTTCCTTAAATCCAATATTCTTAGCCAGAGGACCCTTGCCCCCTAAACTAATGGCTTCAACACAAGGGGTTACGGTTCTCCTCACCCTGAATATCTTAACCTACAAAGAACCTGAAAAGAAAATGTTCACTCAGCATATTCTTCTAAAACTCCATTTTTTTGTAGACTCTTAAATTTTCATGAATTTGAATTAATTTTGATGGTGACGTCTGCTTATCTTTAGAGTCTTTGTGCACGTCATACGGATTAGGTACTTTAGCTCAGGCAGCTCAACCATGATGCCCGGAAAAGCTTATTCTCATCACATTCATCTGGCCACAAGCCCTCTGACTTCTGTCCTCTCATGGGATATCAACATCACTCCTCCCATTACCCAAAGTGGTCTGCCCCGGCCCTCCGTTTCCAGAGCCAGGAAAGATTTGTGTATCCTCAATGCTAATCATAGCAGTATATCCCAGAGACAGAAGCTGACTGTCTTAAACATTACTTATAGATTGATAATGTCGTCTGTCATCGAATTTCTCTAGGCCCTGTACACTGAACATAGAGTCATTTCTTAGCTTTATTTGATGGACTAAAAAGATTGTGACGCAAACAGTCATAAACTTAGAATAAGACAATATGCCTCGTGTGTTCAAATGTGAGATGATTGTAATCCAATTGAGTTTATTACTTGTTTCCCCCTCCTCAAAGACAAAACGACACAATGCGCTCTCCCCATTGGACCTTTCCACATTGGAAATTATCTAAATTAAATAACGCAGAAATGGCTGAATTTAGTACATGCTGCATTGCATTACACTTAAGTGGAACAGAAAAGGAGGGGAAATACAGACAAACATGATTTGCTGTAAAACAAGAAGAACATATTTGGCCCAATATAGAAAAAGTAGCAATTGCATTCCACTGTAAACATCAGTAAAAATGTATGCGAGGATATTTTTAATTGTAATTAAAAATAAGTCAAATGGTTCCATGGTGAGATTTGGTTGAACCTTGGTTGCAAAGGTATTGGGAATTGATTAGAAGTCTACAGTAACTTCGAGACACAGAATGGGATGCAGAGTTAAGGTTGACTAAGGAAACGAGAAACATCAACAAACACTACTGGATCCCTCACTTTCACAGTAATTTCTCCTTCAGAGGGGCTCTGGAAACAGTAAATCCACTGTCAAGGAATGGGGTCTCTCAAGCTGTGGCGACCCACCAACTGGTTGTCCTCATTGAGCCTCTCCATCTGTGATCTTTACCAATTGAGCTCAAGAGGCTGTGCTCCCCTGGCCCCGAGCTGCCACCAAGGCGAGCCTCTCGGCTAATGCCTGCAATGCTAATCGGCCTGGAAGCCCCCTGTCAACCATTCAGTCTTAGGGTCACATATGGAAGTGACTAGACCTGTTCTAAATCACCAGGGGAGCTTCATAAATCTTTTGGCTGTTTCCTAAGATAATGATTCGGGAAAACCATCTCTCATCCCATGTTGTGTCTGACACTAGTGACACCAATTTTCTCTGTCTCCCTCTCCCTGCCTAACGGGAAGTAGATATCCTTGATAATAGTGGTAACAAAATTGCTCTCTCAACAGCCCCAGGCTTTGGTCCCAGGGAGATTTCATTGAGGGAAACGTTGCTACTGAGTTCTAGAAAAGGTCGACCAACACTGCATGCAGCGGTTCAGTGGTGGATGTCAAAACAGAGCTCCTTGCACTACGCTTGACTTGACAGACAACATAAACATACCAGTGGTCAAACTTTATGTACATTAACTGAATTTCTCCCAAGTGTCTTGCCTGTTTTTATCTGTTGAGGGTGGAATCCAGGAGACAGATTGTGAAGACAGTAAATCCGATATGTTCCTACAAAAGAACAAACATCCCTTTATACGGACGGTTTACAAGTCCATATGTATTTTCGATTCAGAATTTATTTAGTGAGGAGGTCCATAACACTCCAGAGGGAACCGTATGCCTCGCTTCCCCCTCTCCACCTCTAAGACTAGATTTATGTTGGACAACAACAGATACGAAACTCATGTGTATCCCACAGGACCCTGGCCGTGAATCTTACAAGATTCAATCCAAGTGCATGATGTGAAACTGGAAAATGGGAGGGGAGAAACAAAATAACCAAAATCACTCTGCCAAATAAAATATAACCGAGGTGCTAAAATCTGTGAACAATTACAGAATTTGTGGCAAGGCTTTTGGCAGTGACACATGTAAGACAGTCCATAATCTTGAGGAGAAGAAACACAATTGAGGGGCTAAGGCCAAGGGAAGCCAAGAGGAATTGATGGTGCAAAGCTTAGGCACTTGTCCAAGGTGAAGACACATGGAGCTCCACGGTGAATACTGAGCTCCAGCCCAGGCTCACATACAACATGATCTGGGCTTAACATAGTCAATACATTCCATCCATTCTGGCATTGTCTTGTCTGACATGTTGAAGGATGTGAGGAAGTCGGGTGCAGACAAAGGCCTCTCCCGGCTGACCCATTAGCTGAGGAGAGCGATGTCCTGAGCGTTGGAGCATGTCCCCTGCTCTGGGGTCGGGGCTGTTTTATTAATGAGCCAATCCAATGAGTGCAAGCTTGGGCTGCTAGGGAGCACCTTGGGCGGCAAGCCCGGTGAGTGAATGTGGCTGGGAGTCATTCCTGCTGGGACCGCAGTCAGTGCGGTACTCCCTGGTGAGCCATGGTGGAGGCATTTTTGACAAATGGACTACTTTAGCAGGGCTGTGCCTGGGGATCTGGGCTCACGTGTTAGCTCATGGATGGTTTACCTGCACACTTATTCATCTACACTGCCTCCTCTGCACACAGACAGCAACTGATAATGAGGCCCCATACAGATGAATTGATGGACCAGGCACTCAAAGACACACAAATGTGCAAGCACTGTGCCTAAGACGGGTGATGCTGGGGGGCTGAGGCGGATGGTAGATAGAATCGTGCCATTGGAATCACTATTGTGATAGATGAGAACGCAAATTGGCAACCTTCACAACCTTCTCCAGTGCAAACGGTGACATGTAGACTAAAATATAAGCTTCGGTCATGTGGGTGAATTTTATTCTGCACATCAAAATGAGAGAGGCTATGAGAGGACGCCTGTGTTTCTGGCAGAATTTTTTAAACTTCAAAATATCAAATATTTCTTTTCTGAAGGACCACAAATCCTTTATTCTAGTGAGGTGGCAAATACCAAGGTATGAGACAAGCTTTGCAACAAATCTGTGAGTGTAAACAGGGAGCTGAGTGCATTTATGTTTTTTTTTGTAATGTGATGCAGGATTGTGACAAATTCCAAAGCAAGTCTCTCACGAGTGGCACTGCTTTGGTGTCAACACCGAGCGGCTGTCTACATGTGATGGAGCCAAGTTTTGCTGAGCACCACAGCCTCCCATGGGACATGTGCCGAACAAGATGTTGCCTGTCAAGCGGGGAGCATTTGAAAATAAATAACATCAATGATGATTTCAGTTTACTTCTCTGGAACAAGTGTGCTTTGAGAAGTGATGCCATCACTCTGCTGGGACGCAATTGCTCCTCTTCACCCCCCTCTCTGTTTTCGTGGTGGTGGGGGGATGGGAGGGCGTAGGGAGCCGCTACTCTGTTTTCGCTTGAAATCCGACATCAAAAGCTTTGAATATCTATCCTAATAGACTGCTCAGTGAGACTTGCCCGTTAAGGTCAACGTAATAATGGTAGATTATTCAGTCTCATGCTAACTAATTAACTAATTCTGTATCTGCTCTTAAATGGCACTTTACTGGCAACACAATGGAGAACAAAGGCCAAAATAGTACTGCAATGATGGTGAAACAACTTAAAAAAAATCTAAATAAATTATAGCGCAAAGGTAAGGTTCTCACATGTTTTTGGGATTATGTAGTAAAACGCCTTTCTTCAAATTGTACCTTGCCTCTCGCCCAAAGACAGCTGGGCTAGGCTCTAGCATGTTTGGAGAATGAATGAAATATGTTTCTGATTTCTATTTGTCATGGGGAACATTAGTTTGACAATCCGAAAAAGAGAGATAATTTATGATCCAACAATCTCCCAGAAGGAAATGTGTTTGAGTTCTAAGGTCCCACTATAAGTATACTTCAGACTGAATCCTCTTAAAAGTTATTTTATTGGATTTTGTAGTCCTAAGGCAGCGATATGAGATGTCAAACAGCAATACTTCAACAAGAACAATTTGTCAGCTTGACCTGGAACTAAAAAAAAAGAACCTCAAGCACGAAGACAGGTAAAAAGCATGTGCGCATATAGCTGATGCCAATGCCGTTATTTTGGCCCCAACCAGCCTGGACTGATCAGTCTCAAATAAGTCCAAAGAGCATTTGTTACACAAAGAGTTTCATCTTTGCTCCATAAGAAGAAACATCTGTTCTATCTGACCACATCTCCAGTCAATCTTAGGTCAAGAGTCGAGAACAAATGTGTGGTGAGCACATGTGTCTGTCTGCCATTAATCCCGCCAGAGATTACATATCAGAATGTTCTTTTGGCAGTACCCCAAAAAGAAAAAGGGAAGGCGTAAGGAAAAAAGAAATCTTCCAAGTATGGAGGCTTGATCCAAGGCATCATAAATTGCTTGCAGTGTGTTCATCTCTTGAAGACTGAGGGCAATCTCAAGAGTATGGAAGTTGTGATTAGGCGCAAGAGGTGTATTAAATACAGTGTGAGTGCTTGATATGAAGATATGTTGATGTGTGGAAAGGGATTGGGCTTGGTGATTGTGTAGATGCATCTTGTTTGAAAGCATGGCCTGCTATAGTCTATTTGGCTTGGAAAACTAGGGCAAGACAAATGTATAAATTCATTTACCTGTGAGCATGATTGTTTGTGCCACAGCCTTTAACCATCCCAAGACATCCTTTCCATTTTTATACTATTCCCTAGCCGTCCATCTTATGGCGAATCAACCTCTTGCTGTGCACTACACAGCCACATGCTGTCAATGCCTCCATGTTTCCTTCTTACTCACTCGTAGAGGATCTGGCTTTGATTGGAGACTAGTCTGCAGGACAATCGATGGCCATTTAAAGGCCCCTAATCAAGGGCAGAGTGTATGAAGGAAAGAAAATCTCCATAATGGTTTTTGGCTACTGTCCTGCAAGTTTGTCCCTCTTATTCTGCCTTTGCATGCTCACTCAAAAGATCAGGTTTCATTAAACACATAAGAAGGATCTTTGTGGGTTACCTATTGGCCAGCGAGACAATACTCTAATATGGGACCTACTATATGGAAAAAAACAGTTCAGCTGCTGCTTTACAGAACTTCCCAATTCACGACAATCACAGGACACCTCAGATCTGAGAAAACCAACCTTGAAGTACAATACATGAAAAGTGGGTAAGGGGGTGTCTTGCGTTATCCTGAGTATCAACGCCAGAAAGCAAAGCAGCCTCGTGTCATTTGTGGCTGGGCTAAGCTTTTTATAATATGCCCTCTCCGTTGGAGTCATGTCGTGAGAAGGTGGGTTAATGAGCGCCAGTGACTGCTATCGTCCCCAACGGTGCCAAGGCTCCCGGCCTTTATAAAAGAATCATATCCTTTCCTCCTAATTAAAAGGCAATGCTTTTACCTGGCGGTTGACCCTTCTGAACCTGCTTCCCATCTCCTTCTAACAATCAAGCCACTACTCTCATCAATTCACATTCTGTCCGTCTGATGACTTCTTTCCTCTCACTTGAGCTCCCAAGAGATATTGGGCGAAGAAAACCCCCAAAAAGCCTTGTCCGCTTCAGAAATGAGGAAATATACTTTAATAAGACGCAAGGTAAACTAGTGACATCCTTTCTTATCTCTCTTATGGCTATGTTAAATTGATTTATTTTCACTGAATGTGATCTTCATTGTTCTGTTAGGTTCAATATTAATATGGAAGCTTTACTTGCATGATTACAGAAGTACATTAAGGTGCATTGCCCCCCCCCCCCATCAAGTGTTCCTCCATCCCTTGCATTACCTTCCCTTTGAAGGAAGATACACCAGAATAGCCACAGCAAACATTATTAATGAATTTGTGAGGGGCTATTTTTTTATTTATGTGGAGCTCAGCAACTTTACAGTCCTATTGCCGACCTCCGATTATGGCATTCCTCTCCCTCTCATTGTAAAACAGAAAAATTCTCAGTGCTTCGCTTGTGTCCCCATCTTTTCGTGGCAGGATTGCAACAGGGAGGGGAATGGAGGTTTGATGATGGGAGGTGGTGCTGGTTTGTAATTTGTGCAGGGGATTTAGACATTACAGAGGAAAAAGGGCTCTCTTGGGACTAGGCAGTTGATCAGCCATGGCCCCGGTGGAGCAAGCTAGACAAATAACAAATGACAGCTCTGTGATTAAATCAAACCTTCTCCTTTAAGTGTTGAAGTATCTGCCTGTCACTAACAATCTAGGGCTTGTTAAAGCCCCCTTCCCCCTCCTCCCCGACTTAAGTGCCCTGCCTCCTCTCCCGCTGCGGTGTCCCATCAAGCTCTTGTCCCCTCCTCATCCTCGACCCTCCCTCCTCTATTTTCCTCTACTACCCCCAAAACACATCAATCAAACAGCTCCCTCTGGACAACCTCCCACCTCCTCCCTCCATACTCCTGGCTAGCCATCGATTCTCAGGAGAATTATTATAGCACACACACAGACACGGACACACATGCTCGATGCAGTAAATTAAGTTGTTTTGCATAGCGTTTAGAAATTCACGCAATAATAATCTCAGACCTAATGCAGTGATACAAACGCATATATAGCAAGCTTAATTGCATTGGGGTGACATCAAATCTAAACAGTGCTGTTGTAGTTCAAAAAACACGTCTGAGCCGATCTAGTTTTTCTCCTCCTGACAAACCAATAAAAATAGCAATATACCAAAGGTATGTGCTCGTTGGCGAGAAAGATCTGCTGACCTGCCACAAATTTTATTGTGTGATAGGGCAAATGGTCTATGGGTGGGTCCATATATACTCTTCACAATGAAACCAACAGTCCCAGGGATACAAGCATTTATAGCAAGCACCATGATCGTCAGAACAAATGACAAACAGGAGGAGCGAGAAGTGAGCTGACCTTATAAAATGTCTAGCTGCTCTGCTGCCTGTTGGCCAAGCTGTTGATGTCTGCACAGAGCTATGATTTAAGGCTAAATTAGTATTCATCACAGCAGTCACAAGCCATTAATCTAATATCGCCAACATGAAATGATATGCAAATTGCTGCCATTGTAATGCCACATCATGCCTCGGTGCTTCAAAATGGCCACTGCCTCAAAATGTACCTTCAAGCTTGAAGCATGGAAAATAAATATAGGCATTATGTTACACATATACATGCAAAAATGCCTCGTATGGAATATAAGGCGATTTGAAAAAGAGACATCGTAACTTACCATTAGCATCAACAACGACTGGGGCTCTATCGTTTTCTAAATTAACTTATTTTTATTTTTTTTATTTAATAGTGATATAGTGTGATATATCTTGCATTGTAACTGAGCATGGGAGTGCATGTGCAGTCAAACAGAACATTGACACGGTATTGGACTGGACTGTAAGTCGTCACTCATTCTTAACTACTAGAAACAAATGCCACCGTTGGCTTTACATGCACATGAAAATAACACAACAGACTTCCTGAAATGACATGATACGCATGTACATATGAGGCTTGTCTTAGACAAAACAATTTTGAGAGACAGAGAGAGAATAAATTATAGGCTTGACAGGATGGATATAAAATAATAACATTGGATTTTAGCAAGGAAGAGAGGAAATTTGGGAGTTTTAAAATATAAGTAACTGCAGGCCTGAATCACAATCAAGAAACAACATGCATACATAAAGTATGCAAGGCACCAGCACCGTTTTGAGGTTGAAATCAAGGTCTGCGATTGTATCAGGTGCTCAGGAGAGACGGACCACAACGAAGGTCCAGGGAGAGCAATTAACACAAACGAAGCGGCCGTGTCATTAGCTAGTCTTTATTAGCCCCGGCGATCGGTTCAGAGGCCATTAGTCTCCTGTGATCAGACATGTCCCTGGTCGACTCGAGCCATTACTGCAGTTCATGATGTCGCCTGTCTAGTAACTCAAAGTCAATGCTTGGCTCTAATATTTATTAACATCACAATAGTAAACTAATGATGATTTCTACTTGATGCCGTAAAGAGGTCCCATTTTGCAAATCTTTGCTTATTATTGTACAAGTTTGGTGTCTTCATTTCCAACTTCAAAACATGTCCTACTGTTTTTTTTTTGTATAATTTTACTACCCGAGAAACACAAAGAAACAAGTGACCTTGCCTAAAGTAATTAGCTTCTAAATACATTAAAACCACTTTTCATGTTTTCTGTAATTAACTGCTGAATGAGAATGGTACCCTTTTTAATTTGCTTCTGCTTTGTGTTATTTGTCATAAGACCTATTTGAAGAGCAGCGTCTACACAAATACGTCTTTCGTCCTGGGAATTGTAGTATACAATGTCTTGCTCATTGTGTAACATTGCGGCTGGAGGAGGGGGGGGGGGGGGTCTCGGGGACATTTTGTTGTACACTTTTGTATCCTGCGTTGCATGCTGGGAAAGAGACACCCTGCGTGATGTTCCTTTCCCTTGCTTGGGCCCTATGAGACTTTCCTGCTAATGTTCCCCTCCTGTTTTACAGCAGTGTTTCCTGGAACAGCCCCCTACCAGTCATCAGATGCTACATTAAGGCAGCACTCTGAAGTCTTCCTTCACCACTAAGGGCCACTGATAAATAACTTATGGGAGAGAGGATTCAAAACATCTCTCCTATTACTTGTCTTGATTCATTTTTTACAGTCCCTAGAGCCCCCCCTCCATCTGTCCTGCACTTCAAACACATCTGAATGCTCTGAGATACTTTCCGTATTCTATCCTATGGGATCCATGTGAAGGCAGAGAGAGTGGGAGGGGGGGTTGTGCAAAAGAAAAGAAATGACAGCAGCAGTAGCTTTGAGTGGCACGATGTGCCAAAAGCATGTCTCCCGTCACCTTTCTTTTTGACTATTCTCCATGGAGAGAAGAAAGGAATCAAATTATGGCAGAGAGGAAGAAGGTGGGAGGGATTGTTGGAGGGAGAAATGTGTTGTGGAGGAGTCAAGGTCCCGAGCAAAGCGGTAACCTGTCAGTCAAATTACAGCACGTCCAACAACTCTAAATTTTCTCGATCGCGATTACAAATGAGTCCATTAGGCTGCCGTCTGCCTCTGAGTGTAGTATGAGGAGAGTAAATGGGAGGGGATGTTTCTTAGGTGGGAGATGGCAGTTTTCACGTCACATAATGAGCCAAACAAACAAACCAACATTTGTAATTTGATGTGACGTCGACAGTAATTGCATTTGATGCTGCAGGGAGGCGTGAAGGTGGAATTGGGCTGCGGCGGCTCAG
The DNA here is from genome assembly GCF_901709675.1 of Syngnathus acus. Classification (NCBI taxonomy): domain Eukaryota; kingdom Metazoa; phylum Chordata; class Actinopteri; order Syngnathiformes; family Syngnathidae; genus Syngnathus; species Syngnathus acus. The sequence continues at coordinate 13,081,457 of NC_051094.1, read as the reverse complement.
CTTGGAAGTGATAGTTATGGAAACTAAATTGGCCTTGCCTATTTTCTGAAGGAAGAAAATAACACTGTCTGCTTTGGGTTAGGCCATCACAATGTGTTTAAGGCAACACCCTATGAGTTTAAATTGATTTTAAATTAGCAGTGAGAGCAGGCCTAACAACACTTCTCAGCTGGGAAGAGCACAATCTGCAAATGTGTAACGTGCATTTTGATGGCTTTCACTGATCTATATTATTGAGATGATGTACCCTTGGCTTGGTGATTGCAACTAGTCACATTTAAAACAAATTGAATGTGTGTATTAGCTGGCAGATGATCAATCTAGCCAAAGGTAAAATGACAGTAGGCGGGCGACACCCTGAACTGGTTGCCAGCCAATCGCAGGGCACACAGAGACGAACAACCATTCGCACTTGCACTCGCACTCATACCTACAGGCATTCTGGAGTGCTCAATCGGCCTCCCAAGCATGTTTTTGGGATGAGGGAGGAAACCGGAGGACCTGGAGAAAACCCACACAGGCAGGGGGAGAACATGCAAACTCCACACAGGGAGGGCCGGAGGTGGAATCGAACCCGCACCCTCTAAACTGTGAGGTGGAGGTGCTAACCAGTGCAGCACCGTGCCTTATTATCATAGTCATTATTATTATTATTATTATTATTATTATTATTATTATTTAAAGCCGTCCTGTTCAGCTGCTTGGTCAGGCAGAATGTTATTTTTGGTGGTAATTTGTCTGTGCAACAGGGGCGTTTGAAATATTCTCTCTGTGGTTGTTTGTATTGTGATATTTATCTGAGATGCAGTCATACAGAACAAGCAGAGAACAATAATGAATAAAAAGCAGAACAATACAAGTATATAATTACTATAACATTACACAGTCATCTGTGAAGGAAAACAAAATGCATTGCCACACCCAGTCAGGTAGAAACACAACATGTATGTAGCAAGTAGGACAGAACAGATGCCTAAATTCTATAGGCTAGGGATGGGTAACCTTAAAGATGGAGGGGGGCAGACTTTTTTGCCAGCACAACCAGGGGGCCACATAGGAATTGACACTAGCAAAAATGTTATTTTAAATAAACCAAAACATGTCTGTTCCGCCAATGAACTAATGCTAGTATCGTAATATTGTTCATGCTAAAATACATGTGTGAAAGATCCACTCTTCATCAACAAAGTGTGAATTAAACAAATTGACTTTTTTTTTTAATCAGTGCAAAGGGCTCTTGTGCTTCACAATTCCCATTCAAAGCACAAAAACCGCTGCACAGAAAACCAACATTAAGTACACAAACTCATTCAGTGCATTTTTTTCCCACAAAATGTACTCACTTAACGATTTCAAAAATCCTCAAATAAATATCCCTACTCACTCACTTGCATAATACAATGCAGAACGGGGCAGTGGTTGACGCCGCGTTGTTGAAGGAGTCCTGGCAAGACACAGCTCCATCCATAACAACAGACGACCATGTGATTTAACAAGACTATTTATGTCTTTGAATATGTCTGTGTTTCGAGAGGACATACATTTGATTAACTCCTCCTGGACATCAATGGTTCTTGTGAAAATCAGCATCTATCACGTGTACTTTCATACAAGGTTAGGGAGAATACCTCCAGTGATGAATAACCTATTTAATTTTCCCTACACGTGTCATGGTGCAGGGTTTGCGTGGTCAAGTGAGGAGACAAGACAAGAGAAGCAAGGCAGGAACTCAGGTTGTAATTAGATCTCCAAAAACGGTATCCAGGGTCCTGGTGTCCGTTTTATAAAGCAGGTTCAACAAACTCTGAGTGGAATCCTAAACTGTGAATTGATCTCCTCTGAGATAGAAAACTTTGAGTTTCCGGTTTCAGAACAGCTGATTTGAATCAGTTTATGAAAAGGCAGCTTCAATGAAGCCCTGAATTGGCGATCACCGTGGCAACGGGGAAAAGGAGGGCTGCGTTTTTCACCCCACTAGAACTGGAAATAATAATGCGTTCATAGTTTGAAAAAAATTCAGGAAGAAGTGCAACACAGCTCCTAAGGAGAGGGAGAAGGGTCCTTTTTTTAAGTTGTATTTGGGACGTTTTGAGTGGCACAGCACTTTGAGTTGTATTTTTTATGTATGAAAAGTGCTATATAAATAAAATGTGATTTATTGACGGCATAGGAGAACACTGATGCTTGGGACAATGCGTAAGTTTAAATGTAGTCCTTTGGAATCACAATAATATAACGTGAAAACTGCTTGAATGGAAGTGTATTAACTTATTTCATTTAGATGTAATTCCGCGGGGGAGAAACGCACTTATGAACAGCTTAAGATGAATTGGCATAATTTGATGGGGGTACCTCATTTTTATCACGCTTTACATTGTATGGTTAATATTAACTGGCTGCGGCCATCTCCCGACAAATATTCAATTCTCTGTGCAGTAATGCTGCACTTTCATCCATGGGATCATTATCAAAAGGGTGTGTTTGTCTTTACCTATGCCTAATGGACTTCTCATATACTGACTCAGGATTTTTTTTTTTAAATGACCGAGGGCAGAAATATGCTATGTCAAAACTTGCCTGCTGACTGAATGAATGAAGAAATGGAGTATGTAGCTCTAAAAGGGGGCGGAGATAGAGAGAAACTCAAGGTTCATAAAGTCTGTTAGTGCACGCAAGCACACACACACACAAATCCTAATGCATGAATTTGTGCATATGCATGAATCCAAGAACATTTCTTTCATAAATCTCAAATGCAGAATAGATGAAGTTTCAGATTCCTCCCTCTCTACGCCCCCATAAATATATGCAAATTGGTATAAAAAATGGCTTGCCGCTGGGAATGATCACGATGCTGATCAAGCCATAATTCACAAATGAAAAATGTTGAACTTAACAAAATCTATGAACTGGAGATGCTTGTAAACAAAGTCAATTGCGTGTGTTGTGGTGTTCAGCAAGAGTATTAGTGATTCTTCATGTCGCATGGAAGTGAACATTTACAATCTGAATTTTTTATGGAGGATGTGAGAGGTATTGGCAGTGCTTCGTACATGTTTTTTTTTTTTTTTAAACAAGGGGACCAATCAGCCACACCCTCAATTTACAACCATTGCAGCCACCGCCCGGAGCAACGGCCAAACTCAAATCCAATCCCCCCACGAGACAAACAAGCACCCACCTGCCAATGGGGCCCGACCAACACCCCAGAGGCAACTGGCAAACCAGTAACCAATGACAGCTGGAAAAGAGGACAAGTGGGGTGGGGGGGCACAAGAGAGGAGACGGGCCCCGCAAGGGCTGCCACGGGGAAGGAGTTTAGGGAGCCCAAACACCTACCCAGCTGTCCAAACAGAGGGGGCCAGTCCTGCCATGTGCCCATGAAGCTAATTAATTGTTTAATTCCTTCCATTTTCATAAAATAGTACAATCACTATAAAGTTTATGTAGTTCTTGTATTGTAGTAAAAGTCATTTATAAAGCCCATAGATAATATCCTAAATGAGAACTCATTAGCATAGTATTTACAGACATTTTCTTGTGGGGCCTATTGAATAAATTAAAACTTCAACTTGGTAGTGAGTTCACACTAAGTACTGTATAACTGGGTCTCCTCTCTGGTCATTACTGGAGCAAGTTATGAAGTGTCAAGAGCCACATTGTCTTTCACCCAAATGGAAAACAACCAGTTTTTTTTATTAATTAGGCCAGCCTCGTCTGACTTGGAGAGCAAAACTAAAAAATAATAAATGTAATTTGAAGAATAAGTTTTGATTTGAGTTGTATGGGTACCATTTCCATCCAGCTGGTCTTAAAAAGCATAAAAAACAATAGAGCAGAAAGCATTCTAAGGACAACCCTGATGTGGAGGTTTGATGAAGCCTGGGTGAACTTAACAGACATGAATCTTTGAGATTTAAAGGTGCAGATAAAAATTTATAGAGGCATGCTTGGAAGGTGGCCATAGTGAACAGCTTGGCGAGCAGAGCAACATCACAGTGGGATGCCTAATAAGCCCTGTGCAATTTTTCACCCTGTATTTTAGCAATTAAAAAAAAAAAAAAAAAAAAATGTTTAAACAGCCTCCCCCAGAACCACAGCCGCTGCCTTGCCTGCCATCTGGAGCCCGCTTTCATTTTATAATCCAACTGTCATTAAAATGCTTCTTGGCAGTTTACAGCTCGTTCCCCCTGTGCAGATGTGGAAACGATCTTCAGACGGGGGCCCTCTGATTAAAGTGCTCGCTGCTGTCAGGCACAACACTTACCACCCTCAGGCTACCTTCCAGTCTTACCCGGACTGAATACTCACAATATTCCTTTATTTATTATTTTATTTATTTGTTTATCTTGCCTCAAAACTCAGGTCAACTCCAAAGTTAGAAAACTTACTATGTGCACAAGGAGGTTGGGGGTTAGCAGTGTTGCCAAGCATGAAAATTATTAGTTATTTTGATTTTGGTAGCAGACAGAAAAATAAATGGTGAATAATAATAACTAAACTTTAAGAAAGAAGCAAAAAGGCCAAGCCAGACTGACCCAGTTTTTTTTTATTGTCTATTCAGTTTCCTCTCAATAAACAGCACTACATTGAAGCAAATCAAGGTCCTTATCTGTTAGTTTTGAATACGGTTGGATCATTTTGGCATGTGATTGCAGCTGGATCACTAAGTTTATTGTGGTGCAGATTTTATAATTAAAGTGCGCACAGCACCCTTGATGTATTTCCAAAGAATGAATACAAATGTTCCCAAATAGTAATTGCAGAAAGACTTACCGTATTTTCCGCACTATAAGGCGCACCGGATTATAAGGCGCACCTTCAATAAATGGCCCATTTTAAAACTTTGTCCATATATAAGGCGCACCGGATTATAAGGCGCACCTTCAATGAATGGCCCATTTTAAAACTTTGTCCATATATAAGATATATACATTTGGCCCGCGGGACAGACTTTGGACACGCCTGCTGTAGTGGCTCAATATTGGTCCATATATAAGGCGCACCTGATTATAAGGCGCACTGTCGGCTTTTGAGAAAATTTGAGTTTTTTAGGTGCGCCTTATAGTGCGGAAAATACGGTACATAGAGCTTTATCTACACCATTCACACCGTCACTGAATGGAAACTGAAGCCACACTGTCTGCACACAGGTTTGGCGTATGTACCATGCTACACCATCAGTGACTCACCCATTCTAAGATGTAGATTTTAAATCCTTCAACTATCAAGAGCATCTACAAAATGACATTACATTTTGAATGATAAGTAATAGTTCTGATGAAATATTGCACAGGCACGCAACTGCTTTACGAGACAAATTCGGTCCTTGTAACTTAATAACATAAGGGCTTCTGGCAGCAGATACAAAGGTGATGGCAGTGTCTCTGTGTCATATCGCTTTGCCACATTCACTGTGTGTTGTCACATGATTTATAGTCTGTCCGTTGACCTCAGGCCTTCTCACTGATGTGTCATAGCGTGCATGGCATTAAAGCGCCGACTGCGTGTTGACTGAGCTCCCCTAAAGCCAGTGACGCATGTTCCCTTCCTTTGGCACATGTCCCAGCATAACAACTGGGGCCATATTCAGTCCGTCAGTGCCATGTGTTTGCTCTCCTCACAGCACAGCGCCTGATGTCACTCAAAACCCTGCATCCCTACTTCCTTCCTCCTGGCATCGCTGTGGGCATCCCAAGCTTAGCAGGTCTGCACTAATGAAGTCAAATTAATTTAATGGCTGTCGATGCTGCCTGTGTTAGTCGTGCTGCTCTGACTGCCACTTCAGTCCTCATAGAGAAGAGTTGCAGAAGCCCAGGCTGACAAGCATATCTGCTTTGGTTACACAGATGTCCCCCTGAATGATGCAGACGTGATCAACGAGGCCTATTCCGACTAGTACTGTTAGGGGGTCAGTGGAAGTGTGGCGAAGAGATCCGGTGATTATTCGCATTGTGTCGTTGAAAGTATATTGACCTCGGTGGCATGTACACTACGGCATCACATTGATAGATTTGGCAGTGCTAAAGATAAGTGCAAGGGGGCTTGTACGGACTATGGGAGTGTTACCACCTCGAGACAATCTTGCCAACCGTTAAATGTTTCTGGACAAGAAAAAACTGCAGATTTTTAGTAGCACACTTGAATATTTAAATATTTCATACCTGCAGCCCCCAATTAAACTCCTGTTATACTGTGATATTGTTTGTATTGTTCAATGAAACTCTTGCTTCAGGACCCTGGGAGTAACCTGCAAAAAATGCTCCTAAAATATTATAAAATTGCCCCTTAAATGAAGTCATTCATTAGAAAAATTGCTCTTCAAAGAAAAAAAAATCAAGTTTCGGGGTAACAGTGTTCGAGACATTGTTAGCTGTAAACACTTGTGCAACCATTTTCTAAAAATAATAACAGCATGCATTCTTATAAGTACACGTTTAACGCTATTTTGATTTTAATTTCTAAAGATGTAAATGCACTTAGTTTTTATTTTTAGGAATATGAACATTTCTCTTATGATCACTGAAAAAATATATTTTGTCACTCCCGTACATGTGGCTGAGCAAAATTGTATGCCTTCAATTACAACTTGTTTAAAATAAGTGAAGACCTGACTCGACTTGCCTGAAATCTGGAGGAGACTCGACTCTTTTTTCCTACAGTACCTTGGTGTTTGAAACTTGAAGGTTACGAATTGGGCTTGCTTAAGAGTGGCACATATGTGACTTACTCCCACCTCTGCTCCCCAGTAACTTGTTCCTACTTAAGGAGACATTATTTTACTAATCTTCTGAGCCATGTACTTTTTTTCAAGTTGGTTGAGATCAAAGCAGCATGGTTATGCGCATAAGAGAGCGTATCGATCGAGGATTTGGGCTTAATTGAAGGCAGCTGCCTCTGAGCATGCTATCTCACTTTCTCGGATTTCCACTTTTCATAGAAGTTCAACCGCATAATATGCCCTCCAGAGTCCAAGGGATGCTCGGCCTTGCACGATTTTAGGTCTGGCACTCATCTCTGAAGTAAACGGATATGCAGCTCGACGCGATTTGGTGTTAATTGACTCCGCACATGTGAACATCAGCTGACAGTTTGGAAAGCTATTTGCTGTTTACCACAGTCCAACATTGAAGGCATCACAACAAACAACATTTTCGCTGGAGAGTTAACACTAGTCGACTGCAAATTTTAATCAGAGATGCATGTGTCTTTAAACATATTTTTGATGCAGATTTAAAAGATATACCGTATTTTCCGGACTATAAATTGCAGTTTTTTCACATTTTGCGACTTATGTGCGAAATTATTAACACAACATTATATCATTTCACGTTATTTTCACACTAAACCGCAAGAGGACACGCTGGAATAATTGGAACTGCGTCTGACGAAGAGTCTGATTTAAGCGACGTCGAAGAGGAAACACCGCATCTTCTACTTCCGGAGTTAGCGGAGTTGTTTAAAAGTGACACAGAGGATGAAGATTTCATTGGATTTAGTGATTTGGAGTGACACAAGACACAAATAAACATTACAAACAGCTAAAGCATAAAGAAGATCTTGTATCCAATTTAATGTGGTAGTATTGAATTCCGAACAGAATTTTGGTCTACGCAGCAGTCAGTTTGTCGGAATGTTCCTAACTCCGATATTTATGAGTAGGGTACCATGCATGCAGATCATTCTCTCTTGTACAACAAACAGGATACCCACCAGGCCGCTGTCAACCTCTGACAGTTTTTATATGGATGGGAAAAATGGACCTTCTTAATGTTTCGACACAAGTGATCATCCGTCCTCATCTCTTTAATGAAATTAGATTAAGTTCACCTGGGAAAGAGCTGAGAAAGCAGAAAGCCTCACCACCTCCTTTAATCTAAAACCAATTTGCCAGTAATATTCCTTTGCCCGCAGCTTGGGATTTGCCGGCCCTGATTCAAAATGGAGGAGGAACGAGATGAGACCCGAGCTGCCTGGTTGCATTCAGCTCCCCACAGGCTCTGAGAAATTAGAACTGACACCAGCAACACAGGCCTTAATATGGAGATGTCATTTTTTTTCTCTTCTTGATGTGGACTTTGAGGCACACTCAGCCTTTGGTCTATTTCTTCGTATTCCTTCTTTCACATTGGTTAATTTAACGATAAAAAGCCAAGTAAGACAAATTACAGTATGAAAGATTAACCCTACCCCCCCAAGGGTGATTTAGTCTGCTTAAGATAATATTTGGACCCGGGGACTTCATTAATTCGGAACAGCAAGGTCAAAAGGAGTTTGGTTACTAGTCAACTATACCTTTGAGCATGAATGAAGATTTGCATCAGGTGTTGCTCTGATATTATTCACAATAAGAATATATATTGTATATATTGTACATCTGCTGTGCACTTAGAGTGTATCTAGGAAGTGAACAGAGAGGACATTTGTTTCTGAAATCAAGATGGCAGGAATATTGCACAGTCAGTGGTGTGATGTGTGCCCGTATTTGTGGCTCTGAATCAAAGGGCATGCTCAACAGTGAAACCTGGCCCCAAAGCAAGTTGAGAGGGGGAGGCATGATGCCAGTGAAAGACTTGTAGCTTCTGTAGGGTCATGGAGCAGACACAGCCAAGTGACATCAGCAAAGATGGCTTGTCACTAGCAATGTATTTCATGAAGCAATACAGAGACAAGCAGCAGCACAACTGTGATGTGGCACCCACAGCCTGTCTATAGAACTCGCCTGAAGGTTAGCATTATAAAGCATGTAGTTATACAAGATGTCAGAAAAAACAGTATATGAGCAAAGCTCAATGAACAAGTCCTAAGTGTGGCTTCTTTCTGATGCTTACACATAATCATAATATAAATGGTCTGCAAAGATATTATGGTGTAGCAGCAGACATGGTACACACAACCCAGATTTGGGCAACGCCTGACCACAGATAAAGTTGGACATTTTCCCTGAACAGCCTATATTAGAAAATGTATGTTGAAGCAAGCCTTTCAGCTTTTGGACCGATTGGAACCTCACGATCGACATTGTATTTAGCATCGTGTCCACAGATCTGAAGACTAACTGAAAAGTGAGCTTCCTTCCTTGACTTGGTGATGAAGTTTAAGTTGAATATACACTTTTACTGACTTTACCAGAATGTACTGTGTTTACTCGCTTTTGTTTCGAAATGTAAAATTCTGATTCAAGACTAAAGAGTAACGAGGGCTTAAACCACAGTACACTTATTAATTATCAGTGATGTCAGTATTACCTAGAAAACAAAAATGTTACTGAGAAAAACATTATTGTTAAACATGTACTTCCAATAAAATGGAAAACAACAGCTGCCATTTGTATGTTGAAGCAGACTTGTCACCAGCTGCTGAAGGTAACCAAAGCAGTAACGTGTAATCGAACTTAAGTAAAATCACATAACCAGTACAGTACATTACTTTTCAAATTAAGTACCGTATTTTCCGCACTATTAGGCGCACTTAAAAACTTACATTTTACTCAAAAAAACACAGTGCGCCTTATAATGCAGAGCGCCTTATATATGGATCAATTGATGAATTTGTTGATCCATACTGGTTGTACACAGTGCTCTGCCAAAATGTTTCAGTGCGTTTTAGTACGACTAGTAAATTACAAGGTCGCATCGCTTCCCAACATTACGGCAACTGTGGTCAGGGGGCGTCACCGAATAGCTGTTGTACCCGCGAGGCTATTTCATTTCAAAATAGGCTGCTCCGTTAATGTTTCGAGTAAATTTACGGATTGATATGGAAGGGAAACATAGGTAAGCAGTACCAATGTGTTAGATCAAACTTTAGTCAGTTCCGATCATTTTATAGGAGATCGTTTGAGAAACGCGATTGTTTACACTTTGCTGAGGCTCATGGGGGTCTGCGAGCTGAGGCTTATGGGAGTTTGCGGGTGGCTAATGCTATAATAATAGCTGCTATACGCACAAGGCTATTTCATGTCAAAATAGGCTGCTCTGTTAATGTTTCAAGTAAATTTACGGATCGATATGGAAGGGAAACATAGGTAAGCAGTACCAGTGTTAGATCGAACTTTAGTCAGTTCTGATCATTTTATAGGAGATTGTTTGAGAAACGCGATTGTTTACAGAGGGCTCATTGGTTATTGGCTAGTGGATGCATACCGCAACCCTAGTCAACCTCAGTTTGTTGCAGTATAGCTTCTATTTTATGCGCCTTTTAATCCGGTGCGCCCTATATATGAAATAATTTCTAAAATAAAAAATTCAATGAGGGTGCGCCTTATAATCCAGTGCGCCTTTTGGTGCGAAAAATACGGTAATCGGTAATGAAACAAAGTTACTTTTCAAGGTAACTGTGGCAACACTGCTGGTCGTGGTAACACAAAACGTGTCTCTATTTTTTAATTTGATATAATCCAAACCTCTATGAATCTAATGTGAATTTTGTTGTCTATATAGGCTGTCAGTAAAAAGAATCACTGTAAGTTCAAATATCAAACAAACACAGCTCCAATTATCCCACTTTGAATCATGCAGTCTCGATTCGTCCGCAATAAAACGTTTAAGCAACACGCATCCAGTGAAGCAGTGTGAGTGCGGTTAAACAAGCAACTCAAGACAAAACCCGTGTGGTGTGCCTACAGTGTCTTAAAGTGACATGACACCATGTTCTTATTTTAAGTGGCCGATTGAATAACAACACTGTATACATTTTTCCACATGAGTAATACAACCAAAATTGACTCAATATTGGCTGCAGATGTTCTGTACCAAGTAGGAAAAAAAACACAAATGGTTTTGTGTGCATTGATGTAAGAGTTGAGTGTTTCTGACCGTGCATAAACATAACACTTAAGTGGAGTTTTATTCAATAAACATGGATGGACAGTAATGACTTACACATTTCTCCTGGCTGGATATGCAAGACTGTGTGTGTTAAGCGCTGGCACTGCATGGCTTTTCCCGACATGACTTGGCTGAGGCGGGCTCCCTAATACAGAAGGGTTTTATTTTCCTTCACAAAATGGCATGTGCAATTGTGGCTAAATATAGAAGTCCCTGTTGTCATTAGAGTTAAAATTTCCTTGAAGAAACATTACATCCCCTTTGGCATGGAATTGATCTCAGCCTAAATCCGCTGTGGCCTTTAAATGAATATTCAGAGAGACTACATTTCTTTCTTAGACAAAGAGGCCAGTGAGCAAATAGCTCTCTCTATAAGTCATGTTATGTAGACTGTAAGGCAGATTGACTAGCAGCGAGGCCAAACACTGGTCGAGTGTGTCAAAAATAGGCGTCTTTGGAGTGTGCATGGCAGTGAGGTGAAGTCTAAAGGTGGACAGCTTCAGAAAATGATCTCAACTAGTTTAGCTTGAGTACTCCAAATTACAAATGAGAGGCTTTATCATCCATTGAGTGGAATCCATTGTTTCACTCTTCACTTTTTTTCCATGTGAAATGATAGCTGGTCTCAGTAATGTCACCCATGCCCTACATTTCACAGCAATTTTCAGTGAATGGGTCATGGTTTTCATTGCTGTTATTGTACTGTAGTAATGTCTGTTTTTGAAGAAATGAAAAGGCTACTAATGCTTTAACCTTTACCCAGATGTTGTTTCACTTTCTTTCACACATAAACCCTGGACTGCTGTATTAATATTCTTTAATAAAACCTAAAAGTCACATTAATTCTTATCCCAACAAGTCACAGCGCTATTGATCCATGTAATCACATAACTCTCGCAAGAAATTATTTCATGAGTTACTTTGACAATAGCATTCTGGCTATTAAAGCCTACAATAAATCACTGTTCTAATTTTACAGCATTTATCAAACTTATCTATTTATCTTATTCCCAATCCCAACTAGAATGCATTAAAAAAGATGCAAGCACAAGTGAACGTGCTACTGATGACCTCAGTCAAAATTGAATCAGAACAAATAATTTACCGTATGTTGTCTTTGGCATGGGTTTTATTAGTTTCCCCTCATTTTCACATCTATATTTCATTCACTACTGAATGGAAAAATAGCCCGTCTCTTGGAGTTAAACAGAGAGAAATGTTGAATCTGTTCATCATTTTCTAAAACACAAGTTATAAACAACAAAGATCTTTTTCATCAAGCTGATGACACCCCATGAGGCTTGCTAAAAGTCAGTTGTCTATATGTTTTAAAGACATTATAACTTTTGTGAAACTTTGATTTTTAACAGTAATATAGACCCCCACCCCCATAAAAAAGAAAGTTTTATGATTTGTCCTAGATCATAACCTTTTCAGAGCTAGTTGAGTCATGAAGGATACTTCCTTTAAGCCTATATAAAAATGTCATTTAGAAAAATGTGTCGATTATATCTTGGCTTGATCAATCTTTTTGAGATGTTGCTATTCAAAGAAATCTCAAAAGACTCTCAAGCTGATCCGGAATGCCCTTGCAAAAGTTCAGACAGCAACTGGATTTGTTTTTCCTGCACAAACATATTTGGAATTTAATTGATTTTACTCAGTAATAAGTATTGTTTTGCCTTCTATGAGAGATGAGTCATCAGATGAATCAGATGAGTGCAGACAAAACAGATAATAATGAACTGATTAATAAATGCGACAAAGTTAGACAATCCAGCAGCTGAATGCTTGGCGGCAGAGGTGGCCAAATATTGAACTGCATTCCAGTCTGTTTACTAAACAGAATGGGGCCCAAAAGTCAAATTTAGCTAAATGAGAGGCAATGGAGGGTATAGCCCTTTTCCACTCAGGCCACACAAAAAATATGTGACATATGGGCTCTTTCACAATGCAAATTTGCAGTGCTCCCCAAATTTCTAGCATCTTTGGGATCAGTTGTGCTGTCCCAAGTCTGAAACAAACGGTTACGCAAAATGGGTTATCGGGATGAGTAAGAAAACATGGCTTTGATTTGGTTATTGCCTTCCCAAGAAATATCAGAATGATTTATATATCTCAGTAAAATGCTTGTTTATCTTCCCTAACTCTTCCGATTCCATCGCTTCAAATTTCGTTTTGTGCTTACGCCGCACTTCCAAATGTTCCATTGTTGCAACCTAAAGCAGTCAGCAGTCTTCACCACTTTTACACCTGTTGCCAACAGCACAATCTGTTACAGCAAGCGAGCAGGCAATTTAGCACCCACCAATTGGGATCTTAGTAAAAGATCACAATCTTAGAAAGTGGTGAACACTTTCACCAACAGGGCACTGTTTGTTGGAGTGAAAAATAGGACTGTGACAAGGGACGGTATCGGTATAAACATTCTTGATGATACCGCTTATCGATATCACATCATTAACACTGCTTTTTTTTTTTTAATCGTGCAGGTACAAAAAGAATAATGGAAAATAAAAACTGAAAAACCACAGTTTAAAGAAAAATAAATGGTTTGTCTATTATACAGCCAGCCCTGTGGCCAGCTAGCTGTCACTCGTATTTCAAAAGTTGATAATTGTATTGATTTTTCCATCAATTACTCAGATAATTGGATGAAACAATATTTCACATTAAAATGTGCACAATATTATGTTCCCAATTATGCTTATGATAGTTCTTTATTTTGCATTGTTTCATGAGGAAACAAAATCAACTGAACAACAACTCAGACATATTACACAAGAGGGAGGGTTGTTGTACTCACCATTTTTGAAACTGAGAGCTTCTTGGACATTGATTTATGTGAGGGGCTACATGTTTGATATATGCTACGGATTAAACTGACTATAATTTTTTCAATAATTTTATTATGATTCATTTACTGGTTTGGTCCATAACAAGTCAGAAAACAGGGAAAAAAATTGATCATTGTTTTCTAAAGTAAAAGCAGATGTTTAATAAGATCTTGTTTTAAATAAACGCAGAAGACTACGTACGTATAAGTGTGCTTTCATGAAGGATTAAAAAATAAAGTCAGAGAATATCAACTTTTGAGAGGATGAAATCAGAGGAATTTTAACGGATTATTTAACTGAAATGATGGCTCTTAATTGATCGAGTAATTTTGACACTTGATGTAGTTCCCACTATTTGGAGTCTTGTGCATGGTATTTCTAATGATAAATAGAAGTGGCATTAGGGTAAAAACAAAACAAAATAAAATAAAATAAAACATTCAGAGCCTCCTTCTTGCATTACTTTTCTTGTTCAACCCCTGTAGTGATGCCAGGGAGGTCCATGATGACTGACTGGCCTGTTTCGTGACTGTTGCATGAACTAGCTTGCGGCCTTGCTCTTTTCTTGCTTCAGTAAAGAGATAAAAGAATATTGACACGCCGAACTACACATAATGTAAATTGGGCCAGCAATCAATTTATTATTTATAGGGAACTCTGTAGACAGTGCTACAGAACTGGGAGCAAAGCTTACAGGAGATTAGGCATGCTATCTCATTCATTTACCCGGGAGTAATTGCTAAATGGTAAAGGAATTAAAATGTAGTGAGGTTCCCTAAAGCCATTGCATCTTGTAAACAGGTGGCTGCCACCAACCAACCATTACCGAGTCTGTGCTAAACAAATACATCAACGCTTGAGTGACTGACTACAGATGTCAAATGTCAAAGAGTTGATAATGTGGCAACGAACATTTGATTGGATATTTACATAGCATAAAAAGTTTTCCCAGGTATCTAAAGATAAGGATTACTGCACTGGGGGATAAACGAATCAGATGCTGTTTTTGTTTGATGGGATTTTATTAGGAGTCATTTGTATGTGTGAATGTTTGTGTCTAAATGTCAACAGTGTTTAGTAGAGCAACTTGTTCTCTTTCCTTATGTGCAGGTATTATTTTTAGTTGTTATAAAGTTTATGAACAATTTTGGAGAGAAGACACATTGTTGATGACATTAAACATTTTAACGAAATGCTAAATCTTGGGGCCCGAATTTGCTTTGAGTAGGAAAGGCTAAAGAATAAAAACAATGTTTCATCTAAATATTGCAGGACACTTTTGAAATCGAACATTAAAACTTGCTAAGAATCTTATATTTACTCAGTGATGCTACCGTTGGTGATAAAGGTTTATGCCTTGGTGATGGTCAGCACTCTTATACATACATATACTTAAAATTATACTTAAAAACCAAGTGTATACAAAATACAAAGTGTTGTACATAAAGTAAAACTTAGATGGATAAAATCAAAGACAGTTCTTTAGTAGTGTCTGGTCTGCTGACCTGAGGCACTGCAGGTATGTAGAGGTATGAGGCACTCAGAGAGGCAAAGACAAAGAATAGTATCATAAAATCAACTCTTTAATTTCCTACGTGCTCCAGATTGGGGGCAAGTAGTAGCATTTCTGACCAACTGGAGATGCTTGCGCAAGAACTGGCCGACTCCAAAATAAAAAGCATTACAGTAATTCAGCCAAGATGTAATGAAGGCATGGATTACTGGTTCTAAATGCTGTTGCCCAAGATTGAAATGAATTAACATAAATTTGACAACAGCAACAATTTGCCAGTCTAATTTCAAATGCAAATTTGAGACTGTTGGCCTCAGATAAGACGCTGGGGGCCCAAGCCAACACGGTGTGACTGAAACTCAACACCATAACTTCTGTTTTCTTTTTGTTGAAGTTCAACAAGTTTAGTGTCACCCATTTCCTCCAAACAGGACAAAGGTGACCTTAAGGACAAATATTCCTTTTGCTTAGCAGGACGTGGCTCTGACTGTCACCTGCATAGCACTGAAAAATGTACATACCACGCCTTCCAACGATAGAACCCAGGGCCAGCAATTAAAAACAGAAAGGGCCACACATTGAACCTTGCGGAACACCATATCACAGTGGGGAGAAGTGTGATTTAGCCAATCAAGGTTAACACAAAATAGTCCTGCCAGTCAAATAGGATCTAAACCATTTTAGTGCTTTCACTTGCCCACCTGGCACCACGTGTTCACCACGTGTACACAATATGTTCTTAGAATAATATCAGAAGATCAAAAAGAGTAATTTAATTAGGAATGAGGCTAACATATTAAGTTAAGAAATACAAACTATTCTTCATAAGTTATTTAGGGACGTGTGACCTAAAAAGCAACAAATTCCATATTGTTCTACACACAGAAATGCTAATCCCAAAGACAGCCCTGCATTTTTCACATCAGAGTCTTGTAAATTTATCAGCAGTGGTACGACTGACAGAATGCCTATTGCTTCTCATCTTTTTTTCATCAAAACTATGAATTCCTTCCTCTCTTCACTTCCAGATGACTTTTTGTCAGTTGCATAAACACGGGGAACGCAGCCTTACCTTGCTGTCAATGTCACTCTCACCATCACACTATAAGACAAAAGAAACAGAC
Organism: Syngnathus acus; assembly: GCF_901709675.1. Classification (NCBI taxonomy): domain Eukaryota; kingdom Metazoa; phylum Chordata; class Actinopteri; order Syngnathiformes; family Syngnathidae; genus Syngnathus; species Syngnathus acus. Next base: position 13,065,154 of record NC_051094.1, on the reverse strand, counting down.
ACAGGATATATAAGGAATTATTCATTAGGCTCCCCATGCAGCTCATAATCAATGCGGATGTTATTTTTGTGTACAACCTCTCATTCGCTGACAGCTTTCAGAACAAAAGACAGGTTGAACGGAGATAGAAAAGTCTTGTAGTCTCTAAGAGGTTTTCAAGTTTCAAAAGCAACACAGCCGTACAGAGCGATTCTGATGTTTTTGTAACAAATTCAATGTTGTACTGTATACATATAAAAGATAAAAAAAGTGAAACATTCAACACAGTTCTTTTATAAAGAGCCTGTTCAATGACTTCACATTCAGTGGCTGCTTCTCATTTAGCCTTTTAACTGTGCTTTTAAATTGGACAATAGTATCCCAAGGACACAGCGCCTTGACTGTCGGTGTCCTTAGAGCCTATTAAATGTGGTATTTACCAATCCACCTTGCGAAAAACACCAGCATTTAAGTTGTATTCGCGTCTGAAAAACGCTAAAGGAACTGCTTTCAAAAATATGCCTTGTCTGGCATGGTCAAAGGACAATTTGTCTTCTATTTAGTTTGTAATTGAAAGATGTAGTCTGACTGGTGTACCTGAAGTCTTCAGTACAGTCATGAAAACTATTATATTTTGGAAAAAAAAAAGTATATTTTAGAGTGAATCTGAAATAAAGTATAAAGTGAAGTGAGGCCTTTCATTTAGAAGAGAAACACATTAAAATTCTCAAGTTTTATCAAATTAAACCACTTCCTAACCACTTCCTTACTTCCATTCATCGTATTTGTCACTGATGGATCTTTGATTGCCTTTTAACTCTGTGAGTCGCTTTCAAACAGCTTTGTGCGAGTAACTTGTGCAGTGAGCTGGAGGCCTGTCACACACAGGCTACATGAGAATCTGTCAATTTAGTCCCTTTGGCAAAAGATTTAAGTGGACCCTCTTTATTTTGTTTCATTCCCTTCACGAGTTGGGATCTGAAGGAGGGAGCTGGGTCAGTGGAAGCACAGCAGCCTTTTGTGGCCAATGTGGTGGGTCCAAATGTATAATTAAGTAACAAGAGTAATCAGTGCAAGGGCTCAGTGGCCAAGATCTCTCAAAGGTGGAGTGGTGAAGCAGAGAGCCTCTGTGCCTTGTGAGGCATTCAATTTTGCAAAGAAAAGGAATGGCGCTTGCTTTACTGGAATTAAGTGTATATACGTCTATATATGAAAAAATTAATACTGCGCAGGTAATTCACAACATGGGATAAAACCGCATGCTAGAATTACAGACTGACAGACTGTTTACGCGTTTTGGTGAATGCTGTTGTTTTTAGTTTACAGAGAATGTCAGTCTCTGTTATACTATTGAAAATAAAATCCTGGTCCAAACTCATTCTTATTTTGGTGTACGAGTTCTTACAACAGGTTTCTACTCTGATTGAAGAGTTTTCTGTGCAAAAAAACAAAAATCTTTATACTGGTGCTTTGTCGAAAGATCTTTACCAAAGACAATTGAGCATCCAAGAGCATAATTGCCTCAGGTCTCTTCAATTCATTCTCCATTCAGACTAGTTTGTGGGCAAATTAATTGCCAGATTTTTCTACACAACTTAAGGAAGGGAATCAAAATTTTAATTCACAATTTTTTAAATCTACAATTATTCTCTGGTGTTTATTCATAACTCTAAGTAACACATTCAAAATCTTGTTCTTGACCAAATTTCTTTCTGAGTCCCAAGGACATAATGTACATGAGATGATGCATCTTCCATTGCCCACCTTGTCTAAGCTAACCTCCACCACTGAAGACAAGTTGAAACTTTAGTGAGGTATGTACGGTATTCACTAGGTGAAAGCTAAAAGACCGATCCCAACAGGGGTTAGAGACATGTAGCGGGGAAACACAACACTGATAAGAACAGGCAAGGAGGGTGGTGTAGAGATGAAGGGATGATTGTGTGGAAGTGGTGTTTGAGTTGTTTTCCCATCGCTTTGCGCAATTGACTTGTAGAACTATTTGCCATGGCTGAGAATAACATAATAAGCCCCAAACACATTTGATTGTCCCCTGCTTGAGTGACAGATGGGAAACACAATTTACCAAAGACATTCATAAACATATCCATGAGCAATGTGTGGACATTGTTCAAATGGGCATGTTATTGTAGGTGGCTCGTTAATTGTGCAAGTGTACAATGTTACAGGGTACAGATACATAAATACATACAAATTGCACATCCTGTATATACTGGGACCAGATTCAGTCTCATAAAACCCTCTTGCGCACACATTACCTCAGATTCACTCTCCCATCAGCCAGTACATCAGATAGATGCATTTGATATTTGCGCAACTTTGAACACTTTGCAGACAAGAGAATTATTACGCCAGTAAATCTGATTATAATCATGTCTTGACCTAGGCAGGCCCTGATCCCAATCTGTGGACAGTTTTTCTGCCAGGTTTTGACAGACGTGTAGAGTGAAGTGCAACCAACAAACTATCAAACAAACAAATCCCATAAAATTATTCAGGCCAGAGAGTGAATGCTACAAATCCCAAACAAAATATGAAGCAAAAAGAAACAAAAAAGAAAAATATGCATAACAGAAAGAGTTAGAACTGACAGCAAATGTCTTACTGATCATTGGGTCTTGAGAATATGGTAAAAAGCCACTATCGTTCAGGCGAGGTAAACACAGGCGAAAAACAAACGCAAATCAGCGTGATAACTGGTGCCAATGTACAATCCACAAAATGAGAGGGGACACCGCAAAACAAACCAAAAAACAAACGCAACAAAAAATGATCACGACGTATTAGGGATGGGAGGCGACAACTCCCACAAGACAGATGTTGCAATGCTCTTTCAATTGTTCCATGGTTAAAAAAACATCAGCACTGCTAAAGCACAAAAGCTTCGTTTAAGTATGGCAGTCTCCGTCACTTTTACAGTTGTTGGCAACAGTTTGCAATATGTAAAAGATTTTACTCAAAGATTATAAACTTACGACATAATGCGCATGCAACATGCACATCAACAGCAAGTTCAATATTCTAGAGCAGGCATATCAAACTCATTTTTGTCGCGAGCTGCATCGTAGTCATAGTTTCCTTTGGAGGGCCATTCTGACTTTCAATTGAAATAAATGTATGAACATCTCATATTATATACAATATAGTCTACACCACAAACTGATGACCAACTAGTTTTGAAATCAGAGACTTGTAAAAACTGTTCACATTTTCAAAAAGATGAATGGTAATAAAAGAAACTAGCGAAAACATCTCTTTTTTTTTTAAAGTGAAGACAATTTGTAATTGTAGTATTGACACAAAGTCGATGCAAAATTTGTCTTTGCGGCCCAAACATAATTACACACCAAATTCGGCTCACGGGGCGGAGTTTGACACCCCTGTTCTAGGACAAATGTGCAATTTACCGCCCACTATTTGAGATCTTAGTAAATAAGGGCAAATGTCAACAATTAGAAGACATATGTCCAGGTTGATAAATAACAGTATTTCTGTTTGTAAGGAAGAGCATCCTAACAAGCCCAGACCTCCCTGAGTGAATGTGGACTGAGATAATAGTCTATTTGGAGGAAGGGTTTGGTTTTAGGAGAGCAACAATTTGCTACAGCAATTTCCCACCTGTGGACACAGAAATGCAGAAAACTTGGCTGTGGCCACTGAGAGATGTCTCTGTAAAGTCCAAAAAATCAGACTGAAAAGTTGGATCCATGTGAGAGAGAATGTTTGAAAGGAATGTATTATAACAGCAATAACAGTAATGCAACCATGTGAGTCGGAGACAAACATCTTAAAACGAGCAAAGCGCCTATAATCGTCCAGTAAAAACAGAATTCAAAAACAAGTGGTTGCACTTGACTCCATTAGTTGTGAAAGCACAAGTAAGCAATGAGACTTGCTAACAGTATCACATCTGTCTCAGCCATCTGACCTTTGACCTCATTGGTAAACTGCATAGAAAGATATAATTAAAGTGGGGTGAGTATAGCAGCTCCTAGATTTAGAAAATATTGATGCCGGTAAGGAGGCAAAATGGAGCACTAGTTAGCACATCCGCCTCACAGTTCAGAGGCGCAAGGTTCGATTCCAGATCTGGCTTTCACGTGTGAGCTAATGAAGGATAAAGACGTTTCCAACATGGAAATTATTTTAAAGTGCAGAATACAACTCAGCATCCTCTTCAGAAACCATATTTGATCAGGGGACCTCAGACTGGCTCTGCAAACAGAGCAATGGCTTCAATACAAAGAAAAATGCTTTTTGTATTACCCAGACACACATTGGCCTCTGGTTTGAAGCTGACAAACTTAAGGCAAGTATCAATGGAGGCCATGTAAATCAAGTCAATTGGGGATAGATATAGTCCTGACCTGAGGCCAAACAAACAGACATTAACATTACCCAGAGTCCCTGTAAACAGCTCTGAGATCTGGCAGCAATCTGCTTGACTTCCGTGCAAAATATGTGGTCAGGAGGCAGGAGAGTGTACGCCTGGATTGACAAGAATAGTGGCCGAGCTAAACGTGAACGTCTTACTTACTTTCGCTTACTCCACTTAAGTAAAACACTGTCTTTTCATTTCCAAGATAAAATCCCTGAGCACTCACTGCGGTGGAGTGGGAACATCGGCTGGGCTGCAGGTGTGATCCTTAGAGGAGTTTAACAAAAGAAAAAACAGACTGTAATAGCAGATGTATGAGGGAGCTGGGAAAATCTTTTTCGCTCAGAGACAGGGGAAAATGGCAAGAATCTCTGAAGGCATGGGAATTTGGAAGCGTACAATGAATAAAGCTGAGGATAGAGGGAAAAGAATGCAAGTAAGAAAAAGAAAATTGTGATTTATGTGTTTTGTATGTATTTGTATCTGCCTGCAGCTTTGTCCCCTTCAGATGTGAACGCTCTCACAGTTGCACATGTGCTAGTCTTAGCAGCTCCCACTGTTTTGACATGGCCCCAGGCCTAGTGCTGTAGCCAGACACCGGGCATTGGAAATTTAAGTCGGGCATAGGAGAAATTAGGCGAGGAGGCAAGGAAATGGGATGTTGACTTGAACTGGCCCTGGGGGCAGCTGAGAGAGTGTCCCTGCACAGCTTCGCTGGATGCCTGACAGTTTGATGGAGTGAGTGGAGGGTACCCTGCGGCCCAAGCTGCCGTCTACAGCTCAGATGTAGCCCAGCAAGAAACATATTGAGCCTCCGGGCATCGCTCTGTACTGCTACTACCCTCATTGCTCTCTCTCTCACTCTGTGCTACTTCAACTGGCTCTCTCGTTCTCAATGATTCTGTGATGCCAATGTAGGCAGAGAAGTGAGCTCACAATTAAAATCACATTTTCACCAAGCAGTACACTTCAGTTAATCCCTACCCTGACATGGTTCGGTTTCCACCACAGGGTGAGTACAGGTAGTGTGATAGGTGTTTTAAGATCTATAAGTAGTGTAACGTCACACCAAAACAAAAGCATAATCTCCCAATGAATTCTGTGAAGATAAGGTACAGTTTTCAAACCATAAAACCCGGGCATTGAATACTACAGTGGCAAGCAAAGAGAAGTGCATCCCAACAGATTTGTTGTAAATCAATTTTTGTCAAATATTTCCACAAATTAGGCTCCAGTGCACCCACGATCCTCGTGAGAATAAGCGGTTTGGACAATGGATGGAGATTCGGACAAACAGGCGTCAATGGGCACTACAGCTACCAGCTCAGTGGCCTAGTGGTAGAGTGTCCGCCCTGAGACTGGAAGGTTGTGGGTTCAAACCCCGGCCGGGTCATACCAAAGACTATAGAAATGGGACCCATTGCCTCCCTGCTTGGCACTCAGCATTAAGGGTTGGAATTGGGGGGTTAGATCACCAACTGATTCCCGAGCGCGGCACCGCTGCTGCTCACTGCTCCCCTCTCCCCCAGGGGATGGATTAAAATCACACGGGGATGGGTTAAATGCAGAGGACAAATTTCACCACACCCAGGTGTGTGTGTGACGATCATTGGGACTTTAATCTTTAATCTTTTTTTTTACAGTCAATGAAACTACAGAGTGCAATTTTTTTAGATATATATAAATAAATGAATAAATAAATAAATAAGAAGGGTGGCTCGGTGGCGCACTGTTAGGAGGGTGCGAGTTCGATTCCACCTCCGGCCCTCCCTGTGTGGAGTTTGCATGTTCTCCCCATGCCCGCGTGGGTTTTCTCCGGGCACTCCGGTTTCCTCCCACATCCCAAAAACATGCTTGGTAGGCCGATTGAAGACTCCAAATTGTCCCTAGGTGTGAGTGCGAGTGCAAATGGTTGTTTGTCTCTGTGTGCCCTGCGATTGGCTGCCAACCGGTTCAGGGTGTCCCCCGCCTACTGCCCGATGACGGCTGGGATAGGCTCCAGCACACCCACGACCCCCGTGGGGACTAAGTGGTTCAGAAAATGGATGGATGGATAAATAAATAAGAAAGGCAGTTTACAAGAATTCAACCACAGGTGACCTTTTACAAAATTGGTTTTCTAGATTAGAAAGATTTTAACAAAGCTTCATTTTCAAAGGAGGTGCACTCATTTACGGTATATATTGCACTATATGTACTCGGTAAGGTTTTCTACATAATTTCTTTTGTCACAAGCAAATTACGATTCGAGTTCCACCTATTTGTTACTGTACCACCACCCCAATATAGTGGTTAAAGTTTGCTTATTGTCAATGAAAACACAGAGAAAGAGCACACTGTCTTAAAATGAATCAAATGGTACATATACATGATATGATAGGTAACTATCAATACATGCACATACAAACACTCTCTTCTGTAAAAAGTGTAAAAAACCAACCCTTCCCATTCAACGTTTTGACTCACAAAAATGTATGCTTCTTGATTACTCCCCTTTTTGTTCGTAAAATGATGAGCACTACAGATGCTGTGTGCTGAGCTCGGCCAGCACATGGGAGGAAAGAAAGAGGAGAGGGAGGTGTTGGGAGGCAGAAGGGGAGTCAGGCGGTTGGCAGGCTGTAGTTGTAATGAAAAGAATCTGGCGGTGGCCCACTGCGCGCTGGTCATGAGAAGCATGTGTCGCCGGGGGGGCTCTACCGCTAATTTAAGGGGGCAGCCAAGCATTTCACGCTAGGCTTGTCATCAGGCTAGAGGGGGCCTCATACTGGGCGACAGCAATTGTGAGGGTATGTAGGTAGTTTGGGGAGTTGGTTTGAGGAAACCAGCAGAAAGGTCCACTTACCAGCACCCCCTCCGTTGTACCTCCTGCCTGCACTCGGCAATGATCAAACACCATCATGGGGATGGTGGGGAATTACAAATGAGTAACCTGTGGCAATGGCAACGGACTCATCTTGCCTTCCTGTTCACTTCCCTCCAAAGATTGCTCTGTACTCATTTTCAAGCAAGACTTGATCTGAGTTAACATGGAATCACTATCGTGAATGTTTGTTGATATGTTTTATTGAGTCAGCTGGACTAGGCAACAGCTTCCCGTGAACCCGCATAGTGTGTTGTATGAACAATGGATGGATGGATATGATAAAATAAAAACAAATTTGAGCATTCTAAACTATTTGAACATCGGGATAAATAAATTAATAGTTTTAAAAACTCCCAAGTGATGCCATGAAATTTGCCACAAAGGTAAATGTGGTTCCTCTAACAAGCTATGCAATAAGAATATATCAATAAAGGTCAATATAATATTTAGTAATTATCAGAATAACATTGTTGATACAGTTTAAAAATAAAAAATAGGACATTTTAATTTGGTAGATATCTCATTAATTGCAAGCAGGCCCAAGTGTTCATCACGTGAATGATAGTGATCTACAAGCACGATTTTGTCAATAAGTCCCTTGCAGCTTCTCTGAAAGGTCTTACAAAAAATCAGGCACATGTTTGGCCAGCCCCACTGGAAATCCAAAACTATTTATATTTTATGAGTGAGTAAAAAGATGGAAATGTTCATGGAAATCTTGTGGAAGAAGAACTGCTACTTTCTAAGAAAAAAAGTTACTGTCTCGAATTAAACAGGAAACTTGAAGATGCATGTGAGACCAGACAAAGAGTGAGAGGAGGAGTTTGAGGGATGAAGGTAGTGTTGAAAAGTGAATGGTGGTTGGTAGATGAGGGGAAGATTAACACACTGTGTGAGGAGTTTGTTGCCTCTGGAACAAGCCTCCACATGACACAAACTGGAAATGATATGAAGCAGAGCGAGGAAGACAGAGAGCTCTGTAGAGCGAAAGAAGAGAGAGGCAGCCACAATGCACATCTTCAGGCTGTGAATAATTTAGAGGAGCACTGGGGAGATGAGATGAAGATAAACACAAAACACTGGCAGCGTTTGACCTGGAGCTGGAGCTACATCAGTGCACATCACAGAGTGGAAAGCTTTCTCCGTCTTCTTCCCTTAGTGTGCATCCCTTTTCTTGGGGTTCCTCTTCATCTGCCTTCCTTTGTGGCAGCGGGAAAACAGCTGAATGCTATTCTAGTTTCACCTCACATTCGATGAAACTCAACAGGATGGTTGACAACTCTTTCCTCAAGGTTCTCTTTTTTTTTCTGGACATGGCAAAACAGTTTGAAGCCCTCTTGCACAAAATGTATTCAATACATGCAGGGACAGAAAGCAGTTTAGGTCCGGATTTGTCTGGCTCAAACTAATTTAAAAAAATCCAATCAAAATGTTTTGCTTTGCTGTCTGCAGCCAAGTTCACTAATGTTGAGGCATACAGGATCCACACCGAACACCTAATAATTTCTCAAAATCATTGAAAATGAATGAAAATGGGAAAAAAGTGCCTGTACGAAAATTGTAAAGGTCATGTTAAGGGAAATAAGTGATGTTAATTTATTTCTAGTATTGCATAATTTACACAAGATACACCATTGGAAAACAAAGCAAAAAAAACAAACAAATGAGGTTGTTTTTAGACCCAACTTCCTGGATGGGTCCAATATTTAAGCCAACATTTTTAATGGTGTAATGCAAGTTCGACTGGACCACTACTATGACAGACAAGCACAACTTATTACTGTGGTTGGAGAGCTGATCACCTCTTAAGGGGCGCTTTTTATTAGTGTACAAATAATTTTAGGAATAAACATGGGATGAGCGCTAATGTCTACAGCAATGTTTCCCAACCACTGTGCCGTGGTGCGTTTGCGGACTGACGGATCCCAGCATGTAGTTCAACCGGAGAACCTGGATTGTTCATTTTCACCAATATAAAATACACAGTCAAGTCGTGACACCTTGAATGTGATCACCACTCAGCTGCTGCCAGAACAGCAGAGCGTCTTTTAGCGTGACTTTGTTCTTATTGTCGCAATATTTATAGAGCTAGTCTAAAACACTCGTGTTAATTCTTTTGGATTTCAATCACAATCACTTTCAATTGTTTATTCCTTACACTGTCTAAAGTCTTTTTAAAACACTGTCACTTTTATTAAAAAAAAAATACAATTTAAAAAAAATATAGTATATTCTTTTATTTATATTCAATTATTTCACTCTCCATTTATGTACATATATAGGAATAGGACTTTGTTTGTACAGCACGTTCACAATGTCTTTTTGTTGTAATATAACTAATTTTAATATAGAAGCTGGTGTAACACCAAACAGATTTTTGTTGGCGGTGTGCCCTGAGTTTTTTTCCAAGGAAAAGGTGTGCACTGGTCTACAGTAACAAATAAGCATGTTATTTGGGAAGAGCAGGTTCATGATCAAGGTGAAGCTGCCAACTAAAGAAGATTTTTAACATGGTAACGAGCCCCCCCCCCACCCACACACACCTATCTTTGCTCCACCATTCTCTCACTCCTTTTGCTCAGTCTGTGTGGCTCATATTATTGGGATGTTCCTTGTTTGTAAATGTGCCAAGTTGTGTGCACCAGTGCGGGCTGTCTATTATAAGCGGGCCTTTGGGGGCAGCCTTTCCATATGGCGCCACATATGGCACTCAGCAGCATCAATTAATGTTGTTATGATAATGATTTTTATGAGCTATGCTTTCACTGCATTGCTGTCTTGACTAATCCTTACTGTTTCTTCTTTTTACCACTGCAGGTTCTTCAAGCTGCTTTTCTTTCCTTTCCTCAGATGCTCAACAATTTAGCCCTTGAACAGCAAGGAATGTAAAAATGCCCAAAGCCTTCCTTTTATAACACCAAATTCACATTTAAACAATTGCCAAACTATTGCTTTTTTTATGGCTTTTCTCTGTAACACATTTTCAAGGTGTCACATGGTTCTGATTTCTAAAGACTTAGTTCTCCACATTGTTTGAAGACTTTATGTGGCCATATTAGGCCAGCGCATGGCCCATTAGTGTCGACATTAGGCGTACATTTATGCATAAAGCAATCTGTAGGAATATAAGATTCGGAATCAGGAAGTTTTCGCCCCACCGTTCCTTTGGTGAGGGATCTGACAAGAAACTTAGCAAAAAGCTCAGTTTAAAAAGCTCCCAGCCACACTAGACTTGTCAACGACACCACAATTAGAGACGAGATCACTGGCGGTTAGCGGCGAGAAACAGTGAGCAACTCTTTCGTTTGAGGAAAACACTCAAAGCAAGGTTTTAAAATGATTTCAGATTTCTAATCACTCTCAGGATAAAAGGCCTTGGTGTGTACGTTTGTATCCGCATAGGGAGTTTCCCTTGCCATTTCTCTGCTTCTGATTTTTATTGTTTTTTTTTTCCTTTTTCTTTCCAGCAGGCAGGCAAGCTGGCAGGCAGCACTGTTTGAAGGTGCAGTCAGAAGCGAGTGTGGGCCTGATGCTTTGTAGTAATATTTCCAGCAGCACAATCTCATTACTCTTTGACGTGGGAGATGCATGCAGGGGCGGATTGTCATTTCATGCTGTCAAAAGTTCCGTGAGGGGAACTGGCAATGGGAATAGAACTTCAATGACCTGCATGTTTCGTGCTCATTGAGACTGAATATATTAGGCCAAATACCACACACAGAATGCAATGGACCTGATGCTTGAGAATGCTTGTAAAATGAATATTCAGTCCCCCAAGAGTGAGGGATTTCTCTCATCTGGTAACTCAGACAATGGATCTATTTCACCGCCTCCTGAACTTGTTAGTGTAGCTTTGGGCCTAATTAACACAAATTGGAGTGAGTCATAGATTTGCAAGTCTCAAGTCATTGAAGTTCAAGGTTGCAAACATTTGCAATCTTTGTGATTGAAGGAAATTTTGAACATTTTTGGTGAATATTTGTGACTTTCAACGAACCCTGACGAGAACACATTTACTGCCTTCGAAACCTCACAATTGTTTGCCGCTCAGTGGGATAGCAGCGTACTTATAAATTACTGGCCCATATCAAACCCAGAGTCCTAGAATTGTTGTATGACAACATCTCTTACTGACAATCCACTGTCTAATTAGGCTTTAGGGCACACCACAGCACTAAGACAGCTGTGAGCCAGGTGACATGTTAAATCTGCTCAAACTTTAATTAGGTCAGCTAAAACTCTGCAAAGTGTCTTACCACATTTATGCAGATGACACTCAAATCTAGGTGCAATTGATGGCAGATGAACATGAGCCTGAGGAATCACTCTGTTAGTGTATCAAACAGATTGGTCTTGGGATGCAGAAAACCATTTTGTCCAGCTAAACTCAGACAAAATTGAAAAATCATTGCATGTGACCTACAGAATCACGTAGAAAATTATATCAATTGCTTTGAAACTACTTCTCTCAAAATGGACAATTGTTAGATTAGGCCTCTTAATAATTAGATAGAGGACTTCCGTCCGTCCGTCCGTCCGTCCGTCCGTCCGTCCGTCCGTCCGTCCGTCCGTCCGTCCGTCCGTCCGTCCGTCCGTCCGTCCATCCATCCATCCATCCATCCATCCATCCATCCATCCATCCATTTCTTTGCATAGGGTTTGAATGATTGACAGGCTAGTCCTGGAATTATCACTGTCATTCCCAGATTGACAGGCAAATGCTCATCATCTCTAATCGATCTCACATGTATATATATTTTTCAACACAAACATAAAATGAACAACAATCAAGTCATTCAAGTCATCATGTCTCAAGTCAAGACTGCAGTCTTTAATTCCCAAAGTCCGATTTTAGTCTCAAGTGTTTCAGTTTTTGTCAAGTCACAAGTTATCAAAACAGTGCCTGGAGTTAATTCGCGTCCAAACCACAATGTCTTAAGACCACATCATTGTGTGTAAATCTTGCCTGTTAACAGGCAGCAAATACAGGTAGCTATGTTTTGAGAAGTGTAACAAAAATCCACTTGGGATAACTGGTAAGTCTCCCTGCCAATGAAAAAAAACAACTTGGGGTGTCCTTCCAGCTGGATTTCACCGAGTTTATTCAATGCAATAAAAGCTGTGCCCTGTTTAAGAAAGTGCCAAGCACTGACTGAAGGGCCTGGTTACCATGCAAACCCCAGTCTGTTGCTGAGGTGACTATCCCAAAGTGCTTCCTGGGTAATTTTCAAGGTCACTGGTTTGTGCACGCCTATGTGGTGCAGATGGGTCCACCCTCATTTAGAGCCCAGCAGGAGCGCTTTCATTATACCCGGTGAATGGCCTCATTCATCCACTTCACCTCCATTGGTCACACTGAGTCTCTTTAGAGCGCCTAGGACAAACTTTTCCCTCATTCTACTTCCTGATCTTCTGCGCACCACTCACCTCAGTCATGTTTAATCTTAGTTCTCGAGCATGTGCTGGTTGAAACTTTGGCATAAACCTTTGACAGCAAACCATTATTAATGGATGATTACATGACAGCATTTTCTAGGCAAGAATACTGCATATGTTTGGTTTTGAGGGTGAGAATTACTGTTCAGTAGGTTTGGATTGGACTGTTAATTTATTGGAAAATGTTCGCAGTTAATTCATCTTATTTCATCTAAATTATTCATCTTAGTAACATTAAAAAAATACAACTTTATGGGAAAAGTTTTGAGCAAGTTGGTTGAGAGAAAACTTGTGAGCCTTGACCTCAACCCCATCAAACATCTTCAGGATGGAAGTGAAGGCACTTTAATTTCCACGGGGAAATTAGATGTGGTTAAAAAAACTAAACTTGCAGTGTTTATCAACATTTTGTTCTAAGAAACTTGACAACTAATATTTTGTTGGGGAGGAAACTGAGAAGTGAGAAAAAAAACAACCCACAATGTTACAACTAATTCACATTGACTGTGGAACGGATGTGTTGTGGCCTCCTTACAGACCCCGTGAGAGAAAGAAACCATCTTGGCTAGGCGACCGCACTTTATCTTAGAGTCATCCAGTCTTCCCTCAAGCGTTTCCAATCAAATTCTAAAATGCTGCCGCTTGCCTCCTAACTGGAGCTCGTAAGAGGGAGCACAAAAAAAAACAATTCTGGCCTACCTACACTGGCTCCCAATAAATTTTAAAGTTCATTTTAAAATACTTCTATTTGTTTTCAAATCATTAAATGGCCTCACCTCAGGTAACCTCTCCGAGCTCCTCCACCCCTACGCATCTAAGAAAAAATACGGGTTTGGTGCAGATATCCAGACAGTGCAGTCGGTGTGCATTGCAGTCCGTACGGATTCCGTATGGACACCACAAGTGTCAGCGTCAATTACGCGTTATGGGGAGAATATGCAAACACGACAAAAAAAGAAACCTGGAAGTTGGGCAATCAGATGTATACCAACAAAACAGCAAAATGACAAAAGGATGCGTACTCATAACAACTGCGCTCTTGTGGTTGTTTTGCAATTAAGAACTATGAATTATCGGAAAATATGAAATTGCCATTAATGTATTGCAATTTTAAGAACATTTGCTGCACTGAGATACATGTCTTTCTTTAAAATTATGTTTTTTGGGGGAAACATTTTTGTATCAAAAGTGCTATTGGTTTCAGTACTTGGTATTGGTGACTACTCAACGATTCAGTACAAATACTGGTAATCGGTCTGAAACAAAAAAGTATCAAACATCCCAAATTGAAAGGTTCAAACGTATTTCATTAAAACTTTTCTAGGGGTCACTGATTAACCCTGAAATGGTTAGCAACATGTTTCAGTGTTATGATGAGGGTGACTAGTCCATATACTATGTACTTTCTATTCAAATTATTCTCTTTGGGTCTTTGATTTGCTCTAAAGGCATCAAGCAATTATTCCAGTTGAATTGTGCATCATTCTCCCCCTAAGGTACTGTACAACTGCAGCACTTAGCAAAGCCTGTGGGTCCACTACATTTTCCTTGCCTTTAAGTGAGTCCCAAGTTTGAGATGGTGCAAAGTGACTAATTGTCCTGGGTTGTTCATGTGCCAGGGATGAGATCTACTTTACCTGGTGACAGGGCCCACAGTTTTCTCACACTCACCTCCTGGCTCACTATCTTTCTCCTCCTTGCAGGAGATTTACCCACACTGCTTCTCAAACTACTGAGCTGTAAAATTGAGTTGAGGCTAGGCAAGATTCAAAATGAAACTTGGCATTGTGGACGCACTAACCTTGAGGAGGGTCACTGCTGCTGGCGGCACCTAAAGACATGGAAACAGAATATCAGCCATTTTGGATGGAACGGAAGGTAAAGATGAGGACGGAGGGAAGATCATAGTTGAAGAAGAAAAAAATAAAAAGACAGCTTGACCAAGCCCATCTAAATAAGCATGTGCGCACACATCTACAAATGTGTGACCATAATAAGAAAAGTAAATAGAATCATTATGTTTTCAAATAAGATCCACTCTCAAATGTAAACTCCCATTGTTATTCACTTCAAAAATTGCAGCCCAAGACTCGCAATTAAAACAATAATTGTAATGAAATAACAAAAACAAATATTTGCTGATGAAATGTACAATACATAGTATTTGACTAAAATGGTGTACTGTCATCACAGCCCCAATAAAACTAGCCACTGTAATGAAATAGAAGTGTGTACTGACCCTTGAATATAATGTGAACAATCAATTACTAGGAATCACAGACAGAGCTAAGGATTAGATGGTCTCAAATGGAGCATCAGTCCCACACACTATCATTTGCAGGAAAATTACTTCAGTAATGAAGAATCTAGGCCCATAAATCCTTGTGGCCTCACCTTCCTTCGCCGCCCAAGTCCCGATGGGGAGCTAGTAAAAAAACCCTTTAAAAAATTCATAGCGCAATTTTGCTCAAATCCCTCCCAGCAAGCACAATTATGGAACTTTCATCTCAATTGATTTATGTCCCCGGCTAGGAGCGGGAGGTGCATGGCTTAGAGGCGGGTGGGGCTCGAAAAAGGGAAGGGAAAAACAAGTGGTAAATCATTGTTTTTAAAAGGGAAGGACCAAGGTATTTGTCACTTTGAATGTGTGTGGGTTGCTTCCTGAATGACAGAGAGGTGTTTGCGTGGAAGAGAAAAGAGGGTAGGGAAAAGAGCGATTGGAAAGAGAGAGGGGCTGAAGACCTGAGCCGAGAGGGAGATGGTAAGCGGAATTCCATTTGATTAATAACACTAATCAAATTATACAGTGTTCCTCTGTGTCCTGAAATCTGGGGCCATAATGTCCTCTAATGGCGAGGTTCATGGAGCTAAACTTCAGAGGGAAAACACGGTGCTGACTGCTGCACGCTTTAATGAAGGCAGTAAAACATCCATTTCCAGAAGCATGAAATGAAAGGCAAGATTGTAGATGTGCACCCAGTGGCTCAGCAACTGCACAAAAATGGAAAGCTGTTAACACAAAAGACAGTGTGAGACGAGGGGAGGGGAGGAGTGGGGGGTGGCAAAGTCCTTGTAAAAAAATGAAGAAAAGCGGAAAGGGCAAGAATGCCAACAATAAAGGAATAGAACCAGAAAAATGATAAAGTGAGGTGCAGAAGCCAAGATTGCTAGACTTAGTCAGATAGCTGATTAAAGATGAACTGTCTGGTACACTTAGTGCAAGCAAAATGCATAACTATTCAGTCGCAGATGCACCTAACCTCAACGTTGTCCTCATACATCACAATTCCACTCCACATCCCTTTGTGTTATCCCGTCTGTCTTTCTATTCATCTGTGCATCCAGCCATCCCTTCATCCCTCCATCCATCATCTGTCTGGTGATGGGCTGTACACACAAGAAACCGCTGTCGGGTTTCTTTTGCCCACCCATCTATCATAATATTCAGTGAGCAAATTTGATTCTACCAAGAATGAGGTGACATACAATAGTTCCCTGACCTCGGCAACTGGCAATCTGTAGCAGGTTTTCTTAACATTTCCAGACATTATACCCAGATGCACTACGAATCCAGTAGGGCCAAGCCGGTATGTTTTTTTTTCTTGTGTAAAATAAGTGCCTTGGCTCCACAAGTTGGAAATCCCTCATCTAATTATCACTCTCCGAAATAAACACTTAAGTTATTAAGTAAGTCTACTATGGTGTACATAGCCTAAGATGTGTCATATTTGTTGAATTTCTTTTGGGTAGAGTTTTTCTTTCTACTTCCTGCAATTCAAATTTCAATTGCAATTCTTCTCCCCGTGTGTCACCGCAATTCAAAAACCAAATCGGAATGTAGGGTTCATTCTTAATTCAATTCTGAATTTCATACAACCCTGCAGGTCTGAACAAAACAAAATCATAATAATTCAAAAACTGGTTCAGATTGATGCTGCTGGAGTTCTTATTCACACCTGGCCACTGGACTACATCACACTAGTCCTAAAACCCTCCCTTCATATACTATGAATACATTTTAAAATGTTACTGTTAGTTTACAAATATCTGAATGGTATTGTACCAACATGTATTCAAGGCATTTTCATTGCCTGTGACCCTTCAGGTTGTTGTATG
Source organism: Syngnathus acus (assembly GCF_901709675.1). Lineage (NCBI taxonomy): Eukaryota > Metazoa > Chordata > Actinopteri > Syngnathiformes > Syngnathidae > Syngnathus > Syngnathus acus. Next base: position 13,048,361 of record NC_051094.1, on the reverse strand, counting down.
CAGCCTTAGTGAATGTTTCCAGAAGCAAAACCAACCAAAGTGACGTAGCATTTTCTTTCTATGTTCCTCAACTTTGGAACAAACATATAAATCCAGTGTTCATTGCTAGATGGTCATAATTTTAAAACATGATTTATCGTTTCATCTATATATGCAACCTACTTTCAGATTGGGATGTTATTTTGATGTTTTGTCATGTTTCTTGTTTTTAACCACCCCCCTCCCCCCTTTGTCATACACAGTAGGTTAGCCTTGCATTTGAATGTGCTCGCTATACAAAGAAAGTTGCCTTGCCTCGAATTGAAACATCTTTTGATTGTCAGCAATAAAAAAAAAAAGCCATTTGGGGAAAACAAAAGCAAACACATTTCATCCTTATATGGGTGTTGTCCTTATCACAACTGCATGGATCAAGATCCAAACAGCCTCCAACCGAGTTGGATATAAAAGTTTTTTCACTTTTCTTAGTAAGAAAAACTCACATTTGGTGGGCCTACCAAAAAAATTTAATCAGACACAATTACAGAGCCATCACAAAGAAATGTAATTGAATTGAAAGCTGACACAAGATATAACTACATTACAGCAGAGACATAGGGGGGTGGGAGGCACTCCTCTGGGACACGGCCTGTGGGGAGCTCATTACCGCCTAGCTTTGAATTATTGAGTGCTAAGGCAGTGACATTGATGAATAGAGGTAGGTGTCTAGCTGTAACACCTCAGCAAGTGTTTATCTCAACTTACAGCAACCTAAGATGTCTGAAGGAGGGATCTGCCGCGGCATGAATATTGCACAGAAAGAAGTTGTAATGGTTCATAATTGAAAGGGTTCAGGCCACGGTTAAAGTCTCAAAGAGTGGATCCTTCTTGCCCCTTCCATCTTTGCATTTCACAGAGGAAAAATACAGTGCTCTCTGGTTGTTTCCATTGAAACAACACCATCAACATCCCCAAGCCAGTCAGTGGAGCTTTGGTGGTTCTACCCCTGCACATTGAAAGTGTGCATCAAAAGCACACTTTTTGCGAAAATGTTTACATTCAAGCTTTGCCTTGATGAAAATGTACGCACAAATTTAGTCTGTCATCATCTTATTTTAGTCGTGGCAGCAGCAGCAGCAGCAGCAGCAGCAGCAGCAGCAGCAGCAGCAGCAGAGTGTGCGCAATTAAAAAAAAAAACTTTGGCAAGTGAGATATTTGGCAGGCTCATATATTCATCTAGTATATAAACCTTGGCGTAGAATTGAAGTGTCTAGAGGTGTATCTAATGGTTCTTTTGCTCAGCTACATGCAAAGTACCAAATGCAGTTGTAAAATGGATTCAGTGTTGACAACTTGGCAACCAAGCAAGCAATAGACCTACAAATCCTTCCTGAAGAACAAAATAATGACAGTTTTGAGTATGAGTGTATACATTTAGTCATGTCACAGAGACCACCGTCCAAAATGAAAATGGTAACTGCCAACTCCCGAGAAAGCTACACCTCCATAGCTTCTGCCACCAATCTCTATTATTCTTTTAACACACTTGTCTCTTTTCACAACCCTCCTGTTCGCTTTCTCACAAAATATGAGAACTCAATTAAGTCAGGCAAAATGAGGACGCGGGTGGGGGGCGGTGGCGGTGAAGAGCTTGGAGACAAAGGGAATAGAAGCGAAGGTAGCCTAAACGAGCTGCGTCGATCAGCGGCTTGGAAGCAGAGCACATGGGTGACTGTGCAAGTCCAGTCTTGACCCATTTTAATTCCTGTCTGCAGTTTAAACACGGAAGATGAACGAAGGGCTCGCCATTACAGAGGGGGATGTTGGGTAAACAGAGGTCAGAAGTGGAGGAAAAAACAAATACAATAAAGGGAAAATAAGTCAAGGAGAAGATAATTTAAAAACATGCTGACTCTCAGTCTTCAGCAAATTTACTACATAGACGCGGGTGGGGTTTCAAACATTTGTTTTACACGATTGGAAAAATAATCAATGATTAGTAAATTAAAAAAAAACTCATCTAGATCCACACAACTCAATCTATAAAACTATCCGAGTTTACCCAGACATAGGCTTTAAAATCTATATCTTTAGAATCACTGACAGAAGTGTAATCCCTGACAAAGTTCTTTTCCAAACTGTGACTGGTAGCCTGAAAAAGGCTGTCTGTGCTGCTTGGACCTCTGACCTCAACTCCTTTCTCAGATGTAATATAAAATGAAATAGTTTGTTGGGCAGTTGCAGGACAATAATGCCTGGGAATTTGAATTGTGACCTCGAAACCACTCTATTACAATGAGTTAAGTCAATGAATTACAATGAACACCGAACAAGGCCAAATTGTAGTAGCAGTCATTCGTAATGAGTTGCCTCTCACGGCAAAACAGACCTAATTCAGATCAGCTAATTTTTTTGTAAACATCATTGACACCCTCCTTCTTTTTTTTGTATTTGCATTTCTTATGCTGAAGAAAGAGAAGACGATGCTTGTATTTCCAAGTCATGGTTGTGACCTCTGATGTCAGATTTTGGCATGAGTTAATGTGCAGCTGAGACAACTGCCATCAGTCTTATGTGAGCTAAATCATGCTGCCTCATCCTTGCTACATTAGGTAGCGATGAGCCCACACAGCTCAGCTCATTTTGCGATAACCTTGCAGTGAAACTGGCGGAAAACCAGATCTTTGCATGCGTCACCTCGTTAGAGGTCGGCGGTTTAGACAGGCACACATTCAAAAATACGTGGTGAATTAAAGGGCTAAAAAGGTTACAAACACATTTCTAGTACAGCTGTTTTGTTCCAAATTTATGTCACGTTACAAAACTGCATCACTGTGGAAAAGTGAATTCAAGAAAAAACTGCAATCCAACCCTCATTGTTTGAATAACGACAGTAAAACACGACATAACCAAAAGCGACATATTACTTACTCTTGATGACTCCAATAGCTAGCCTTCCAGAAGAATCAGGGGCTTTAAAAATTGGTTAACCTGTCCCTTCATCTGACTTGCTGTCTGAACCGAATCAGCCGACTAAAAGCACAAGACTGTTGAGCAAAGTATGTGAAGTCAGTCATAAGACACCCTTGGTCAATGGATGATAGTGTTCCTCGTATTAGCCAAAATTAAAATTAGATCAATCTATAACAAACTAATAAAAAACAGATGACACTTTCCCTCATTTATGCCGACTATCTTCACAAAACCCCCAGTGAAGAATAAATTGCTCGTTATTCATGGAGTTTGCAAAAAGACGTTTTAAATGATGCGCCAGTATCTTTTTCATTTATGAAATGTGTCACAGTCAGAGATTTTATTTGTTTTTTTGCACATCTAGGATGTCCAATCGAATTTGAGTGTGAAGACAGCAGATAGTCTTGGTCATGATACTGATAAAATCTGAGGCAGTACAGGCATGGAAATGAATCAAGCACATAATTTATTGCTTGATGATGAATACATGTATTTGTCTTTTTCTTCTACACATCAGCTGACATGATTGCCTTTTTAAGCCTGGGGAAACTCATAAAAGACATCTAAGTCCAGTGTTTGGCACAAGTTTTTTTCCGATAAACTTTCTGATAAAGTTTTTCTTTTTCCGGATAACAAGACTTACACAACGGGACAACAAACATCATGGTTATTTAAGCCCCCACCTCTTGCAATTTGATGCATCTGGTAAATAATCCAAGAGAGTACGACAAGAGTAAAACAAGAGCAAGGCTGACAATGGACATTTTTTATCCTGAATGCAGTCATCATAGCTTCAACGTTAGCTATCTGTCCTGTTTTTTTTTTTTACTTAAACAAATTAGTAAACCATGAGAACCTTCAGTACTTCAGTACCTTGGTGTTAATTCAAATTTGGTCAACGGCAACATCTGAAATTGCACAGACAACAAAATTCATTCGTCATTATTTATGAAACTTAAATAATAACTGAAATAACTATTTGGCATGGTAGCATTGGAGCGCAACAGAATTGTTCTCAATCTTGATATATAATACAATCAAAATAAACATGTAAGAAATCACCCAGATTAATTTTCTCTATTTCTTCTTCTGTTTTTTATAAACATTTTTGGAAGAATTTTGTGGGTTTGTTAGAAAAAAATATATATTTCAATGTCCATCAATTATACACTGACTTCCACTATTCGTGGCTGGCCTGGTTTGTATTCCCTGTGAATAACTGGGGATAACTATTCGTGTATGAACTGTTTTACTGGTTTCAAGAATAATGACATTAAATGGTTTTACGAGAAGAATGCAACCACAATTTGACAGCCTAATGGGGACAAGGGTTATCAGTTAAAATCGATTGTCCGTTATATCAAAGCACCATTTTTAGTAGCGTAAAAAATGAAGTACAGAAAAAATGTATCCTAGTAATTATTTAAAAAAAAAATTAACTGCGTATCCAAACTTAGCTCCGTGGTCCTTGGGGCTTGGGAAGGTGGTAATGTGGGCAGTAATGTGGTTAATGCAACCCAGTCTACAGTGTGACAGCAGATCGTACACAACACCCCCCCCCCCCCCTCATGGTTTTGTTCATGATCTTGCACAGAAAGTCCAATCGTTTTGAACCAATCAAATGTTGGGCTTACACCGCTTATTGCTGACCGACCTCTCGAGAGTGGTCCATATTGTGTAGCTATGCTGGCCTCTTAGCATTTTCACAAAAAGGGCCCTGACCATCACTTGTGAGTATTGAAGCCTTGCTGGCAAACGGCCAAGTGGAAACATTACTGACATCAATTTGTATTCTTCACATGTATCTTATATGATAAATATACACACCTAAATCCCCAGACTCCTGCAAGATGTATCCTTTGACCTGAACATAAACCGGAACAACTAAAAACACAAAAATGTGCCTTTCATAATACTCCTGGGGCCTTGTGTTAGAAAACTTACCCTGGCGTTCCCTTTAATCCCTTGAGAATGAAACAGACAGACTTGCAGTTCAACCAGCATAGAAACTATATGCTATTTTGGAATTCCCTCATGGGTATGTCACATTGTCCTGATATATATCCATCTAGTTACCATTACATTCATCTACATTCATAGATTGGTGCCTGTGTGATCAGCGTAAAAATGGTGGTACCCTCATTTCTGTGGCAGCGCAAGTCTTGTCCAGGTGTTTGGGGCCATATTGTGCATCTCTGGGCTTTCTGGCTGAAGGTGTTGCCTCATACCCGACAATTTAGTAACAGAAGCTCGTCCGCGCTCATCCCAAAAACGGGCCTGCCATTTTTGTTCAACGTAATAATCTAGTTTGGTGTGCTTGTGAATTTAGTAGACACTTCGGGTCACTGGGCGTTACTTCCACACGCCTGGACATATCTCACAATCATGGTAACAAAAAAAGACTATATTTAAGATGAGCTAGAAGGGGTCGTTTGTGTAGCGTAGTGGTGTAATGCAATTTTGGCGCAGGCAGATAAATTTGGCGGTGGTGGATGTCAGTGGATTTCATGCAGTAAATATGACACCAGTGTGGGACAAAACGTTTGAATCATTTAAATCATTGAACAAATTATCATTATTATCATTTTAAAAATATTTTTAGAGCACAACGGTCACTATTTGGGGACGGGGGTTGCCGGTCACACACGGACGTAAAGTCATGCAGGTGCAGATCACGGTGTCCAATTGTCCACGTCACATGGATGGCCAACTACATTATCCCCAAGGGGAGATCTTAAAATTTACTGCCAATGTGACGCAGAGGCTCCAGCAAGTCTGTTTCTGTTTCCGTGAGGTCAAGCACGGCTAACGTGAGTTCACTGCACTGCAACCACCTTGATTTGAATGTAAATGAAGGATGCTGACACAATTGGCTGGGAAAAGGCTAATTTCATCCTATGACAATGCAAACACCCCATTCCGCCCATTTGTACCTGTGCAGAATACCAAAAGAGAACTCCACCCATGCGCACAGTAAGACTGCGCACCATGCTAGACTTGCGCCAGGAATGAAAATAAGGCCCTCATCATCAACTTATTCAGTGTCGCAAAGGCTTTTGTAGAATAGATGGTGTCTTTATAGAAGCAGAAAACAATAGTTGACTCCAACTACTAATCACACGATTTTGTAGCTGATCCTTCCGTTTAGAAAACAAAGAAAAAAACAAAAGCATTTGAGAACAAATGTTTTCTTGAATCTGTATAACAATTAAAGGATCAACATATTTAGTCACAGAAATGCACAATCATCTTCAAGAAGAGATCGTGGAGTTTCGAAACGTACTTTGCGCATGCCAAATTCTTGCACGAACCCCAGCCAATTAATTTTTGTTTTGCCAAAGTCAAGGACTATGTACGTCTTGACTTTGATTAGACATAAGTAAGCTGTGTTCCATATCAGAATAGCAAAAAGAACGAAGGGATGGATTATCGATCGAATTTGATTTAACCTATCGTCAATCCGATCACAATATGAATCAATATGTCTACAGTATTTAAATAACGTATTCATTGTATATCTTTGAGTACTTTTTAGTAAGCATCAACAAAAGGTTTCTCAATCATTTTCAGCTCCAGTCTACTCTCATCTGTTTTCAAGGCCAAAGGACAAAAACATACTTAATTTGCACAAATTCAAATACAAAAGGCCAACTCATGATCAAGTGCAATGTGTGGCAATTAGCGGCCAGAGAGGAGAAATGTTGGATTAATTACAGCATTTTAAAGTGTTGAGGAGATAACGAGTTAGCGCCTGGTGACGGCGACAACTCTTCTTTTAATGAGCGCTATGGAAATTTATGAAACTTGAGATCAGGGACAATGAGGCGTTACGGGCTTGTCAGAAGCACTCCTGCTCGTCCGCCTTTTGTCCTAATGAAGGCAGACACTTGTTTCTCTCTTTTCTTTCCACCTTATGCAGATATTTTGTGACTCTTGTAGTTATTGATGGTCAAAGGTAAATGTAATAAAATTGGAATCCTCCCAAAATCAATTTTAAAAAACCACATTAGCATCTATGATGCATTTGCCATTCAAATTTTAACATAATAAGTGATCACTTTTTAACACGTTTGGCTTTCAAATTTGAATAAGGGAGGAGACCTTTAGCTGGGAGCTATGTTAACTCCTAATACTGTATAAAGAAAAACATTTCAAAAGAAGAAACACAAATACCTATACTAGGCTCCACCAGTCACCTAAAAGTAAGTAGAAGTACAGTGATCCCTTGTTTTTCACGGGGAATGCATTCTAGAACCACCCGCGAAAAACGAAAATCCACGAGTAGACGGTACATACAGTATTTAGAAATTTAAATATCACTGTGTTGAAATTTCAGACACATAGTGTTTCTTGTTGGCCGAAGGATGGCATGGTTGTATTATACTAAGTTAATTAGAAATACTTACCTCCCAAAGCAATGCAGTGTCCACCTTGAGAATTACTACACTATCCTAAACCGGGGGACATCATGCATAGCGAAGCCAAAGTGACTCACGGTTGCACATAAATCTTCTATTGCATTGTGGTCCAGTACACAATATTAAAGCTTTTTAAATCCTTCCCAATACTTTTAGGGTACATAAATCTTTCCCATTGCCTTAATAACTATGTCCCACACTATTTTGTCCTTGTATTGTACCTTTACAGTAAATAAAAGAGCAAACACGTGATATTGTCACGTGTCCCAACCGACTCCTTCTGTACCGGTTGGTGCGCGTGGCTGGCTGCCGCATTTTGCATTTCCTAAACAATGCACATGGTTGTCCTGCCTCATTTGTGACAGGCTGGCTGTCGCAGTTTGCGCGCTTGTCCGCAGTGACGCACATTACTCAGAGGCACATCCTGCGCTATCAGCGTGTATTTAAACGCCGTTCTCCCGTCACTTATAAACCCACAAAGTAGCACATTTGCAAAAGGTGAAGCACGAAGTGGCGAGGGATCACTCAAATTGCTTAATTTCGTAACTGAATACAGATGCCAAAACATTTAACACGATTTAACATGATGACCTAAATGAGTGCTTTATCAGTGGCACTTCCATTCTTGTCCGTCCGTCCTTTTTTATAACAATCATCCTTCCATCCATTTATCATTTGAAAAGCTTTCCGTCACCAATCCATCTGTCCATCCATCGTCAGTTGTGGAAAAATATGAAAAAGCCATCGTCCAACAGATAAGAAACTCAATTTGGTAAAGATGGTGTAGTGTATATACAAAGTCCATCCATTCCTGCTTGCTGCGTAACCGTAGTCAGGGGATGGAGAGGATGTTTCTCCAAGGCCAGAGTTGCCTACGGGGTTACGATTGTCGCACATTTTGAACAGGGGAAGCCCAGCGGGCCAACAACACACATTAAGGGAGACAGAGGTTACACTGCAGTCTTAGTTTATTTGGCACTATCTCTCCTCCAGTACGTTTACTCAAATCTTGAGTAGTCATTGATATTGATACCAAGCACCACTACCACTAGTACTTTGATACATAATAATTTCCTCTCAAAAAACAATGACAGATCATTTTAAAGACCTACATATCCCAAAATAGCAGAATTCCTTAAAATTGCATGATGATACAATTTTCTATCCTTTTACTATATTATATTATTTTATTACATGAATTTCTGTTTCCTGATTGGGAAATGGTCACAAAAAGGTAGCAGTATTATTTTATTCTATTATTTTATTACATGAATTTCTGTTTCCTGATTGGAAAACAGTCACAAAAAGGTAGCAGATACCCGTATTGCAAGCACTAATACCTAGTATTGGCAGAGATACCTTGGTATAGAAATTCAGCTTGCCCACCCCTAATTTAAAGTTGGAAAAACACATTTCTTGGATAGCTTCATACGTCTGTAACATGCTCAAGTACGCTTGACCCATTTGAGTTGGATCATTTCACAAGTAGTGTGAGTGCTCTTTATCGCACTCACAAACCGTATACGATGGAAACCCTTGTTAATTTGGAAGGGGAGTAGTTTGGCACGGTATATTGTCACTTGTGTAACTGCATGTATACACAGTGTAGACAGTAGAGTATAATTGATCCCTCACCTCCTGCTGTCTTGTAATCTTCTTATGGATGCAGCTCAATTAAACGACCATCTGAACATAATTAAATGAAACACAGCAGACTCTATATTTGCCATAAAGTGTGAGAGTTGTTATGATGTTGCCTTCGATTCATCTCGACTATGCTGGCATCAAGACCTTGGAGACATTTCATTATGATTTGTATGTTGTGTCACATTGTGACAGAAACAAATAGTTAACCGTGTTTGGGTTCAATTGAATACAAAGCTGTGTGAGCCTATGATGGACTGAATAAGGAAGATATCTATGAGTTTTATTGTGTAGGAAAAATAAAGCAAAAAAAAAAGACAGAAAACAAATTTAAGTTATCATAATAGCAACTGGACCTAGAGTACACTCAGTCTGACCAGAATAGGCAATGGCCATAATATTTGCATTATTTTAGTAGGGCTGGAATAGTTATGTGCTCACGGTTTTGGGTTAGGTCAATCAATTATATTTTGTATAGTTAGGTTAAAAAGTATATGTACACCATTGTTATTAATTACTATTATTTTCATGCTGTTGATGACCGTCTTTGATGACGGTCTTTAATTGCTCTTCAATGGAATGGCAAAATCAACCTGTGTATCCACTTGGTGCCATTGACAACAGAATAAAAAACATTGAACCCCGATATTTTACAGTGTCACATCAAATGTTGGCTACAGTGGGGATATCATGTCCACAATCTACAAGAATATTGTTATTCCAATTCCTGCTCACACAGCTGGTCCATATTACATGCCAATGACACATCTAATATATTAATATTTAATATTATACTATATATAATATTTTAAGATTCTTGAAATACAATCGAGACAGCACTATAATGTATCTTAAAAAGAATCTTACTTCTACCATTCTTTTAGTGGACGTGAAAACACTTGATCTACTGTACGAGAAATAGTCTGCCATGTTTATAATTGTTGTAAAGGTATTGACTAGCACCTGAATCTCCACATCAAGGTTGTTGACCTCTTACCCGTTTGTGGTGGGAAAACCAGTCATTTGTGTTGAGCGCAAAAGCCTACTGGCGTGAGCAAAAGAGGATCTTAACGCCAAAGAAGATGAAGCCCTTAGGATGGTGTTCTTGTCAATAAAAACAGGTGTTAACCAGCTTAGCTAAGACGTTAAGAGCTTGGATAATCCTAGCCCGGATCCAAGCAAAATTGAGCTCTTGAATACTAATGCAGAAGATGCACAGTTAAATCACCAGGTTGATTAGAAGGTTGGCTTTGAGCTGTGCTGCTCTTATAGGACATCAAAGCTCACTTTGAAACTGTGCAGAATTAAACTTTGATCAACCAGGACGTTCTACGGGTGTTTTCCCAATTACATGTTCAGAAGGTTAAAAAGCTTTCCTAAAGTGCACAAATAACAAAAAAGCTGACAGTAACCCATCCATCCATCTATCCATCCATCCATCCCTCCATCCATCCATCCATTCATCCGTCCGTCTGTCCGTCCATCCATCCATCCTCTACCGCTCCATCACTGGCGTGGCGTCACTCGTTTGCTGTCTTTGGGAGCAAGAGGCAGGGTAATGAGAACAAAAGCCAAATAGCTCAGTTGCAAAGCACAAATCTGTAGCAGGCCCCTTGTTAATAGGACACCAATTGACGGCAAAATCACGTAGTCCAAGGAGATCACTCATAAGACTATTTATTGATATATGTCAGAGCATATCTCATCCATACCATTGTGCAATTAGATTTCGATTGACTCCTGCAGTCCTAGTGTGTCCTATATTAGATTTCCTTTGGGGTGTTGTAGGGCGTGGATACATATTCACTGTTCAGTTTCCCTGCATTTAACACTAAGCGTGTAGGTGCACTGTAGCATGAAAGACCAGACATAACCTTCAAGTTCCTCGTGTCTTGCCTTTTGATGAATGTCAACAAAATAGAGAGAAAAGGAGAGAAGGGGTGGGTGGGGGCTTTGGAGGGCTGGCTGGGTGGGGAGAGAACACAATTATAAAAGCCTCATTTCTTCAGAGAACCATAAAGTCTCGTCCCGGAAGGGCAGCTGAGCACAAATCAATTTCTTTCAGTCGATTACAAGGAGTGAGGTTCTAACCTTCATTTGTGAGTCTAATACTCCAACAGTTATGTAGAACACATACCAATTAAGCAATTCTGCTAGAATAAGAGGGCCGTGAACTGATGCGATTATGGAGGCCGAGCCGCTGGGGAGGTTGGGTTATGGGCTCAGGAGCAAAGAGAATGAGGGGAGCAAGGAAGGAGAGAACGGGGAGAAGGCTGTCAAAGAGAGAAGAGTGATTGAGGCAAAAGTCATTTATTAAGCCTAATACTCTGTGAAACGTTCCCTTGGTAATAAGGAACTGTGAGTGCACTAATATCTAGGAGTCATGCAGAAAGGTCACACGATATCTGCACTGCCCATAAGGGTCATGCCAGCGGGTGTTGCTCAAACACATCAGATAATGCTCCCAGCGACATCGCATCGTGCCTGAGGTGAAGAGGATGGGAGATTGAGAAAGGATGCCATTTGTGAAGATTGCCGAGATGTACCGCCGTGCTCAGAGATAATTCCTTGACGTGCACACAGCTGCATGATGGCTAAATGCAATGAGTGTGATGACAGCCGGTCAAAGATTATCCGGCATAAATGTAGCACATTTTTGTGTATTGTTTCCCACTAAGTTTGGGTTTACGACCATTCATCTCAACAGTGACATAAATACACAGAAGAAGGAGACAGCCCGCCTCAGCCACTTTTCAATATTTGTGAGCATGCATTAAAGGAAAACACATTAGAGCCATTTTGTTGTTTTCTATTGTCACAAGCAAAATCTGAAGGCAATTTCTGTGTCTGCAGATATTTGAAGACCAACACATTGTCATTCACTACTGAGGTGCACCTTAACCACCGCCAGAAGATTTATGGTAATTCCTGATAGCATGTGATAGGATGCAACTCATAAACACTTGTGAGGTGTGCGTTTCCATGGCAACCGCTCCCACTAGTCACCAACCTTGATGTTTGACTTTTCCCCTCCCTACATTGTACGGCGGTATTTGGATGCCAGCCGTAAGAATGAGATGCAGATTCGAGGCACAGTCGAGAGACACAGATGTTTCTCATTGGCTTTTAATCTTGTACTCATTCAGTGGCTGGTGAGAAAACCTTCCTCTTCTGAATGATAATTCGCTAAATGAATAATAAACCAAATGAAGGAATGGCAATGTCTGTAAGAAACATTTTAATAATGCAAAACGTTATGGCTATTAAAAACATCAAATAAAATAGTCGGTGCTGTCGCTTCAATACATGTTTCGTGGCTTGAATGTTTGTAAGAAGTACATGCAATCATGTAAAATTCGGCGACCTTGAGTGCCTTGAAAGGCGCCTTATAAATAAAATGTATTATTATATTATTATTATTATTATTAAAATAAAAATATATGTGTTGTTGTATTGTGTAAAAAAAATCTTAATTATATTGTGTATAGTATGGCATAACCCTGATATAAAGCAATGAAAAAAAGCAAACAGTAGTGAAGTCCTTGGCATGACGGATATTGTTTCCTCCTTTTCTCAACAAGTCAAACATTGACATCGACCATATATCAAGAGGTCTATGGGTTTATTGACACAAAGGGGTTATTAGGGTTATTAACGCAACGATAAATGCAGATAGTTTGACTTTGTGTGATATCAGAAAAGCAACTATTTGCATGACAAGGAGCTCTCATATTACTCCCTGGCGAGCTTTATCACAAGAGGATATTTCAAATGCTATCAAATGGCTTACACATTTACTTTGATAACTCCATCAGATGGCACCCTGGGTTTAATAATAGCAGCAATCTTGGAGCACTGAGGCTCGAGCCTAGAGCAGAGACAGTAATGGTAGGTAGAAACATGAGAAAGTCATGAATAGAATGTCCTTGAAATGTTCATCAATAATGCACAGAAAATTGTTGCCTATTTAACTATGCATGCCTCTTCATGATTTTGTGCAAGCCTGGAAACAACCACAGCATGTATTGGGGGGGGTCAACAGGATAGCACAGGAGAACAATGTAGGGCTCAATCCCTCCTCTCAGAATCGGCTACTTGCAGACTACAAATGTGAGAAAGAACGAAGATCGAAACCCTCCTAACTGTGAGGTGGACGTGCTAACCAGCGCACCACCCTATTATTATTGTTATTATTAATAATAGTTGTCAGAGTGGAGGGACGGGCTTAATTTTGAAACCTAATTTTATATTACCCGTGATTTTTTTTTAAACCATTAAAATATAGCGTGGTTTTTAACCACACTTTTCTCTGTGGCGTTCTAAATTTACATGGCATTTTTATTTCTATTTTGCAGGGACTTTAATGTTACATCATTTAACAAGTTAGTCTCATGAAAGTATTACGCAAACACCAGGGTCTTATTTTGCCCCTGAGAAATGACCAGGATCTTAATTTTCAAATAAATTCCTCCAAAAGTTTTTATGTCTGTGATGGTAAAGTTAAAAACTTAAATTAACTTTGCCTTGTCTGGTTTGGGACCTAATAGGCCCTGGACTGTAAATCTTAGTTGAGAGTATTGAGTAGAATGGAGAAAATCATCAGGACCCTGCTCCCTTCCATCCCAGCATGACCAGAGCCCAACACATCTTGGACCAATCCGACGTTCCCCCCACCATGGAGTTTCCATACTAAACTCTGGCAGGAGGTTCCGCAGTCTCCGCAGCAGGACGTTCAGATTCAGTTACTTCCCCTTGGCCAAAAGAAAGCTCAATACCAGTACATGATAAGTACTGTAACAGCCACCACTTTCTATTCCCCACTCCTCCACGAGATTGCCATTGAGCTACACGTTAATAATTAGTGTTGTAATGTTGCTTAAACTGTTTATAGTGCAGTACAATCAAGAATAACTTGTTTTTATTTAGTTGTATCTTCTATTCTTTTTTAAATCTCATTCTAACCATTACATTCATTGATATTGTGCAGTGACCGTGTTTGTTGAATGACAATTAAGCGAGTCTAAATTACAGCGGTGATAAAAGACCCAAGCAGGGTCCCTATCTAAAGTGAGGCCACCAAGCTAAAGGGACAAGGTACAGAAAGCATAATGCTGAACCTGCTTGAAATCACCAAAAAGCTAAATATTGTAAGGTAACACACACATGTTGAAGTCCAATGTGCACCACATTAGAGAGAAGATACAAAATGTTACTCTATATCTATGACATGGTTATCATCTTTAATATTTCACAAAAGTGAGACATGCTCAGAGTTTAGTTCCATTATGCAAGAAGTAGCACAGTTTGGGCTCACACAGGCTAAACCTCTTGGACCCAAAGGACAAGACTATGACTAAGCAAGACTATCAGTTTTATCTTTCCATGTTTCTCCAAGACAGATTTGAGGCTATAGCTGGAAAATTGACAATGGGATTAGGCTCTAATCCAGGTTCGGAGCCTTCATAATGTGGTATCCGTGTGTGAGTGAGCGATTGATTCTGAGGCGCTGGGATCCCTTGAGCCTAAAACCCTCTAACTACAACCATCTGCCGTTGATCCCTAGATTGTTTGTGTCAAACACAGCCATAAAAAAATCCGTATTTCCCTCCTGAAAACGCATATGGTTTGGCCAAATCACAGAATTGAATGATTTGTACGTATATCGTGTTATTTGCTGGACTTGGATTACAAAAATATTGTTTGAATACAATTTACATTGATGTCAAATGGTTCTTTAATTATTCAACCACCTGTCAAGCAGGGATTAGATTGAATGCTCTTCAAGTGCTCCAATGTCCCCATTGTAAATGACATTTGGATTTATAGTTTCAAATGAAGCTGCATGGTACAGCTGTGTTCCATTTGAGCACGACTGGACCAATAAAGGTCACAAAATACCTTGCAAAATTCAGCAGCTCCTGTTACTTATTACAAGTCTCCTGTGAACCAAATTACCAGAGGCTTTTTTTCTGTTTTGTTCCGCCAAACTCAGCTCGTGCATCATGCACAAGGCCTGGCTCTTGTTTATTTAAAAGGTTAATGGAGGAAAGATATGTAATGTTTATTGGTCATATCTTCACAGAGTTGAACTCAAATAATGATGCTCTATCTAGTTTGTACAGACAATATTAGATATTTCTACATGGTCTTATTGTCATGTAAAAAGTATTTTTCACATTTCGATGAATTAGTGCAGTAAAGCAAAGCAAACTCATTGTAGCTGTGGTGATGTCAGGCTTCACTGCGATGTTAAAAGAAGAAATGATAGAAAGGAAACCTTGCACTATAATCAACAGTCAGAAGGTCAGACTCATTCTTCTGGACTCCTTTCAGGAAAAAAAGGAATTTGAGAGAGATGAGCGCTCACCATCATCCCTCATGCCCCTCTTCAACAATGTCATTTCATTTTGTTGTTGCTTTTTCATTGGGCTGTGTCAACCGTAATGAATTTCAAAATGTTAAGATTAGCATTTCAATTTGGTAACCTCCCTCTCAAAGTCCCTAACCCCCGAACCAGCCTCTAAATCACATTAAGCATATGGCATATCTTTTGTAAGACCCAGCTCCAATGTCACAGCAGCTCCCCCTCCTCATCATCATTATGCCTGTTGCTTTTTACAAGCTAAATAAATAGCCGCACAAAACATCTGGAGCCACAAAAAGGACCTGAAGTGGGCCTCTTAAAAAGCAGTGACAACTGCCAACAGCTGATGATGGCCTGGTTTTACACTTCTTGCCATGCTCCCAACCCAAGTAACTTCGGGGAATGTGGGTAATTTGCAGACTAAGATCATCACAAGTGACTTTTCTCCCATTTACTTGTTTAGCTGTTTACTTACTAATTGGCTTTGTTTAAGGAAACTTTATTTACAAACATTTCCCAATTTGCACAAACTTAATTCCTGAGGAGGGTCTAACTTTACATAGCTATTAACTAGAGTAATGTATGACCTACTTGCAGTCCTTCATGTCAATGAAATTATTAAAGCCATGTTCAATGCACAGTTCTGACCACATACAGTTTGAAATCCAAATCCGCACAGCTTAACGGTGCGTGGCCCATTCAGTCTCTTCATCTGAAAGGTCAAGCACCTTTATAAGGTCATGGGCCTCTGATTTACAACCAACGTTTCAGATGACAGCAGCTGTTATTTCGGAGAGAAAAAAAAACCCTACCCTGTAATCCTAAGCATTTGCTGATCTTAAAACCAGTGGAGGCCTTTTAGAGGAATTACACAAAGTGACACACAATCGAGCAACAAAGGGAATAGAATCCATACAGGATAACTCACACAATGTTAAGGTGCTAATGTAATTTGTTAGGTTAATTCTGCTCAAAGAAGTCAGCCTAGGAGTCTTTACAACATCATTTTGTTCCCATTTTTAAAATGAACAAACTTGTATAAGGTGGAGAATTTATTGTCAACAAAAATGTATATGTTGCCTCTGTAAGAATGTGGTGTTCACAGCTCATCTATGACCGTGAACAGAATCAGGAAATGAATAAATGAATGAACGCAAAATAAAACAGAATAAAAGAGAACGCATGGACTTTTTATAATGACAGTATGTTTGGACAAGGATTTAATGAGTAAACTGAGTTAGTCTGAGTGCCTGGAGGTGAATTTTGGCGTGCTTTACTTTTTGCCAGTGTTCTCATTTTGTATTTGTCTGTTTGTCCCATTAAATAAATGACTGAAAGTGCAGTGAAGACTGTTGCTTTACTTGAGCGGCCAGATATCTCTGTCATAACTCAAATTTTGGCTTGCAACATGAAGCAAAACAAAGCAAGATGGCCCATATTCTGAAAAAGTCACATGTTAGGGCACTTTTCAGTAGCACTAGAAACAGGATCTTATAAATAAAATACAAAGACACCATCTTTGCCTGAAACCTGACTACATGGTTTCAAAATAGGCATGCAAATACTTTGAAGGGTTAAAAGGCAGGGACATTGTCTTTTACGTTATATCCAAAACAAAAGACCAAACTCTCAGGCAACCCACATTTGGACCTAATAGTTAATCGCCTCATTTCTCCGACCCACAGGAAAGAATTACAGTGCCTGTTAAGTGAGCATAATGAATGCCATAAAGCGGGCCTATAAAGCAGACTTTTGAACCGCCTCTGGCAGTGAGTGGGAGCAGGTCTAAACGCGGACATTAGTCGGCACATACCCGAGAATTGCTGATGGAGAAGCAAGGCGGGCCAGCCTCCACATCAGTAATGAGTGCTAATATTTCAAAGGAGGACGCGGGGCCTCCGCACTGACCGTTATATTAAAAATCAAACGGTGTGACCTTGTTAAGATGAATGCCTGGTTGGACTGCCCCCGGAGCAGCTCAGCTTGACGGCACTGTATTAAAGGTAGCTCTGTGCTGGTAAAGACATCGGCTATGGCTGCAGATATACAGGGTGCATCGGGAGCATTACGAGTGGCATTTAATTAAAGAAAAGTAAGCTGTGGGATTTTATAGACTGGCTGGGGATTGCTATACCCAGTAAGTGGAAATGAAGGATGCTTGAAAGGCAGTATAAATCTAATACAGTGCTAACTTAACCTTCCTATCATTGTAAAAGTCAGGGCGAGGACACTTGTCTGGAGCAACAACATTATTTTCTATTCCTTCGAAATTTGCAGCGCAATTGAGTAGCGTGTGCAGGATAGCAAAGGGTATCTTTTTTTCCAATTAAAAGAAATAAGAAAATCGCCTCTTTAGTTTGATCCACTTTGACAAGGCTTTGTGTAGCTCATGGTCACTCGAAATCACAGTAGTGATTTTTTTTCAAAATTTCCACTTACTACAGAATAAACATGGGAAAGCCAATGAATTTGCACACAAAATTACACAAGGTATTTATTTATGGAGGTACAAAAACATCTCAATGCCCTTTGACATGGTATTCTACTTTGTGAATGCATTATAACCTCACAGTTTATTGACGCTAACCTTGTATAACTTTATATTCACAGATGGACATGTGTTTAAGAGCTTTATTGAGCCTCATCTTGTAACACAACATGATGTAATGTACAATGAGTTGTCCAGCTCGGATGCAGAACGCATGCGAAAACAAGAAAAAAGGTACACACATTACTTTCCCATTCAGCACATCACTACATTGGGAGTTAAAGTGCTGGACATCGCTTAATGTCACATTGTGTGGCATACACTTCCTCAATCAGTTGAGTCAACTCACCTACTGTGTCACTGAGGTCAGAACCAGGTCTCCAAGTACATCAGTCACCACCCAGCCACCCATTTTTTTTTACCAGCTTTGTTAAGATTTCAAATCAGTTTCCATGCAAGCACTTGTAATACATCACAGTCTTCCAATATTTAAATGACAGGTCATTTGCTTTCGAGGTTGTGTTCCCCCTTATAATTAAGAATCAACTAAACAATCATGGACTGCCATCAGTCAAATGTTTGTTTTTCAATGGAGTTAAAATGAATTTATAATTCAAGTGTTCAAAGTTTGTTATTGAAAAACAAAACCACATTTGTATATTTTGTATGATAATTTTGTATGATAATTTTAATACATCTCAGTTTCAAACCCAATTTCATCAATATCAAGTATGCAGACTTGAATACTGATTCAATTTTATTACTCTATTTGGTCACCCACAATGGCAAATGAATAATTTATTGTAATTCAAATTCTGTATAATTTTGTCAGTAGCTAATGGTATTTTCTATCCAAAATTCTCTCGAGATATTACTTCAGTTTCACAAATAACCCAGAAGTAGTAATCATAAAGCGTTGTGTTTGACAAGCATTTAATGCAATGCCAAGTCGGAAAATGGTAATGTATGCTAATTTGTCTAGTGGAAAATCATGCATGATGCATGCTCAAATGTGTGATTGTCACAGGTAATAATATTTCTGTTTGAAAACATAACATGCTAATCTGAAACAGAAAACACTGCATAGATTAATTTGTTCATGCAACGATGTAGGAAGAAATATAGCAATTTAGCTAAACCTTACTCAAACTGCATGTACTGCTTTGCAAAGTGTTCATTATTCAGCCTTTGAGCAATGTTGTAATATCTGCTGTCAAAAATACAAACTAGAGACTACTTTGAAATGGAAACACAATAATTTGTCAAGATGTCAATGTGATCAGGACGTAAACCTGTCCCCAGACCTCAGTTTTTACGCGGCAACGTGAAATGCATGGGAGGTCGAGGCGAACATTACCGTATTTTCCGCACCGTAAGGCGCACTTAAAAGCCTTTAATTTTCTCAAAAAACGAAGGTGTGCCTTTTAATAAGGTGTGCCTTTTGTGTGGACCGAATTCCAAAATCTGTAAAGTTGTTTTGTGTGGCTTCCGTAGTATACAGGCGTAATATGAAGACCCGACGAACCAATCAAAGGACATTACGTTTTATGTAGATCGGGGGAAAAAAACAATGAGAGGACTGTAAGTAATACAAAGAGTACGTACCTCCGCCGCCCTTGATAAATGAATATTATCGTGTGCAAATTTGTAAATTTGTTTTGTGAGGCTTCCGCCACACAGAGACATAATATGTAGACCCGATGAACCAATCAGAGGACATTACATTTTAACCAATCAGAGGACTGTACATAATACATAGCCATTGATAAATACGATTGTTTGTGCAAAGCAAACAGCATTAGGACACTCTCAAAAGGCATAGACAGAGAGACAAGGCAAAATTAGAGCTTTCTGGAAAGCCAGAATCATTGCAGATGAGCAACGTGACAAAGACGAGACAATGACGTGAGGGAACTTGGCATGTTTAACGGCGAACTTGCCCAACTGTTTCATTTGGATACAGAAGATGAGGATTATAATGGATTTGCCTTTTAATATCGATTAACAACGTGACTATGTTATAGTACATGATTAAATAGTAGAATAAAGAATAAACGGAACTGACTGCCTTGCTCCAGTGATGGTTTTTTTTTGTTTTGTTTTTTTACCGTAAGTCATGGCATGCATGCGCCTTATAATGCGGTGCATCCTATTTTTGGATTAAGTACGGAAAAGCCCCGGAATTGAGTGTGCACCTTTTAACCCGAAGCGCCTTATGGTGCGGAAAATACGGTATCTCATGAACAATTTCTGACTTTAGACAGGACCCCTTCTTGCAATTTACACTGTTCCTCAATGCCCTGCAAACATTGTTGTGTTGCGTTTGTTTCCAGTGTAGTACAGTAACATAACATTGTGCTGGCTTGCTCGGTCACAATTTTTGCACAACATGTCATTTTTCCATCCAAAATAGCTCAAATGGATGTTTTTTTTTAGACAGTAAATCCATCAACATGTTTTCTGCACGCTGCTTGACTTCCGTTTCAATTCACCATGCGTGTCTCACTCGTTGCGCCCGCCCTCGGATATCTGTCATTGGCTGGCTTCAGCTGATGTGCCGCAGCAAGCATGAAATGAGTTTTGTGATTGGATGGCCTTAGCGTCGCATTCTAAGGCAAGCGTAAAAATGACTTGCATATGCAGTTTCAAGTAGGGAAATCCTATATTGTTGATTCAGAGAAACGAATAGCTTGAATACTCAGATCCACATTCTGCTACTATAACAAAAAATCCTTCAGCCCCAGAGCAATCAAACAAAACCACACCATTGTTTATTTCTATTTCAAATGTCTAACTGATCAACACTAGCAACACTTAAAGTTTTGGGCTTGATGTTTATAAAAAAGAAACTCATACTAACAGGAAACAGTTGGTGATTTGTGAGACACAGATGATGGCTATTTGACACATTTTTAAACCATAACATCATAGTATTAGTATTCTCCACCAACATGACCCTGAAATGTCGATCAGAGCTAATATCAAATGCAAAAAACAATCCCGTTCTCCTTGAACATGCTTGGCAATCGCTAATCTACTAATAATTTCAGTCTACTGTGCTTTGACACCAGAACATGTTGAGAGATAATAAACAAGCAGAGAGGAAAACAGCAACAACCTGCGAGTGTTGTCACAAGTGGTCACAACAGACAGTGTGGGTGGTTGGAGCAGTTCGGGGGAAGGAAGGAGAGAGGCGAGGGGGCGGCTACAGTCTCTAACCTGCCCACTGGCAGTAGCCGAACTGTCATCGCCTAGACCTGTCATGTGGAAACTTTGCTGTTTAGAGGTGACAGCCGCCCACGGACTCACACTGTGCGCATTCGGCCCTTTTAAACGCACATACACATGCAGTCGGGGAGGGGAGTGGGTACTGTTTGACACTTCCATGTTTGACACATCCCCATCCACTGATTGTTGTGACTTATGCAGGCTTTTCTTGCTGATGTGTCCCTCACTCCCTTTTTAGAGGACGGAGATGTTATTATTGAGCTCATCATCTTTTATTTATTTATTTATCTAGGTATGTTCAATACTGCTACAAATATGATTGACTCAACATTTTTAATATACTCAATATACTGAATATAGTGAGGTCCAGTAAAACAGTTGTACAAAAAGAAAAAAACTTGTTTACTTTGATGAAAAAAAAAAAAAAAAACACATAATATAAAACTAAAGTCTGCATATGTTGGAAATAATTCCAGGACCCTTGGATGAATCCCAAATGAAGATATGTATTATGCTTACAGTTCCTGCCTGAGGAGTGTGATCTCTGGAAGAATACAAGATACGAAAATATAGTGAACATATTCCCATCAGCACCCACCCCCTACCTGACTGGCACACACACATTTTATTCACACTGCGGTAATTGCCGCGCCAGCTCATTTGAGCTTGTCATTTCTTCCGATAAGACTGCGGTATTAAAAATGACAAAAGATGGAAACACACAGTGTCATGCACATTACACACCACGTCTCCTGCAAAAGAGAGTTATTGCATTTTCTGCAGGGGAGGAAAGAGCCAAAATATGACACTTTTTCCAGAAACTGCTATAACTAAATGTTGGTAAAGATATGCAACATTGCAAACAATACTGCACACCTAAAAAAAGTGAAATACATTTCTTCAGAAGCTAAAGTATAATATAATATCCCAACACTCAACAACAAAGCAACAGAAACAGCAAAATATAAGCATCATCATGTCATAGATTTCCATAACCATTCATATCATCATCCTCTGCAGAGAAAATGAAATGAGTCATTCTGTCACTGAACATGAACAAAAGGCAAAAGGATGAGAAAACTGCAAGGACTAATCAAAATTGTTTTGCAGACACAACAGTCAAGCGGAAACCTTATGAATCCAAAACCATCACTTTTCAGGAAACTAAAATAACGATGTCTATTGAGCCACACCATGTTTGTTGAGCCCTGTCTTTGACAATGCAATCAGAAAGAAAAATATTTTCAACGCTTTACATTGGTAAATAAGTCTAAATCTTAAAGCACTCAACATTCTTTCACATCCTCCCACTCTCCTACCTCTCCTCTGGTACTCTCCCTGCAAATCTTAGTCAGCCATGATTAGACCCTTACTTAAAAGACACAACCTCCACCCTGGGAGTCTCGGCAATTATAGACAAGAGCTACGTCTTCCCTTTATGTCCAAGATTCTTGAAAAGAAAAATCACAGCACAACCAATAAATTATTCCATCATCTCTATAAATCTATACTATACGACTGAATCAGTTTGTCTTGATTCAATCACTCTACTGCAACCGCCCTCACAAAAGTGGATGAAGCTCTTTTACTACGAAACCCACAAACATTAATTATCATTAGTGTTACTACTTGATCTCAGTGCTGCCTTTGAAGCTGTTCCTTGAAATTTGTTTTGGTTTTAAAACACTTTCCTGGTCTAGTTCTCATTGCTCAGTAAACACACACTGACAATGTGACATCTGAGACGTATCATGGAAAATCCACTTTCGTTGATGATTCAGTTCCTTCAATATATGGAAAACGACGGACACAGTAAAGCGGTAAGCTTGAGATGACACAAAAATAATAACCTGTATTTCACTTTCATATTATTGATGCACTTGTTTTCATAGCATTAGCGTCGGTCTTTCTGCTGATTTTAGAGCTGTGCGTTCTATGTTTTCATTTCTTGTGGGTGTATTTTGAGTAGTAAAATGCTCTCTATGAAATTTACTGTGTAGGACTACAAAGCCTAATCATACAATATTACCAATATGCTTAGATATTTACAAAGATTTAGAAGTTGAGTGGTACGTTTAATGGCATGGTTCTGCTTGACAGTGAACTGGCAAAATATGGGCATAAAACTCAGTTTGAAAGCTGAAGTTGAGGTGAAAATGATTCATTCTCTCATTTTTATGAAACTGTCGGTGGCCGAATAAATGTATTATGCCCTTTACATCAGTTTCGTGATGACACAATTAGCCCTCAAACGGAGAGCCTCGAGTTGTCACTTCAGTTGAACAGCAGGGGGTTCAGAAAGAACAAAACTCTTTTATGTCTTTCTTAGGGCTAACTCTGGTTATTAGCAGGAATCAAATGATCCAGCAAGTCCTATGCCAAAGGCAAAACCAGAGATGAGAGGCCAATTGCATGAATGTGTGTATGGCCCGTGCGAGAGAAGTGCCGCAGAATACCATTAAAAGTATCTCCAGGCATCATAAAGGATGGATGGAACCAAAAGTCACAGTTGAGAGAGTGTGAGATTTTTTAAGTACTTTTTTATAGTAAAAATGTTATTCTAGTCAAGATTGTTTGTGGAA
Source organism: Syngnathus acus (assembly GCF_901709675.1). Lineage (NCBI taxonomy): Eukaryota > Metazoa > Chordata > Actinopteri > Syngnathiformes > Syngnathidae > Syngnathus > Syngnathus acus. The sequence goes on along the minus strand of NC_051094.1, from coordinate 13,024,685 downwards.
TATGAATTAAGCATGAATGAAAGAATATCATTGAGCAACATTTTGCAGCTGTATGAAGCAATTCAAAATATATACAAAGAGCTGTTGTTCACTGTCTAGTCATAATTGTTCCGTGTACTAAGTGCAAATTGACAGTATGTTTTGTAGAATATTGTCAAATTATTGAAAAGGTTTTGAAAAAGTATCAAGTTTTGCTTTATTTGGTCATATCGCCCACCCGTACCTGAGCTCTTGTGAGGCAGTCACCTGAGATGGATTAAAAACTGCTTAACTCATATTCTGCAAATTCAATATGAATCAGAATGTTGTGCTTAGACTAGTGGGGCCGTCCGTCTAGTACATAATATGACCAAGAAAGTTTTTGTCTTTGACCTCTTTTTAAGTACAACTGAACAGTACAACAAAGGGCTTTGTATGAGATTTTTTTTTCTCGTTAGGCTACATGGTCCACGATTTAAAATTTTAATAGGGGAGTGGTGTTAATTATCAATCCTACCTGAAAGAATTGGGTTGATATTGGGTTGATATTTACAAATGGTTGGTGGAGTAATTTGCTCGCAGCATTGTGCAAAACCTACACAGTCAGTTTTAATGTAACTTGATAGAGGGGTAGCTTGATTAAGACTTATTTCATTTCGGAGTAGGGGAACATGTTTCTCTAAGAGCCGCTCTCAGGTAAATTTAGGAATGCAGGGGCTACTTTGATGTTCTACTTGGCAAACACGTATGTTCTACACGTTAAAACCAATCTATCAACTCGTTATTCAACTGTCAGTATGAGGGCGCTAGGACCACAAATGTCAATGCCCGGCACATTGAAATTGTAATTTGTGATCACAGCATGCAAGACGTCATTCACCACAAATTTGTCTCATTTAATCCACTCTCATTCACTTCACTCGACCTCACTTTATTGTGATTTTTCATCCCTCTCTGTAGCTCCTCCAGATAGCATCCCTTGCCAAGTGGATGCAGGCCAAGTCTATGTTGGTGCAAATTTCCTTACTGTTGTAGCACATATCTGGACTTGGGATTGGCGAGCAGTCAATTCTCTCATACTCAGTATGTAAAAACAAAACAAAAGTGGGATAAATATTTTGTCATTGTCGTCTTCTTGCATTGTGACCAAGCAGCGCAGTGGCTAACCACATCTGGCAATCGAACTGTACCTACACACCTTGACTAAAAAGACCAATTGTGAGGTTTTCCCTTTCCATTGACTATAATATGCACTTGGAGAACCCAGATGAATGTGATTTAATATGAACAAACAAGTCCAAATGCTTAACGTTGTCAGAAAATAAATGGAAAATGAAACTGAAATGGAAAAAAAACAAGCACATTTTGCTGCATACTGTATGTAGGATGAACATTGTTGTAATACCAGGGGATCTGTGCAGGTATTTCTAATAAACAGAAGATATATGTAACAAAGAATATGACATTCTTCAAGTAAACCCATACAATTAAGATACTTGTACATGGGAGTCCACCAAAAAAAGATTAAATCAAAGGTCTCACAAACCTGAATATTGAGGTGAGAGGTTGCACTATTCATGCAAATCAAAAATTGGAATGGAGAAAAAAGACATGACACACAGTTCATTTAGTATTTATCCTCCAAGCTTTAAATTGAAAGTAGACTAAAGATAGCAGGAAAACTATGTTGACGCATTATTTGGATCCAATTTACCAAAATGAAAAAGCATGCGTTTAATCTTTAATGGAAGTAGAGAGGATCTCGGGCAATATAAATGGGATTTCATCCTACCTGTTAATAAGTGTTAGGTGAAAATAACTACCGTCAAGTCATTAAAAGTGGCGCTTACAATGTCGGAAGGGTTCGTCATCTCCCAAGGTGTTACCGACAACCAGAGACCCGGATAGATGGGCCATCGCCCTGATGAATTGAGCCATTAAGGTGAATGACCAAAATGAAAACCTTTGCCTCTCAGGGGAAAAAAAAACAAAAACTGACTATCACTATGCTGAAAGGACTGCCTGAAAAAATGGGAAGAAAGGATACTTGGGCAAAACAATATGTCTTCACAGCATCCCAGCATGAAACACAACAACAAACCTGGCTGGCAAGAGACAAGCGGAGCCTGTGGGATATATAAGCCTTCATTACCGGGCTGTCAGGTTATGGATGCAATGCCTCAGGTGCAATATGGGAGTTTAAAGCGGTGTCTGCTTGCTAATTACAAATTTGGCAACACACAACCATTAAAGACACAACCCTTGGTGTCTGCTAAGCTAATTTGTCTAATTACATCTTTGTAACTTATGAAAAGATCTAACATTACCCTTAAGGCTTTCTTGTAGAGCGGGGCTGTGGAGATGGTACTAAGCGTAACTGTCTTGCCGTCATCTACGTATCGAGTCAGCTGCGAGGCACTGTAGATGCAGGATAGATTGTGAAAGGGAGGTGGTAGGACCCCTGTTGGGTGCTGCTGTAACTATTTATACATCCCAGAGATTCCTCTCCCATAGGACAGCCACCCACATCTTGCCAACATGCCTGCTGGTGTATTTTCCTCATTAATGTGGCACTTTCTTTTTTTTTTAAAGAATTTATCAGCAAAACCAATATTTGCTGCCAGTTATGAGATGTTTGGGCTCCTAGTCAGTGTAATAGATTGCTGTTGAGCCGTCACAGCCGTGAGAACCTGTGGCAGGTCAGCTAACAAGCATCTTTAATGGGTGGAGAAAAGGGGGAGTTGGGGACAGCCATTCATGGTGTGTCAATTTCCTGATGTTTGACAGGCTTAACAAAAATCCCAATTATCTTGATTGGAAAATGTGAAGATTTCCGAGCTACATGCAGCACTTGGGCCCAAAAGGGATTCAAAGCATCCAGGTTGTCAATCAACGTGGTCACACGCGCAGCAGCTTGCTCTGTGAATATTTCAAATGACGTGGTCGATATAGTTTTGACAAATGGATGATATTTCAACGGTTAAAGGGGAAGCCTTCACAATAACTTGTTGTGTTTGCCCCCACTCGTCTAAACACTGTTCTAATATGAATAATGAGATATGGCTGCTGATTTGTTGCAGTGTGTTCAGTGTGTGTATTTGTGACTTTTTTGTTCATGTTTAATGTTGTGACAATATTGTTTTGGGCATGATAATTGTGAAATGTTCAGACTGTTTCCTCACAATCACATTTCTTCTTTTTACATTATGTTGAACAGTCTTAAAAAATTACCCACATTTTCTTGAGAATAATTTAGTCTTTATTTTTTTCATGTAACATTCCCATGAGTTTCAAATTGTTTTTGAGGTCAAATGAATCCCTCACATTGAATCATTGAAAAACAAACAAACAAGGCACAACTAAGTCAGAAAAAGAACAAACAGGATGATGCCATCTACCATCTTCCTTCCTCTCTTCTCTTGTCTGCAAACAACAACGGCTTGTCCACTTTGATAGCATCTCTTGGGTAAAAGAATACAAGCTCCCAGGAGCCAGACACTTGCTATTTCCAGGCCAAACAGTCTGCCTACGTGGTGCCTGGCTCATCCACCAGTTCATGGGGGAGCATGTTCTTATCTACCACCATGCAACTAAATAAAGTGTGTTGCAAAATAAGAGTATCGCGTTGCATGCATTAAACTCGACCTTATTCATCTCAAATTTGTCATCAGACAATCAAGCCACACATAACTTTGTTGGCCTACTTTTGCAGAGTGGATTGTTTGCTGCCAGCCAAACTGAAATCAAGGCAAACCTGAGAGTCATTATGAAGCCAATACTTTGTCTCACTCTCTGTTTTTCAATAAGGTGAGATTTTATCCGGCCTCCTCTGTCAGTTGAAGGCTAAATGATGGGAACCACACAATCAGTTGCGCTCATCTCGCTCAGCTCTTTTCCAGGGAAATGTGTGGTTTCTAAACAAGTCAGACAAGATTCACAAAGTGAATCTCAGGGGTTGACACTACACTGAATGACAGCACAAAAGACTTTTGTGGATCTTTTTCATCTTGTTTTGGGGTACAGCAGGACTTCTTTGGCTCGTTTTAAGATTTGCTGCAGCCAGCTAATGTTTTCTGAGAGGGTCTGTTTGGAAGGATGGATTGGGCGCAAGTACAGGGAAGCTGGGAGACTTTGCTGGCCTACAAATAAGTCAGACCCGATAACGTACATCCGGAGGACAGAAAATGGAGCTGAATGACGGTCTTTCCCAGTGAAACTATAATATGGCCACTATAGTGTGAAAGTTTATTCTTCTTGCAACTACTTTTACCATTGTAATCATGGCCTCTTGACATTTGGGCTCAATTGGGCTTTTTGAATTCTAGGCTTCAGATGAATAGGACACAACATTAGACCTCCCAGGATGAATGCACACTAAAACAAAGTAATCCCTAAATCCTACTGAGACGTTCTCTCTCTCTCTCTCTCTCTCTCTCTCTCTCTCTCTCTCTCTCTCTCTCTCTCTCTCGCTCTCTCTCTCTCGCTCTCTCTCTCACTGAAAAAAAAGATAATCCAGATGAGACGGATGTTCATCAAAAACTGTTAAGAAAAATAAACGTCAGTGAAAATGTGCAAAATAAAAATCATTATTCTCTCTGTTGGAGATTATTGTGAGTAAATAAGCAAGTCATGCAAACTTCATTTTTGAAATTCTTAAATGCCATTTTTGAGATTCTTTAACACAGCACATTACTTTTCATAGTTTATTACTGGCCTTTACTCAACCTAGAAAAGGAACACTCACATAGATTAAAAATAGAGATAGATAAAAACAATAGTATAATCTAATACTAAATGCACTAAAACACTAACGTGTAGTCATAATTTCCTGTCTTCAGTGTCCGTGCATCTCCTTTATCTCTCGCTTCCTAATGCATTAGCAAAGCGCGGCAGTGTGAGGGCATCAGTGGCAACATCAGTGCTATCATGGGCACTTTAACATGATGAAGCACACCATGGCGCTGCTGGCATGAATAATTCACATTACCTCATGGCCAGTGGGAGACAGAGGGGGTTGGCTTTGTGACTATGAGTTGTGGGAACAGATGTGTGATTTCAAAGGAACACAAGTTTCTGTTTTGGGTGAGCGAGGAATTTTATTTCTGTTTGATTGCTCCCTTTTTAATTGAGGTAAGACTTTGAGCTGGGACGAGCAAAATGAATACGGAGGGATCAGAACAGGAATCATTGGTTAAGGTATGGAAGAAGAATGGGAGGTGGTCTTCTTCACCATCTATCACAGTAGCACTTTAATCATTGTCAAATAAGTAGCCCTGTTCAAGCCCATCTTTTATCATTACCCCCAAATGAATCTATCTTTGAATCACATCTTTGAATCACATCACCAAGGAGAACACTCACTGCCTACTGCCTATTTACATGATGGGTAGATGATATGGAAATAGGATACATGATCACAAAATGGCTTGACTGAGGGTTTGGATTCACATTGTTGGTTGGGGATGCCTTCTGAATCGTGTCTACTCTGAAGAATAAAATAAGTGTAAGTGACTGCTGCAATCAGATATGTCAGTGTCTCTAAACTCAATGCAAAGCTTTAATGAATGTAGTTTATTGAACGGCACTATCAAAACACATCATTGAACACGTTCCAATAAAAACGTGTATGTCATTTTCAACACTTCAAGGCCTCTGAAGTCTAACTAACCTTTGGGTCACCAACTCTGCCAAAACTTGAATATAAATAATTGAACAAAAGTGAGCATGAACACTTGGCGTGGGATTAGGGAAAGAAAGGTTTCTCTCTATCCATTTCAAAATTGTCACAGGGTCCTCTCAGAGGCAAACCTTAATCTCTTCTAATCGCACTTAAGCATGTATGCTTCATGTCAAAAAGTCTGGTTAAAATGTTTAACCCTGTAAGTACATAATACAGAGAAGAGATTACACTGTGACAATAGCCTGTAAATAGGAGAAATTAGAATGCCACATTTCAGACACCCTTGTTGACTACATGAAGCACAACAGCTAATGAATTCATTCTGCCAAATTTCAAGATGCACTCCCCCCCAAAAAACTGTTATAAACAAGGAAAAGCAAGGAAAAGCAAGTCAGATAACATCAGTGATTGGTTGTGATTAGCATCAGCCTCCTTACGTGTACCGCAGAAATTCAAATTGCAAGCCTGATATACAGCCAAGCTAATATTATTATTCCAGACAGTGTATAACCCAACGGCAGGATGATTACATTTGACTTGCAATGATTTCCTCCCACCCCTGCATGAGAAAACAGCTTGGAAAAACTAATAGACCTATTCCCCAAAGTCGATTTGTTGCTCCTGTCTTACTTTAAATACAGTTTATCGCTGTTGTGAAAAGTGTTTTTATTTATGGAGTATTGGGTATGTAGATATAAAAGTAGAACACTTCTGTCCCTCAACTTTGCCGTGTGCAGTACCGTTCAAAGAAGGATTTTGCACATGTGGCACAACAAAATGCTTATGCATCCTCCACTCTGCTCCTACTCATCCTCATTCTCATCACCAATCACTTCTCCAACCTAGATCTCACCAAAACTGTTGGTGAACGTCTGGCGAGTATTTCGCAAACTTTGCGACCTTGAACAAACCCTGAGGGAAAAGGAGTGAGAGAAAATGTGTGACAAGCATTGCATCATTTTCATTTGCACATGATCCTTGTTTGTGTTTCCAATCCATTCTCTCATTCCGAATGGAATGTAATACGCATTTTTTGGTAGATAGAAGTGTATAAGTGTGGTATACGTACACACGTTGAGTCTGACTGAGGTAGTGAGCAAAGCACCGTTTGTATCATTTATGGGTATGGTACTTAGTGAAGGAGAAATTACACCTCAGAAAGCAAGTATCGCTTATCTAATTAAGAGCTGGCAAAAAAATGCCATCAGGATCTAACAGATTTCATCCCTGAGCTCTTTTTCTGTCTGCAGAGAGCTGTTGAAAAAAAATGAGAAACACGGGCATGAAGAGAGGGGGATGAAGGGAGACACAGACATTCCTAATCAAGCTTTGCCTCCGACACAGCTCGATTTAACCTTGAGGAGTAATCAGATCTGACTTGCTTAAATGTTAGCATTCTTAAATCATCAGGAAGTGCCTCCAAGGAGACGATAATCACGGTGCCAAATTGCTGCGCTCGCTAATTTCATTTCTCCCAAGCATTTGCTTGTAGTTAGTGTTGATTATTCAATGACAGGCTTTTAATGCTGCCAGATCCCAAGGGTGTTGCATTAATGTGGAATAACTTGCAACATAAATGAAAACAAAGCAAAATTAAAAACATTACTTTCTAATCCATCCAAGTTTCCTCAGACCTACCAATGCCCTCCTCTCCTCCCTCTTCAATCTCTCACCTCACCCCCCTCCCATGGTGGGAGTTCAAATCTAATTCTCAGCCCATCTGGCAGGCGTAATGAAGGCGGCCCGGGCCTGTGGTGCCCTGCTGCCATGGCTCGGTGGAGCAGGAGGCTAGCTGGCAGATTGGGTTAGGATGAGTGCAAGGGAGTCGAGGAACCTGCTGAGCGAGTAAACCGGCCCAGTTAATCTCCCATGTGCCCCGGTGTGATGAGGGCCAAGGCCAACCACATACTGAGGGCACAGTGGCAGTTTACAAAGCGTAAACTGCGGATGGTGGAGCACTGAAGACAGAGGGGTTGGTTCGCTCTTCTACATTGAAAACATCAGCTGGTCACTACTGGTAAATGAAATTTTACTGGCCCGCTTCGCAAGCTAAGAATAACTTTTTCTCGAGCTCACATTAATCTTATGCATGTCTGCTGTGTTGTTCTCAAAACTGGATGGGACTGTTTAAAAATACAGGATCGATCACTTGAAAGAATGTGAGGTTTGGGATACGAGACTCATGATTCGTGGCCGCTTTTTATTTAAAGCAATAATGGCATTGCATATTAAACAGTCATACCTCCCCCCCACCGCATTTTATGTACTACTCATGTAGTACATTTCAGGTTCACAGTGACTAAATCTACTATTCTTCCTCCTTTGGTCTTGTCCTGCTTTTTAAGTGGGCTCTACCCAATGTCAAAAGTATTAAGTAGAATGCAGGCTTGACATGAAGCATATTAAATGTGATTTGTTGAACATATAATGGGCTGGTAAAAAAATATGAACTACAGGTTGGTCTTTGGATTAATCAGCCCTTTAAGAATTATCGTAGAATGAATACTGATGGACCATTTTTATACAATGGAGAGATTACATGCAAAATATATGGCTGCGGTAATTAGTGTCTTGGTTTACTGAAAAGATACAATCACAGTAGCTGTTCTAACGCCTTGCATCAAAAACAAAACCTCACGCACAACCATGTAACAAAAAGCTACATGATGACAAAAACAGTAGGCCTTCTTCCGCCGTGTACCCGACTCGGAAAGAACCAAAACACTGTCATTAACAGTTACTCTCTTTATAAAACACACCAGCATCAGCTGGAGGTATAATTGCTCCTGCTTCTCCTGTAATCTTATAGCTTACCTGCTGCTCCTGTCAGACACTTGCACCAGAGGGGATGCGGGCTGTGTGTGTTGCCTTTTGAGACACTGAAATATTACTTTTGTATAGTCAGATCCAAACTTGGCAAGGGAAGAAGTGGAATATATTGAGAGAAATAAAAGCAAAAGGATATACAAGACAAAAAAAATCAAATAAGTATGTGTTGTTCACTGAAATCCCAGGAGCAAAGCACGGGGGCTCCGGTGAAGCGAAATGATGTTCTTTCTGTGAGTGATTAGAAGACAAGTGCAAGAACATGACCTACTTAGTACAATGTGTTTGTGCAGATCCCAGGAAAGGTAGCAATGCTACAGGAGTTAGAGGGTGTCAAACTCCAGTCCTCGGGGGGCCGTATTCCTACATGTTTTCGAAGTTTCGCTCGATAAACACGCCTGATTCAATTCATCAGGATCATTATCAGGCTCCTGCAGAATGTGAGGATGAACTGATCATTTGAATTGGGTGTGATTAACGAGGGAAACTTTGAATACATGCAGGAATGCGGCCTCCGAGGACTGGAATTTGTTTGAGAGTAATGTTTTAACTCATGAATGTTGTGAAGTTTCATAGCAGGAATAACTGCAACGGGGTCTTGACAGTTTTGCATGCTTTTTTATTATTTGATTTTATTATGTATACTATTTTCTTATTAGCCATTAATTATATATTTGACTTAATGATATATTTTAAAATATGTACCTACAGCACATTGCAAATTATTATATTGATATATAATTATTATATTGATATATTTCTACACAGACTACATCTTAGATTGAACAAGCCTTTATCAGCTGACCAGCTGTTAACTTCCACCGCTGCCAATAGCAATCTATACAATCCGTTGCATCATCAATAGGGGTTTACAACGCTGCTTTTCCCAGCATCAATGCCACAAGAAGTCTCCCCTGACAATCCGCCACTGGAATCTTCCATCGCATTGGGCAAATAGCTGGTGGTAAACGAAAGCTGCTCCTTTGCTAGCATGGCACTCCTAACATATCATTTCATTAAGCCCATACATTTTGCGTGAAGGATCTTAGGTCACTTAAAATGTGCTCGCCTTCATTTTTTCCACTGAGTTTCAAAGATGGACTTGTATCCTTGGATCATAAATAGATCCTTCGTTCCAAAATTGTCACACTTTCCATTGCTTTGATGTGGTTGAATGAAACCCAATGAAAAGCCATTTTATCCCAAAAGGTACAATCCTGTACTTTAAAACATAAGATGGAGTTTAATATTTTGCACCATGAGGGAAATTAGAGTACCTTGAAGCACAGTAATAGTATGTTTTTCTGGTAGACGGTTTTCTAGTGTGTGTGTGTATTGTAGGACAGTCAAAACAGAACAAACAGATGTTCTTTTTCCTCAAAAGAGTATTTTCCTTTTGTAAGCCCCAAGTTCCCATCAGTGCACTATATGAGACAATCCCACCTCTATGGAACGATTATTCGCAATCCGCAGGAGGCTTTCTCTCCCTTCAACTTATCTCTGGTGGGCTGCTATGGTAGCGTGCCCCTTTCCCAGATAGATGTTTGTAATTGGAGCTCTAATTTATGTTCAAACCTTGGTGCAGGATAATGATATGGAGCATTGTAATTTGCTGATGCAAATTGTACGTATAATGGGGAGCCATAAAAGCCTCCGCAATCTCGGAGACTTGCCAAACACCCTGAGCGTTCATTACAGCCCTCATTAAAACATCCGCATCGGCATTGGGACCGCTTACAAATGGAAGAAGCATGTAATTGCTGCTTGATTGTGGTATATGTAACATATGATAAAGTGGAATTACCACTTTATTTGTCTACAGTGTCAGTGAAACTTAATGGGCAGAAAGCCTAAACAAAACCAATCCTTAGAGCATTGTTGGCCTACAACATTATGTTTTTTCGGGAGGTTGGGGATAAGTGGGCCAAATGTGAGCTTGGGGACAGTGCATCCAGGACAAACTGAGAGTGATGATATTCAAGGACTAGCTTAGGGGGTAGAACTAATGCTTTCACCCATGAGAGCCCGTGTTTCATTTGGATGAACTTCAACATGGGTATATGCTGAAATACATTAACTGGATTTAATAGAATGAAAGATTAGTATTGTTCTTTTCCATTAACAAGGTCCAAAGCCACCACCATACATTTACTTCATAAGTAATAAAACTAGATTAGAAAATGAAATACCAAAGGCACCTTTAGCAAAAAAATATATTTTTGCATGAATGTCAATAGTTCCTTTGGAAGAATGGCTGCTAATCATTTTCATCTTGTTGATCTCAAATCAGCGCTAACAAAGAGGTCATGTAGAACTGAATGTACCAACTCATGAGCAGCCTTAAGAGAAACAGCAATTGGCAAAGGCATTAAGAGTTCGTTTTGAACAACTTGGGGAATTTTCCAGAGGCCGACTCGACACAAATTCAAAATGTCACACTTTATTTAAATGACCTGTCCCAATGCCCTTTGCATTTGTGCCTTTCTAATGCATCTCCATTAAGTCAAAACCCAAGCAGCATAACTTAAAATCGCACTTGTCTCCACACCTCTGAATGTCTGCAGAGCGCCACTACCAGAGAGCTGTGTGTGCTCAGCCACTGGAAAAGGATTTTCAGCCAAGCCATTCAGCCAGGGCCCCAGAAGCCCAAAGCCTTTATCTGCAGACCCACTGATTGATGTGTTGTGGGCCCTGTTGCGGTTAACAGCAATTTTTATCTGTTGCTAACGGCAACAGCCCAGGTTTGTGATGTGTAGAGAGCAGCGGGGCCCAGAATCCGGAGCCAGACCACACACAGGGATAAACAAATAGGTTTTCATGGCAGACAGCCCTGATAGAGAGGCCACTGACAGGCGGTGCCCAACCCCAAGAGCAGCACGATGTCAGGGCCCCGACCCATTCCTGCTGGGCTCTTGGTTCCCTGCACTAATTTTCACCATGTGAAGAGCCGGTATGGTGGAGACACCTGCACGCCTCTCTCACTGACAAGGAATCAGTGACAGAGACGGGCATTTATAGACAGAAAAAAAGAGAGCGAGAGAGAATGTTTAAGAAAGTTCCCATACAGCAAGACAGTTCCTTGAAGCCTTTCTTTCATCTATCGCTTACTGGGTTTAACAACTAATCCAGTGAATATGAATTGAATTCTAGCTAATAACAGCCAAATTTGATTTACAGCATAATTTGTAAAATACATCATCCCTGAAACAGCAAAGTGAATTTCAACTTCTAAAAAAGGCACAGACACACACATACACACCTCCAAAACTGTTGGACTCATTGAGCATTAAATGTGATTATGACACCCCAAGCAGTGGAAGTGAAGCTGCGGGTAAGCTTTACTCAACTAAACTGCATAGCTGAGGTTTAAATCCATGTCTGCAAAAGATAAAGCTTGCAAAAACATTCAAGTGAGATTATATTGCATAGACAAAGATTGACGCTTTCATTGTGCATGAAAACATAAACCATAGTTTGGCCTTGGGAGGTAAAAAGAAAGGAGGTGGTAAACTAACTCAATGAATCCGAAAGGAAACGGGGGGGTGTTGTTGTTTTTTTGCCGAGCTTAACTGTTTCCTCCTCTGTAGTATATATCCAGCCCAGCGGCAGTGAGAGAATGGGCAGATCCTTGGAGTGAGATTTTCTGACAATTTCCCTGCTTCGTGTAACTCCTATCTCGCAGACACAGAGGAGGGTGCTGGATTCTTTATCAAAAAGCCCCTGAGAGAGTGATAAATCGCTTGAGTCCAGACCCATCCGCTCTGAAACAACAAGCACGTAGCAGCGCAGGAAACAAGGCACATATATTGTCTCCCCAAAATGGCAGACACTGTAATGAAGCCTGCGCAAAGCAGACAGGATAGAGTCGCCCTGATAAACAATTCCATATCCAGCCCTTCACACGGTGCGCGATAGGAGGTCAGTCCCACTGTGACATATCGCTGCTAGACTTAACAGACCCGCTATTAGCAATCAAACCTGAGACAGAGATGAAAGGTCAGGATAAGGATGACTCGGCAACATGTATGAGCTCAATTCTGTACCTAGGTCTTTCTCACAACTTGCTCCACAACTTGTTTGGGGGAAAGAAGCACTGATTGATGCGTGCAATCTGCTAGGTATTAAATTATACAAGTATGTGCAGCTTAATTCTGTATCTAGGTCTTTCTCACAACTTGCTCTACAACTTGTTTGGGGGAAAGAAGCACTGATTGTTGCGTGCAATCTGCTAGGCATTAAATTATACAAGCATGTGTATTCAATATAAATGGGTGATTCTCAGAAAGTGTGGTCCAAATTGCATGGTCAAACTCTGACTCAGAGTCATTACTTTCTTTCTTTTACAATCAATCGCCGGATTTTATTGCTTGCAATATTGCAGACATATTGGAGGGATAAAATCAACAATTTGACTGAGATTTGTGCTGTTGCTTTCGTGTGAATGTATTTTGAGTGGGTACAAATAGCCGTCGCGACCATTTCGACATGACATTACAACACAAGTATGTAATTAGAAGCTCTTTCTACTTTTAAAATGCATCAGCTTCAAAAACAGTTGTTACCAATAAACAGCCAGAATATCAATGTAGAATATCAACACAATACCATTTAATCGAGTCCCACGCTTTCCATGATTAATTATACGATGCCATTTAAAAAAAAAAAAAAAAGGTGTCTCTTGTGCTTCTTAAGAAATGTCAAATCCAGGTCCAGAAAAGAAAACATGCCGCAGTTTGGGTTTGGCCACTGGTGCTTCATATCAATGAGCAGATAAACGAGTCAATAGCACTTGGGAGCTTGATTAGCTGTCAGTTGATTACTTAGAAGCACAACAAAATAAAAAAGAGCAAACATTTGCTAGATAAATTAATAAAGTAAACAACAATGTCCATTAGTTTAAGCATTAAATACCTTGTCTTTGTAGTGTATTCAATTGAATATAGGTTGGAAATATTTGCAAAACCTTCCCTTTTACTTACATTACACACAACTTCCCAACTTCATTGGTATTGGGTTTCGTACTTGTACTTGGGTTGTCTGCAATCCTTGATTTTAATCAATTTAAATAGATTTTTTTCAAGGAAGCTTTGAACTTGGCAAGGAGCCTGAGAAAATATTAAAACATGAGTGGAGGTCCTGGCTCAGGCTGTAGAGCGGGGCGTTTAGTAACCGGAGGGTCGTCTGTTCGAATCCCTGCTCTGTCCGAATCATGGGTCACTGTATCTTTGGGTAAGACACCACACACGTTGGCTATAGTGCCACTCACATTGGTATATTCCTGTTTGGTGGTGGTCGGAGGGGCCGAGGTGAACACTGGCAGTCATGCCTCTGTCGGCCTGCCCCAGGGAATTTACGTCATTTACCACCACCAGAGTGTGAATGTGTGAGCGCATGAATAATGTATCCATTGTAAAGCATATTTGAGTGTCCACAAATCTGATGCATTATTATTATTATTATATTAGTATTACTATTATTGTTGTTATTATTATTATTATTATTACAGCGTAAACATTATGATACCCCATTTTTCACTGGTAGTTAACTATTTAAAAACTTGCCAAACAAGCTTGAAAATTTGTAGAAAGTCAGAGCAGTAAACGCCAAAAGGCGGCAGCGCTCAACCGTCTTTTCTGTCGCAATGGTTGCCTCCCCCCCACTGTACTAGCTGGGCTGACCTTCCTACACTACCCTTCCATCTCAAACATAGCCCTCCACCCACATGCATAGCCTCTCTCTCTCCATTTTCCTCCAGTCATAACATTCAGTCCAGCCGCTGGCCTTCTCCAAGACCTTCTCCTCCTCCCATACCCACTCAGCCTTGCCTGGAATCTCCCTGGAGCACCCCGACCCCACAACCTCTGCCCCCCCTTTTTGAAACCATCATTCTGTAAGGCCCGAAGCACTTACAGATAAGATGCCGGCAGAAATCAAGTGGGCTCGGCAGCTGAGCAGATTGAGAGTCAGAGCTCAGTACCCAGGAGATGCCCGGAGGCTACAAACACTGCAGATAGCAATGTCGGAAAGCCAGAAAGTGGAGACAGACAACATGAGACTTCCTGCCCTCCTTACCGGTCTATCTTTTGCTTGCACAATGCCGCCTTCAAATCACCACCCACCGAGCCTTCGCCACATCCATATCCGACCCCCCTCCTCCTTTCAAATGAAGAGAAAGCCTCGCTCTATGCCGACTCAAACTGACAGCTTGAGCCAAAGGCCTCCACGTGCTTTTTTGGAAGGACATAGTTGTTTTCATCTGTGAACCGCCGGGGAAATGTGACATGCTCTATTAAAACAACATTTCAAAAAATGCATGGTGATCAATGTCTTTTGAAGTTACATTTTGTTAGGGGCTTTAATAGAAGTCCTTTGAGGCCGATCAACAATGACAAACCATGTCAACCATTGTAGTTGTTTTGTTTGTTTGGATGGCTGCTTTCAGTTTGCAAAATGAATCGCCATATGTCACTCATCAGCTAAAAGTAGCACGCTTTAAAGAATATTCCTCTTATGAGCTCATTTTTACGCAAAGGACAGAAAGGACAACTGCTGTCTCTGTTACCAGGAGACAACACACATCACCGAAATGAGAGCACAAATGTGCGGTCCCAAAACTCAAAGGGGCGACACAACTGATGTTTCAACGGGATAAAAATAGCCTGCTAACAAATTGTTAGTGTGACTCCTGTGAAAGAATTAGCTGAAGGTTTAGTGGCTGTTGTTTTCTTCTTGATGAAAAACATAACTAACCTCAATCTCTGCACACTAGTTTCATACTGATGTTACAATGTTGTGCTATATGCAAGGGAATTATGAATTCAAAGTAAAAATAAACTGAATGCAAAATTAAAACGTGGAAGGAGCCAAGAGAGATGCTAATGAAACCACACTCTTTTTGCCAAGGTATTGCAGGACACCTTGCTACGATATAATCAGTCAGACAAAATTAATGTTTCTAATATCATGATTTCTCCATTACACTATTTAATATAATTAAAATGTGGAGCGCTGGGGCCATAAAGCGGGTCGTTGAAGATTGTAATTCCGCCATAAAGCTATGAAGCATGAAAATGTCACTTACCGAGTAGTCGCGGCCTGACAGCGAGTGAGTGGAACTCTGTAGGGAGAGAGAAGAGAACAAGAATGACCTTTAAGGAGCATTTCACTCCCTGACACAGACATGATGAAGCAGCGCCGCTTTAATATCAATATTCACGTTAACCTTTTACCCAGCCCGCCATGTATGCCGTGGCAGCAGACTGCTACCCTAAGTTCTGGCCTCCACAATGGCGCTAAGCTATGAGTTATATTCAGCTCATAGATGTTGGTATGTTTTGCAGGCGAAATTTGTGAAACTTTAAATATTTATTTAAATTAGCAATACAAAATTGTTTGGACTTGTATATGTGTTACCATGCAGGAACGAAAAAGGAAAATAATTCAAACCCTGTAGTATAATTAGGCAACTGACCAGGGCGGTAAAATAATTAAAACCCTGTAGTATAATTAGGCAATTGACCAGGGCGGCACAGAGTAGCATTGGTTAAGCACGTCCGCCCCACAGTTCAACGGTTGCGGGTTCGATTCCAGCCTCGTTCTCCCCGTGCCTGCGTGGGTTTGCTCCGCGTACTCTGGTTTCCTCCCACATTCCAAAAACATGCATGGTAGGCTGATTGAGCACTTCAAATTGCTCGTCGGTGTGAGTGTGAATGATTGTTTGTCTCTGTGTGCTAGCGACCGGCTCAGGGTGTCCTGCCCGATCCCAGCACGCCCGTGACCCCCTTGGGGACAAGCGATACGGAAAATGGATAGATGGATGGATGATTGTATCAGGGTTCTTTTTCCCATTGTATTATTTTTTTTTCAATTCTTTTTGTTCACTGCTTACACTAACAACATGGCTGCGAACAAAGATGTGGTTGTTAATAAAAGCAGAGCCACAGTTGCCACCACTATATTTTGGGACTTTTCTGACCCCTCTGGCGACCACTTTTCAAGGACATTTCAAAAATAGAATAGACATGAGTGTGAGTCATTTTCACATTGTTTTCTGTATGACATTGAAGCAGTGAGGCGGAAGGCAAACTGAGAGTCGACCGTGCTGATCATTACCAACGCACGGTGACCAGAGGTAAAGTATAAAATTCCAAGCCACAAATATTTTGCTAAGGTCCCTTTGTCTACCGTATGTACAACTCTACATGGGAAAAGACAAACATGCACCTGTCACATCATGCAGGTTGAGGTTCCATTATACGATGTTTAAAATGACAAAAAGGATTAAGTTTAAGGAAAATTTTACAAGAGTGTATTTACAGTATATAATTTCTGTGGAAGGGAATGCTGGGAAAAAAAATTCAAAGCTTGGCTGGAATCAGGATTATATAAATTCACCAAGGGGGGTGAGGGAACCAAAATTTATTTGATAACGTCATTGTCAAAATATGTTTTTGGAGGGGGGTAATCCAGTGGACATCAGATTTTTGTGAGGAAAACAGGTCATATCACAGTCTAACCCAGAGGCAAATATTGAATTTTAACAAGTATTTGGGAGAACAATGTTGTATCTTCCCCTAGCATTACTATGCCATCAGCAGTGACAAAGAAATATATTCCACAAGGCAAACCTAAATAAAACACAATAATAGCCAAAGAAGATTCGTGTTCCAAAGGCATTTTTACTTTAATTGAACATTCATTGGAGGGCTCTCCCCACAAACACCCAACAAGAAGGGGAACAAAGAAGTAGAAAATATATAGTAATAACTATAATCAGAGCTAAACATTGCAAGGATACATTAATCCCCATCCTGCGATTTGCTATCTAAATGCCAAGCAAGAATAGCATGTATACCGAAAAGCCTGGATATTGTTCTGTTCTCTTGCACAGTCCGCCTTTACCCAGCAGGAGCAGCAATCTTGGAATCCCTCCCTCTACTTCCACTTTTCTCTGCTTTTATTCTTCTGTCTAGATAGGCAATTTGTCCCCCTGGCCTCTGGAGGGAACTTTTCTGCTCGAGCAATTTTATCCATGGGTCTACTTTCAATCCAAACAACCTCCCCCATACCTTCACCAGGACTGTTTCCTTTCCTGGTGCCCCTCATCCATTCTTCCACACCTGTTCTAGCCTTCAGCACTCATCAACGCCTGTGTGCGCCCCTGATTTCCAGGACAGCTCCTGTGGTGATGATTAGGGAGAAGTCCCGCCGTGAACCGGAAAGCAGGCTCTGCGGGATTCAAAAGGCTATTCCATGTCCATCTCAAACTCTCTGATCCCTTCACTATCAAACCGGGAAGGGGGAGAAGAGGAAGGGATGACGAACGAGACCCGGGGTAGATTATGTGCACAAAAACAGAAGCATTTTCTGGCAAAAATTAGATCTGTGGTGTGTCTGTGTTCATATGCCAAGTTTAAACAGGCTGCGTACATCTGTGTAAGTAAGCCTGCATATACGTACATGTGTGTTTAGGACATAAGCCTTAGGTGATGGGGGGCCAAGGCCATTTGGAATTAGCTGAACTATGTAGACTTCATTCAACATGGCGCATCCTGGGTAAAAAGAGAGGCTTATTTAAATGATAATGAGGGACAATCCATTGGATTTAGTACTGGGGAAGGGAGAAAGAAGAGGGGTGGGAGCAGGGGGATCCATTAAAATGCCAGCGGTTCATAAGCCATAGGGTCGGCATATAGCTAAACACTCTCTCTTAAAAGCCATTATACATGGCTCTCAATGGATTTCTGCAGTGCTTAGGACTTCAAAAGGATTTAAGAACCCGCCCCAGAGAGTGAGAATTTGGGGGAGGGTGACGGGACGTGTGTGTGTGTGTGTGTGTATGCGTGTGAGAGAGCGAGAGAATCCATCGATGTCCGTTGATAGAAAGAGAGACAGGGCGGATGCTGGCGCCATGGAAGGGTTAACTAAGAGCTCGGGAGAAGAGAAATGTTGCTAAATCCGCCCCCTAATCCTCTCCACATTTCCATGCACCCTCCTCCACCAAGAGTAAAACAAAAACAGAATGCATAAAGAATAAAATAGTGGAGAGAAGAGTGGGTGGTGTTAACATTTTCCCATCCTATATTATTGTTCCTATTGTTACAGAGAATTTTAACGGTGGAGCCATCATAGGTGCCAGTGAAATAACTAGGAAAGTGATGTCATCGGTGGAAATTATTCAAGTCAGGTGGATGGGTGTATTTGGAAACAGGAGTTTGTTAAGACCATAACAGCAGCATAGCCCTCAGCATAATAACCTCCCAACCCCCCATATTTCCCTAATCCATATGTGGCTTAGTGCTGGGGCACCGCACTCTACCGCAAGCACAATTACCTCGTCAAAATAAACAGATAAAGAGCCAACCATGGCGATGAACAAACAGCATCCCTGGCATTTCTCAGCTCCCAAATTGATGCATGACTGTTTTTAAACGCAGACAGGCGACAACATTCACGTCACATTTGTCTAGTTTGTTTTTTTTGGGCGACGTGACAAGAGAAATCCATTTCAGTTGTCGTCGACGTGGCGTTATTCGCTAGAAGCTCTTAAAGCTGCTGAGACTTTGATCTGATTGAGCATGTGTTATACAAATTTGTGTTCTTGGTTCAGTACCAGTGATTTTAGGTGGCTGAAAAAAATTAAGGAAAGACACAAGGTTTGTGATTCATGACCTTGGCTGAATAGAATACAATCTCCAGCTCCGACATGGAGGGACAGACTTGAGAAATACCAAGAGAGCCAGATGGTTGGACATGGATAGATGTGGATGGCATGGTGACAACACCGGCGTCTGTGCGCCATCTATTTGGCAGCGTATTAGAGAGATATTCCACATCTAACGGTGTCAGCAACTGCAGCGTGCAATTTCCAGTCTTCCCCTCCTCCGCTGCCCCCACCATCGTTGCTTCTACCGTCACTCATTCTTGCCCCTCCTTCTCAGAGCTTGTCATAGATCCCTGTCAGAGCTGTCAACCAACGTCGTGTTTTTATCTGACAAGCTCTGCTCTTCCGTCTGAGTTTTTCATTAAGAGACATCCTTTTATACCATACAAAAGAGAGTGAGAGAGAGAGCAAGCGAGAGAGCGAGAGAGAGAGAGTCAGTCTCGAGACAGACGCTGCAAGACGTAGAAACAATGACTATGAGGAAGTGACAGATTAGGGATTTTAATAGGGCTGGATTTTCAATTGGAACACTGAATAGCTTAAAACAGTGTATTTAACAAGTTCATTAAACCTTTTTTCCTTCCATCAATTCACCAGCGCTGGAGAAGGAAGCCTGAATTTGCTTTCTCGCTTCCTGCTTTTGACAGATAAATGAACACTCTGATTGAGTTTCGTTTGGGGCTACTGGGGTGCTTCTTGACTGGCATTTGTTGGGATGCATATTTCTACATTCATTTAAAACGCTGCTCTGGATTTTGCATAAATTCTCATTACTTTCCCAGTACCTAAATTGCATTATTTCAAGCCTGACGTTGAACCAGTCAGTGCATGGCCTCAATTTTCCTTTGCCACCTACTCATCCTCTAAATGAGCTGGCATATGAATTCTGTCACAGTGATAATTGGAACAGTTTCTTTAACTCATTCCATGCCAAGGTCAGGCCACGCAAACCCTGTTAGGTCATGTCTACAATATATTTAACTGTGCCATGGTTGAAATAATGCCAGATGAACCAGATGCTGTGTGACAAGCTTAATAACTTTTTGTGGTCATCCAGTTAAATTGTGATTTCCCAAATATATATTTTAGGAGATAAAAGTTGAAATTAAAACGTGGGACACTAGAGAATCTGTTGTCTGAGTTCACCATTGGTTTGCTTTGTTTGCTTCCTTGGGCCTATTCCTATAAAATGACTATTGTTTCCCTCTGGAAAATGAGGAAAACAACAGAAAGGCCTTGGAAGTGTCTCACCTCATTCAGCTGCTCCTTGGTGCAGCTCCTTTGAGGTAGGCTGAAGTCTGGCACTGTTTCATCCTTACAAAATTTGACTGGACAGAGCAATATTGGTTTGATCTGGAGGACACAAGGGAAAACAACAATTTAATTAAAATGTCTTTCCTCCCGACAATGAAGCGCAGTATACAGTGGGCAACAATGCAATGGCATCAAATGTCTATTTATGGGCTATCGTTAAAACAACACAAACTTGTTGAAATGGTGTAGTCCTCCATTTCTTTCCCAGTATGTTTTTTTCTGTGTACTGTACTTATTTCTAGGATCCTATTGGAGCAATAATGACCTGTGGCGACCAAACCTTTTGACATTACACACTTCTTTTTAGAATGCTTTAGTTTTAATGCTGCTTTTGAAGTTAGAGACTGCATATTGACTGCATGTAAACGTCGTAGTCGATGGGAAGAGAACCGTTTGAGGGTGGGAGGGGGCTCGTAACTTAAAAAACCTTAACAGTAGTAAGCCCACGCTCCGTCGTACTCGTCCGCTGCCTGGGGGCAGAGTACGCTCCTCTCACAGCTTGCAGCTCGTTATTTATTCTTCATTTAGCATTTTATGAGTTAAATTGACTTAAAAGGAAGGGAAACAGTTTGGAGGTAGGAGGGGGGTTGTAATGTCGTAATAGAGGCGTAAATCCCCCCCAGGTATAAAATTAAAAATTATTTTTCTCCTTTTTCTTCTTCTTCTTCTTATTATTAGAAAATCAACCTCTACATCGTGTACTTCACTTATTGTGGGCATTTTTTGGAACTTAACCCTCGTGATAATCGAGGGAACACTGTATTCTAGTAACATTGGTTATTTCGGTGACCACTGTGGATATTTTTTCTCTAATGAAAGGCAACCAGTAATTTTGCCAGTGCTGTGTGAGTCAAATCCCACCTATGCTTATACTATGGCAAAGACGTCTGGTTTAAAATCTACTTTTCTAACTTTTGAGGACAAATGGAAATAGCAGTGTTTAGCCACCCATATGATGGTAACCCAAACACTATTGTGGATGGCTTGTTTTATTACAGACTATTTAGACCCACAGCTGGCATGAATCCAAATTTCCAACCAGATGGAAGGTTGGCAAGCTAAGCACATAAGTGTCTGGGCCACTACAGCACCAGCCAATCACAGTTTCCCGTGCTACATTGCCACCTTGGAGTTAAAGTGGCAATGGCTGCGGGGTGTATTTGATTCAACTAGCTATTTACATGGAGCACCTCCCGTGGTGACATGCTCTCCGACTGGCCTTGGTCTCCTGATCTCCACTGTAATTTAAGCAGATCACTGCTACAATTAACCTTTCCCAGTAAATATCAATTATGGCCCCCGGCTGGGATAGAATTAAAAGGGTCATCAGCTAATCTGACAGGTCCTGAACGCTGCCACCTGGCAGGTGGGGAAAGCAGCTGAGAGAGAGTGTTTATCTACCCTTGTGCCCACAAGCTCACATGCCAAGTAGATGTGATTCCCTTTTAATTACATTACTGCTGCTGGGCAAGCATGGCGATTGGCCATAGGGCGTGAAGAGTGCTTCGAGGTCAGGAATGACATGATGGGTTTGAAATGTGAAAGGCAGAGAAAAAGCAAATCAGAGGCAAGACTAGCATCTTGCATACCTTCTATGCCAGGATTTTCCCACCTCTTTGTCCTTTATACACGGGACTCATCGAGGATGAGGGGTTTCCCAGCTTCTGACATAGCATGAGAGGTGTAAGAGAGGCATAACACCGGCACCCGGGATCAGAGTGTCATGTTTAACACCCACAACACACTGGCCATGTCTGCTTGTGCTGAAAGCAATTGTAGCTGTCATTCTGATGTGACTACACCTCTATATTTAAGAGATGAGAATGACAATTGGAGAAAAAAAAGTCTGAAAAGCATAATTGTTGACTGGGGAAAACTTGGAAGTGATTATCAATACGCTATACATTTTTTTAGGAATAATAAATATGTACAAATATTATTATGTGCTGGGCCAATTTAGTGCCAGTTCATGCGAAAATTAGCACCGTCCATCGGTACCAAATGAATGCTACACATTAATTGCCACTCTCATTGACACACTCTGGAAAAGGCACAAAAAAACCATCTTTAGACACCAACACTTTCGACATTAGCAAATATCTTAAGAGTTCCCGCAGTCTTTAATTGGTTAACAACCTGCTTGTTGTACGGGTCAATCTCTCTCTCTTTTGGCACTCAACCGCAATGATAGCGATAACTCCTACTTGCGTTGTCTTGTCACCGATCACACACAGATCACTGTGGTCTTTTCGTCACAGAGATGTCTTCATGCTTTGATTGGCAGCATATAGAGTCACCTGTGATCACACCACCAACAGCGCAAACCACCCTTTTCTAAATATGTTGCCTTCTGCACATTTGTAAAATTACAAACACAGATCTTCCTCTGTGAATCAGGCCACGTTGGGCACTAGATTTGAACTAGTCACAAAAAATAGAGCCCAGAGTGACAAAGTCACAACAGCATTACATAGAGCAGTGGATTATCTTGCTGACCCAACATCAGTGCTGCTGGCAATTTCCAAAAGGTGCAAAAAGATTTTCCATCTTCGCTTTGGCTAGTAGCAACAACAGCCAGTCAGCAAACAAGCTGACTATTGATCAGAGCAAAGCATCTAATTAGCCATCAAAGTTAATCATGCAGACTGCATGGACCATTCCCTGAGCAATTGCTCAACGGAACACAGGAGGGCAATTGATTGTTACAGAAATTCACCAGTTCTGACAAAGGATTGGCACCTCCGGCTGCCTGTGATTAAGTCTTGGACAAATTCCCTGTTTCGTGAGGTATTTAATATGCCCTGTAACATCCCAAATGGATTACTGTGGTATGTTGGTATGCGCTTTACTGAAATCATTCATGTAAAAAAAGAGCTCACAGGGGAAGGGGATTTGTTGCAATGGTGATATTGTTATAGTCAAAGGCAAGGGCCTTTCCTTGAGACTTAAGACAATGCTTAAAAGCCAATGATCCATTTTGTTCCTAAAACCTTGCTGTTTGGCATAGCTGTCAGGTTATAAGAGCAGACCTGATTGTTGGTGTACCGTTTCCTAGAGTCTAGTGCATTTGTGATTGCACTGTTGGTGCTGTTTAATAGGGGTTAGGGTTAAAAAAAACATTCATTTGTAGATCCCCAATATGTGTCGTATAAGTAGTGCAGTGTTTCTAAATCAAACCCTGTTTGCCCAAGAGCGTTGGGCTTTTTAAACTTGATTTAGGTACATTTACAGGATGTGTTGATGCCAAGATAATTAGTTTATGTATTTGGCGTGTAGATTCCGCATGCGCGCACACACGCACGCACACACACACACACACATACACACACCTAGCTAAGTGAGAACCTGTGTTTTACATGAATAATGTACAAGAAATTAGTACCATTAGTCTCGGTATTGAACATGCCTCCAGTCTTTCTCTGGAGGCTGCTGCTCTGTGCGCTTTAATTATCTTCAAAGGACCCTCCAGCATCTTAATCCCCCACCACACCCCCAAGTTGAGTGGTGCTGACTTTGTCTGCTCATTTATACTGGGTGAAGTCACAATTCCCCCCTGATTACAAAGGTCTTGTCAAGGCAATGACAGAGGCACTGGAGGTCCACGTCACTTCACGTTAGGCTTGGAAAACGTTCCGTTCCCTTTCACTGTGTCTTGGCAGTGCAAATCACTCTGAAGCCTTACAAGTAGGCTCACGGCTGCCGGGGGGTGCTTTGTTGTCCCACCCCTTTTCTTATACAACCTCATTCACCTTGCAGGAGGTTTAACGGGACACTTGAAGACTACACAGTCTTCCAGAATCTGCCTCCCCTGGGATGAAAGAAGTTGTTACCCCAACCGGGCTTTTCCTACCAGTTCCATCTCCTCTTACTCTCTCGTCTCTCCCTTGTCAGCCATCACTTGTCAGCAGTTGTAAGGGAGGTTGTGCTTCACCCTCGTGTCGGTGTCAGTCTTCATTACCTTTAATCTTGGGCTTTCTCCCCACCCACATGATCAACTCTAGCATGCTCTCGTCAGGTGTTTGAACGCAAAGGTGCTGTAGATTCAAGGGACAAGTACGGATAGGGGGATGGGCTGAGAAGAACAGATATGGATACTTCCTCTAATTTGTTCTGAAAAGTGTCCTGCGCAATGGACCCTCACCCCCATTAACCCAGTGACAGCCGGCTACCACTACTCAGGGAGGCATCAGATTTGTGTGTGCGAAGGGTCCCGGTGGTGCGGCTGGCTGAGGCACCTTGATGCTGGGCCCAATCTATTGGCTCATTATCCCCCCCCACACACACACACCCCTCCCGCCTGGGCCGGGGTGCAGACAAGTGCACTTTAGGGCCACAGGCCAAATTGATTCATCTGCCTTCATTTTCTTCAGGCTCAGAAGTGGCAGCTGCTCAGAGGCAGGGGGAAGGAGTTATGGCGAGAGACAGACGGGAGTGTGGGAAGGAGAGAGAAAGAGAGTGAGATGAAGAAGGGGAGGCATCAAGAGAAGGCGGTATCCCTGGCTTTGTTCCTCATCCATGTCTCATTTCACTTTCCCCCTCCCTCCCCTTTTCACTTTACAGCACCACTAACACCTCCATCGCTTGAAATCGCTATCAAGGCGTGCACTCACTCCCCCCACAAGTCCCAAGTTGGAAATTAGCCCAAGGACAAGCTAGTGGATTTACTACAGGGAGAGCAAATGGATTTTTGCTTTTATTTTGACGAGTCCCAGTGCATCCATTACGCCTTTTAACCATGCATTATTCATAGAGCTCGCCTTATAATAAATGTCCACGTAAAAAATGATACACATATTATACAATGCCTAAAATGCTTCTCTAACGCTCTTCCTTTGTGAACCCAGAGCAACAATACATTTGTAAGATGATTCACAAATATGAGACATGAGAGATTGTAGTAAATTGCAATCAGGCAACAACACCCAAATGCGACAACAGTAAAGTGAGTCCAAGTGAGGTTCACAACAGAAGAGGTGGTGGATTAGGCCGGTCAAATCATGCACTTTGAAAGTCTGACTGGGTCGGCTGGTGACTATTACTATAACAACGCAGTCAACCTATAAAATGAAACCACCTTCCCCGTCTGATTCTCAGCCAGCAATGACCCCATGAGAGCCTAAAGTCCCCTGGGATGCCATTTAGAACAGACGAACTGCAGCAAAGGAGCATTCCCTGCGGACCGTGGGTCGCTCTATCAACCCCGCCATATGTCTGTTGTAAGGAAGCAAGACAAGTAAGGGGTGAGAAAAATGGTGTTAAGAATTCAACACATGCACACACACGCACACGCAAATTAACCTCACTGAACATGCATGTTTATCAAATGCGGGAGGAAGCAGCAGACATGTGAGATACATAATACACCGGACTGCACAGTCAGAATGCTAAGTGTTTTTTATTTTTAAAGCTTTTTATCTGTGTTGCTCTTTTTTTGTTACAATTAATACAACAGATCTATAATCTTGTATGTTGTTCTACATGTGTTAATGCATTCTGCAAAATCCCAGTTTTTCAAAACAGATAAATGTTTTGAAATGTTTGACACTAATCTCAAAATTGTGTTTTCATCAAAGTTTGATATAAGGATGGCAACCTTATTTAAAATCTTTAATTAAAATATTCTCAGGTGGTTGTGTTGGACATTTGAAAACATTTGTCATTTGTTACTGAAATTTCAGAGATAAGAGGCCAATCTAAATGCAAAAAACAAATGTGGTATGAATAACTGCAGAAATGTGAAAATAAATACCAATACTGTGTAATTATGAATAGTCAAATTAAGTACTTTATTGGACCTTTTTAATACATGTATCAAATTATACGTATATATATACGTATATATATATATATATTTTTTAAGTTATGTGCTGGGCCAATGATATGATAAGTTGTCTTATACTGGGGGGATATAAATTGATGTTAAAAAGGCCCGTTTTGTTTGCTGGTGGTGCTCGCGCACCAAATGTTGAAGGTTCAAATCCCAGTTCTCCCGCACACTTGTCAAAATATCTAAGTAAGGCACTTCTGATGATGCATCATCAGTAGATCGATGTGTTTAATATTTTGAGTCTCTTTAAAGTAGAAAAATATTTCCATAAAAAATGCATTTGAAATTAGCTAAGCAGGTTGTTTCTTCAATAACAGTAATTTCTAATAAAATTACTGATAAAACATTTGTAATGTCTCTATATGACAAAGTGCCCAAACCACACACTGACAAACCGGTTTACAATACTCATTTATGACTCTCAACACCATATCACTCAGAAAGAAAAAAGGAGGGCATCAAACACTTATCAGTTCATGAGCGTCTGTCTGTGGTACAGATCATCTGGTTCGACACATACTGACATCCTATATTGTGCAATAATGGTTGTATTGACTCTCAAAGCTTGATCCGAATGAGACGTTTATTATTCCCTAAGCCATTAAATTCAATCATAAAGGTTTGAAATAGTTCAATCAAGATGTCTATCCATTTGTCTCGAGATACTTGGGAGAAAAATTTGATAAGATCACAAGGCACTGTACAACCACAATCGGAACCTGGACGGATTTAACATGTTCATCAGAA
The DNA here is from genome assembly GCF_901709675.1 of Syngnathus acus. Lineage (NCBI taxonomy): Eukaryota > Metazoa > Chordata > Actinopteri > Syngnathiformes > Syngnathidae > Syngnathus > Syngnathus acus. Next base: position 12,997,649 of record NC_051094.1, on the reverse strand, counting down.
CATGTTCAAATTGGTTTTCTAAGTAAAATGCAAAGTACAGTCAAATGTAAGTTCTGAATCTGATCATGTTGAAAATTACCTTCTAACCCTGCACACACATAGCAAACTGCATTCAATGATATTAAAAGTCTTGGGAAGTAATCATTTTTATCTTGAATGTGTGGCTCATAAAAACAATTCTGATTAATACCATATCAAATACTGTAGACAACAGGAACTTTGTAGAGACATATTGATATTGGTGTCACGACTCGCCCCTCCTGTGTGCTCATGTCCGTGGTTTCTGTCTGTGCTCGCCCCTCCCCTCCTGTGTGCTCATGATTAGTGTGATCATTCTCACCTGCCTCTTGTTACCTGTCTTGTATTTAAGTCCTGTCTGTGTGTGACTCCCTGTCGGATCATTGCGTGTCTGTTGTTGTGTGCAGCTGGCCGTCCCCCACTCCAGCACGGTACACAATGATGCGGGATGGAAAGCATTTATCGAATTTGTAGTAGTCTTTGAGTGCACCAGCAAAGGCCATCTTCAGTCCATCCATAATTTCTTGACCTCTGCTTTGCAGTTTGACTTTCGAGTACCATCTAAAGTTAAAGTTAAAATCTGTTCATGTTCCGATTGAGGCTCGCCACCAGAGCACCGATGGACCTTTTCCCAGCAGCAATATCGTGGTAGCAATCCACACCCACAACCATCAGTTGCTTCAGATGTATTTCCACACTCCAAAGCTCTCCTCCAATCTTGCAGGCCATCTGCAACACAATCTTGGTCGCAATTGTCATGAGGGCTTGAGGTCGGCTGATGGTGCGGGCCACAACACATTGGCTGGGAGTGGGGCAATCCACACAGAGATATTTCTTAATGCAGTCGTATTTGTCCTTCCTGTTGCTGCTGAGGATCACCACCACCATCTGTATCTCAGCTCTGACATTATGCTGCAGGGTAACCATACGATCTTGATTGCTGGAAAAGCCTCTCTGGTGGGAGGACTCTGCCAGTCAGTTTCAGGAGCTGCTTGTCAAAGTTTAGTCCCCACTTGGTCAACTCTCCCAATGTTTCAGTATCGTTGTTCAAGGTGGAAGAAAATCCGAGAAGGCGTCCTGCTCTCTGTTCTGGTCCCAGTTTGGTGTGCGCATTGAGATCCTTCATGATGGTGTAGTCTGCTCGCATCTTGTCAGTGAGTTAAAGTTTTAAGTTAAAGTCCCAATGATTGTCACACACATCTGGGTGTGGTGAAATTTGTCCTCTGCATTTAAACCATCCCCGTGTGATTTTGATCCATCCCCTGGGGGAGAGGGGAGCAGTGAGCAGCAGCGGTGCCGCGCTCGGGAATCATTTGGTGATCTAACCCCCCAATTCCAACCCTTAATGCTGAGTGCCAAGCAGGGAGGCAATGGGTCCCATTTTTATAGTCTTTGGTATGACCCGGCCGGGGTTTGAACCCACAACCTTCCAGTCTCAGGGCGGACACTCTACCACTAGGCCACTGAGCTAAAAGTGAGGCCTGTAAAGTAGCACAGTTCTGGGATAAGCAAAGCTGGTCCAGCAGGAGTTTGACCTGGAGCAACTCTCTTCACGTGGCTGACCAAGAGAACTTGATTGCAGTCAGTGATTTCCAGGCCGTATTGATTTTTGTAGTAGTCCTTGAAGGAGGTGTCTGGGTCCCCTCTCTTGAATATGTTGAAGGGCGTTTGATCCCAAGCAATATCGTCAATCCTGTAGGTTTTGTTGTATTTTGTGAGAATAAGTCCAACAAGCTCCTTGGCACAGATATCACTGAAGTTATGTGATCCACACTTCTGCCTCAGGTTCTCCATAAAGTTGAGCACAGTCTCACTACGCAGCACCTTGTGACTCACGTCGGTGCACAGCATGACGGACGACTCGTACTGCAAGATGGCTGTGGTATAGCCTGGCCATATAGTCAGTCTGTGCTGCGAGATGTTGAGTGGATCTTTGGGGTTGTAATAATTGCGTCCAATCTGTTGCATGCCAAGGATTCTCAAAATCCTTCTAAAAATGTTTTACAACTGCAGGCACACTGGTGATGTTGGAGGTAGTTCATTAGTCAGAGTGACCGTTATTTGCACATCCTCTCCATTTCTTGTTCTGCTATGCAGCGCAGTGACCTTGTCATCAAGTCTTTGAGGCAGAAACAGGACTGCTCCATCAAAGCAGTGAGCAGAGCCCAGGACTTGCTCATGCTGGAATAGGAGGGCTGTTCTAAGGCGACGGGCCTCCATTGGCGGATTGAAGTCCACATGGTATTGGTACAGAACCCATTGAGGACGGGACACGATGCGAAAGAAATTGGCCGACAACTGAATAGCCGAGCCACTTGATCCAGACTTTGACGTTTTGACATGCTCCATCGTCAGCCTGGTGTTAATGCCGCCATCATGGAAATCTCTTCTACGCCCACCTCTTTCTCCAATCTTCACCTGGCGAAATCCAGCTGACATCTCCAGAGCAGCTTCTTCAGTAAAAGGTACCAGAGCTTTCTTCTGCCTTCCTCGACCAACCAAACCACCTTCTTTTGCTGCAACATCTGGTGCAGGTTCTCTGGACAGAGTTCCGGCGGCGCGGATCCAGCGGCCGTCACCCACTCTGCTTTCAGCAGCGCAAGACGCACCCCCGACCCAGTTCCGACGGCGCGGATGCTGCGGCCGTCACCAGTTCCGGCGGCGCAGATCCAGCGGCCGTCACCCAGTCGGTCTTCGGCGGCGCGTGAAGTGCGGCTGCCTCCCCGTTCCCTCCCGCCCCTTGTTGGACAGGTTTTTTTTTTTTCTGTCTGTTGAGTTCTGTCAATAAACCCTGGTCCAAGCTGCACTTGGTCGCCCTGCTTCATTTCCACACTCCGAATCCTGACAGTTGGATTACATACTGAGTTGCTCCTTATGTTCAGATCAGCAACTCAACTGCGCTTGGAAAAATAGCACGACACTCGTGAAGTCAGTTTCACCACATTTCACAACCAGCGACATTCCGTATCTCGCATCGTTAATGATTTTAACACTTGGATGTGGTCTTTTTACCAGCCTGTAATTTTTGGGAATGAAACATTCACACTCGTGACTGCTACTGCACTTTCACCTGACAACTTTGTCACCTTCACACATTTTTATGACGTTTTTAATATCCTCAAATGAAATCTGAAATAATTATCGGCTGAGAATGACACACTCATTGCAAGAAAGTCCCTTCTAACAAGGCCACGAACACAACCTCACACATACACACCTAGAAACTTGCAATAATTCACCCAAACACCATTAAACACTGAAGATGAGATTGTGGTGAAGGAAATGAGCAAATGCAGGATGAAGAACTCTGAAACTTCTAATCTAACTTTATACAGTGCTCTTCAATCGACACAGGACATGGCTCTTTAAAGGTAAATCTGTTTTAAAACAAATATTTCCTCTGTTTGTTCTGAAGAAGAAATAAAAAAAACATCCACATGTCACTGCATAAGTGAATTACTAAGTGCATTTACAAGCATTACAGGACTCTAGGTTGCAGTACAGGAGTTATTCAAATAATTACAAACATCAGTCTCTTGCCGTTATTTCCATGAATCCCAAAACAATGCGCCAATGAAGGCTATAAGAAGAAAATATCGCCTGGCACCGAAGACGATGAAGATATCAAAGAAGAAGAAGCAGAAGCAAGATGAGCATCCATCATGGCTGCCAACTTTTGTTTTGAACAATAACAGCAACAACATAGGTTTAAATTTGTATTATTCCACTAGGTTTTGGCTGAAATGTACTGTGGGATTCTAGTTAAGGTAAGCCATTTTGGGATAGAAATAAAAAAAACTTTCCTGAAACATTTTCACTAGATTATACACATTTGAATGATTTGTTTTCCATGTGATCAAATGAGAATGAGTACAATTATCTAGTGGACAGTACGTCAAAATGTTTCAAATAATCTACATCTTGGATTCCATAATACAGCATGAACCTGAGAGATGGTCCAATTTCAAACCGTAACGCTTCATTCAAGGGCTAATTCAGACTTAATGAAGGCATTATGCATGTCAAGGAGAGAGGACAGATGGAGGGATTTTTATTTTATTTTATTTTTTTAAGGAATGATGATGGTCTGGGCTCAGACTCAGAAGATGGTAAGCAATCAGAAAGTGACAGAGGGAGACCGGGAGAGACAGCCAGAGTGCTTTGGGCTTTTTAACAGGAGGCAGATGCAACACGTGTAATGAATCAGCTTTGGCTTGACGCGCCTGCTGTCTGATGTCTGAGCGCTTGTACTGCCCTTGGAAAATGTCTCAGAAGTTATCGTATGCCTGCACAGCACGTACTGCCAATGGATTTTGGAAGAAGTGATGTGTTGGAGGAAATAAGGAATGTGGAAGAAGAGGGAGAAATGCGTGCATGCATTTGTGAGCGTATGCTACATTTATTTAATGGAATATTTCAATAGATATTCATGTATCATTTGAAAAACATTCAGGAATAATTACAGGAAAGTCATATATGCGTCGTATATTACGTAGATGCAGAATTCTGAATCAGAAAATATGGTAATAGGGTTGTCTCAGTCTTTGATTTATTTATTCATTTAATTATGGCTATTGTGTGGAATTAAACGAATGTGGAAGCAGCTGAGGCAAACAGTCAAGGTGTTAGTGTTTCTGTCACAACTATTTGGCAATCAAAATAAATACAGGCCAGATATGGAAAGTTCTCTGGGCAGGCTCCCATTCAATGCAATGCTGGCTTTAATCCAACACGTTAAAAATAATATTTACAAAAAAACACATCTTTCCATCATTACTTTTCCCCTTACAGGAACTTTTGTTTCCTTGAAGAAAGAAGGAGGCATAATTTTGAAAAGTTATCAGCTTCTTCCTCGAGTATGCTTTGGATGAGAGTTGGTAAAGATTAACAGAGAAATGATTCTGGGGAGGAGAAGAGAACATTTAACTGGAAGTCTCTCCCTGTCATAAGGGTATCATTTGCCTCTCGGCTGTCACTTCCATCATTCTTCCTTGGACCGGCGGTGACAGGTTGGAGGAGAGGATTGAGAAGAAAAAGTGGAGGGAAGCCGATTCGATGAGATGAACCTAAAGTTTTATATGGAAATCAGGCCTAGTTAGAAAAAAAAGATGAAAAGCAAATGGCATCTGCCGTTGACATGACAGCTTCCTGCTTGCCTAGAAAATGCAGATTTGCTATGTTTAATGACATGGCTGCGTTTGCATCAACGTGAGGCCTGAAAACATTGACGTGTGGTATTTGAACCTTGTGGTGCGTTCAACTCTTTTTGGAATGACTTTGTTACTGAAAGATGTTGTCTGTTGGAATGTACAAAGCCCTACTGTGGGGTCTTATAACAGAAGCATGAAGTTTTGAGAAATTTGAAGTGTTCACTGTGTTTTTTTGAGAAATGCATGGGGCCCACTTCATGGCTTTGGACAACCTTTTACAGTAAGGACCACCCACTTTTAGTACCTTAAATGTTGCTGCCCACACGAGGTCCGACATGAGGGGTTAAAGAAAATGAAGATGGCGCTCAGTCACCACAAGTCTTTTTTGGCAAACTGACTCTTCTTTGAAGCAGTAAACGTTTAGTATGAATACATGCTGACACATTCATAACCACTGCCCAAGAAAACACGTGTCACCTTGGTCTCCTAATATGCAAAGAAGAGAATGTACAGTATACTAAATAGACCCATGGAAGAGCAGCACCTGAAATCTTGCTGCATCTCATACAGAAGGAAAATACATTTGTTATCCTATAACACGAAGAACAGGGAAAGCAAGGTTGTTTTTTATGCGTTGTCTGATAGAAGCTAATGTGGTTCAACCAAAGTCACGCAAAACTTTACGTACTTTATCCAAAAATATATATTATTTAAGGAAATGCAGAATGGTGTTTTTGATTGAGTTTTTTTTCTTTATTATGTACAGAATTGTGACAGACAGCTGTATCTACCCCCTGAAATATTTGTGCATGCTTCGTATTGGGAATGGCAGGGGGATATTGTTAATTGTTTTAAGGGGAGGCCTTAGCAACTTTGGCAGGTTGGGAATTCCGGAGCAAGATGTGCTCCAAAGGTATGGCTCTGCCGGGGTAATTGTGGCACATTCTTGACCTTGACTGCTTTAAAACACTGTCCACTCTTACTTTCTCTACGCTTTTCTATTTCTTCCCCCTACTGACACTGATGAGGAGCTGGGAGCTGCTCTCTGCTCTAATGATGTCAGCTCCCTAGAGGAGGTGCCTGTCTGCTGAATCTCAACAGCAAGCCGTCAATGCTTGAGCCTGGAGCTGAAGCTGGAGAGAGAGCCCTGAAGGATTGAGGAGAAAGCTCTGACCGTGAGACAACAACAATAACCAAAAAATCCAGTGTTACATGCACCCAAAAGAAGGCCAGATACTTTTTTACATTTACTTTGTGTGACCACTCACTTATTCTCTCATTTGAGCTCTGTACTGCACACTCGGCACGCAGGCACGGGGAGAACATGCAAACTCCACACAGGGAGGGCCGGAGGTAATATCGAACCTGCGGACGTGCTAACCAGTGTGCCGCCCATCCATATGATGTCAGTTATGGAAAATATACATTGTGTTTTACAACATTACGTGAATGTATTTATAATTTCAAATGCACCAATGGATAAAATAGCAGAGCTTGTTGTAAAAATGTACAAGTAGTCTTTAGTCTTTGGTTGTTTTTACCAAAATATAGTATTATTTGACAATACTTTTTGTTGTTGTCGTTTATACATAAAATACATCGAGGTAAATGTAGAACAAAGACGACTGTGGAACATACTGTAAATGCTTTTTAAAATGCAATCTATTATGCTGACGTTACACCATTGGAGCAAGCATGTAAATGTTTTTACTGCAATATGTTTGGGCATTTGTGTTTTGGATGCAGCATTCTGATTGATCTGCTCCAGGGCTTTTCACTTGCTGTTTGAACTGGGGTTGTCTTTTATTCAAATCACAGCTCTCTACACCTGCCAAGCTAGGCTCTATCTACAGAAACCACATTTGGCCCTAAATCAATAACAAAGCAACGGAGGAATGAACCAGTGGAGCGAGCTAGGGAGCAGCAGACGAGGAAGCCTGATTCTGCTTGACATTTACTTGGACTGTGCTGTGTCAACAATAATGCCAAGCTCAGATCATACACCTTGAAATCCTCATTGCTGCTCTATAATTGACTTAATATTCGTGAAGGCAATTTTTTATACTAATAGCATAATTGCCCAAGTAATTTGGAACTTGCTGACATAATATAAAAAGTAACAATGTGGTTGCTTTTTTTTGTCTTTGTTGATGCTCAGTTATTCAGGTCATGATAATCTGCACAGGTTGAATCAGGGCTCGTATCAGCTTGCATTGACAACTCAAAAATAAAATCATAGCACTGATGGAAAGTTTCACCAGTTTTGAAACCGTGATTGTTTTTTTAAGCCGTGCTTCGAACCAAAAATTGGAAGCTTTTCAACCCTCCAAACCGAACGAAACGCCGAAGTCCTGAACAGCTTTCCGAGCTGGGTCGAGGCTAGCCGACGGCGTCTTCGCGTCCCCAAGTGTTCCCGAAACAAATTAAATGAATCCGTTTTTAATTATTTCTTATCGGGAAAAATTGAATCACACTCGGACCAATTTTCTGGAACGAATAATGGTGTAAGTCAGAGGTTCTACTGTACCTATGTTGAAAGCAAAGTCTATGCTTAGTCTAGCTCTACAAATCCAAACTAAAAAAAAACATCAGCTGAGCAGGGTCTTCCTTTGACTTACCTCAGGGCCAAATTTAAACAAGCGTTCCTGTGGTCCATTCATACAATGGTCCTCCAAATGTTCCTAGATTGACGTAGTGGGTTGTGTTACATCAACTGTGGGACTGAGGATGGCTGTTATTCTTTCCAATCATTCAAGTTTTTTACTCACTGCCAAAGTGAATTACAAACTGCCTTTTGAGCAAACACATCCAATTTTACTGGACTGCTTGAACCAATAAATAAAACCTTTTTTTTTTTTCCAAAAGCAGACATTTAAAATGTCCTTAAACTATTGAATGATTTCAATTTAAATCCCTAAAACCTGAGATAGTTTGTGCCACATTTTTAATGTGTGTAACGTTTTGATTTAGACACATAGGAGAGATACAGCAATAAGCTCGCTATAATGGGCTGTCGTATTAAATGCTATGATCATATGCTATCTCTTATCCCCTGCTAGGCTTTTTGATGGTGGATGGGCTCTATATTATCTTGACTCCAGCCCTATTTGCATTACTGCCATACTTGTCTGCATGTATCAGATAAGCTTTGTAATCAGCTTTAGCTGGGTGGCAGGCCTATGATTTACCATGTTAAACAAGAAACAGGACTTAGTATGAAATGAAAACATGTTGGATTGTCAGTTACAGAAAAGAAGGGTCACACCTTATGGAATTAGTAGCTGGAAAATAATGACAAATACGTGTGGCTGAATATATATTTGTCTCTAATGCTGAGAGAATTGATAAGAGAGAACTAAGAGCCAGCATGGCAATGGAATGGACACTTTTGTCTTGAGTTAAAAAACAAAACAAAAAAAACACCTGCTGATATGGTTTTGATCATAATCCAAAAAAGTGGCAGGCCACATAGATTTTGCATAAATTCTTCTTAATAATGTGTAGGGCTCATTAGCTGTAAAACAGCATAGATAAAGACGCACATAAATGCACGCATGTTCAAGTTTCAGGTCCTTTCTCTCTGTTCCTACAAATCAAACCAAAATGTGATGCACAATATGGAAATCATACATTGGTTGAATACGATGTACTGTGCACAGCATGGTTTGTAAGTGCAAATATGCGTATAAATACCCCACTTTGATGTTATGTAGTGTTTTAACTTTGATATGGATTTCAACCAAATTCTTTAAACTGAAGATTTCTAACCAATCATGTGCAGCCAACACAGCTGTAAAACATTTAAGCTATTCAAAGGGGACCACTGTAGTCCGATCTGGACAACAGCAGGGAGCCAGACGGATAAGGTGAGAGGTCTAGCAGGCGTCATGTTAAAAGAAATCACTACATCCGGGAAAGAGCTGGTATATTATGTCCTGCCACTTAGCTTTCATGCTGTTATTTTTGTAGTATTTATTGCTTCTGGCCCTCAGGTCTTACGGAAGCTGTGTTAACTGAGCTGGTTGATGTTCGCCACTAAAATTAATTTATCGATGCTGTTAAACCGTAAATCTGTTTCTCCCTTTCTTCTTTCGTTTTTACACAAATGAGAAAATAAACGGGCACAGGAAATCATTTAACACTTATGTGCTTCTTCTCTTTTTTCGTTTTTACACAAATGAGCAAATAAACAGGGACAGGAAATCCTTTAACACTTGGGTCCAAACTTCTACTTGTAGTACAGCATCTGGATACATCAACAACTTTGATCCAATCTTCAATTGCAGACCGAACAAAAAAAGTTATGACACAAATAAAGAATGCAGTCACTAGACCCCACCCAGTTTGCTCATCATGAGAACCGCCCCATGTTGGTACCACAGTCGTCCATACAGGCATCACAGAAAGAAAATAAATGGAGAGATGTCTGTTCAACTGCTGTTTGACTGCAGCTCAGCATCAGCTCAGCAGGCTTGCTGAGATGCTGTTTACATGAAGACTAACATTTTCTCTCCAGATGGGTGCTGGACCCCACAAAAGACGGAGTTGGCAACAATGAGCCTCGAAGTCTTTGTGCTGAGCCTTATCCTGTACAGGATGACACCAATATCATCCAGTTTGCTGATGACATGACAGTCATTGGACTGGTTACCAGTGGAGAAGAAACAGCCTACATATATGAGGTGGCTCAGCTGGTGTCATGGAGCGATGAAGATAATCTCATTTTAAATTTTGTAAAGACTAAAGAGATTACTATTGACCCAAGGTGCACGAAAGAGAACCTTGCACCGCTTGTCATCAGGTGGAGAGGGTGAAAACCTTCAAATTTAAAGTCCTTGCTATCCACATCACACATCTCATCATCAGGGAGGCTCATGGGGGACTATACTTTGTAGGGAAACTGAGAACATTTGGAATTCCCTCCAGACTGCTCAGAACGTTTTAAGGATGCACAGATAGTATTTAATGTATTTAGAAACAAATCACTAAAATAATTAAGTTCCTTGCCCACTCCTTTTTCTTTATTATTTAGCTTAGAGTAGCTCTTTTTAAAAATCATTTGCAAAAGTCACTAAAATAATTAAGTACATTGCCTTGCCCACTCCTTTCCTTCATTATTTAGCTTAAAATAGCTCTTTCTAAAAATCATTTGTAATCTTCTATGAGAGAAGGGAGACTAAATGCAGAACTACACTAGAAAAGAAAACTTTGTTTTGCAATTTTTTTATTGTGCACATGACAAATGAAAACATTTAATCTTGAATTCCTCTGGTAAATTTAAAATGCTTTTATACTTGAACTGAACGATGTTTTGGCCAGTAGCAAAGCATTACAACGTTCTTAATCAGTTAAGTGTGTTAATGTGTGTCAATGATTTCAACAAACTACATTCTAAAGCATGATAGAAAACTCTGTCATCATTAACATGTCGTTCTGATTAAATTACTTTGATTTATTTGACAAAGGATAAAACCATGCTGAAAGGCCTTTCCAAATTTAAAGTGTGCTTTAGACTTTTCACATATTTTTATTACATTCACAAGTCCACATTTTATGATGTCCAGAGAGCCAAAACAAATGCCTTTGTTGTCAATAAACCACAGCTCTTCGGTAAAGTCTCCTTCTTTCACATCTTAATCGCGGTAAATCCGAAGTCTGGATTGGAGAATCACTGAGTCCAGGTGATTAAAGAACGACTGAACCGGACAATCAGGCCAATAGTTTCTATCAAAAAATAGGTCTATATCACCTCTACTGTCATTGGAATCTAGCTTTCCAATGGCACCATATCCAGGATGCAAAAAATCAAGGGGGACTTTCCTAAATGGAAGCACGTAGCAAGGTCGTCTCCACATTTTTTCTGCCAGTGGAAAAGTGAAGGGTCACTGCGTAGCAGGGCTATAGCTACGTGACTGCCTGACAAGCTCCTGCGGGCCGTGCAACCAATGATGGCATTCAATCTTGTGTCACTGTGGGGGTATCCAGAAGTGGCACGGTGCTGAGCAAAGTGCCCTCCCCTTGCTTTCAGTGCCTCTCTCCACCTCCCAGATGCATCCATCACATTGCTCCCTCGTAGGGCGTGGGTAACGGATCGACTTTTCTCCGCCGCACTAATCAATCCGACTCTCGCTGCCTCTCCCTGGGAACATTTATGGCTTGCCATAAAGCAGGCCTTTGGGGCATTACAGCACCCAGTAATCCTGCTAAGTGAGCAATATTTCCCATCTCTGGAGCTGCAGTTAGACGAGCTTGAGCCATAAATAGCAGAGTTAATCAGTGGCCGTGACTTCTCGGCCAACCCTAGTGGTCATAAGCCAAGTGGGACCAGAAGGGGGACGCCCGCTGGACAAAATAAAACAACATTTGAGACAAAACCATGAGCTGACGTCTTTCAGGTATGTGTTAGAGGTTTTTTTTCCCTACCACTCACCTTATGAATACAAAACTCTTGGTACAAACTACGATGTTGTCAAATCTAAGATTTTGTGATCGCTATGGACCTTCACCAGTATGCCTGTATGAAGAAACATTCTCCTGGTAATACCATATTGTCAGTGGTCCAACAAAAACCAGGAACCTCTATGGCCACCTGCTCTTCCTTGATTTCTCCTCTGTCTTCCACACAACTGCGTCCATCACTGTGGAACTGGGTTGTGGTCGTCCTGACCAATGTACCACAGACTGCCGGGGTCCACAACCCTCAACATTGGATTGCTCAAGGACTGTGTGCCGCACCCTTTCTTGTTCACAATACTGAAATTCCTGAACGTGCAGTGTGCAGGTGACACAGTGGTCGTGGGACTCATCACGAAGAACGATGAGTTAGAGTCAGAGAAGGGGTAGAGCATCTGGTGGAATGGTAAAAAGATAATCTTGCTTAAATGTCAAGAAGACCAAGAAGATAGTGGTGGACCTCAGAACAGTCTCCTCAGCACCAGCAAGGTGTGGCAGAGGAACCGCTCGGCTGAAGAAAGAAGGGCTTCACAAAGTAAAAGCTGCTCAAAAGAGTACAACCTTACCACAATCAAAGACCTCTTCACCAGTAAATGTGGAAAATGGATATCATCAGGGACCCAACCGACCCCACACACTTCCATCCTCTCCCCTCAGGCAGGAGGCTACGGAGCAAGACTACGAATCTGAGGAAAAGATTCTTTCCGGAAGCTGTCTGCTAATTCAAAAAAATGTCTGTAGCCTCAACGTATTTGCACACATTCAAAGCATGAATAAGCATTTTGCTTGTTTTTTATTTTTTTTATTTCATCTTATTTTTTTGTTCTATTTTTTGTTCTCACGTGTCTTTACCGGATAACATAACCGGACATTGTGTATTGTATTTTATGTCTTGTTCTGTGCAAATGAGTGTAAAAATGGGTATAAAAATAAAATTCCTCAAATCCTTGCACATTATGTGGAATTAACCACGAACACAGCAAATTTTGTCACCTTTAAGGGTATATAGTCTCAGAAAGTAAAAGTCAAATGTGGATGCAGCAAGGGCCAAAATCAAGTAGCAAATGAGGGTTGCTCAAGTGAAAGCCCACCGAAGCGTCTCAGAAAAATAAATTCATAAATTTTTTTTTGTTTTGTTTTTTTTTCATTACAATTATGTCAGTTATTATTGAGCACCTGGAAATGAAGTTACGGTTTATAAAATGCCTGTAATGTTAAATTGATACCCCTACCCTCATCCCTCCACCTCCACCCAAATCAATCCCGGTTTATGTTCAAAAAGACAAAGTCGCTCATTGTCCAACAACTTCTGGAGCTAAGTATAGGTAAATGTCAAACTTTTTTGTTTTTATCGCAGATTATACGGGTGCTATGTTACAGAAATATAGTCAAAGCCAATGACCAAAAGACAATACTAAATAAATGAGCTAAAACATAAACACAACAACGATAAAACGCTAAAGCCATGAATGCCGTTCTAATATTTCCGACTTTTATCCAAGGCCAGTATGCTTTTCGAAGGAGATACACTTTCCCATTTTATGCTCGACTGAGTAAAACAGATATGTCGATGAGCTTATATTTCGAAACGTCTTAAAACAGGCAGTTTTCTCTCAAGGCACCAGAGGGAATACGTTATGGTGAAATGCGTAAGACAGAAAGCAGCCTTTAGTGGAGTATTGCCAAAGGGCTGTAGCAATCACCTCCTCTTCACCAGTAACTGCTGCTCTGGTTGATCCCATTTTATTGTATTTCATTCCATCCATCATGCATCAAAATGTCTCCCTAAGGTACTTTTGGCTTTGAGCAAAGGCCTCTGTCTCTTTTTGCTGCAAGGCCAAATCCCTCCATCACGTCACAGGTGCAGGAGTCAAGGTCTTCAACCCTCGGCACCCACAGCACTCAGCAGCCCTGCTCTGCTCAGATCAGCCAACCTCCCCCAGGCTGTCTCCTTATCAAGCAGGAAAGGTTGGTGACTTTTTAAGTCTCTTTGTTCAGGTCAGAAACCCAACATTATTTTCACACTCTGATAGCGGCAGAAACATGACAGGTGTCCATGGTAACAACCAACGACCAAAAGGTTCTTTGTAGATGTCAGACGATATTTTTAAGTAAGGACAAGCACATTGTTCACTAGAACAGAGAGGCCAATAAATGGATATTGCTCGGATTATGTTGATCCACTTATTGAACGTTTAATTTATAAGAATTTTTTTAAAATAGGGTGGCACGGTGGGGCACATCCGCCTCAAAGTTCAGAGGTTACGGACTTCCTGTGTGGAGTTTGCATGTTCTCCCCGTGCTTGCGTGGTTTTCCTGCGGGTACTCCCATTTCCTCCTACGTTCCAAAAACATACATGGTAGGCCTATTGACCACTTCAAATTTTCTGTAGGTGTGATTTAGAGTGTGAATGGTTGTTTGTCTAGGTGTTCCCTGCCATTGGCTGGCAACCTGTTCAGGGTGTCCCCCTCCTAAAATGGTTCATAAAATAGATGACTGGATTTGTTTAAAAATGGAAATCTAGGCAAAGACCTACGATTAGGCTCGCTAGACAGCTAGCTGGTCGGATGGAAAAATGAATATATTTTATACTTTATACTTATTTGTATTGTTTTAAATCATAGAACCCTTATCTTTGGCAGTCATGGGGTTGCCACTCAGGTTCTCTGGGCTTATAAATGATTTATTTGTGACCCACATGATTCTACAGAATTCACTCACCCATCAGCAGACTTTATAGTAAGCAAGTGAGCACTTTAAAACCTTCGAATGAATAGCACCCCTGACACCCCTTTTCCAAGGAAATTCTACCTTATCAAAATGTTGGTTTATATTTCAATGGAAAGCTTACAATCTAAAAGTAGATGACATATCAGATCTCTTTATGTGGTGTTATATTATTTCCTCTTCAAATGTTATATGTATTGTATCAGCTACCACACAGCCACTTGTGGGTAACTAGCACTCATGAATCCTGTACTAGTTTTGCTCTCCCTTCCTCTTTTGAAGTAATGTGTGAAGGCCTCTTCTCTGGTTGGATACTGTCCAAGATATTTCTGTCAGATCTGTGTGTATCCCAGCACCAGAGAGTTTGTGAAATGGCGAAATAGCTCCAACACTTCTGGCTGCTGCAGCTGATGATGGTTCTGGCAAAGCCAGACAATCAAGTGAGGCTTCCAAATAATTTGTGCTTGGTAAATGAATGGCCTCAGACTGGAACAGACTGGACAATGAATAAGAAATCTTGCACAAACCAGTTGGTAGTTTCCAGGTCAGGCCGAAAACTCTGGACTGTTCACTATGCCCACGCATCATGGATACATAAGCTGTACTATACCTAGAACACAAGATTGGACCATTCTCCTGTGAAGGGATCTTATCAAGAGGGCTCAATAACAGTAAATCTGCCTGTGTGCAGTGGTTGCAACACTCTTACAGTTAGAGAGGAATAACTGTACAGGATACAAGAGAAGCTGCCTCTCAGGGACGTTCACTGTAAGGGAGGAAGATGAACGTAAGCGCTGAGACTGCTGCAGCACACATAAAACCTTTCTTTTATCTCTCTGAACAATCAGTCTAATTATACTCATTGGAGGCATCCAATTAATCTTCTATTGTCAACCAGTGGCTAAGTGTTTTGCTACTCCTTAGACTGCCACACACTGACATAGTAAAATCTGCAATTAACACTAGGCAAATTTATTTACTGCCACTTGCCTGAGCTCTGACTCCCTCCAATTACGCCTGATCAATTCTGTCAAGAGTGGCTGGGGTGGCACTGGGGAGGACGTTTGTCGATGAAAAAGCAAAAAAAAAAAAAAAAACCCCATCTGAAACACCAGGAGGCATATGTGACAAACCCACCAAATGTATAAAAGAGTAGCTGGAACAATGACCTCTATCTTTTATGGAATTTCTTCTGCTCTACTCTATCATTATTTTCGCCAAACCACTTTTAAAACTGGATGACAGAAATCTCTCTTCATGGTGAGTAGAAGTCAAGTGCTGCCATGAAGAGTGGAAAATAAGCGACTAATTGACACTTCCTATAAAAAGGTTTTGCCAAATGACCGTGTCGAAGCACTGCCTCGATTCCTTGTGAATAACTCACTCAAATATTAAACACAACACAAAACTGTCCTTCAAAGTCATTTTTTTCACGTGTTTTACTGTCCCTTGATTTGCCGGCAATTGCACTCAAAAAGTGAAGTGAAAATCCAAATAGTAATTTGATCGCTTGTAATATCTTGTGTTCAGAGACACTTTTTGTGCAAGAAGTTTTCCAACCTTGCTAACAGTTTGGGCTGCCATAAATAGAAACTGATACCGCTTCCTGTTATGAGACCCTCCGCTTGTCACGTGTACCTCATAAAATCTGAGCAAAATGTGCCGGCCTTGTGCCAATGTTTGGCGTGTGTGTCTGAGGTGAGTGCCCTATGTGGCACCACTCATAGATATAGCAAGAAAAGGTAGTTGTTAAACAATTAAGACTTCTTCTGAACACCATTCTTCTTCAAGGGGCCAATTTATAAAATATCTTTATTTTTGCTTTACAGGGTCTTTATATGAAGCCAAATATCAAATAACCCTAAAACGAAAACGGTGAAAGATAAATCACATAACTGAACATCATAACAATTAAAAGTGTAACACTCAATTGCTGGTTACAGGCTTCCATTTCACAAATCACAAAAACATGATGTATTTTTTTTATTTTTTAATGAGGCTTGGTTATGCCAGAGTGAAGCAAGGTGGACCCGAGCACAGGGGAGCAGGCAAGACAGAGTAAGAGTGGGGGTTTGGAGACTGACCACACAGAGAATTTACACCTACAATGCCCAGACATAGTTAAAAAGGGAAGTAAATAAACACACTAATGACAAACACGTGACCAGGAAACAAGGTGTAAGGGTGGGGGAGCTAAGTCAAGTCAAGTCAAATGTATTTATATAACCCTTAAACGCAGAAAAGTCTCAAAGGGCTTCACAGGCCCATGGTTGACAATTTTTACGACATCCCATAATCTTAACCCCCAGGAGGGTAAGGAAAAACTAAAAAAAAATATCTGGGGAAACATAAGAAACCTTCAGAAGGGACCGCAGTTGGGGGAAGTGTCATGTTTTTCACCACAGGTAGGCAGCAATAATTAAAATCGGTTCTCTATCGCCATAATTACTTTTGTTTTGGAAACTATTAAATGACTAAACTTATTTTTTGGGATTCACATAATATTGTATGCCACTTGATTATACCAAGTTACCGTATTTTCCGGACTATAAGGCGCACCGGACTATAAGGTGCACCTTCAATGAATGGCCCATTTTAAAACTTTGTCCTTACATAAGGCGCACGAAGGTGCACCATTAATGCATCATGTCAGATTTTTAATCCAAATCAAATCATTCTCCATTTTATCTTTTTTATTTCAACTTCAGACGCAACAAATTACTTTATAATCACAAAATAATGATCCATAGTCTTTTTGATTCATGATTCATAGTCTTCAGTGGGCCACTTGTGATTAATTTCATGACACAATGCTTCGGGCCAGTTTAAATTTAGGAATTTGGTCCATATATAAGGCGCACCGGACTATAAGGCCACTGTCGGCTTTTGAGAAAATTTTAGGTTTTTAGGTGCACCATATAGTCCAGAAAATACGGTACATGAGAACAGCTGAGACAGAAAGCGCAAGGGGATTTGTGCTCGACTGAGTGCCAGGTGTGTGCCTCAAGTTAAGAATGTACCAAAATGCATCCGCGTTACAATCGTGCACCAGATCCTTGTATGTGTTTCTGTGCCCACTCATGCTTCCGTTTTAACATTGTACATGTTTGTGTGTTAACTACATGGCTGCAAGCAGACCCCCTGAAGCTACATTGGCTCCACTGCTGTGAAACCAAAGCCCCGCATGGGTGCAGACACTGGGAAGACAAGCCCACTGACTGGAATAACCATGTTAGAAACCCCACTGTAAAACGTCACTAATATTTAATGCCCCGCTGTCAGGTCTGAAGGGCACAGACACATAGATGAACAGTGCAACCAAGTGTATGCTCCTCTGCAAGGCTCACTGCATCTGAGAGTGAGTGGAAAGGAAATATGAACAATGTGCCTGTGCTGTCTTATGTGTATGATTGTAACTGACACAGTTTTGTGGTAAGAGTGTTTAGATCACAGAGGATATTTTTCTTGTACTATCCAGGCTACATTCACACCTCATTTCTTAATGCTCAATTTTTTTTAATGAACTCTGAATTTTTGGTGTATAAGCATAAACATTCTATATTTAGATACGCCCTCAGTCCATCTGGTGTGTGAACATAGGCGTCAGAAAAGTGACCCGTATGCGCACAAGAATAAGACAACGTTACTCTCAGTGTAGTACTTGTGGAAATAAATGTGGGCTAACGAGCAGGAGTGTCTTTTTATTATCTCATATCCACAGAGGAGCGATTCAGGAAGAGGTGGAAATACAGTATTTGCGAGAAATGAGCCAAGCCCAGATCGAATTTGAAAAAAGAAACGGAATTGAGCCATTCAGACTGTCTTTAAAAAAATCAGATACAGGTCCCATAAAATAGGATTTGAGTTGGTATGAACGTTGCCTAAGAGTATACATAAATTGTTAACCTTGAATGTAGCCATAGGAATTCTTTAGTGCACAGGTGTCAAACTCAAGGCCCGGGGACCAGATACAGCCCGCCACATCATTTTATGTGGCCCGCAAAGACAAATTGTGCATCAAATTCGTGTCTCATTACTAGAATTGCAAATTGTCTTCACTTTTAAATATCTTTTTTTTTTTTTATATTTGACCAGTTTTTACTCGTCTGATTTAAAAACGAGTTATTTGTCAGTTTCTTTGGTAGCTTTTACTGTATATATGACGTGCTCATACATTTATTTGGGTTGACAGTCATAATGGCCATCCGAAAGAAGCTATGACTACAATGCGGCCCGCGAAAGAAATGAGTTTGACACAAACACATGCACACAAGCTAATAACAACAACATATTAACCGTGTGAGTTTATCTGGAACCCACTGAGAGTTTCAGACTCATATGTGTTGAGAGGTCAAGCCCATGGGGAATCGCCTGCCTTCATGGCTCAGAGGACAAACTCTAACCCGCTTCCCTCGAAGGGGTCAACCACAAGAACCACACCTCCATCTGGTCCTGCACTTTAGGGATTGCCAGGGGGTATGTCAAAACCACGTCTGGCACGTCAAGCCAGCCCCGCACCCCGACCCCCGCCTCAGGCTATACATGCGCTATTGTGCAAAAGCAATCATTCTTATCCCCCTTTCACACATACACCTCCTCTCTCTTTGTTTTACAAATGGCCTCTCCCACATCATTTTACATACACACTCCAACTGAGCTCTGGGGACCTTCCAGGAAGTAATTGTGGCTTTTGTGCGTGTGGTCCCCCCCACCGCATATACAAGCCACTTCTCCCTCAAAGGAGCCACACCCCCTTGTCAGCTGTCATCGTATAACTGCCTGCAGACCCAGGGGCCTAATGGAAGGATCTATACTACATGAAAACACAATTATAGACCTTGCTACAATTGCTACTGTGTGAATTGACTTTAAAAAGTGGTGCAAGGTATCAAAAACAAGCCACCACTTCACAAAGAATAAAAGTGACGCTATGTGAAGGTGTACAGCAAAAGCATGTGAGTCATCTGTTTAAATTGTTTTAAGTAAATCCTATATCATCTCATCTCCTCGTCATCTTATTAATTAGTGTCCTTAATACATGCACATACATATATTTGACCTTGTGTAGCAACACTGCTTGATATTTAAATTGGCAAGTAAATGGTGGAAACAACAACAACACCCACACAAGAGTTCCATGTTCCGGCAGGATTTGATTATCTCCGAAGCTGATATTTTAATGGCAATATGCTGGCTATGGTCACATTAAGCCTCCATTACAAGACACTGCAGGAAACATGTTGATGGAACCTGCAAAAGACCCACCCCTCCGGGGCTCAATATTGCAAATCCAGCCAGGCAGACTTCAGCCCGAATGCAAAGATGGCAGAGGTGGGGGGTAATTGTGTCTGATATTTTCCCCTCCATGTTTTTCCGAATGGGAACAGCGACCCCCAATGGACGATATTGGGCAACTTGGTAACAGGCTAAGCTTTATATAACTCAGCAACACATTGCATGTGAGATGTGCGGTTTACAAGCAGCAGGGGTCAGTATTGTACCACGGCAAATCTGTTTTAACAAAGAACAGTAGCTGCAAAGGATCACATCTGTCTCTGTGACACATCTAATCCCATTTAATCCATCTGAGTTAATGTCCAGTTTTGCTGGTTGCAATGCCCCTCTAGACAGGGTTACTAAAACAAGGGCAGGAGCCACAGCAGATCCAATTAATGTGAGAGTCAAATGGGCTGAAGTGGCAAAGATGACACTTACATGGTTAGATGCTGCCTTATATGTGATAATTTCATCACAGCAAGAAAGGCACTGGCACAGAGATAGTGAATGTTTAAATAAACAAACAAACACAGTGAGTGTGAGTAAGCAATGTGCAAAAGATGTTGAACAGGCACACTCGTGCAAAAACACATTTGTCAAACCAAGCGGCAATTAAAAGCTGATAATTGAAGTGCTAATTACCTTAAACAAATTGATGCAGATCTAACAAGGAGAAAATCGGGTTTCGCAAATGATGGTGGAGAGCAACACGAAGTGTGAAACAGCACATCTGAAACAACTGCTCCTTCTGTCGTATACAAGCCATACAGCTGTGACACTGTGACATATATCAAAATTGCCTAGTATCAAGTTTTGAATGGCTGGTCTGTCAATGTTTTTCCATTTAAAATAAAAAGAAAAGACAGAAAAGAAAATGACGTATGTATTGGGAGTTATATGGCAGATTTTTTCAAATCGACATTGCTGCGATGAAAGCCAGGTCGATATCGACTCATCTCTGGTGATGTCATTGATTTTTCTTTTCAGACATTAGAGAATGAAAGAATGCTTGGCAATATAGTCACTGAGAATAGACATCTTATAAACAAAATTGATAGAGAATCGTATATAACACCAAACGGCAACTCAGCTGTTTACAAGGGCTGGGTTAATACCCACCTACTGTTGTGTAATGTTTGCACAATTTGACCAAACGGGGAAACCTGTCCCAGTCTTGAGCCCACCGTAGCAACGACCCTCGCATGGTGGGGATTTACCACGTTTGCAAATAATCATTAACATCTGTGGGCAGTAGAATAATTTCCTGCTTTCCTTGGAGTTTGATATTTCAGGGCAAAACGTTTTTTTCTCTTCTCCTAAATCCCGCTCAAGCCTATTTTCTTCTGCTTTAATGGTCACTCTTACTTACCAAAGCAATATATTCGGAAAAAGAGGACCGTTTAAATCAATTATGGTGACAGTCAATCCTCTCATCTTTTGCTGTAAGCGGCTCTCTGCCTTCTCATCAAGCAGGGCAAAAACGCATAATGAGCAACTACTTGACATGAAGCTCTGAACAAATAGTGTTTCGTTGACTAGTCGAGTAGCCTATGCAACCCCTAATACAGGGGTGGACAAGCCGTGACTCCAGAGTCGCTCTTTGACCCTTCTGCTGTGGCTGTCTGTGACTTTGGGAAAGAAAATAACGTGTTTAATTCAGGCCTATTGTTTTTGTAAAAATTAATATTAATAGTCTTCTCCGTAAAGACTCTCATTTTGGAGGAACCAAACATGAAAGCAAACTCACCAAATTTTGTACAAAACAAATTAATATTTTAAAGTGGCCATACACAAATGCAAAAAAAAAAAAAAAAGTCTGTAGCGCCCCCTTAGATTGGTTTATCGGAGCCCTGTCCCGGTGCGATGAAAACTGGAGGTTAGCAAGTGAGTTATGAGTATTTGAGTAATTTTGGCCCATTTTTCACACCAACAGGGGGTCATACTTTGGCTTCCTTCTCCTACTCGGTTGACCTGATTGACTTCAAACGTCGGCTTACTTGCTACCGCCTGGTGTGCTTTTTGCAGGCAACCGACACGCTGCTTTTGAAAACGGTTATATTTGCATGTTTTGCTGCTTTAAGACATTCTCTATGAAATTAATGCTGTCATTTCCCTCAGTGCAAATCACAACATTTGGCAACCATTTTAATGATCTGTAGTGGACTTTGTGTATGGATGTTTTTGATGAAAACTGCTGAGAATAAAACATGAGCTCATTTGTACTCCAGCCTGAACTGTGATAACCAGCTCTTGAGAGAGCCTTTGTAGGCACCTCTGATACTTAACATTACACAACGCACATTATTCTGTGCTGCACCACAATGATCATGTAAATCATGATGCTTGATTTTAATGAAGAGTCTCTCCCCGCTGTCTTCTCTTATTAAATGTCTACCGGGGGCAGTATACGTATCTGTTGCTATAGTTACATATTTTGCACCTGATACAAAACTGATATGATGTGGCCCGGGTGGTTTCACTTTTAATAAATTAGGTACATAAAGAAAGTAATCACAAGGACCCTGCCAGCCAAGCACAAAGAAATCATGTCTCTACACATACTACATATATTATGGCTAAAACCTCCCCACTACGGGCAAAGTCTCATAACCACAGAAAAATATGCATCTGATGTAAGTGTAGGATTGAAATCACGATAAAAATAATATTGGCAATCTGTTCGTCACGTATCCTGGAGAATTCTGTTTCTCAATCTAATGCCAGCCTAGTGTGCTCGCTATCGAGCATGACCATGGATCTCTGCTAATTTAATGTTCCCGAGCTTATTCATCCCTTGAGCTTTTGCTCTGAGCTAGCGCTGAAATATCTCAATGATTATGGCTAGTTGTCTGTGACACTGTAGATGTGTGCGTGTGCGTGGATCAAGTGCCTTGCATGTCTTTTCATTAATCACTGCTCTCTGTTCCATGCAGTATTCACCCGAAGAAGCACAGCAGGCACAGATATTGTCTGACTTCAACAGTTTTTTTTCCCTGCTTAATTGATGTATCTTTGTCTTTCTTCCCATCTCCCACAGTCTTGTGTCTGTGAGCCTGAAGGACAATACTGTAATAAAATTCATAGACACTATTTCTGGCGTATGAATGTTATTTGATTCGCAATTTCTTGTCACATTAAATTTCCAGAGGAAACAAATGTTGAACTTAAAACAGGACAAGTTGGTCTCTCTTTACAGCTGTAACAGCTTTCTCTGTTCTGTGAAGAAAGTCACTCGTATTGCATGAGAGTATAATGGCAAGTGGTCTATTTTCTAGTTTATATTAATTATATTGATGATATTGGATATAGGATTGATACAGTTGCCATACATTTGGAAGCATACCATTTTCAAAAATGTCTAGGTAATAGTCAGAAAAAAGTAAGAATTCCAGAAACTGCAGGGAGCCTCCAAAGACAAGCATTACAAAAGTTGTACAATTAATAACTATGGTAAAACCCCCTATGATATTAGAGAGAATTTCCGAGGAGTTTAAATCGCCATCATTCATGAGCATAACATCTTAAGACCTCAATGTACGTCACAAGAAGTGAAAAAAAATCAAGAGTGGCTGTGTTTCACATTTTCTTTGCCCATTGTGTAACACTTCTCCCCCAAAGGAAAAAAAGAGAAAATGTGTCATAGTTGTGCACAAGGGCAGCTTGACAGTTCAGAATGTACTCTTACAACTGGCATTTGATTGCGATAAAAAAAAATTCTAAATTAAATATTCAACAAATTAACTGACTCATGCAGGTGAATTTTGAGTCACGCTTTCTCTCCAGCACAGCCTCCGCCCCAACGACTGACATGCTCTCCCTATTATTGTGTCTTCTAGTAACGCTCTTAGCTAAATTGCAGTTCAATCCTTGTGCTACAAAAGTGCAGGCCTCCTTTATGAGGTTACCACTTACAGGCTTTTCAAGCCCGTAATTAAATCAAGGAGGTGAAATTTGCAGGTGATCTAATAGTAGGTGCATCGCAAGATATTGTTTTAATTCCTTTATGCGAGCCATTTGACCTGGAGGGACTGAATGAAAAATAATGTATGACTTATCGGAGTCTGAAAGTCTCATACGCATGTGGAATTAAAGCCTCTGAGCTACAACAGGCCAAATAATGTAAATACATCACAGGGGCAATATACACAAATCACGTCGTAAACAGTGATGCGAAAGCGCTTACTTCGAGCCTTGAGAAACTCGGTACGTTTGTAAAAACACAATAATATAATCCAGGGTAATCAATAAACAGCTCAGTGGCCTAGTGGTAGAGTGTCCGCCCTGAGACTGGAAGGTTGTGGGTTCAAACCCCGGCCGGGTCATACCAAAGACTATAAAAATGGGACCCATTGCCTCCCTGCTTGGCACTCGGCATTAAGGGTTGGAATTGGGGGGTTAGATCACCAACTGATTCCCGAGCGCGGCACCGCTGCTGCTCACTGCTCCCCTCTCCCCCAGGGGATGGATTAAAATCACACGGGGGTGGGTTAAATGCAGAGGACAAATTTCACCACACCCAGGTGTGTGTGTGACGATCATTGGGACTTTAACTTTAACTTTAAATCTAATGTTTACAGGTGGCATACAAAAATGTTGGCAAATTTACAGAAAACACGATGCTACAAAAGCATTACAATACCCTTTGTTCAGAGAAGACTCCAAGTTTAGTGAATATGACTCATGGTGCAGATTGACTTGATCAACAAGTGAAATGGGCTGCAGGCAGATGAATGTGGCTAGAAACGGGCTCTGAGTATCCTGAGCTGAGCTGCACCCACTCAGGCGCCATGCCAAGCAACAGCACGCCTCGCAGTATCAGTCATCCTGATCACACTCCCCAACTGCCAATGGCCACTAGTGCTCTTGCATTCATCATAGCTCTCAAGCCACCCCTTTTTGTCCGCAGGCTGAACTTGTAGTGAGAGGTTTGCCCGAGGGAGGGTTGGAATAATAGAGTATGGTGTCTGGAGGGTTTTCAAATGTAATATTGTTAGTGTGGGGCAGCGTGTGTGTAGCGTAGCACTAATGGACAACAGTGGTGTGTGTGTGTGTGTGTGTGTGCGTGCGTGTGTGTCGCTTATGCGGGTCAGCGTTATGTGTTATTCATAGCTCGATTGAAGCGTGTTGAAGGTCAAAGGCATGACGCTGAGTATCCTGCAAGCATCTTTTTACAGCAAGCATAAAACATTCCAATTACATCTATTCAGTGCTTGGATCCAAATTAAGCTTTGGTCACATCTTTTTACAAGACTTGCATTCAAAATGTATTATCCCTAAAAATGCCCATTACAAATGACTGTGATTGGATGTTAGCATGCAGGGTGCATGATGCAGCTCGCCGGCCTGAGTTAGACTGACTGTGACAATACCTACAGCAATACCTGACTTGGATGTAGCACAAATCCCCCCAAATTAAAGATGAAAGTCTGCAATTAAAGCACATCTGTTTCCTTTCAGAAGAAATCTAGTGTGCTGGTGTTTATAGTCAAAAAGATGACAATTGTGCATGTTCATGGCCTGTGAATACCGAGTTGAGCTCATTCACACATAATTATCATGAGATTGAGAGTAATAATACAGATAATCATTCCTCTCTCCATATTAAATATGAATTATGACACATCCCAGTCTATGTGCACATCTCATTTATGGCAATAGCTGGATGTCCTGACAAGAATGTTTTCTATGATTTAAAATGCACTGTACAGATAGATGTGATTTAGTCATTGCAGTCTATTTGATCTTTCAGAGAGCCACAATTCTGTCAGCTTGATATGTCTATTTAGTACAGGGGTGTCAAATTAATTTTTGTCGCGGGCCCCATTATAGTTTTCTTCAGAGGGCCATTATGACTGCCAAAGCCTTATATTGTATACAGTATAAGTTACACAACAAACTGATGAATAATTAGCTTTAAAATCAGAGTAGTAAAAACTGTTAAAATATTTAAAAAAACAATTGGAATTAAAAATTGCTAGCAATAACAAAATTTTTAATTTAGTATTGACACATGAAGTCGATGCACAATTTGTCTTCGCGGGCCACATAAAATGATGTGGCGGGCCGTATTTGCCCACCGGGCCTTGAGTTTGACACCTTTGACTTAGGACAAACTAAATATTGCAGCCAAACCAATTTGCAGTCATGTTAACTTCCCCAGTGACTATACGAGATATTTTTATCTGAGGAAGAGGCTCAGACTCTACATTATTAGTTGTTTTATTTTGTTGGCTTTTTCTGCTCTAATTCCCCTCCTCCTCAATAGAACGTTGGTGGATAATGGTCTCAGACAGGAACTTGAAAACATCCGTCCATTTAAACAAGTTGTTAACAGTGACAGACTATCTCTCACGGGAACAGTGACAGGGCCTTTCTGCATAAACACACTTCAGCAGTCAGTAGTGGTGGGAGAAACAATCCATTCTTAGATGCATTGCGATGCAGATTATGAATTCCATTTTACCTACGCAAGGGCCGCGGGCGTGCTGGAGCCTATACCAACTGTCTTGAAATTATAATTATGAAAACAAATTAAACTTTCAATAACTGATTAGTAAATAATGTAAGATTTACAGAAATAAAAAAAAAATGTCTGGGGCTTTATTCCATTCTGAAAAGGTCCTAAGTATGAGACCAGACAAACTGTTTTCCCTCGCCTGGCTATAGGTCACTGGTGACCCCAACTTTGGAGCCAGTTCGATGATTGACTTTGTGGTCGCTTAATCGGACCATGCCAGTGAAGAAAAAGGGGATGGATGGATGGATGGATGGATGGATGGATGGATGGATGGATGGATGGATGGATGGATGGATGGATGGATGGATGGATGGATGGATGGATGGATGGATGTCCATACGAGAGTATGGACTCGGATGGATGGATGGATGGATGGATGGATAGATAAAAATAAAATGTGATGGCATGTGGCAATATACTGATTGACTGGGTAAATAAAGGTTAAATAAAAAAAATAAAAACATGCAGTTGGTACATGAGCAGAACAGCACATAAACTATTCAGTTAACTTTGGGTGACTGAAAATGTGCATCCAGGTGTGTGTTCTGCTCCTCGTTGTAGGTTCTCTTGCAAAATGAATACATATTGATGTCAGTCAACTGCATCATGTGATGCAAAACCAAACCTATCCACACTACAAGTCTGACAATATTTATCTCATCTCATGTCTGGTTGGGGCTCCAATAGGTGACTTCCTTGCATATCAGCGACATCACAGCCAGGGCGCCTTAGATTTCTGCGCTATGAATACCAACGCATGAACACGATGATGCAAAGAATAACATTCACTGGTGATCACCTTGCCAAGCCCTGCCAAGAAAATTCATGTTTACTTGATAGTAAAATAGCCTAAAGCATGTTATCCTGACATGTGACCAAATTAAAAGTCTCCCTATAAATTTGGGAAAGGCTGGCCTCAAAGGGACAAAGCCGTGTCGTGGGGTAGGACGTTATCTAAAGAGACTTATGAGTAGTAGCATTAACTCAGTCTGAAACAATCTGCTTTTGGGACAAGATTTGGGGACCATATGGTGACGAGTTCACATGAAAAATACCTTCCCTGTTGTAACGTATGTAGTGCAGAACCGCCAAGTTTTTGCAAATGCCCACGTAAAAATCTGAAGAAGAGGACACTGACCATTTTGTTCTTCTTGGAATATGTTTTTTTGAGCAGCCTCTCGTTCATCCTCTCCTGTTCTCGCTGAGCATGATGAAAGAATCTATTCTCCAGTGGATCGACAATAGGCTGAACATTCTCCTCTTCCTCTTCCACCTCCTCATCTTCCTTGGGCCGTTTCACGACCCTTTTCTCCTTCCACCGCTCCTTCTCTTGTGTTTTCAGAAGCCCCGTTTTCTTCTGGAAAAAAAGACGGAGAGCACATTAGTAACCTAGATACAATAACAATGCCGTGTGAGGACATGACCTTTTAAAAAAATCATTCAGCGAGAGAATGATTCGGATAATTCAAACTGGACAGAGACCACATGTTCCAATGACTATAATTGTTATCTCTGTATATCAAACTAAATATTTCATTCAAGTGTCATGACATTGTGCATTTGTAATATGTCGCTCATAATCGTGTGTGATGAGTTCATCAAATTAAGTTCAGCCATTACATAAATTCAATGTGAATTCAATGAACCGGAATAATTAATGTACACTGCAGGAACCTTATACGATCTGAAGAGGAATAAAGACAATGATAACAGCAGTAAGGAAGTTAACAACTGTAAAACGGCAAGCTGCAAACAGTCCGATTTAGTATTTGCTTCAATAAAGCAAGAAAAGACTTGAGCAGAAAGCTACCGTAATCAGTATCTCTCTAAAGTCATGGTTAATCCTGTCAACAGCAGAACAATGCTTTACTGGAGCCATAATCACTTTATGGCTGTGATATAATGAGCTTATGATATGAACTGAACGTCTGCTTCTTACACACTACGAAAATACACTCGCGCTACACTTACACTGACTGTGACCAAGCCAGTTCCCTTAACTAATCATTCCTTTCACGCATCAGTCACGGCCTGCTTAGAAATGCCGTTTGTTTATTGGAATTCAAACACTATTTGTAACAGTCGGGTGTCTTACATGATAGTTTTCCCCTCAAACTCACCCCCTGAAATGTTAGTAGTGATTGGTCTAATTATCTTCATCGAGCAGGCTATGATGTGCCAAGCTGTCATTGTTGTTTTCCGTGGAGTAAAAGTGCAATGTATCATACTGAGAGTTTGTCACTCTTATTTTGTCAATTAGGGTAACTACAACAATTAGGGTAACTACAACAATACATACTGTATATTTTTTAAATGTATACAATTCCAAATGGGACTGAAATTGTTTTACCCCATAGGTGGATCCTCTACCAAGAATCTAGTTCTACACAAATATTTAAACATGTGGTCACTGATGATCTTATGCATATGGATAACATCCCTCCCCAATATCAGAGCAGCAATTCAAAAATCACTCTGGTTGCCATTAATGTAATTTGGCTCTTACAGAGAATTGAGTCAAGAGCAAAATGGAAACCACTTGTGACCCTCAGACTTAAGCTCATCGTGTAATGACCTACATTATTCATTCAGAAAGGCTGAGAGCAAAGTAACAAAGCTTTACCACAAGCAATTATTGTGTTTCTAAGGAAACGGTGTCATGCATTACAGACCTATATTAATTATAAGTGTTCATACGCTAATCATTACAGATTTACCTCATCTATATATATAAATACACAACATTATTACATACATATTCTGAATTATTCATGTGTACCACTCACCCCACACACCACATTCCAGTGCACTTCTAATGCCCGCATAAGACCATAGAGAAGCAATAATGTACAATGAGTCAGTTCCTGTCTGATGTGTTCAGACAGAACATAACAGCACTTTATATGGAAGAAAGGGTGCCAGATTATGGTCAAAGAGAATTATTATTATATGAGCAGGAGGAGGTACACTCCAGCAGCATCATCTATTCATTGTCTGTACCACTGAACTTGTTCAGGGTGACAGGTAAGCTGCAGTCTCTTCGAGCTGGCAAGGTACACCATGGACTGATTGGCAGTCAATCACAGGACTGACACATAGAGATAGACAACCATTCACACTCAGATCCACACCAGTGGGCAATTTAGAGTTGTCAACAAACCTAACATAGTGCATATAGATTTTATGACTGCAGGAAAATGTCGGAAAAATTGACAAAGCACACACACACACACACACACACACACACACACACACACACACACACACACACACACACACACACACACACACACACACACACACACACACACACACACACACACACACACACACACACACACACACACACACACACACACACACACACACACGTACATAACATGAAAAACATAACACAACATAAAAAAAGAACATACAAACGACACAAACTTACAAGGCCTGAGTAGACTTTTCGGGGCTATATTTTGCTTCCCAGGCACAAGACTAGTGCAAAGTACCGTATTTTCCGCACTATAAGGCGCACCGGATTATAAGGCGCACCTTCAATGAATGACCCATTTTAAAACTTTGTCCATATACAAGGTGCACCGGATTATAAGGCGCACCTTCAATGAATGGCCCATTTTAAAACTTTGTCCATATATAAGATATATACATTTGGCCCCCGGGCCAGACTTTGGAAACGCCTGCTGTAGTGGCTCAATATTGGTCCATATATAAGGCGCACCTGATTATAAGGCGCACTGTCGGCTTTTGAGAAAATTTGAGTTTTTTTAGGTGCGCCTTATAGTGCAGAAAATACGGTAGTGTAAATGTGGGCATGGGTGGCGTTTTCTTTATTTTGGCGCTTTGCTGGACTTTGCGCTGGTAGAATCGGCCGTCTGAAACTTTGTGAAATGGATGGAAGGAAGTAGTTTTATCCCAACCAATTCGTGTGGTGTGCCTCATTTTCATCAAAGTCAGGGTGTGAACTAATTGCTTCCCTATAGTGACTTGCATGCACAACAGAAGAGACAACGTTACTCTCAACACAGTATTTAGTAAATGTGGTCCAGCACAAATGTCCACTTCTGCTTCATGGTGCAAGAGGGATTAAATTAAAATAAAATGTAAAGTCAATACTGTTACTCAAAACAATTTTGCAGATTCATGAACAATTGTGAATCTCCCTTAGTCGATCTCAATTCAGGCGATGGCAGATTGGGTTAACACACAGATGAGGGAGACAAGAAAAAGTAGATAAGGAGAGGGTACAAAAGACTTCTCAACTACATTGACCTAATCATGTTGCTCTGGCAACAGTAGAGGAGATCATTCTGGCTGAAGAAAGACAAAAAAAATCTGCAAAGAGTCCATAAAGGCAACATAAGGATGTACGACTATTTGTGGCTTTACCATTGCTGGCGACTTCATGTCCACAGTGCAGAACCAGCTCAGAAAAAATAAGCTTAGAGCTTTCTGCAAAGAGGAATGTCAACAGCACTGAAGTTATTTGCAAGGATTGTTCACGAGGCATGAAAAAAGCATCAGCCAGAAGAATCTAAAAAATGAGCCTAGTGTAAGGAAAACAAAAGTGAATATAAATTCCCGTTTTGGGAGAAATGTGTTTTACATCCATTTTTGCACAATTCAAATTAAGTTGAATAAATAGTGAGTGTAAATTTGGGTTACGCTCCCTAATGGCACATAATAGTGCCTGTAGAAAGCAATGCACTTTCAGCATGTAGCACATTTTCTGACGTAAGCCATTATTCAAGTCACACGCTGCAATCAGCACATCTCTCTCACATTAAAGGAGATGTGTTATGCCAATTTTCCTCAAACTGAAACAGTTGCCACATGTCTTGTAACATGTGTCTGAATCAAGGATTACGTCATAATTATAATTTCAAACAGCCCTGTTTAGAGCAGTAATTTTTGGTCAGGGTAACCACTGCTCACCCCCACCACCACCCTTCTATTGTCCAGCGTGAGTTTGGCTTTGCATTACCATGATGGCTCATGATAAACAGTACAGCAAAATTTGGATTTGCACTTAGAGCAAGAGGGGACTCCTGCAAATTACAGATTAAACATGATGTTACTGAATGGCCAGGAAAGAACTTTATACTGTATTGCTCTGTGGTTCTTTCTCACGTAGGTCAAGTTCACATGGTGGCTACCATAATTTCCAGACTATAAATTACTCCGGAGTACAAGTCGCACCAGCCATAAAATGCATAATAAAGAAGAAAAAGACACGTATAAGTCGCAGTGGAGTATGTCACATTTTTGGGGGAAATTTATGTGATAAAATCCAACACCAAGAACAGATGTCGACTTGTAAGGCAATTTAAAATAAAAATAGAATAGAGGCAACAACAGGCTGAATAATTGAACGGTATGCTAACATTACATGACACATAAACAATGAGCTGAGAACGTGCCTGGCATGTTAACATATTAAGACTTACTCAAATAACTATAGCATAAATAACATGCTAACAAGTTTACCAAACCATCCATGTCACTCCAAATCACTAAATCCAATGAAATCTAATAATATAAATCTTCAGCCTCTGTGTCACTTTCAAACAACTCGGCTAACACCGGATGTAGACGATGCGGCTCTTCCTCTTTTATGTCGCTTACGTCAGACTATCAGTTGCAGTTCCAATTATTCTACAGGCCTAGAGCGCCCTCTTGCGGTTTTGTGTGAATATAACATGTGTAATAATATAATAATGTGTTAATAAGTTGCTCCTGAGTATAAGTCGCACCCCTGGCCAAACTATGAAAAAAAAAGTGACGTATAGTCCAGAAAATACGGTATGTACTTGTGACTGGTACCATATGGCATTGTATAATGTGTGTGATAATTATCAGAATCTAAGACAAAGAGCAAAAACTGGGCCTGGGGATGAATTGTTAAAAACTGGGGTATCTATAATCTTCACTATTTAGGGTTCGGTTAACGGTGTTGCTGGAATTAGTCAAATACATTTTCAATGTATTTAGGATGTATGAGCTATAGGCTATATGTTTTGCAACTTATACTTCTCTGACCTCGTTCTTAAACTGCAATGAAATATTTGTGTAAGATGCATTTTCACAACCGGAGGCGAGCCATCTCACCGTCATGCACGAGAGGCACATCATGGACGTTCCTTTAAAGTTTTTATATTCTTCATTTATATTCAGCATCACAAAAAGGAGGCAACTCAAAAACAGACACTTTTCTCCTCTACAAGCAAAAATTTAAAGAGTGAACTTTTCCAAATACTCAACAAAATGATAGCATTGGCTCTGCAATATTGCATTACTGAAAATAAAGTACTGAAAGGGGATATATGACAACAGAGAGTAAGAAATGTGTTACCAGTAGCAACAGAACAGCAAAGCCTACTTGTGTAACTCAATTACGATACAAGGCGCATGTTGTTTCTAGTCATATGAGAGTTTTCATTATAAGAAATCCCCACTGTGACACAACACAGTGGCAAACAGCAACAGTGACTCAAGGGATACACTTCAGCACATCAGAGTTTTAGGGAATTTAATAGCAGAGAAAATGCAACTGACTTTAGTCTTCCATCTCCACTGACACTTTTTAGATGTCTGAAGAGTAAGTACATGGATTTATTGCTCGCTTGTCAGACTGATTGTGTACACATTACAGCAGCTCAGGGACTTGTCATGTTTTTAGACAGGATTGATTTTTATCATGCAGTCCCGGCCAAGCACACAAGCACGTAGACACCAAAGCATACTTTTACCAGCGGATGCTGCTGTCAGGTGCATCAAACAACCCTTTGATTAAGACACTCATTACCCCTCCTCCCTGTCTCACTCAAAGCACATAATCAGTGGCTTACACCAGCGAGAGAGGGGAAAAAAAACCACATTGTGTGTCAAAAGGCTTATCAGCCTGTGAACAAGAGAAGGCAGACATTTCGTCAGTGATCAATGTTGAATAATGGGCCTGCAAGAAGATTAAATGAAGTACATCCTTTTTAACTTTTGTTAATCAATGCCGTATATGTTCCTGTTCATTTGACTTTACAAGTAAGGGTGTCTGTGAGTGGATGCTTATTTAATCAATAATATAGTTATTTGCAATGCATTATGCGGGAGCGACGAAAGAAGCAAGATGATTAAACTGTGTTTGACTAATTTGATTATTTATATAACTGGCTGTAGAAACAGATAACATATTGTGGTGTCATGAAGTGTTTCGCATTTTATTGTTGAGTGTTGCTGTAGACAGAGAAGTACTTCGGAGTATGTAAACGCTCCACTTGCTCGTGAAGTGACGTCGCAACCACAGTAGCGATTTCCCCTAAGCCTCTGTTAAAAGTGATCAGTAGTACTTGACCACAAAATAATTAGGGTAAATTACAAATATTGCATATGACACATTGGCAAAAACTCCAACTTCAAATAACAATAACATGTGAGATAACACAATATTGACTTGGCTCACGTCAACTAAATGAGCTTGCAACATTGAATCACAACCTGTTGCTTCTTGCCAGACCTTGGCATAGCCATAGCAAACATACTACATGTACTATTAATGAAAATGACTAGTTATTACATGTAGTAATAAACTAAACATAAGTTTTAGAATTTGTTTGAAGTCTGAGTCGCACACCCTCGACACCACTTCATAATAAACTCACTGATCTGATTTATTCCCCCTATGCCTCTACAAAAAAATCAGTTTTGTCCACAGTTTAAACAAGGCCCTCCATGGAGACAGATTGCTGTGAGTAGAAAGACATTGTGACCAATATGTCCTGTGAACCTGCCATCCACTATCACAAGAGGCCCCCTGCTTGCTACTGGGCCCACACACCGCAGCCCAAAATACAGTCGGGTGTCATTTCCAACGGCTTTCTCCACACGCACACACTCTCCAGGGAGAGGAAGTGTTGCCTTGGCAACTCTTATCCCTACTGATGGTGACTAACATACATTTCAATAAAAACAATCAGTTCCACATATTTCTAAACGGACTGAATTTTGTCAGGAAAATGAGACAGCAGAGACGGAAATTGCACATATGAAGAGTGCAATTTAGATTTTTATATTTCCTTGCATTATTTAATTTTCTGTCAGTTTGACAGACATTGTAATTTCTGTTCACCTAAACACCAAATGAAAAAATAAGATCCTTTCTTAATATTTACAAAGGATAACAGAAGTGTTTGATTTTTAGCTGAAGAAGGTCTAAATTGACTCAGACAACTGAAGAATTTCAGCCACAGTCAAAGAAGAGGCAGGATTACTTGGAAATGGTCCTGTGTCCATCTAAAGAAAATACCTTCTCTTCTTCACAAATCTGTGTATGATCCATCGGAAAACAGGTCAAACATAGATACTTGAGGCCTCTCCAAATATATTGTGAAATCTTTACTCCTAAGTAAAAAATACTACCATACACCCAACAAACATATTTAGTTTTGTAATTGTCTCAGTTACATCCGTTTGGTCTTTTAATCCCTAAAAACTATAAATGTCACAGCATTCTGTTATATGTCATTCATCACAGGATTTATAGGACTAATGGTTGTAACTAGAAATATAAAAGAATCACTTGCAGTATTTGTGTCATGTTCTTTCAGTATGCATCTCTGACAGAATTTAAAGAGAAAAAGCCTCTCTCTGAGTAATCCAGGTATGAACCTTAAAAATCAATCATTCCACCAGCTAGTACACTCATGTACAATTTGTCATAAGAAAATCAGAGTCAGAAAACAGGGAAGAAATGGGAATTTAAACATTGGTGATATTCAATTAATCGATCAGTTTTATTGTCATTACCCATTTCCAGGTAAGACGTACTTAACAGGATCTATTCGTGAAAGAAACATAAAAACAACGACCAACATGGGGAGACAGTGGATGCAGGCCTGTTGGCATTCGCGATTATGGCTCTCTGAGATCTTAACTGGAAAGAAAACACAGGGGAGGAGAAGAGAAAAAAAAAACATTGCGGCTCTAACTACTCTCCTTGATTTGAGTCTATAAAAAAGCCTCAGCACAGACAGCATACATCACGGTAATTGCAGTGGTCTGCATGCTTTTTTATCAAATTCAATTTCAGTTCAATTGAATTCACTTTTATTTACAGTATGTAATGTTGCGTCAAATAACTATGGAACTATTCGTAGGCACAGTACAACCTCTCTAGAATCACTTGCTGCCTTTATCAACAGATCAAGTCAAATCACACATGAGAAAACAATAGGTGAAAATCTCGAAATAAAAAACTTCAAGCTGACCCAAACTTCAGTGCAGAGTGGCCGTCTGCCACTACTAACTGGGTTGAGATAAATAGAAAGGGAGAACAAGCAACATTTCTCATACCGCAATTGACGGAACTAAATTTTCCAACGCATTTCCAAATTCCCATGAGAGTTTCTCTGAGAGGCAAGAAATCATGTAGAGGGTGGTTTATATCATAGACGTAACAGCTTGTAAACCATCTGTTCGACTGCATTCCACAATTGGTGCGTAGATATTTATTGTGGTCCCAAAACCCTCACGTTACTCAACTATAATAATGTTACAGAGACAATGTTGAAAATCTTGTTGTATTAAATTGTGACAGCCTAAATGTAATATATTAATATAATGCGTTACTTTTCTAACAGCAGTCGTGACTTTTATTACGCGTTACCCGCAAAACGAGAGTTGATCATATTCATCCAGTATTTAGAAAACACAAACAGGAAGAAGATTATAGTAGACATCATCTCAAATATCATCTGGCTGGTTATGCTCCTTGACCAGAGTGCTTTTTGGAAAACAACAGGTCAAACAGTAAAACAATTACCCTGGCAACTCATCAACCAGAGGCCAACAGCAATACAATTACCGCCAGGTAGTGACATACAACTGAGCAGAGTGTTTGGCTCTGCATGTAACACTGCTTGCAGTATAATTGTGCCCTGCCGAGTGCACTCTAATCCTGTGTTTAACAGGTACAGTAGCGGATGGGATGAGAGAGTGGGGGAAAAAAGAGAAAGGTATTGCCAAAGGCCTTGGAATGGAGCCATTTCATCAGGCGGGAGAGAGAGAAACATATTCAAAGGGTGTCAAGAGGAAAGAGATGTCTGCAGTCAAGGCTGGCAAAGCAACCACCTGACAACGCATTCCAGAGGGATAGGCAGAGACTAAGAGCCTGATTCTGTCGCAAACTGGATCTTGAGCAGGCCGCACGTGCAGTTTGTTACAGTTAGTTACCGTATTTTCCGCACTATAAGGCGCACCAGATTATAAGGCGCAGCTTCATTGAATGGCCCATTTTAAAACTTTGTCCATATATAAGGCGCACCGGATTATAAGGCGCTCCTTCAATGACTGGCCCATTTTAAAACTTTGTCCATATATAAGATATATACATTTGGCCCGCGGGCCGGACTTTGAACACGCCTGATGTAGTGGCTCAATATTGGTCCATATATAAGGCGCACCTGATTATAAGGCGCACTGTCGGCTTTTGAGAAAATTTGAGGTTTTTAGGTGCGCCTTATAGTGTGGAAAATACGGTACTCAATTTAGCATTTTTGGATCTTTGCCCATCCGCCCATCCATCCATCCATCCATCCATCCATCCATCCATCCATCTTCTGTACCGCTTGTCCCCACAGGGGTTGCGGGCGTGCAGGAGCCTATCCCAGCAGTCATTGGGCAGCAGGCGGGGGACACCTTGAACTAGTTGCCAGCCCATCGCAGGGCACACAGAGATAAAAAAAAAAACATCCGCACTCGCGCTCACACCTACGGGCAATTTGGAGTGCTCAATCAGCCTACCATGCATGTTTTTGGGATGTGGGAGAAAACCAGAGTGCCCGGAGAAAACCCACACGGGCACGGGAAGAACATGCAAACTCCACACAGGGAGGGCCGGAGGTGGACTCAAACTCTCAGGACTGTGAGGCGGACGTGCTAACCAGTGCTCCACCGAGCTGCCCTTTTTGGATCTTTGTAAAATATTTAACTTATACTAGTAAATCACAAATGTTTATATGGCATGCAGTACCAGGACAATTAATTGGTGAAATTGTCACAAGGAATTAGCAATGTTACAGAAAATAAATTGACGATGTAAATCTAACAAGTTGTTTCCTTAATGTTGTTAATGTATAATTCACTGCAAGCAAAGCATCATTTACGTTAAGTAGCCACCTATTTACATTGCATAATGCCACATTTTCATTCTCATCTATATTAAATGAACAGCTGGCAAGGCACTTTTACAAAGCTGCATATTCTCCTCATTTACATATACAAAGTGAATGACTTAATGAACATTTAAAACACCTCCAGGACAGCAAGCCCACACATTCCATATACTGAATGATTAATGAAGTTTTCTTAATTTGTGATTTGAGTAACTCATTAAATAGATGCACTCTTGTTAAGTCATTTGGATTGATGGATATGTTCCAGTAACTGCATTTACGACAAAATATAGCCTGCGGGGAAAGTGGCAAGTTTAAAGCTCTTATATATAGTATATATATACATTGGTAAAATGTTCATATTCCATCTAGCTCCTCGGCTGATTTCTATGAAGCCCTTAAAGTGGCATGAGACGAAAAATATGAAACACGTTTCTCATTCGGGCGAGAAACTTTCTCAAAATCAGACCCCCCCCGGGGGTCCGCAGATATTTGTCATATTTCAACAAAACCATATAATTGAATGACTGATAAATTTGATTTACCGTAATTTTCGGACTATAAGTCGCACCGGAGTATAAGTCGCACCAGCCATAAAATGCCCATAAAAGTGAAAAAAACCCATATATATGTATATAAGTCGCTCCTGAGTATAAGTCGCCCCCCCACCCAAACTATGAAAAAAAACCGCGACTTATAGTCCGAAAATTACGGTAATAATAATAATAATTATTATACATCAAGAATGTATGTACATAGACTTATGGCAAAGACTCTCTTAAAGTTTGACTAACAACCTAGGCTAAACTATCTGACATACACAAGGATTTAGTCTTTCCGTACACTTCCTGGACACCAATTACTACTTTCCCATTAGCCAGGTTAGGTGCAATCTTGTAGCATCGACAGTAGAGACAAAGCATGTAAAAACCAAATAGGTGTTCAGGCATTTCAGGTTCACGTTCCTTCAATGCACCGGTATCCCTGTCTCAGAAACCAAGTAGGTCTGAATAATGTGTCTGATAGCAGATTACAACATTTAATGTACTGTAGCACTTCTGGTTGCTATTACCAATCTGAAATAAGGATTTCAAGTAGTTAATATAAGGTGCATTTTTGCTGACAGCAATTTTCTGCACAAAATGTTGCTGCATCTTGATATGTTTCACATGCTTCATATACGCCTGCTTCCTCTCAGAATCACCCAGCTGCGCGCCTCCCGTCTCCTAGCCTTCCCCGTAATGAGGAGTGATCCATTTCCCTCCCGTGGAGGAAAGACATGTTTATACAGCTCCTGCTCACAGGCAGCAAGAGGAGAAAAACTGATTACAGAGGCACTCTGGTCAAATGTCAACACAACGCTGCACAAGTAGAGACACACATCAAACGCTGCAGTAAGAGTGCGAATAGACGGCTAGTGCTTAGTGAAACAGCTAAAAGCAAACAAACCTTGGAGTTTACAAATAGAGGAATTTCCTCTGTTGTGGACCTTGCAAAACCCCCAGAGGACCGTGTGTGTTTTACTGTGGTACACTGGGCTGAGCTAAATTAACTTGTATCATGAAAAAGCACCGAAAAATGGACCGCAAGAAGTAAAAGAAATGAACCGTGTGTCAAATCTCCATGTGGCTGCCTGATGAAGCCCTGAACAAGAGGGCAGCATGGTTGTTGCAGGGACGGCAATTCATTACAAGAGCCCCCCTATCTGAGAAAATTAAGAGCAGGGGGGCTAACTGTGATTCATCTTGCTGAACAGGCAGAAAACAAGCACAGACAGCAATGTGCAGTCCCTGTGAAGCCTTAACTGTGAGGTCGTGAGGAGGACTGTCTGAAAATTGCAAATTGTCCCTAACAAAACCATAATTATTTTTGATGCAAGAGCTCCATCAAACATCCTGGATTGAAAAAAAAAAAAATCATCACAAAGAATCCTCTAAGTTGTCAAAAGGAAATAAATGATGAGGAATTGTTTTTCAATTTTTATTGTCATCCTTGTTCAACAGTGGAACTCAGGGCTGTTTTTTTTTTTTTTTTGCGTGCCTCTCAAAGTAATGAGGTTGATAACATCAGTCAAGTGTGCATTTACTGTGATCAGTGTAGACACATTAGTCCCTCATATTTCCAACCCAAATATAGTGTGGAATATTAAAAATACACTTAAAAGCTGTATATGCAAGTGCCAGTGTCATTTTAAAGTTAAAGTCCCAATGATCGTCACACACATCTGGGTGTGGTGAAATTTGTCCCCTGCATTTAACCCATCCCCGTGTGATTTTGATCCATCCCCTGGGGGAGAGGGGAGCAGTGAGCAGCAGCGGTGCCGCGTTCGGGAATCATTTGGTGATCTAACCCCCCAATTCCAACCCTTAATGCTGAGTGCCAAGCAGGGAGGAAATGGGTCCCATTTTTATAGTCTTTGGTATGACCCGGCCGGGGTTTGAACCCACAACCTTCCAGTCTCAGGGCGGACACTCTACCACTAGGCCACTGAGCACTTTAGTCGTTAGGGTCGGAATAATTACAATAAATGGGGATTGTTTGAACGTGTGCAGAAATTCAAACATCTAACATGAAAAAAACAATGAATAAACACTCTCGGACTTGACTTGTATAAAAGTGGACTATATTTTAAAAACATCTGGAAAAATCTCAAGTTGAACATTTTATAAATAATAGTTTTCACCAATAGAGCATTAGAATAAAGAAAGCAGCGCATAAAAGCTAAATTCTGTTAAGTCCAATCACTTCAGGGTGAGAATAATAATAGCAGCTAATCAACACTCCTTGGACCTACATTATATGCTCGAGGCATACTGGAGATTTGGACCACCTGCTTAACCGGATAAAATGTATGTACTTGATTTAGCTTTTGTTCTGGTTGAGTTACAAACTATATTTTTAACTGTAACACAGAGGCACTAATCCCAATTCACAGCAAAGTGGAAAATAATATTTACAGACAGTGGGCCAGTTAGGCCAGTCAATGAAAAATAATTAACCAATTAATTGCATAATAATTTTCCCCATTGCATGATTGCCAAGTCTTTCATATATGGAGAAGTAACAACAGGCATTAAGTACAATAATGATGCTTTTTTTGGGTAGACAGGCTGGGACTGTTGAAAACTAGCTCGCTTGATTTTTAAACCAAATCTAACACAAAAGGCTTTGATGGAAGTGGCCAATAATGTTTCAGCATCAGCTACAATGTATAAAGCCTTAGTCACAGCCAAACGTAGCTGTAGCTATTGAGTACAAATGTCCAAACAATGTTGTCCACATTGCACTCATACAGTATTTGGAAATGATACGATTTGAGATAGCAAAGGGATCATTGTTTGGACAGACAAATACTACTTCAGTCAATACAAGCTACATCTAGTGTTTCAAGAAATCCTGCTGACATCCAAAGAGGAAAAGAAAGAGAAGTATGGGGACAAGAGAAGCATGGCAGTGTCAAGGTTTGCAGGAGTCAGCCCAACTATAGCCGGTGTGATCGGATGCCAGATCACGGACAAACTAGGCGCAGTGACAGATCTATTTCCCCTGCTGCCTGCAGCCAGCTGTCACTGCAGATAAACACAATGCCTTCTCTCCTCAACAACGGGATGCTGTAATCTGAAATTGACAGCTGAGTCTTCCCCGCAGCTCCAAGGGGAGCACACGCAAAAGAATATTTGAGTCAATCGACACAGGAAAAATAAACATTTTGATGACTCATAGAAGGTTAGAAAAAGAGAATACATCTCGAATGTACAGTAACAAAAATCATAAGAAGGCAAGTACCGTATTTTCCACACTATAAGGCGCACCTAAAACCCTCCAATTTTCTCAAAAGCCGACAGTGCGCCTTATAATCTGGTGCGCCTTCTATATGGACCAATATGGATTCGTGCATGAGGACTAACTTATTAAAGTAAGCTTTACGTGTTTATTTTGTGTGTTGTGTGATATTGACATTTGAGCAATGTTGAGTTATTGATGTATTGTTATTGTTTTCACTATTTCGAGTGTTACTATATTGTGATTGCATTAACGTTTGAGCAACGTTGAGTTATTTATTCTATGCGCTTTATAATCTGGTGCATCTTATATATGGACAAAGTTTTAAAATGGGCCATTCATTGAAGGTGCGCCTTATAATCCAGTGCGCCTTATAGTGCGGAAAATACGGTAAACAGAAAACAACAACTTAACTAAGAAAAAAAAATCTGGAAGGATGGATGGAATGATTTTTTTTTTATAAAGCGCTATATTGGACAACTCGTTGCTTCCAACTTTGGAGAAGGTCATTTTCTGTTCCATCATGATTGAATTCCAGTCCAAGATCCATAAAGGAAAGGCTGGATGACTTTGGTGTGGAAGAATTTCGGATCAAACACTAATGACTTCAGATCCAACAAATATTCTTCTGGAACATGGCACACACATTTCCACGGACACGCTCCAAAATATTGTACAGAGCACTAAATCAGCACACTGAGTCATAGTTGGAGCGAGTGTTTACGTATGCACAGCGAGTGTTGAGCTGCCATGTGTCATAGCCAGCTAAAACAAGCCCAGGTCACAGCTCAACTGGTTTTGTGTCTCTTGACTCAATCTATTGTGTTTTTTAAAGCCACGATAAAAACACACAAACAATCACATTCAATGAGCATAAAATGAGATGAAGCACACATCTTGACTGGCTCTCCGGGGGACTGCACTGAACCTCATCCATTCTGACGCGACCAGGCGTCCCCTGGAGTCCTTAATAAAAAATCAGTATGTGGACGTTAAAAGGTCCACTCCCTTTCAAACACTATATAAACCTGGAGCAGACAATTCTATCCCAATTTTCAGCCAAGTAGTATCTCTCTGTTTTCCCATTTTGTTTTTCACCAGAGCAATTTAAGCACACCTTCCAAACCCAAAGCTCAGATCGAAGCGAGAGAAGTCAATTCCATTCATGGCAATCTGCTTCTTACATTATTAATATCTATATAACTGAGAGTCAAAAGACTGGCTCCTGGAGAGTCAAGCCACAAATCAATGGAGTACAGCTGGAAATAAATCCGACTGAGCAACATTGGAAAGACTCCTTTTTCCATATTACACTTTTCATAGCAATATTTTGAGCACAGCCTGGGTGGGTTTTGCCACACAAGGAGAAAGAGCAGGAACAAACAACTTTATTTTAGGTACTGTAGGTAGGTACGTAGATCTTTGTTGACTTCTGTCGACACATTCTTAATGCTTCCGTTTGCCAAAACATAGTGTGACCTTGTCAAATTTCTCACACTCTATCACGGTATCTGATGTCAGGCATTGGGGACTACTAAGTACCCAAGGCTCAGATCACACGATGGCAGTACCTTACCTCTCGACCTGCCACATTCTGATTGTGTCCTGGTTGGGTTCACATTAGCTGCCGTGGACGAAAAAAAAAAAAAAAACAGCATGGCCTTGCTCCAAAGTCAGTGTCAAGACTTATCTTTTGAATTTAGTTGTTTGCTTAAGTCTATTATGTATGTTTAAACCATCTGCTTTCT
This sequence comes from Syngnathus acus, assembly GCF_901709675.1. Classification (NCBI taxonomy): domain Eukaryota; kingdom Metazoa; phylum Chordata; class Actinopteri; order Syngnathiformes; family Syngnathidae; genus Syngnathus; species Syngnathus acus. The sequence goes on along the minus strand of NC_051094.1, from coordinate 12,954,804 downwards.
TTGCTTTTTTTTCTAAATACTTTTTTGGCATATTATTGAATTGGCTTCGAATGTTTCCTCAGAGGGTGCGCTCTGGATTGGGAGCTGTAATGGGCCGTGGACATGGTTCTGCTTCAGTGGTCATGAGGGGCTTTGCGTCCGTGTCCTGTGGCTACGGTCTGTGATTTGCTCCTTGTGTAGATGGCTATTTGAGATGGCTTTTCCTCATCCTTTTCTGTGCCACAGGTCATTATGTCATTTTTAACCAGTGTGTGTGCGTGTGTGTGTGCGTGCATGTGTTTAGCTTCATTGAGGCATAATTCATTGTCCTGTTATTATACCGAGTGTCATTAGATTGTGTGGGTGTACCTACTCTCTTGGCCAGTGCGATTTCATTACTGGGTACCTGTACTTTATGTCTACGCTTAATGGTGCTAACAAATGACAATCAAAACAGATAGTCTTGTCCGCTTTGAGAGCCCTATAATAATGTCTGCTCTTTTACGAGCTGACTCAGTTTATAAGTTCAGATAGAGTTGACATTAGTGTGGCATTTACCTCAAATCATAACACCGCAACATCTTGACTGTCCTTTAAGCAAACAGTCCTCTATTCTCCAGACTCATTCTCTTTAAATGTTATCTTATTTCTGCTGGGTAAGTGATATATATACATCATAGCTTTTCGTCTTTTCCTTCAAAAAAGCCTGAATCACTGGAATCTGGTGTGTCTGTGATTGCCGTGGCCTGAGTAATGGCCCAACAAAACACACAACAAATCTAGTCAGATGCCAACAAGACTCACTGAGTTTGTGAGAGAGCGTTATAGATGGATAGACACAGACTTAAAACTAACAGTGAAGAAATAAAATCTTGATTCATCTGCCAGTCACAATCAACAGTTTAAATGAATTTTGGTAAAATGATAAAACATTTCTAATAATGGCAGCATCCTAAAGTCCTGTAGATGCAATTTCTTAAATAGCAAAGCAGTGGTGAGAGGGGTTGCTAATATGCTCCTCCTCCAATGCAGCAGTAAAATAGCAAATAAATAAAATTACTGAAACAACATGATCTGCAGTTCCATACCACTGCAAACTATGATAACAATAAACAAAAACATGTTCTTCCATTACACTTTTTCTATCTTTACACATCTCAAAAACCACCTCACCCGAGCGTAAAAAGCTTTTTTTCTCAAAATTTCTCAAATTTCTGTTTCCATAACCAGTTTGTGATTTGCATTTTGCACATTTCTGAGGGTACCGGAAATGCACTAAGTGGTGATGTAAAGGAAAGTTGTGGCAATGATGTGGGTGTGTTGGGGCATTCAGTTCCCATGCATGGTTAAGATGTTTGGCATTTTCTACCCTCTTTCAAAACATCAAGTCTCAACAGAATTGCTTGTCTAATGTGCCAGAATCATCAACCCTTAAATGGGACAAATATGTAGCATCCTGAACTAATGAACCAGTAAAATGTCATGTATTTTTAACATTCAAACGAAATGATGAAATTACTGTAAGGCGTCGCAGTTTAAGTCAGGACTTCTCATTTGATACATGCGCCCAGTCATAATACGTAATGTTTTGACAGATGTGGATGATTGTTATGTGTAACAACGTTAAAGTTAAGAGTGCATTTCAAAAACCACACTCCATTACATCAGTTTAATCCTGAACCCTGATGAAAATGACAACTTAATGGACCACTTCCCAAACTCCATTATATGTATCGGTTTACAAATGTCATGTCTATAAGGACCACTGTCACTAGCTAGAATGGAAGAAATGATACACACCTTTGAGATGATGGTGTGGATTGTTACCGGATATGTTCCCGTCTTTAAAACACATTTCTTCCACAGGCAACATGATATTGTGTTAATCTATCACCCTGACTTTGTTCAAACGTCCATTGTCTTGGAAAAATAAATATTACACGTGTGTACGTGTGCATAATTGTGTAAACGTTCATGTGTGCGTTGTGTGCATGCCAGTATTCTTTCAGCCTTTTCCTTGATTGTGTCAATCTTTGCAACTTTGAGGGGCAGGTTTCAAGATGGCAATATATTGCAGGCAAGTGTCTGTCAGTAGCCGTTTTGTTTTGCTTATTGTTCCTTTTATTTTTCTGCCAAGCTGCCAGTCAGAAGAGAGACGGCATCTATCTCGGGTGAGGGACATCCCACAGAGAGAACCGAGAAGCCCATCTATCTCTGTGGGTAAGTGTGATTGCTGGTGGACTGATAAAATGCCCCTGCGGCAGCGTTCTATGCTCAGGCAGGCAGCGATCTTACATCGCACTGATGGTTACTGTCTGAAAGCTTTATCTAGGACAAAAGCGGCCTTGTTAAAGCTCAGCACCGGCGCTTAAACCAGCCGTGAAGAAACAGAAAGAGATTATTTATAGAGTATGTCTCTGGGTGAATTTAATTATCTTGTTGGAATGACTGGTAAGTAGCACTTATCTTTTCTGTGATCTTCCCAACCTTTGCAATCCACCATCAGAAATACAAGCACATTAAGGTTGGGGGCCTTTTCACTCAACAAGAACTGCTTCAGGGGCCGCCATTGGGCATAAGAGTAATATTAACGAAGGGCTTGGCGATTTGTCCACACTGCTAAATGGACCCTTGCACAACCAATTCACAAATTGGCCATGCAGCCAACCTCTCCGATCAACATCCTCACAATAATCGATCAGTGTAAATAGGATACTTTAACCCGTTGAAGATAAGGCCGCATTACCACGTTTCAACCACTAGAGCCGGAAGGGCTGTTGCGCAGTTGATGCGTCTTCTTTAGGTTTTGTCATTGGTATGTGGAATTACCAGGATTTTTTTTTCGAGCATGACAGACGTGAGAATTTCAAAGTAAGTGATGCATTATTGACAATGTGCTCGGAGACTTTGAAACATTAGATAGGGATTTGTGGCTACAAAATTGCCTGTGTCAAACGAAGAAGAAGAAGAACATTTTATGTTAAGGCTTCGACTCAGAATGGCGGTCTAATTCTAATCTTCAGGGCTGTTTCAAACACACCAGTCCCAAGGGATACAAGTACCCGCAGATGCAACACCATTGCAAATATTTTATTTAAATGTTTTTGTTGTTGTTTTGTTTACCAAAGAACTCTGGGCACACCTCATTACTAAAATGAACATTTATAGTCACAAAAACTTTTGGTTTTTGGGGTGACACTAAAGTCGCCCCTACGTTTTAACTTCAATAATAAACACAATATTAAATTGATACCCCTTTTAGCTTTCGAATGACACATTATTAAATTATTAGATGTTGTGGCTGAAATCGACACAGTTTTATTAAAATTATCATGTTTAATAAAATAAATATGAAGACAGTCTAAGCAGAAGCCTTTGATTTTTCAGCCTGCAGCCCTTGCTGGAAAACTTTGGACACCCCTCGTGACACAGATGATGACATCACGCATATACGTAGGCTACTGCAAGGGATCTTGACAACAAAGTGCTATCATTGAAACTAGCCATATTGCATCAGCAATGCAGGCTTAATCCCTGTTTTTACCGCTGATTACATCACTGCAGTTGGAGAGATTACAATGTTGTTTATGCTCCCATCATTGCACTACAAATGAGAGACTCTCAGCGCTTCCAGCTGTGTATCCAATAACGCAGTCTGTTGCTCTTCTCATTCAGCCAACTGCTTATATGTCTCAACAGCTAACAGCACACTTTATATCAGGTACTTAATTGCACTAGTGGGGGCCATATGTGGACTGATGGGATAAACATTTTACATTGGGGTGACAAGCTTGCACAGCAGACGCCTGTTAATCGTTTTTTCTTTTGAGATAGAGGTGATTCTTTGTAGTGACCTAATCAGTGCTTCACCCTGACAGCATACAATAAATACACCAGACAGTCGATATACATTAAATGAACAAAAGCATAGCACAATGGGACTTAAGTAACTACTCAAGACTGCATGAGCTGAAAACAGAAATTGAAGCGAAAAGGGATTGAGAAGAGAACCGTTCTTCATAAGCAATAAAAGCACAATTTTACTGAGATCACACAAGCCTATTGAGATTATGCATTTTACAGCAACATTAATTATAGACTACACATAACAATTAGTATTTCTTAACCTTCTTAAAATGAGAAAAATAATTCAATCGACTAAAGATAAAGTTAAAAACTATTTAATTGATTGAAGATAAAAATTCAGTGAAACAATTATCAAGGAAGCATATCCAGTCAAAGAATTTGGTAATTTTCATGTCATGTACATTATTTTTGTGTATACATTATTATAGTATATAGTGAAATGTGGAATGTTGCCATGCTTCTACAGCAGTGCGCCATAAATGCTTATTTCTGTAAGACGCTGCCCCCTGAGCAGTGTCGCTGATATATTTGTGCATTAACCTCATTTGTTGGTCATACAATCTCATCGCAAAAAAAAACCTAGTTAATGCCTTAGGACAGTACTTAGGACTACCTAATCTTTTTTAGCTGGCTCATTATTGCCATGTTATATTCATTGTTTTATTTGCCTGATTATGACTTGAGTGTGATGCCGACAGTCGGACGTATAGACTACCATGTGCGTCGGATGGAATGTCACACTCGATGTCCTGTTGCGGTATGCTAACATATTGTACCGTCAACTATGGATTATGTGTCAAGGATTGTGGGATATACTTATTTTCAGACCCATCCCCACAGTTTTTCTTTTCTTACACTCTGGACTGTACCACCTTTTAGAAATACATACCATATTTTCCAGACTATAAGGCGCACCGGACTATAAGGCTCACCTTCAATGAATGGCCCATTTTAAATCGTTGTCCTTATATAAGGTGCACCAGACTATAAGGCGCACCATTAATGCATCATGTCAGATTTTTAATCCAAATCAAATCATTCTCCATTTTATCTTTTTTATTTCAACTTCAGATGCAAAAAATTACTTTATAATCACAAAATAATGATCCATAGTCTTTTTGATTCATGATTAATAGTCTTCAGCGGGCCACTTGTGATTGATTTGACGACACAATGCTTCGGGCCAGTTTAAATTTAGGAATTTGGTCCATATATAAGGCGCACCGGACTATAAGGCGCACTGTCGGCTTTTGAGAAAATTTTTGAACAAATAGCTGTGTGGTGTACTGTACGTTTTGGGCATACTATATCCACTGAGGCACACTAAGGAATATCAAAACAACACTGACCAAATTGGATGACATAATTAAGATGGAGTGATGGACCAAGAGCATTCTTTTGATCGTACCATAAGTCTTGCAGGAATTTGAGCTGTTTGGGTACAACGTGCATCGTTTATCTTAATGTTTCAACAAGCTTTACTCCTTTCCTTTCCTTTCCTCAGTCAGAAACCTACAATGGTTACCAAAAGTTATTTCTCCCCAAACAAGATTCTTCTGTCAAAGGAATCTTCCATTGATCGGCACATAGCAGACCCCGGCCCAGCAATTACACCTTTGTCACTTTACTACACCACCACAGAGTCAGAAACCGGAAGGTCTTCTTGTGCTAAAAGTCGTGCAATATCATGACTAGGTCTTGCTTAAGATGGCAAGAGACTGCAATATTTATTACAGGAGGGAGCCAGAGTGGTTCAGTGCCAGAAAGACTGTAACTCCCAAGCATGAGAACATACTGGAGGAGAGAACATGGATAATGCAGGAGAAATCAATTCCAGCTGCTACATGTTCCCTGTCAACCTTTGAACTATTTGGAGGCAGTAATAAAAGATACAGAACAGTAAATTTGAAAAAGATACCTCTATTTAATAATCAATAATCACTGCAGTTCTTATTGCTTTTTTACTATAGAGACAAAAAGGAGTCAGTATCCAAATACCAGACATTGTCTAGCATTTCCTGTTTTTGTTGTAGACAGGACAACGGGGTGATGGAAAAATGTGCTTTGCAGAACATACTGAAGCCTCTTTAACACACTGTACACGGTTCTTTATCATTCGCCGTTCAAATGTCTAACACTTACCACATGTACCCTTGTGTCTAACAAACTGCTGAAAGCTTCTCTCCATTCCGCCCACAGCTAATTCAATCTGGTCCTAATCTGTGCAGAGTGAAGCTTCTGTCATAGCAGCAAGCCACGATGTATAAACAAACACGCGTCGTGTTGCGCTTCCAAATGTCATTTTGCATTGGTTCCATGCTCATTCCTCTCATTTAGGCATTTTGATGACTTGCAGCTCGGAAGAGTACAACTCAAAACCAAGAGCCAACAATCAGAACAGAGGAAATGATGGGTGTATTATTGGTCACTTCCAGAATCATTCACTGGAGTACAGAAGCATGTAGCTGTGAGCCAAAGGAAAAGGCACCGACTGTGAGAGAGATGTTGTGTGCTACAAAACTAAAAAGTCTGCTGAAGAGATTCCTAACCGGAAATGGAATAGTTACACATACGTACGTATATGGCTAAAAAGTGCACATTAGGAAACAAATGAGTAAAACATACACCCATACCATCCAGATCTTTCTAGCTGGTTTAAATTATATCATCAGTACATCAAATTATACATTTCTCATGTGATAGATTTATTATAATAAACGGACTTGAACCCAACCATCTAATCCACATCCGCCGCCTTCATTTCCACAAGCCATTCCAAAATCATATCCTATTCACGCTCAAGCTCATAACAGCCCAGCTAATGCATCTTTGCTAAAGGAGATGAAAGCCCTCCAGATGTAGGCAGTCAAGGATGAAATTTAATGTGGTGTTTTTAAAGATATAGTGAACAGTGAGGAAACCATCCCTGACTGCACATCAAACCGATATGAAGCAGAGCGTCAAGTCGATTGCGTTTAACTTTTACACTATAACATGATTAAAACGTGTTTGTTTTTACATTTTCTTACAGTGCTACCCTTGCGCCTAAGAGAGGTTTTCATAAGTTTCCTAAGGTATCAAATAAATGAGTGGCACGAAACAACAGATTTTTAACAACAAGAAAATTACCCCTCAAACTTGAACCACCTATTTTAGCACTTGCATAGCTGCACGGTGGCAGTAAACTGTCAGTCCTGATTGTTATCATCTGAAACGAAACTTAACACAAGATTTTATCGTAACACAATGTTAGTGTATTTCTTACGTCTGTGTGAGAGGGTCATGTATTACTCACCTTCGATAAAATTTTAAAGTATTGTTGGCTTTTGTATGTCTGGGAGCTAAACACACACAAATTATATTAATTTCCAATTGCTGTCAAAACTGAGGCTTTGCTGTCTGTTGTTGACATTTTTGAGCTTCCAACAGCTGCAGGATCTTTCTCCATCCGTACTTGTACGATGCAATTAAGAAAACACAATAGCCTGCAATGCAGGAAAAAAAAAAGGCAGTAGCTAAAATGTAAATAAAAACTTTAAAATTGTTGTACTGAATAAAATATTGGGAAAATTCTCGAAAAAAATCTCTCCATGTGTTGACTCCCCACAACAACCTTTTTTCAGCCAACATTTGTCAGTCCAATATACAGCTCTGACGCCTCATTAATAAAGATGGTGGATGCCTGAAAGCTGTGTATGTTCTACACAAACATGGTGAATAATTTACAAAATACACTCTTGGGGGCAAACTCTGAGTTGTTGTATGCAGATTTTAAAATAAATGTGAGATAGCAATTCAAATTGTAGTGTAGATGACACATAAATTATCCACCCTGATAGCTATCGTAGGAGAACAAAGTATGTAGAGTAGTCTGCAGAGCTCCCTGAACCATGACCATTCCATTCTCAATTTTTAAAGCTAATCCAACTTGTGTCCTGCGGTCTGGCATGAATGTAGTATTGCCTTTTGGCTGTCTTGGACGCTTGTCCAGAGATTAGGTTCCCTCTGAACGTAGAATAGTGAGTAGAGTCAATTGCACACACAAGCTTAGTGTAAAAATGTAGAGAGACCGAACCATGTTGCAAATAGCAATTATCCATTGCTTGAAGACATGATGGACTGACTTAATATATTTATTGCGTTAAAGGAGCTTTGAAGACGAGCTGCACACACCTGTCTGCCAAAGGTTTATGGACTCTATTTTTGTGTTTGGTGCAAGTCATCAGAGATCTGTGAGGTGGACACTTGGAGGCCGCCTTCCACATGGATTTTACGTGTCTTGTGTGAGCTACACTCCCACCCTCCACAGCTTTGCCACAGCCAGTGGGGTGATTTTAAAAGAGTATAAAAAAAAAAAAGTAATATTAACACATTCAAGGAATTTCTTCTTGCAATGATTTAGAGGAAATTTTCTCGAGGTGATATCTGCAAGTGTTTAGAAATGCACGCTGTTGGCATTTGTATGAATGAAATATGCTATCCAGCACATACCTGTGTGTTTTCTGTCTCTGTCTCACACACTCCTTGTATCTCACACTCATCCTCTTCACGCTCAGAATCTCCGTTTCTCTTTTCTATTCTGTGTCCTGTCTAAAAAAAAAAAAAAAACTGCAACAACAAAAAACAGTGTCTTCCAAGTCCTCTGGCTGTCTCTCTGTGGTGCTCTCAACTTTCATTTCTTCATCTTTTTGGCTCTGTCTCAATGTCTGCCTCATTGTTATTCATCTTTACTGCGCAGAACTAGGACATAACGTCCTTTTTTTCTTTCCGTTTTAAACTATTGACAAAAAGCAATGGAGAGGAATACACAATATTTCAACAACCAAGTCTATATAGAATATTTAATGCACCACTGTTGAAGGCTTCCCTGGTTTTCCATTGGTTTACGGTTTACTAACGTTAGCTATAAACTAAGATGAGATTTGTGTCAAAATTATTCACACAAATACATTTGCAATTTTCCCATGACTTTCAAATCCCCAAATATGCGCATTTATTTTTTGCACAATTGTCATGCCATTTCAAGATTTCCACTCGCACACCGATATCAGGTATTTTTGTGTTGAAAAGCCATCCTTCCGCAGTGTTGCTGTCTCTAGTGAATGGGGACAAGCAATCCTACAGTTGTCTTTTAAAAATTGGAAATTGAAAAACAAGCCTTTTTATGACGTTGCTAAAGTTCTTTTTCTTACAGCTCCTTTCAGTTTTCCCAATTACAGTAGGCAAGTCGCTTGCATGATTTGTTTGACAACAAAAAACCCATAAAATCACCCATCTAATATTTGAAATGGCGTTACATGTTTCCAATGTTAAATATTCAACTTCTTTCATAAGCATATATTAAGTTAATTGTCCATGGAAGAGGGCGGCCTATCTCACATAGGACTTAACTTGAAAGGTCTGACCAGGGCCTACAAATAAGCATCTGGTGGGCCACCAGATGCATCCCAGGGCCACCAATTGAGTATGACTGGCAGAGTGGAAAGGTTGAGGAGGAGCATCATTGAGACAGTGACCTACATGATCCAGAACCAGCTCCCTGGGGAACACTGTGTCATCATACCCTAGACAATGCATGAGTGATCACAGTAATTAAATGAAGGCAATTGGTCAAAGGTCACTGAACACATCGTGCACACAAGGCTTTGCCATGGTAAATATGTTTAATAGCTCTCAATTTGTCGATGACTGTGTTGTGATTGTGGCCCTGGAAAGAAGCATTTATTTTTGCATGGTAGATATATTTGTTTCTTAGTAAAACAATATTAATATAATAGGCATGTATTTAAAGACTACAAGGGAGAGGAGTAATTTTAGGGTTCATTAATTTTGTCAAGAAGACATTGGTTGCGCAATCACCGCAGGAAAAGACAGTATGCATCACGCCAAAACAATTCTCTAAATGCCAAATTACTAGAGGCAGATATGTAGGAGGTTAAATAAGCAAAGGCTTATTTTTGGTATGTAGCAGGCAGACCATTTCCCTGTAAAGTAGACGAGCAGTGTTACAGCTAGTCTTGCTCACAAATGGAGCAGTGCTTTGAGCTTCGTGGGTTGAACAAAAGACTTTGAAGTTTGAGAACAAATCAACCCGTGTTCTCCAACAAAAGGCAATTGTGGAAGCCATAAACACTTGCAGATATCACCTACAGAAAATACTAGATTCTGTTTAGTGCCCGACTGGATACTGAATATACTGTGGAAAATTCAAATTCAGGATGGCGTCTTACCCTTGAATAACAGCTGTTAAATAAAACTTCATTGACTTGCCAAAACAGCAGCAAACATAATGTGACTCCAAATTTGGGGCTCTTAAAAAGAGTTGGCATAATACAGAAATCCCGCCATTGACTTTTATACTAGACAGCATGGGGTTTAGGACAATAAAGCGCAGTGTATTCCATTTAAACAGCAAACACAACTGCTGGCCCCTCGGTCCTAAATTGTCAGGCCGAGAAAACAAAACAACGCTTTCAGAGGGAAACTATAAAATTGATTATTGCTCTCTCTTTCAAGTGCTGCTGCAGCTTTGTGACTTGCACATGACTTGGCAGGAAGAGAACAGCTGGCCCTCTATTCTGTCATTGGTGTCCCACAAAGGAGGAAAGCTGAAGCGATGCTTGCTGGCCGGACTTTATTCAAACACAAGCACTGCAGTAATTGGACAATCTTAGCACAACCAAAAACGAACAAGTAAAATGTCTGCAGTTAGGCCAAGACCAGTACAGAGTGTAAAACCACCAGTGAATTTCTACAGGAAATTCATAAAGCCAATGAATGGTTTCAGCTTTCAGGTGTTAGAGGAAGCGACAATGATCTCAAAATAAAGGTTTTATTCTTCCTTTGACCACAAATGTTAGAGGAAAAAGCTTGGATGACTCAATTTCTCAGAGTGAGGCACAACCCACTGACATTGAACTAATACTCTCTTCACAAATGAAGCCCAATTAAAAAGAAAACAATCAGACGCCTTCCTGTGTTGAACAAGATGATCAACTTGTTCACATTTGAAAATGATATTCATGCGCTCTATTAATAATTGCAGTTGTTGAGCAGCATGTTGCTGCTTAGCAATAGGAGTCTGACAATGAGTTTGAAGCTGGTCCTCTTAATTATTCTCCGAATGCTTCCTGCGCTGAGCAGATGTTGGGCTGCAGGGCAAGCAACCGAGCAGCAGGGCTCCCTGAAACCATTCACAGATCGCAACTTGGCTTTGACTGACCTGTTTTTCTACCAGGGTGGTCCACTCTGATTTAAAGATGAATCTTATTCATGCATAATGTATTTGACGACAACAAAAAACATTATTTACACTGATTTATTGCAACCATTAAATGTGTATACAGTTAGAAATTGTAATTCAATACACCCTATTGATTCTCAGTGAATAATAAAAAAGCCCTAACTCTCAGAATGGTAAGATGACTAATTTGGGTTTGCCAATTATGGATTTGACCCGAGCACACAACCATTTTCTACCCAATCAATAGAATCATGAGTTTCGTATTCTGCTTCCACGACTTGTTTCAGCTACCACAGCATAAATTTGTAATATTGCTGAGCTAATGTTGCAAAAATTGTAGTGGCACATAATTCACCATTCCACAAAGAGTTCAAAGTAGATGGTCTTATTCAAATATGTACCTTTTGGTGCATTACCAACACACAAAATCAAGCAAGCTTGATTCATCGAGCTTTTGAATATGTTTCTTAGTCATGAGTATCAGATGAGACAAATTGCATCCAGCATTTTAAAATGCAGCTTTGACTGAGCTGCTGCAAACTCACAATGACAAATTGAGGGATGTGTTACACCAAACCTGCTGTGAATACATGACACAGTTGACGCTAGCCACTGAAAAGCACCTCAAAAGCCACTGGTTTGGATAAATCTGCAAGCAAACATCATCTCGAGTGCATAACTTCAAATGTAGCAGGAAATGGAGCCAAGGACTAAAAAAAGCATGCAAGTCAGTCTCAAGTGAATACACAAACTAGACAGCATGTAGAATCTGTCTGAGGGAGCACTTTTGGGGAGCACAAAGCAGGTAATTTTAATTTAAAAAAAAAAAAACATACATGTGCTGACTAAAATCTGCAGATGATGAGACGTGGAGACAAAGGTGACACTTGTATTTGATGCCTGTTTTGACTTGTACTGTATTTGTGGGGGGGTGAGTAGGCATTGTAAGCACATTCGGGCGGAAGTCAGTCAGACAAGTAACCATCATTCTTCACAGCATAAGAGAATTTTCGGAGAAGTATAGTGGCGCAGTGATTTCACAAACTTAATGAGTGTTCAGGTTGTCTGTTAAACCCGAATGTCCGTTAGAATTTTTTTGTGGCCTAAAACCATCCAATACAGTACAAAATTATTGTATATAATTGACTTTTTTTTTTTTTTAAAGTCGGCAACTGTTTGAAAAATGTTAAAGTTTACCCAAACTTACCTTGCTGGTGCCTGTGAGGGGATAATGGAGTGCAGATGGTCATTTTCCAAGAGGAAGCACATGTTTTTACATTGTAGAAAAAAAAAAAGAAAAGACTATATTTCTATTATTGTTTGAGAAAAATGTTTTATAGCTTGTTTAGAAACAGGAAGAATAAAGAAAATCTTGTGACGATTCTGTTTCCAGTATATATGTGCATGTACTGTGACTAATTACCACCCACATCATACACACCATTAGTAATTAGACTTGCATGTGATTTCCTGACAGAATCACTGCTGCGGATAAAAGTGCAGTGCTGCATTGCGTTGTAACACAACACTATAGTGTTCACCCCGAGCTGACTGGCCTCCACAGGAAATCACCTGCCCCCAACCTCACACCGCACCACTCACATGAGCTGCTCAGTATCACAGTTGACATATCCTGGGCTTTCTCTCCATAACACCAAGCAGTGCTCTGCAAAACTCAAAAAGGAACATATAGTATGTAACCTGTAGTAGGGTTGGGCAATATATTGTTATCATGTTAAAAATTGAGAATTGAACTTAATACTCAAAATCGGGATATTAGTCACGTGAACTTTCTATGCTTGTTTTACATGTAAAGCTCAGCCCAACCAATTTATGCCCTTTTAGGTTTGGTATTGATGGACAGCTAAAGCCGTCCATCCATCCATCTATCTGTCCGTCCATCTATCTGTCCGTCCATCCATCCATCCATCCATCCATCCATCCATCCATCCATCCATCCATCCATCCATCCATCCATCCATCCATCCATCCGAACCGCTTTCGCTAAAGCCAGCCAATGACAATTATCTCTCAGAGAGGAAGTCAACGATGGACACATGCAGCCGCAGCTGAAGACCATACACACAAGAAATCCACTTGTGATTCAGGGAGTGGTTGCGAGACAGCTGTTTACATTCAAGCCATAAAGTAAGGTACATCGTACGGTGCTCATATATTGTGTTTTACAACAGAAGGTGACTATATTTATAATTTTACATGTAGTAGTGGATAAATTGCAAAGCTTGTGGCCGGTAAAAATATATGAGCTATGCCTGTTCATTCAAGCAAGTCTTGCCTTCCAAAATTTCTACATGATTATTGTTCACGTCCTCTTTCTGTAGCAATGTGCGTCTTTCTATATATCTCCTTGTTAATTTGAATATAGGTCCCCATGCAATGCAATGCAATGCAATATTGTATGAAAGCCTCAAACACACGATCCAAATTGGCACACTGACATAGGTGGGAGGTTCAGAAGCATGTTGCAGTAAATGTGAAATTTGATTTTCTACAAGTTCTAATACCTTTCTGAAACAAGACGTATGAAAGTATAATTACATTAAACACTTTAAAAAAATTGAAAAATAATGGATTGGAACTGCATACTACATGATACAAGAAGACTGAATTAAGCAAAATAAAGCTAAGATTGAGTTTAAGCAAAATACGCTATTCTAGCACTTTTACCCCTCCAACCACGATTGTGTCAGCTTGTGAGTCAGTCACATTATTTATAAAGAGGGTAGATAAACTGTTGACCTTGCTTCATTTCTCCATAGCACCAGCTGACTCTGACACTGACAAGGACGCTCAAGGATAGAATACAAGATGGTACCAAGAGAAAAGGAGGGAGGGAGCGTGTGAGTGAGTGTGTGCGTGTGTGTGCGCGTGTGTGTGTGTTTGTGTGTGTGTGTATGTGCGTGTGTTTGTGTGTGTGGGATGTTCTATAGCACTTTTTTTCAGACAAATACCAGTATGATTATTCAATTCTTGAATACTGCCCAATACCTATCGATACCAAGTAACCGATACCACTCGAAGATTCGAGTCATAAAATTTCTATTAAACCACTGACAGATAATTTTAAAGAAAGTCTTTTATTTCTAACAAAAAGCAGGGGAGTCACTTTGGAATATAAATTAATAAAACACAATAAACGCACCCTGATCTTGGATTAGTTTGTAATAAATTAACAAAAATGCACAATGAAGCTGACTACTCCCTGAGTTTTAGGTTTTCTTCAAAATAAATTGTACTGTAAATAATACAGCTTTATCTGTTTAGATGTAAAATATAAATTATCACAATATATGTCTTTCATAGCAGCTAATATACAAACAATTATCAAAAAGTAGGGAACACATGAATGTAGCACTCTGAGTAAGTGAACACACTGTCTCATTGATAGTCATTGTTTTCCAAAGTAAAAACGGATATTTGCAAATGTTTTGTTTTGATTAAACACAATGGATAAATCAGTCTGCTTTCATGAAGGACAAGAGAAATCTGGGAGTTATTACTTTTCAGAGCGCAAAATCAGAAAATTTGGACAATCTTTAAACAAACGCTTTAAACGGTGACACGATTATTATTCAAACACGAGGTGATTAATTTCATAATTGACTTGTTGTCTATTCAGCAGTTTCAATTTTGACACCTCTACTGAAGTGTTAACAAATATATCCACCTTCACACAACACATACAGAAACATGTCAATAAACTCTAAAATACCCTTCAAGTTGTGAAACATGAGCCACTTCTCACAATTATACATTTTCAACCAAAAGCGTGGCAGAAGTGCGTTTATGAATTGTGTGCATGATTAGAGAGCGAGAAAGAGAGAGAGTGCAATTAAGTTGATTCTAGCATTAACAAGTTTAAATGACAAATTTACTCATGGTCTAACTAATGAAGACATACACACCAATAGAAAAAATGAGCTCATTTTGTGCAACTTTGTACCGGGTACTTATTTCAGCTGTGTGTACAGCTTGGTTGCTATAAAGCAAATGTCCCTTCAGGGATGATAAGGATTTACTGCAAGCTGTTCTGCACTATCAGCACTGCACTCTATCTTTCACATATCTGAGAAAGGCAATCACGGTAGCACAAAGCAATATAAGACCAGTTACACTTCTATTACCGGTCTCTTTTGTTTTATTTATTTATTTAGATTTTACTAGACCTCCCCTGACATTTGCATTCTTTGGAGAATGATGCAGTTTACTCTTCAAACTGTGCATTTACCTTCATGTTAAATACTCGTCTTGTTCCTGTCTACAACATTATCCTCTTTCCTGCAGCAGTGATGACCCAGTTTCACCACAAGGATCATTAAAAATGCATTTCGTCTAATGGACTTTTATTTTCATTTAATTCCCTGTGCTTCACAATGTGACTATATAATATGACAGTCAGTTGTTGGCATACTGTTTGACAACATGTTGTAATTATGTTGAATAGATAAGTGGTCACTCCACCTTGTCGTAATTTGCATGTTTTATCTGGGCGTTCTTCTTAATATTGAATTCCTTGAAAACAATCTCTCAGCAAATTAGGCAGCAAACACAGTTGTTTCTTCTTTCAGTAATTTTTTTTTGCCAATTTCCACTTGTCTTGAAAGCATCCATGTGTCAACTTCCCTTTCCTTTGGTATAGTCTCCATTTTCAAACTAGGCTGAAAAAGGCAACACAAGGACATACATACACTGAAGGGTGCGTTCAGAAAATCACTCTCACGCCTCACCTGACTGAGTAGCGTATTCGGAGAGGCAGAGCATTTTTAGCACGTATTTCCGAAAGTATGCGAAAACACAGACAGGTCTGCTGCCACCTTCCGGTAAAAATTAGAATAGCTTTTTTTATACATGTGTATTTTAAACTGTGGTCAACAAAGACGACAGGCTACCCTATGGATTTTATACCAGAGGCTGCAGGTCTGTGGAAATTTGAACATGGGCCGTAATTGGCCCCCAGGCCCAACTTTGGACACAGAGGCTTGGTAAAACTTTCCCAATCCCAATAACAATGGACAAAATTGATAACAGGTGAACTATCACCTAGTGTCTATTTATTAGAAGTACTAGTGCCCGACTGGTTTGGATTTTTTGAGGCCCATGTTGATTCTGACATTCGGCAAAAAGAAGTTACGATAACCAACTAATCAGTGTTTTACCAGAATCTCGTTATTAGTATGAAATATTTAAGCAGATGAAAAAAGTCCAATCTTTTGACAAAGGGGAACATGCATAAATCATGCTAACTGACATGAACCCCAGATTCGAAAGAATAATTGTGCAGAATTGGCCAAAGTTTGGTAATGGATAATGTAATTAATAACATTATTCATATGCCACTTAATTTCACTTTCATAATTACTGTCAGTAGATCTGCATAAACTTGCTCACCCCACTTCTTGTGGTGATATTTAGATAGAGGAGTTATCTCCCTTGATGCCAGTGTTCCCTGACTTGCATTCTAATTAGTAGCTGACTAACGGCAACACAACAAGATGTTTTGGAAGGACACTGGGGGATGTTTTTCTTTTCCTCTGGAGCAGAGGGTGACCTGATGGAGTGCGTGCACTACATGCAGATTCACATGCACATTGAGCCTCAGGTTAAAGTCACTCGTTTCCATTTCACGCAAAATGCATGTACAAGCAGGAGAACTAGCCACTCTTGCTGCTCATCATGCAACGGCACAATGTTCATTACATATGAAGATGATGGACTCCATAATGTGGCATTACCCTACTGCCCACACTCGGTCGGTGATTGTTTACTGTATTTAATGGTGTGTGCACTTCTGATGTACCACAATGACATCATAATTAATAGTCTATGTCTGTGTTGTTCTAGTGATTTATTACAATTGAATGCAGCATCGGCATATTTGGATGACATTGGGCTCACGTTGATGATGTACATTCAATATGTCTGTTTACACTGCAGATGTCTAACAAGATATCCAATGCATATCAGATTTGTTACAGATTTGAAAGAGGCTGGAATTCAATCAAAGTGTATCTCATCATCATCATCATCATCGGTTTAAAGTCCGCTTTCCAGGCTCCGCTGGGTTGGACTGGATTCTCAATATGGCTTTCTTCCACCGGGGACAGTCCATGGCCATCTCGTGGTTGAGAGTGCCTATACTGAGAAAATCTTTGGAGCAAAATTTTTTACAGCCGGATGCCCTTCCTGACTCCAACCCAAGGGGAAATTGATTTTCTGTAGGGGTTGACTCCCTTAGCCCTTTCCTCTCCCGAGGAGCCCACTGGGCAGTGGTACTATTTAACCCATAGTTGGGGTATCTGCATTACACAAATGCTATATAGTATATTTTCTTTACTTGTGTGGTTGGTTGGTTCTTATTTGACACGGTGCCATGAGACTTATCTGACCCGTTCTGCTACTTGGGAGCATAAAATCGGAATTGTGTCAACTGAGCCAGAGTGTAAATTCAGCCATTAAGTGCGCTGCTTTACCAATTCACGGTGCATGTGTGATTAATTGTGGTCATAATTGGCACTGTTCTGATCTCACTGCCAAATTTATCATCATATTATTGAATTAAGCTTCCAGTCTAAATTAATTTGCATCATTGGCGCGAATCTATAAACGCGAAGGGGGGATCTCCTGCAATGAGAAAAATCTGGTGGCTGCATTTTGTCTGTGCTTTCCTTTCTTTGTTTCTTCCACTGGGACCTGGCTGGCAACCCCTCCTAACCCCCTTAGCAACACTCACGGTTTTTATTCCTCAAAAATGAATTTATGGTCAATCTCAGCACTTGCCAAGTCCATCACACAAACGCCTCTTTCATACTTGTCTATGATCGCCTTTTTCAGCTCTATCGTTCTTGACATTTTCCTCTTGTGCTTTTCTCCTGCGTCTTTCTTGGGACCCATGTCTTTTCTCTAGTACAGTACAGCCTTACAGGGGTCTTCAACCCACCAAACAACAACGCCAACCAAGGGACAGGTGGAACAAACTCTATTTTGTTTACAATAGCCACGTGAGTCGGGTAGGTTTCCGAATCTTTGTCCGAGAACCGGGACAAAGATTTCCTGACATTTTGCGTTGAAAACCGAATATGTAGAGTTCCGAGGCAGTTGACTTCCAGAATTCCACTGTATTTATGTATATGTATATTTATCGTATTTTCCGCACCATAAGACGCACTCAAAAGTTTGTTTAACTTCACTGATACAAATTTTCACCAGCGATGGCTTTATGCACCCTTAAAAATATACTATACAATCATTTTTTTCAAAGTTTTTATTTTTTTTCTCCTAGCATATTAGGTTTGTGAGTACACCTTTTTATGTCTTACAGCAGTGTTTCCCAACCCTGTAATGAAAGTGGGAAGAACTTCCGGTAAGAGACTTCTGGTCAAATCCTCCCATTAGTTACAATGAGTTTTGCTTAATGGTGCGGTGTATTTGAATGGTTTTCTACACTGTCAGACATCTTAAGGACTATCATTGTATCTTTGCAGGTTCAGTCATATGCTAATGACTAGCCAGGAGAGTATTAATCTGTTCACGCAGCTCTTTTTTTCATGACTTTGTGCATGTAGTATATGAGCATCTGCATGTTTTCCAATGTGTGTGTGTGTGTGCGTGTGTGCAGGATTGCGTGCGTGCGTGCATGCATGAGAAAGAACTGCAATGCAGTCAGGATGTCTGCTTTTAGCCAACAGTCATGGGCTGATTGACTTTGACAGGCTGCCTCTCAGACCCACCACAACACAAGCAGCAGAAAAACCAGTATTTCAACCGCAGAACAGTCTGCCCATGCAAGCTTACTTCCAGGGCGATTCACTAGAATAACATTACAATATGAATAATGCTATTACCAAAGCATTTCAGGAAAAATACACCTGAACCTCGATTTTACACACTTCGATTCCACGCGGCTTTCTGTCTAATGTGGTTTGGTCATGGATCCCAAAAAAGTAGTACTTTAAGTGGATGATATGAGGACCGTATGAAGCTAAATGACTAGCGCGTAAGCCTTAGCGCTGGTGATTTGATGAATTTCCGTGACCAATTTAAAGGCGTAATCGCTAGGATTGCTTTTGATTCGGAAAGGCGTGGACTTCCAGCCACGGAAGTGGAAGAGAGCCCTATCCACCGTCCTCGGACAGCCACCCGGCCGAGCGCCGGCCCCAGACTTCCATCCACGGAGGTGAAAGAGAGCTCCATAGAATAGGACCGGGCGTGCGCAAAAGCCATAATAGTTTTTCAAACCTTCTGTGTCACTCCAAATCCTTAAATCCTTCAAACTCTTCGTCCGCCGTGTCACTTAGAAACAAAGCCGCTAATGATGCCGGTAGTACGTGGGGTCCTTCGTCATCTTCGTCATCCCGTGATCAATCTTTGTCCTTTATGTAAACAACCGCCACGCCGCGTCGCGTCGCGCTGCTGACGTCACTTGAAATTCAAATTACAGTAATCCCTTGCTACATCGTGGTTCGTTTATCGCGGTTTCACTTTTTTGGGGGGGAAAATATTTGAAAAAAAACACATATAAGTCTCTCCTTATTATAAGTCGCTCCCTCCACCCAAACTATGAAAAAAAACGCGACTTATAGTCCGAAAATTACGGTACTTGGGGTTTACATGGTGTTGAATCGTTAAAAACATTGTAGTACTTATCAGTATCAGTGTCATTTCATCATGAGGACCACTACATTTGCTTCCTCCTAAAAAATGAGGGGCTAGTGTGCACCTAGTAAATAAATGTTAGTCTGGAGCCCTGCACTACATCAATCAGGTAGTAAAGGCAATAGTCAGAGTGGTTGGTCAAATTTGTTTCATTTCTGTGCAATCTACCAAAACCACTTTTGCGGTCAAGTGGTTGATTGTGATTGACATATTTGGTAGACCTAAACTATAACATGTTTTAACCAACCTTCTGACAGATATAGTGGCTTAGGAAAGCTTTCAGAGGTATATGACCCTGAGTTACATTTATGGACTATAGAGCCAATAAAGGCAATGCCAAAGGCTATATAATGACTGTCAGCTACTAAAAAAGCTTGTTCTAACGGTCATAAAACATTTCATTTCATCAGTCAACACAAGAAAGAAAACTGACAGCTACAATACACGGCTGAGTCATGGTTATGTTCAAGGTTTTTTCACTTGACAGTTTTTCTTCTATTGTGAAAGTGCTTGTGCTTTTAACTGAATAGATGTCGAGACACAATTGCATTTAATAATTATCAAATATCATTTTTCAAGTTGTTTTATTAAAAGAAAAACAATATCATTAAATGTAGCAATATCATTTTTCAAGTAGTTTTATTAAAAGAAAAACAATATCATTAAATGTAGCAAATTTTTGACATTCTCATTACACAGAATGATTAATGTAGTTGATATTTGTTTACTTTACATTTGAAAGAAATGTGAAGTGATGCGTAGGCTAATGTGCTTGACCCATGAGGGACATTGCACAAATCACACGCAAACATAAAAACGTGGTCACTGATTCAGTGTAGCCTGCCAGCATGTGGAGTTGTTTTACACCATTGCATTATTGTGCAAATGGCAACGCCAGGGAAAGCAGTTCACAACACACACACACACACACACAACTTAGCAGAGTCTATGATGAGCCGGGAGAAGGGGGGAGTTCCTCCTTTTCCGCTGGATGTCTTGGCAGTCAGAGAGGGGAAATACAGTATGATTATCCAGGAGGGGAATTGTTTTATCAACTCCTGAAGCAAATGAATGAAAACAGGAGGATTTATGTACGGAGCACAAGCTTTCCTCTGCTGCCAGGAAGCAATTAACAAGCAAGCTGGGATACTATCCTCTTTGATTCACCATAACTAAAATGGTATTCCGGTTGCTGTCTATGTGCTCAAGAGATGTGCTCGACTCATAATGTGGTACTAGACAAAAGAGACCTGAGAAATATTACAGTGGTATTTTAAAACACCCAAAGTTCCACTGTATAATTTTACATTGTGTTAAATAGTGTGCCCCAAAGTTCAAATGCCATGGGACTTGAAGTCATGCCAAGGGTATTCTGAGTGCACTGCAGTGATTCTGGATTGTGTGATTTGAATGTTTTGAGTGGACATCACTAGCATCTTCAGTAACGGAGATGACAAAAAAGCACCTTTATCAAATACATTTTACTTTTTTTTTTGGGATCCTGTTGTAAAAAACGGGAGAGTTTATCAATTTCCTCTCACAGTGAAATCTCTTAATTATACCCTAATTTCTCGGAACACAACAAACACCTTACCTTTGAATAAAATAAGAAAAGATGAAAGTTATTAATGAACAGACCAAATCCATCTGAAGTCCCATGGGTTGAGAGTCTATTACTGTATTTTCCGCACTATAAGGCGCACCGGATCATAAGGCGCACCTTCGATGAATGGCCCATTTTAAAACTTTGTCCATATGTAAGATATATATATTTGGCCCGCAGGCCGGACTTTGGACACGCCTACTGTAGTGGCTCAATATTGGTCCATATATAAGGCGCACCTGATTATAAGGCGCACTGTCGGCTTTTGAGAAAATCTAAGGTTTTTAGGTGCGCCTTATAGTACGGAAAATACAGTACATTAATCGGCAGGCCATTCGCTCAGTGAAGCTAATAGATGTAAAAAGATAGTAGCTTTATCAGAACTTGGCAAGGAGAAGGGTTAAGCGGGGTAAAAGTAGCTATTGTTGATGGAAAATATTTTCTCTTGACTGACCTAAGCAAGAGACACTGGCAGCTGTTTACCTTTCTACAAAGTATTTATTGAGCTGATTGTCTTGTAATGGATGTTTCAGACAATTATAAGTCTCATATGATGCTGCTACTGTGGGGCTTGAAAACAAAGTAGCTATTACGGGATTTTGAATGTCCAAATGTAAATACTAAGAGACAATTAGACATCCAATGAATGTCCTCCACCTGAACCTCTATTGAATCTTCCATTGGCTCCAGGCCCGGTGTTAGCAAGCCTTTACTATTCTGATGGCACATTGAGCAGTTCAACACAACAATGTACAAAATATTAGCGCTTTTATTAAGGTTTATGGCAAATGGCAGTGAAATATTCATTTTGCACATTGTGTTAACGTTGCAGATTCCCGCCATGACTAAAAGTAGGCTGTTCTTACAGGTAAAAATAAACAAGAAATGCTCAACAATAGAATCAATTTCTTTCTAACTTTATTACATTCCAACACCTAAAGCCAGAAAAGAAGAGTAAAGAATACATTTCCACCAAGTCATAGAATCAAATCTCTTTAAAGCAATCTTATTTGAGGGCTTTCCTTGTTATTAACTCACTCAATTCCATAACCTGTGATCTTGTCACATTAATGAAGACCTGCAACACAAGTCCTACAAATACCGACAGTGCCTACAGTATTAACTCACTCAATTCCATAACCTGTGATCTTGTCAAATTAATGAAGACCTGGAACACAAGTCATACCTATAGTGCATGTTGGTAATGCAGGGATTATTTAGAAGGCCGTGGAATTGGGATTGATAACGGTATCTTGGCACAGAATACTGTTTGTTCTCTCATTCACTGGCTGTTTTCTTTATTGACTCAGCGACCGGCATTGTGTGCGTGCGTGCGTGCGTGCATGTGTGTGTGTAATTTTGATCTCATTCCACAGCTTGGTTTAAATCCTGCTGGTGCCGGGATGTGTGCCCTCATTTCAGACACACTGACAAAGTGGCCGCTCTGAAATAAGCTGTGGCCTGTTTGCAGGAGGGAAGCAGATGTAGTTTACTCTCTTTGATATATGCATGAGCAACCAACAGATTAAAAACAGTCATTGCTGACTGGAGAGGATAAGCAATGCAGTGAGTAGAAGGATTGACATTCCCAAAGAATGCATGATTTTACATGGTAGATTTAACCATGGATGACAGAGCTTGTCATGTTTTTGCAGACTTCCTTGCAAAGGGTATCTTACATATATGTCGCATCACGATATACTGTATAGTCAATTGTATTTCTAGCACACACTCCTGGTGAGCACACACATGCAACATTGCCTTTTAAAGATGATTGAATGATTCATGATTCACTATTAGAGCTGGCAAGCGCTCAAGCCTGTCAAAAACATAACACCTAAAGCTGGAGTTCCCTGCAGCGTTTCAGAAATATGCAATACTGAAAATCCTTTTAAAACACTTTAAACAATAATTAAGCTGCTACAAATGTGTATTGCCACTATTTTTATAATGATTAAAAAGACTTGTCAGTTTAGTGGATGTTTGTTTCATGAAACATTGTTTATTCTGTAAGCACTTAATAACAAGGTGCTCCTCTTCCCACAACTGTACCACCCCTCTGGGTGCGGTGTAATAAGAAGATATTGGAAAATACGCCTTTAGCGGTTACACAGAGGTGTCAAATCATTAAGTTGCGACAACAGAATTTGCCTCCAACTTACAAGCACATTGGGAAAGGTAAAATGAAACATCTGACGCCTCTATTGTCAGTCCATCGGTCTTCTGTTTCTGTCTGATGTCAATGTGAATTGAGATGTGAATAATTCTTTATTGCATGACTCTGAAATTCCTTTTGACATTGTCTTAATAAAGTAACTGGTCTAAAATCAATAAAGCTTTAATAAAGTTTAAATAATAGGCAGTGGAGTAATAATTGACAGATAAAGAAATATGAGTACTTTTTATTTGTATAAATTAAACAAATAAGGATAGCTATTAATTAGAATACACTTTATCAAACAAAAATACATTTTGAACCTTCTTTAAATAGTCTAATTAAAAGAATTGAACCCAACACAATTTACATTTTTAAAAAGGTACTGGAAATTGTATAAATATATATATATCCATTACTGTACAAAGGTACCACAATGGACTGAATATTAATACAGCTCCACCAAATCTAAACTAGTCCGAAAAAGTCAAAACTTCCAATCCAAAAAATACTGATTGGGACATCTCGAATTATGACGTTATAGTGGTTGTAAGGCAGATGTCAGACACGTGGAATTGATCTGATATTGCCTTAAAGTCCCCTTTCCCAACATCCATTTAGTTTTGATGAGTAAAGCTAGGAATGGTGACAAAGCACTTCAATTCAGCAAGAAAAGTGAATGTGGCAGCTTCTCCTTGAGTTGTCAAGCAAATGTCATTGAGACAGCAAATGGAAGTGGCAATGGCAAAGGAAGAAAATCTGCATTGCATAACTACCCTCTGTGCTCTATTATCTTGGCCACAGTGTATTATACAGCTGCCAAAGCTGTCACGCAAAACACTGAAGCAATAATCCTTACTTGGCCATGATGGCACATACACTCAGAAAGAGTGACAGACATCTCTTTAAATGTAATCACAACATCAATTAACTATGAGCTGTAATTAGCTACTGACAAACTGGCATCGCTGTGAAGAGATAAAGATTCAGATTCAGACAGCTTTATTGATCCCTATGTAGGCAATTTGTTCCCAGCTTCCGGGTCCAAATGCACATTCAGCTTCAACGAACACTTAACAAAACAACTCGTAAAAATGTGACAAGGAGTGAGGTAGATACAATAGGAGACGGGAAATTGTGCTTGAAAAAAAAAACAAGCCGGTGTTGGTAGCAAGTGGTACAAGCAAAAGGCGACAACTGTTAATACTAATTGTTTTAACAAGGAAGATGCTCAACTAAACCATGACTAAACCAGACAAGAGTCCTGACTGTGTGAGTCATGCTAATAACATTGGAATCATTGTTAAAACAAGTGATTATGTCTAATAGAGGCTCATTTACAGCTTGTTACCAAATTGCAGGAAAAAAAAAAAAGTGGGCTACATTTTGCTTTTCACACTGTGTGTCTAGTTTTATTATTCTACCCTTTTAGATTCTAAAGTAACCTTTTGATACTATGATGATGATATTTCAGATCTATTATGACAGAAAAAAAGGGAAATATATTGTTGCTCCTCTTTTGCAGAAAAAGTGGAAAAATGTTCTTCATTGATAAAAGTGGCTAGTTTTCAAAACTCTCAAATTTAACACCCACTTCAAAAGCACACGCCACAATTAAACCAAACGACAGGTCTGCAAGGCTAGAAAAAGACACCCACGCTTGAAAGTACGCTAAATGTCAAAAAGGAACTTGAATAATGGTGAAGGTTAAACATCTCTCTTGCTATGTCAATGAAAGCCTTTGCTGAATAGGAAAGCAGACATTCCTTCATGAACAACATACAGAGTGGCCTTTCACATGAAGAATTATTTTCTACTACAAATTCTCCACTCCTTATGTACTCGGTCATCATAAAGACTTTGAGGAATATTAAGTCAGTACATCATGAAGCTGTAAATTACAACAGCTAAGCGACAAATAAAGTAAAATAACTTTAAAAAAAAACATATGCAATTAATCTACAGTTCTACAAATGAGCAGATGAAATGTCTATTGTCAAAATTCTTTAATAACATTTATCAAGCAGTTTAAGAGTCATAAAGAGCAAAACAAGAGGGGCAAATCAGCAGTGAACAATTACCAGGCAAACCTCAAACAGCGCAGCGCCAAAGCTGGGCTTGGAGAGAGCATCTTAATCACAGCGTAATTACATCCTGCCATTCACCGCAATGAAAACACAAGCAGGAAGATGTAAGGCAACCCGGGAGGACAAGAAGGAAATGGATATAAATATACATGCTCGCAACAAGCTGCCCACATGCTTTTATGTACCACTTAATATGTGTCTGTTATGTTGTCGATTTTGTACCCTTTAGAAATTCCTCAAATGCTAAGCTGGCTGAAAACAGTCTTATTTGGAGGGCTTGTAGTCCCATGTAAATAAACCTCAAAATAGACAAATAGAATGGCTTAAAATAGAACTCTTAAATCAAATATATTTGTTCCACTGCCTCCTAAACAAACGCCACTACTTGGAAAAAAAATGTGAGAACTACCTACAAATAGATATCATTAATAAATAAATCCATATTGTATCAAGAAAAACATTAAATAGACAAAAACAAAATGTGGGTTCTATTGTGTGATTAGATTTCCATCATACCAAGCAGTTTTTTTCATTTACTTCTAAATGTTTCAACGGTTTTCTGTTCATGTGTTTATCTGTTTAGTCTGTTTATGTGTTAATTATTTGCTTCTGGATGTCATTAACTGTTGGGTTTGTAAATGCTTGGAGATGTTGTTTCCCTTTCTTGTGTGAAGCACATTGAGTTGCCCTGTGTATGAAATACAAATTGAAAACACACACACACAAATTAACATATTATGATGTCATCAGCCTCTGGGCAATATCATCTTTTCACGTTGCCCATTTAATGTGCTTTCACCTTATGATTGATTTTAAATGTTTTGAAAGTTGTTTTTATGAAATACTTCAACATGTATTTACTGGTTAACTTCCAGAGACACTCCAGGCTCTGTATTTATTGAACAAAAAATATTGATTAATTAAACACATTAAAAAGTACCATAGGGACTTTAGGGTTTTTATTTTTTTGCCAAGACATAACCAAATGAGTTTGAGGGTACTCTTACATACTGTAATGACTGATCACAGTTTTGGAAACAATCAATATAAATGAATGCAATTACACTACCTCTGAACTGCACACAAATGTAGCGCAAGCGGTCGTGCATGTGATTAAACTCCTGTTGAGCATCTATAAGGTACTGGAATGTTTAATGGCTGAGCGCTGTTACACAAAAAATCCTGTGTATATGATGGCGCATTTATCAGCAAGATTGTCGGCTAATATACGCGACAGCTGGGGGACATCCCACTAGCACTTTCTACTTTCTGACCCAATGAAAAAGAGCATCTGGGGGGGTTACCTGTTTAATTAAAGCCCAGTTGTTTATCAACGTTATCACCAATGGGAAAAGTGACAACATCAAACAAGACTGGTGGCACTAATGTGCTGCCTGATCATGAACATCAACAGTGACTCACGTACGTAGCTTGGAGTGCAAGTACAGTACACCATTTATCTGCACTGTAGTGCATGGAAGATCATGGCATGCATAAAAAAACATCCTATTTAAACATTCAAGCCTAAGGAAGCACGCATTACATCAAGTTGGTAAACTCATTGACTTGATTTATTTATTCAGCAAGCAGTCCAACCTCCTCTGTTACTAAACGTAGGTCAGATAATGCTGCGCGATGCAGTGTTGAGAAAATTACAAAGAGTAATGATGTATTGTATTGTCTGCGAACGTCTGGCAACTGTTTGCCGAGCGTTTGCGACCTTGAACAAACCCAGACGAGAATGCAACATTTGCAAACACTCGCAAGTGTTTGTCACTCAATGCAATAGGCTTTTAAATACAATAGATTTGTAACAGTGTACACAAATATAAAGAATTCTAATGCTGCTGTGGGCTTATGAGATTTTTGCCACCAATTAAATTAATGTCATGTACTACTGAAAATTATAAGTTATATGAAGAGTATAAATAAAAACAGATTGTTTTATAAATTGTGAAATTTAATGCACCTCATTACGTTTCTATTTATTTTGGCACTTTTTTCCATCGCATGCCTATTCCACCACCCAGCATTTGTCATAGTGCTTTGAATGAGTCCAATTTACCGGTGGTCAAAGTTATTATGTCCCCCATATCATGACTACCAGTAATGTCTGGAATAAAATATTGAATAGTGGCAGTCCTAATTACATTCAAAGACAAACAATTATAACTGCAATGCTGCTAGCTTAAATTCGAGGACCAGATGGGAAACTATGGCTGCAGAAAGTGAAGCAGCAATTCTCAGCTTTCCTAACCATTACTGTCAAGATCCCTGTGGGCAGAAAACTTAATTTGCCCATGATACTCTATAGAGCTGCATTGTGGCCAACAATGGATGATCTGTGTAAAACAGAACCTTAAGGAAAAAAGAGCAATCCCATTTAACTACTCTTATCGGAAGTAATAAAAAGGAAGGTTTATAAAAGGACAGGTTTTCGAGCAAAAAAAGAAATGACACTATAATAAAATGGTCTGCCTCACTCTCAGAAGTCTTACCTTGACACCACTACTCAAATGCAATTAAATAAACCTAAAACCTCATTAGAGTGGGTTTAACCATTTATTCTGCAGAACAAAAAAAAAAACACACAAAATAATCTACACTATAAATTTATGTTGAAAGCAGATGGACAGCGGGATTTGGGATTAACGAGAGGGGATTAGTGACTCCAACATTACTCAGAGAGCAAACAGAGCAAATCAAAAATCTTTAATGCCGTGACATTATTTATCATCTACTCACTTGTTCAATACCAACAGCAAAGCAGCAGAAGCAGAGAGTAATTGTTTCAGAACACTGCTTTCGGGTGAAATTCATCTATCCATGGGAATTAACTGCTCAGCATTTGGAAAACTTCCTCAGCACAGGTAATGGCACAATTATTTGAGTTTGTTAAGAGGGAACACAGATTGAAACATCACAGTCTCAAAGAGAGCAGATTCTTCAATTCAATTCAATGTCAAATCATGACAGTTTTTGTATCATCATTTTTTCCAGGTTAACAGAATTTGCAGAAATATAAACATGGCCTTAATATATGTAGGCATAGCGGAAAATGGCTTTGTAGGCATGACGGAAAATGGCTTTCAGATGTCATGAATTGGGATACAAGATCAAGGCAGGCCATGCTCGAGTCTAAGCCAGCATCTCGGGAGCTGGAACCTATCAGTTTTTAAACAGCATAGAGTGCAATAAGAAAGGGGGGTGGGGCAACGGCATTACATTACTGAACGTTCGGTAACAATTCTGCCCGGGTCCCAGGCTAAAACAGAACAATGAGGTGATGATGGCCTTAACAAGAACATGAAACAGGTTAAACTGAGGTGCTTTAAAAAGGAAATTAGCGGAAATATTTATGCCATGCCTCAATAAATGCTCCAGAATGCTAATGGGACAGAAGTCTTACACTAACACAATCATGCTGGCCGTCAATCACCTTGACTGGGTCAAAAGGAACCACATACTCTTAACACTGGTGAGGGCAAGTTTTTCGGCGCATGATGCAATAGGTCAGCACTGTTCCATGCTAAAATGCTGCAAGTGGCAGCCTGATGAGCAATTAGCACCGGTAGCGTAGGTCACGCACTCATTTCGGGCATCTACTTTGAAGGTGAAAGCGAGCTCAACATACATTTAATGATCAACACATTTAAAGTGCATCCGCTAACAATATTGCTGTAAACAAATAATGATTGCTGTTTATTAAAGCATAGATATTATAATAAGTTGTTTCAGAGGAAATCAGGGAAAAGCAAAAATCACAGCTCCGAGTCCACTTACATCGTTTAATAAACCAGAGCTGTTCGTATAAAAATCAGAACAATTACCCACAAGTAGCCAGCCATATCTTGCTTCATTTACTTAGCCTTGAAATGAAAGCTTGTTTGGAGAGTGCACTGATTTCTGTTCTCATTCAATATGCATTAGGCAGTTCAGTGAGAATAAATTATCCCAATGTTATTTCCCAGGAATCGTGGAATAATAATAATAGTACAGCCAAAATAATACACAGTTTGATTTAAGACAAGCTGAACTAGAATGGCAAATGTGAATATAAAACTATAGAATCCTAGAAATCAATCGCATAGAGCAGAGGAGAAGCCAGTAAAAAGCACTTAGCTGCTCTGACATCCTCAAAGTACACAGCAGCTGTGAGAAGCTCAAGAGGGCAGAAATAATCACAGATATGGCACACGAGGGAATCTTCACACATCTTCATAAACATGTCACAATGTAAGCACGGCTATGACATGCGTGACACTAAATAGTAAGCTCATCCTGCTTAATGGTAATCGCACGCTCAGATTTAATGAGGTGTAATATATTTGATGTAGAGTAGATGCTTTCTTGCAGGACTTCAAAAGTGCCGCAGTAGTTGTTGGTGGTTAGAGTTCAAGCACTTTCACTTCACTCCCTTTATGCCACTCCAAGCATAGTGGAATGGTTCAGTTAAATGCAGAAACAATTGAATTACCCGTGACCTGAGCAGGTTAAACTTGTTCACAGATGGCCAGCTGATGATCATCATCAAGTAAATTCTACTGATCAGTTTTTTTTCTGGTGGTGCACTCCTGAGCTTATTCTGCAGCAACCCTGCGATTAACCATATCAAACTAAGTGGGAGTAAAGAGACATGACTGATTAATTCTTTTGCTGAGCCTTCATGGGTGGCAGTTGCTGGAATTAGGTGCCTTGTGGTATCATCATTGGGCTTGTAAATTAGGTCATCATCTTAAAATATAGATCTCTAAGGACATGCTGTCTTTATTATAAAGATCCCGCCCAAAAAAACTCAGCTCAAATGAGGCAACCCTTAATGCCATGGAAAATCAAAACAGGCACACTTCAGCCTTGTCGGGAAGACTGATATCCCACTGGGACTAAAGATTTATTTTTCATTTGCCACTTAATGAGATAATAAGAGAATGTCACAGGAGAATGTCTTTCAATCCTGAAAGCATTTTGCTAACATTTAGAAAGACGAAGAAGTAATGGCAGAAGCAGTTATCAGTAACCTGCCAATCAACCCGTCACAACTAACTGTTGCAAAAGGGTGTTCAACACCAAGCAAAATGTCAGGAATGCATTTCCAGCTCTGAGTGAACATGGATACAATACTATCCAAGCCATTTGAGAAGCGACACCACTTGTTTGTTTTCCTTAATGGCCCGTGTGCTGCCAGTACAAAACGTCTCATTCACAAGGCAGCAAACTTGTAAAATTCACTGGTGCAGTGGCAGCCAAACTCAACTACCATTCACACTGATACATAAAAACTGAACTGCAGGGTGCACTGAAATTCACTTGATACGTTTATTAAAAGACATATTTAAAGACTAACGGTAAGCACATAGTCATCGTAACTCAAAACATGTCTGTTAATAAAAATACACCATAAATGACTTTCTGAGAATCTTGTACTTTGAAAAAAAACAGAGACAACTGTGACATAAGGATGGATAGGGGGAAAGACAATTTTATCCAATATACTCTAATAAATTTTAAGAGGAATCTCTCTAGATCAGGGTGTCCAAAGTCTAGCCCAGGGACCATTTGCAGTCTCATAATAAAGTGTGTGTGTATCTACATATATGTATATCTATCTATATATATATATATAATCTATAAAATAATAGAGAGAGAGAGAGAGAGAGAGAGAGAGAGAGAGAGAGAGAGAGAGAGAGAGAGAGAGAGAGAGAGAGAGAGAGAGAGAGAGAGAGAGAGAAAACCTAAATAAAACTCACCCAAGCACAAGAAAAACTTGAAAGCTTCAAGAGCCTGAATTTGAACACCCAACTTCAACATTGGCCACCATGCTGCTCCACACAACTTTTGCACATTAACTTCAGGTATGACACTAATCCTAATGATAACCTTTGCATTGTCACTGATAGCAAGTAGGCTATATTGGGTGGATTTTAGAATATGCTTTTAGAGTGTTGCACAACACAAGATGAAGTGACTATCACTTCACTGGTTCTTCTATATCAAACAATTTTCTTTAGGTTCATTTACCTGACATGTTTCGGCGGGTTCTTCCGCCTTCATCAGAGTGTCAGTGATGTGATTGTGACGCGTCTTTATCAGCTGATGGATGAAGGCGTGGCTCACCTGTCAGATTAAGAGTGACTATCCTTTTCTTTGCATTTTCCTAAGGCTCTCTGTGGAAAAAGTTTGGCCTTCCCTAGTCTAGCAAAATAATATACCTCAGTGGAGAGCCACTGTACCTCCAAAGGAAAAATGTACTTTTTTGTGAGCAGACAGGAGGGAATAATGTGCATCCTGCTTACCTCCAGACTGTCCAGACTGATGAAACTGGCGATAGCAAATCCATCAATGATATCTTCTTCCTGTGAGCTGGACTCCCGTCTCTTCCGCCGGGGAGTGCGCGGTGATCTGGCGGCCGCTGCGGGGTGCGACGCCCTTTTAGCGTCCCTATTCGGGCTGTGTTCCTCCCTGTCGGAGTACGTGGAGTTGGGATCGGGGCTGCGGGGGTCTTTGCTCCCCGTCTCTCGCAACCTTCTCCCCGTTTCCCTCTTGGGTCGGCATCTCCGACCCTTCTTCAATTTCCCATCCATGTTAAGAGGAGGGAAAGGGGGGCGGAGGAAAAGGGGGCGGGGGGGTCTTGGAGTGTCAAAACCAATGCAAACAGAACTCCACGGGAGACGCTGTCTGTCTGCGCCGTGGAATCACAAACAAAACACAGTGAACGATCCTTGGCTACGCTGCAACGACTATAAATGATCGTGTGTGTAACTCAAGCCTTGGACGCTCAATGACCTTGGGTAAAAAACCTCGGCGATCTCCATTACGACAAGCAAACGCGCAAGTATAAACATAAGCGTGAGGAGGGGAAGGCAAAAGCCACACGCTTTTGGTCACGAATCTGCACCGTGTCGAGGCGCTATCTGCTAAAGCAGGTGCAAAATGGCAGATCCAGTTCAAAATCCACGAATTAGACTCGCTTTGTAACTTTTGTTGCATCGGAACATTGACAGAGCGCCAACGCCGAACCTCGCTGCAGGGCGCAAACAGTGCAGAGAAATCATGTCTCTGGCCGTTGTTGTTTCCCCACCTCCCCGATCCATGATTCAATGTCAAAAAGAGCTCGGGGTACTATCCGGTCGAGACCAAACCCCTGGTGGTCAACCGAGGTCTGATGTGGTCCTTCAATAATCCCCGCGTGTTGAGTTGGAAGATATTAATCCTCGCTGTACTTCAAGTGTTGCGTGATACTTGTGCGCAATATAGCCGAACCGATCCGAAGCGTCCGAATCAGACAGCGGTCCAGTGTGAAATCAAACTCCATACGGCAGAGTAGCGGTCCATTCCAGCTCGGATAATGTTGGCTTCCCCCACAAATCCACTCCAGTCCGTCCCTTGGTTGCTCAGTGGCTCACGTTGCTCTCTATTCGCATAATAAGCGTTTGATAAGAGTCCTTAAAGCGACAGGAGTGATTAAAATCTCTCTCTCGCTCTCTCTCGCTCTCCCACTCTCTCTCTCTCTCTCGCCTCCCATCGCATCCTTTCATCCAAAATGAAGAGACAGTCAATCTTAACAGAAACCAGCCACAATTCCAGCACTTTTACGGATTGCAGTTTACCAGAAGGTTGCTGACGTTGAATACAACGTAATTAAAAACAACATAATCGAGAATTCTCGCCCCCGAGATTTCACATGTCACTATTTTAAACTGTCAGAAGTGGTGGCACGCCTGCACGCACACGCACAAACCTATCTAGCTCTTTTTAATGGTTGGCTATTATCCTATCCTCGGAGCTGGTTCCCCAGCCGAAAACAAAAAGTGGCATTTTATTGTCTGGTTTTCTGGAAGAAAAAAAGTCAACATGATACTTTGTCCTCCCATGTGAATAAGATTTATTTACTTGTTGGGGGAAGGGGACAGTGTCAGGACAGAGTTCTGCAGTGTTAAGTCACTAATGCAACAGTTTAGTTACCTTTGTGATCCATCCATTCATTATCTACACCGCTTGTCCCCACGGGGGTCACAGGCGTGCTGGAGCCTATCCCAGCAGTCATCGGGTATATTGTAAATTAATACCATCAAACATTTTGCTGACCTGTATAACGTGTATCAAAATTTAAGTGATGGGAACATTTTTAAAAATATAGTGTAGTGCACAAATGTTAGGCTAAAGCAAGTTTGATGTATCAATGACTGAATGATTTATTTAGTTCTGTTCCATTTTATGGAATAATGTTAACATTTATGAAGGGGAGCGGGAAATGGGGCTTGAGTCGGGTGCAATCGACTCGTTCAAACTAGTTTGAGTGCATTTCCTGTACAGAATTACTTCATGCTCTTATTCGTCCCTAGCTCTGTTTACCTCGTCCGGGAGCATGAAGCGGTAAATGTGGGAAGTGTGACAGTTAGTCGAACAGTTTATTTTCCATCCGTCCATCCGTCCATCCATCCATCCATCCATCCATCCATCCATCCATCCATCCATCCATCCGTCCATCCATCCATCCATCCATCCATCCGTCCGTCCGTCCGTCTATCCATCCATCCATCCTTTCCATCCATCCGTCCGTCCGTCCACCCGTCCGTCCTCACTAGGGTTGCAGGTGTGCTAGAGCTCATCCCATTTAATTTTGGTTGAAAGAAGTGTACACCCCTAATTTAATTAGGTGGTTGCCATCCAATCACAGGGCACAAAAAGACAAAAACATATTCAAACTGACACTTGAGCTTATCCCATTTGATTTTGGGTGAAAGAACTGTACACCCCTAATTAATTAATTAAGTGGTTGCCATCCAATCACAGGACACAAATAGACAAAAAATATTCGAACTGACAGTTATTATTTTATTTTTTTATACACACCCACTAATTAACCGATCAATTAGTGAGCACTGGTGAGGCTGTAAACTACGGGTGCATTGTTTGACAAGGCCACAAAACCTTTGTCTTGCCAAAATCTGACACTTCTGTTTTTCATTAAATGATCAATATTTCTGCAGTGAAGCAAATTTATTTTCATCCATTACACCTCGTTTGGGAAAGTTTCAGCTTTCATGAGTCATTTCTAAAAGCAATGGATGCATTTAAATCCAGGATATAGGCTTTTGTTTCTAGTGACAGACCTTTTGTCAGGGACTGTATTAGGATATGCTTGATCAGGAAATAACATTTTAATCCCACTTTGTTTCTATAAATCTCCTTGTTTATATTTTCAAACGATCACTTTTACTACACTCTTGAGAAATCACTGGTAGCTTTTTTTTTTTTTTTTTTTTTATAAACAGGCTACTCATGTGGTCCTTGGGGGAACCACGTTGGAGACTCCTGCACCAGCATCTGACTTATTTTCAGGAAGAATACTTCTGGCTTGAAATAAGGTTCATGTTTACATTTAAGTGCACAAAGAGTAACAGTTTCACAATGAACTGTCATCTGTGTTGTTTTAAAAGGGGAAATGTCATCTTACAAAAGCTCCATGTCTAACTCGAGGCACTCAAATGTCTATGCTACAGAATTTTCCACAATCCTGATGTGGTGCTGAATTTATTTCAGTGAATAAATTCCCCTGTAGCCTCCTTGATATTTTTTCTGTCAACATATTATCCAACCCGACAATTTGAAGAAGTACTCTGACTTAAAAGAATCCCACAGAAGTTCCCCTTCTTTGATGATGAATGGAAATATAACAAATGCCATTGTTACTTTTCATTAAAGATTTCATTTGTTTAGTCATTGTTAGACAATGGGTGAATTTACACATCAATATTTTATTTATATTTTTCGCTCTGATGAAAATAAACATCTGAAGGTACCTACCGGTTAGTACTTTAGTTTTTTTTTTTCACAGAATACTTATTTAATCTTACTCAAGAGGAAGACTTTTGCTTGAGTCCGATTATTCTGAAATAACAGTCCTCTCGAGTTGAATTTGTTGCTACACTTCCCACCTCTGCTTCCGAGTCATCATTAGTTGTGCGGCTTGTGAATCATGAAGCGTTCACATCAAACGCTTTTACTGTTAATCATCTCATTAAAAGAGTTGCAAGCAACAGGAAATAGATTGTTTTCAGTGAATTTAATTATTATTTGATCATCACAGTACTACAAGGAGAGAAGCAATATTTAGGCAGTTAGTATGCTGATTCCTAGGAGGGAACTTGCTTGAATCTTCTGTGAAACAGGAACAGGAACGAAACGCATCAAGATGCAAAACGAAAGTACTTTTATGCTAATACAGAGCGCTGTGGGGTAAATCATCTCGAGCACTGTAGGTGATTAAACTGGATTTGACAGTTAGTGAGTGAGTATGATGAAGAGGTTCTGATACACCGCTGAGTTGGGTCGCGGAGTGCACATCTCCAAATGCTACTTGTCCGTACTTTGATGTTCATGTCTGCTGGCTTCTGTTCAAGATCTGCCATATTTATCAAAAACACGCTGTAATCTTCCATGATGTTACTTTTAAAGGACAATCGCTACATGAATAGTGCATCAATCTTTTGGCAAATGGACTTTAAGAGAAACAGACACAAGATCATTCTCATGTTAAGGTAACCACTGCAACTCGAACCCTTTTCGGAACAGCTTTGTAAAAACTAATTCAGTAAGGAGATTAAAAAAAAAAAAAAACAGGGGAACAGGTATGGAGAGCAAGCCATGGAGGAGAGGAAAGAGATTACCTCAGTTTTCTTCAATGCTACTATTTGCTTTGAGCTTAATCCATAGCTAGAGACTCAGAGCTCCCCACATTGCAGCCATTCAAACACTAGTCTCTTTCAAAAGCTTAGTCTCAGCTGTGCTGCAAACTGAGAAGAGGAAGCCTGTCATGCTCGTGCTGTATGATATTCGCGTACAAGAACACCTTTTCATTGGTTCTTCCTCCATGGTATGGGTTCAATATGTTCCCATAGTCACAGTATTTAATGCAGTTAATACAGTTAGCATGCAAAATTGGTTGGAAAAATACAGCATAACGTGTTGATTCTGGATTGAGGGGCGGGAATCTGAAGAAGATGAGAAAATTGTTTCAAGTACACACCAAAATATAGAAACCAGGCTTTTACACACTGCACACAATTCGTCAAGAAATTACAAATATGCCAAAGCAAGTCATTGTTGACATCAATCATTTAGTTGGATAACATATACAGCAATTTGTCCACACCCGGAATGTAACAGATCGAGGCCAAAAATCCATGTTTCATTTCAAGTATTGTGTAAAATTGTGGATTTTGGTCAACTGAGCTTAAGTATCGTCTGCTAACTACAGCATGGCTACGGGAAATAAATGATAAGGTTCGTCAACCAAAAATCTTCCGCAAGACTATAAAAAATTACGGTTTAGAAAAATATGACCGTACATGAACTCTGCAAGGCTGCATTAAAGTCAAATGTTCCACACCAGATTACATACCCACACATTTTCACTGTTGAACCACCTATTGAGGCCTGGTTAAAAAAAACAATAAGCTTATGCTTTTATCCATTGTCATTCAGACAATAACTTGTGTCTTTCTGTAAATATATGTAGCAGCCTCATGTAAAGAAAAAACAAAAAAACTCCCAGATTTCACACCAAGTCACTTTGTGAGTAAATTGAGATGAGATTATCATCACCTGAATCAGAGTCGTCTTTATTGACCAATTATATTAAACACGCAAGGAATGTATCTCTGGTAGTTGAACAGCAAACAGACCACTAAATGAAAAATATACTTTTACATAAATAGAGTCAGCGAGCATTGAACGGTAATGCTAATACAATTGTGCAAATAATGCAGATAATTGTCCAGTGGTGTGGTCATACTAATAATATCACACCAAAGATGTGCATAATGGGCAAAAATTGGGAAACTCACAAGAGAATTATAAGTCTGTTGTTTAAGAAGTTAATGGGAAAAGGGAAGAAGCTTTTGGAATGTCTGCTGTTTTTAGTTTGCAGGTTCAATGGCACCTATCTGAGGGAAGAAGCTGGAAAATGTAGTGACCAGGATGTCCAATAGAATTTTGATAGCCGTTGTCTTAGTTCTTACAGAGTGCAAGTCTTCGAGAGCTGGTGGGTCTGGGGTGCCAATTATCATCTCGGCAGTCCTGACTGTCCTTTGCAGTTGGATTTCAAGTTTAAGTACTTTTATGACATGATGGTGTGCTGTAAGATTTTACCACTATAAAATAGGTGCCTTGGCTCAATAAAGGTGAGGAAACACTGGAATAGTGGATGGTCAGCCAACTTGCCATGTGCCATGTTTGAAAAGATTTTTCAAGAAACGAGTGCTCTTTTTTGCAGACATTAAAATAAATCTATGGGTTTCTGCAACACATTTCCCAACTCTGAGTAAAGAAAATCCCTTTATTTATTTATTTGTTTGTTTGTTTATTTATTAATTTAATTATTTAGCTATACTGCAGATTGAGTATCAATTGATGAATCAGCATTTCATCTTTTTGATTCTGCATCTGATAAGACAACTTGGAAGTACCTTTTGTTAGAACCCAGATTTATCGTTTGAGCTAAAGCACTGAGACAGATGGGTGTCTTTTGTTGTTCTGGTTGGTCCTATATTTTATTGATTGTTCTAACCATACACAGTGCTGAATGTCTACACTCAGTTTAGGACTTTGGACTTTTGCATACACAGGATACAGTTAGTGGTGTAACCAACATGAAAACCAGAAAACTGTCTATGAGTGAAACATTCCACTTACAAATTGCTAAACTAAGATGAGAAAATGAGGAACAGAGTCATTGCACAAATACTGATCATAGGCAACCCTTTAAAAGTAAATCATGAGCAAATGAGTGGCTGAGACTTGCATTCCGTTTCTAATGTTCACATTGTTTTCCACAAATGACATATGGTTACTGGTAAATGGACTGCACTTATGTACCGTATTTTCCGGACTATAAGGCGCACCTAAAAACCTAAAATTTTCACAAAAGCCGACAGTGCGCCTTATAGTCCAGTGCGCCTTATATATGGACCAAATTCCTAAATTTAAACTGGCCCGAACATTGTGTCATGAAATCAATCATAAGTGGCCCGCTGAAGACTATGAATCATGAATCAAAAAGACGATGGATCATTATTTTGTGATTATAAAGTAATTTGTTGCGTCTGAAGTTGAAATAAAAAAAAATAAAATGGAGAATGATTTGATTTGGATTAAAAATCCGACAGGTTGCATTAATAGTGCGCCTTATAGTCTGGTGCGCCTTATATAAGGACAACGTTTTAAAATGGGCCATTCATTGAAGGTACGCCTTACAGTCCGGTGCGCCTTATAGTCCGGAAAACACGGTAGTGCTTTATCTATACCGTACGATACCCAAAGCGCTTTAGTCACATTCACCCATTCACATAGACATTCATACACCAAAGGGAGGCTGCAGGCCCACTGTAAGTAAATTAGGGTTGAGCGTCTTGCTCAAGGACACTTGGACAGGGTCACCAGGGTTGAGGATCGAACCCACAACCTTGGAGACGGCCACTGAGCCACCCCATATGTCAAGAGTAAGTTATAGACGGATGTAAGGGAGAGAATCCAGTTATTTTTCAAAATGAAATATTTTTCAGTGTCAGATAATAAATAAACTGCAAGTACTGCCATTTTTTTTTCTTTCATCCGTAGTAGTAGAATTAGCCTCACTGCTCCAATGCTTTAAGAGTGTTACTTTGAGCATTTGAGATTGCCTTCATTATTCTGAATACACACATCTCAGTGCTGTGTTAAATTTAAGCACCAAAAAAAAAAAAACTCCAGTTTAGCTCAGCGTACTGTTGGAC
The DNA here is from genome assembly GCF_901709675.1 of Syngnathus acus. Lineage (NCBI taxonomy): Eukaryota > Metazoa > Chordata > Actinopteri > Syngnathiformes > Syngnathidae > Syngnathus > Syngnathus acus. The sequence continues at coordinate 12,915,422 of NC_051094.1, read as the reverse complement.
TTGGCTATCTCAGTTTGTTGAACTAGCTGTCATTGAAAAATTACTATGAGGGGGAAAGAAAATAAGTGTGTGGCTTAATGCCTATAGGGCTGTTGGCTGTCTCCTTGACACATCATTGAGTAATTCACTTGTATGGTAGCAATTTATGGAGAGACCCAACAAGAAACCTGCCCGGGGGGCCTCAAACAACAAGTGCGCTCTCTCTGTCTCTCTCTCTCTCTCTCTCTCTCTCTCTCTCTCTCTCTCTCTCTCTCTCTCTCTCTCTCTCTCTCTCTCTCTCCTCTCTCTCTCTCTCTATCTCTCTCCTCTCTCTCTCTCTCTCTCTCTCTCTCTCTCTCTCTCTCTCTCTCTCTCTCTCTCTCTCTCTCTCTCTCTCTCTCTCTCTCTCTCTCTCTCTCTCTCTCTCTCTCTCTCTCTCTCTCTCTCTCTCTCTCTCTCCTCTCTCTCTCTCTCTCTCTCTCTCTCTCTCTCTCTCTCTCTCTCTCTCTCCTCTCTCTCTCTCTCTCTCTCTCTCTCTCTCTCTCTCTCTCTCTCTCTCTTCTCTCTCTCTCTCTCTCTCTCTCTCTCTCTCTCTCTCTCTCTCTCTCTCTCTCTCTCTCTCTCTCTCTCTCTCTCTCTCTCTCTCTCTCTCTCTCTCTCTCTCTCCTCTCTCTCTCTCTCTCTCTCTCTCTCTCTCTCTCTCTCTCTCTCTCTCTCTCTCTCTCTCTCTCTCTCTCTCTCGAGAAATTGCAGCAAGCCATACATTTGGCCTGGTCTGGACACTGCAAACCACAGCATGAAAAATTAACCTGCTCACTCCACAGAGCCGACCTTACATATCCTCCCTACCTCTCTTGTTCTCTCCTGCTTTCGCCTTTTATCAGGCTTTCTTCCTTTTTGCTATCTTGTTTTCTTACTGTCAACACAGTCTGTCCAGTGTTATGTTGACTTTTTTTTGTCTGTGCTGCAGATCTTTGGTTCAAAATGAACAGCAGTTTGTCAAATGTTGAATGCTGGCAGTCATTCACAGATGGGCTGACTGACGATGAGCTGATCATATATTTTGTGTGTAACAGAGCGAATCCATTCTCACTCAAAAATACTCTGCCAGTGGTTGGTACTATTGAACTCAACATGATTAATAGTTAGTTATTAGGCTATATACTACAGTCATTTATCTTCTGTACACTCAAACCACTTCTTAAAAAAGATGCATGTGATGGCTGATTACAGACCAATATCCAACCTTCCTTTTCTGTCCAAGAGTGTAAAAAATAGTTAGCAAACAGTTAAATTACTTTCTATGAAAGAAATAATTTATTTGAAGACTTTCAGTCACCAGTTTAGGGTGTACCCAGCCTACCGCCCAATGACTGCTGGGGGAGGCTTCAGCACACCCGCAACCCCCGTGAGGATAAGAGGTTCAGATAATGGATGGTTTGAATTTCAGTCATTGTTATGTTTTTTGTGCGTGTGCTGCTAAATCAGTGGTTCTCAACTGTTGTCACTTTGGGACCCACGTCTTTTTATACGAATCCTCTGAAAATGCAAGTACGGCATCTTAGATTTCTAAACACCGTTTAAAACAAGGCACACCTGAACGACACATGAATAATGGAAGCCGATTAGTCGACACAAGAAGCTGGACCGAGAAGAACTGTTGTCAGTTGACATGACACAGGAACACAGGAAAAACATGAATCAAAATGAAATCCAATCAAAACAAAGTCAACAAAAACAAAGATCATTACACGTGCTTGCCATTAAATTGTATCTATTGGTAATAAAGAATTTGTGTGTAGATGTCACCCATGGCATTCCGCAGGGATTCATACATGAACCACTACTATTCAGACTAAAAATGCTTCCTTGAGGACATATTACGTATTGGAAAGTACTCTGTTACTTTTTGATTTTTCACAAAAATCAACAATGAAACTGAATTAACACTCTTATCTACCCAAGTTCCAGGTGTGTTTCAAATAAACAAGAAACTGGATGACTTCTAATATATCTTAGAACTAAACCAAGCTCAACTTGAAATCACAGTCCTTGACTCACAGCAAGTCAGAGGCAAGATCTCTAATGATATAATTGGTCTAGAATGCTTTGTAATAATCCCCAGGAGCTCCGTAAGGAATCTTGGCTCCGCATACAGCAATTGTTAAAAAAAAACATAAATCATCTCAGTGGCTGATGCTCAAAAACAATTTTCATACATTTGTGACCCTGCTGTGCCGATTTATTGCAACTCTTTGCTAATAACTTGTCTAAATAGTAAGTCTGTAAAGACCTTCCAGCTGACCCAAAATGCTGCTGCAAGAGTCCTAAACTGAATCCAGAGGAGGGATCATATTTTTCCTATTGTAGCATCTCTGCACTGACTTCATATAAAATTTAGAATTTACATAAAAAGCACTACATACACAAGCACTATTGTACATTCAAGAGCTCATGGTGCCTTATCAACCTCGTAGAATGCCACACTCAAAGAGCTTACAATTTAATGTCCATGCATTTTTTTTTTGTCAAGAATGAGAGGTAAAGCATTCAGCTATCACGCTCTTCTCTAGGGAACCATCTTTCTGATTCAGTCTGGAGGGTAGAGACACTCTATTCAAAATAAACTTATAACTTTGCTTAATAATAAAGCTTACAGTCAGGGGTGGCTTGACTTGTCCTGGCTCATCTCGTTTTCACGGCAATTTCTCAGTGACTTGATATTTTTAGAAACATGGAAAATGAGTTCTTCCAACAACTTTGGGTTTGCTGTTCAGATGCGTTGTGCCATCTTCGAGTGAGATTCCCTTTGCACAGGGGATAATTAAAAAAAGCGAAGTATGTTTTTTTGTTATTGTTGAGCAGTCCATCTTTCATATATTATGCTTTTGGAAATTAAAATATATTAAAACACCTTTCTGTACAGTGATTTAATAAAACAGATGTGTACATATTTTGTGCTTATTAAAAATGGCATTTCTGTCATATATCTGATTAGGAAGTGTAGTAGTAGTGCTGGCAGACAAAGTTTGCCCCCCACCCAACCCTCCATTGTTTAAGTCGCCCATTCCTGGTGTTGTATATGTGTCTGGTTCTTGACCTGCTCAATATATAAAGTGCCTTCAGATAACTTCTGTTGTGAACTAGCGCTCCATAAATAAAATTGACTTAACTTGAGTAATGTAAACATGTCTGTTGCCACTGAGGACTAAGTCAGTTGACAGTGATCAATTCAAAGAAGTCAGGAAGCAAGAAAAAGCGAGTAAGGAAACTGGCAACTGCAAAGTAGCAAGGTGCCAATAATTGAAGACATAGGTTGTAAATCTAAGAGCCTTTGGATATTTCGAACCGCTTGGGTGCAAAGTTTAATCAAACAGAACGATCGGCTCCTGAGCTGTGAGGATGCAGGAGTTGAATTTATTGGAAGCCATCGATGAAGCTGCGGGCTTTTTATTGCAGGCATCATTCAGAGTGAAATTAGCAGTGTGACCTGCTATTTTAGCGAAATAACTTGAGCGCAGAAATTGATGTGGCTGAATGTCATGTTAAATGTCACGATAAGAAAGAAGTTGTTTCTTAGAATTGTGTTCACCACTCGGCTCTTTTCATTCTTAAGATCCTTCTCTGTCTGTCACTGTCATTGCTTAGGAAATATCTTTAGAGGTTCCATTGATTGTTATAATCTGGTGTTCTCATACATGTAATTTATTGTAAATATTGTGAAGTCATTATTAAATGATTATTAATTGATCCTATATTGGCGATATAATTTGGCGTTTTTGAAGATAATGATGATGTATTTCCTCCAGTTAGGTGACTTTGATATAAATCTGGGCGCAGGCATGGGGGCTTTGGTTGAGTCTGCCACGGCCACAAATGTGCTATAAAAAAGCCTCGTGTTCATGTTTCATCTGTAGAAAGCCTCAAGAGAATCTCAAAAATGCGTGAGTCCTTGAGCAGAATGTGAGAAACGTGAGCGACCCCATGGAGACTAAACCTGAGCAAACAGACAGCGAAGGAACCAATCAATGAAGAGCTGACAGGATGTTGAGGAAAAAAAAATCCACATCTTTTGAAATAAATTCTTCCAGTGCCATAAGCTGCTGGAGTTTTAATGACTGTGTGTTTCTGGTAATTTAAAACTCAGTTTAAGGCTGAATGAAACAAACTACCGTTCCTCCCACGTGCCATTTTGAATGTTGTGAGGATAGACTTCCACCGCCAAAGAGTGAAGATGGTTTAGGACACAGGTGTCAAACTCAAGGCCCGGGGGTCAGATACGGCCCGTCACATCAATTTATGTGGCCCCCGAAGACATATTATGTATCAAATTCATGTCATTATTAAAATTGAAAATTGTCTTCACTTTTAAAAATCATCCTTTTAAAATATTTGAACAGTTTTTACTAGTCTGATTTGAAAATGAGTTATTTGTCAGTTTGTTTTGTAGCTTATACTGTATATAATATGAGGCATTCATACATTTATTTGGATTGACGGTCATAATTTCCTTCCAACGAAAACTGTTACTACGATGCGGCCTGCAACTAAAATGAGTTTGACACCCCTGGTAGAAGGTACACTGGTGCAGGCCTGGGCACCAGCCACCACCCCCCATCGAGGTGACTCCAGATGGAAGCCCCAGTGGCCTGCATCCAGGCAAGGGAAAACGCTGGACACAGTTTTTATTTACTATAAGAGGTCTTTGTATGGTCCCTCACCAAGAAACTGCTTGCCTTGGGTTGCCCTGCCAGACACTAAAGCCCCGAGCAAATCACTGGGACACACAAACCCCTTTACCACGATAATGTGAGGGCTCAGGGTGGATTTAATTGAACTAATTACATCTTCAATTTACCCAAGAAGCATTTTTTTGGAGCCTGGGATCAGGCCAGAGCATCTGGAGAAGACCCTTGCTCGCACACGGAGAATATGCAAACGCTACATTGGAAGGAGCCCAGATCCCCAACCTGAGAAGTGAAGGCAGTTGCACTAAAAACTCAGCTACCATGCCACCTTTTCAAGTCACGTTCATTAATTCTTACTGTCAGGCATGTTGAAAGTTTTCAACAGAATGTGTGTCACAGTTGCTTTGCAAAGAAAAAACACTTGCTACAATGCACCTCACTCTGCTCTTTCTCTTTGTTCATTGCTATAGCACACATGATCTCATTGAGTCTGGGCAAACAACTGAGAGAGGCTTTGAGAATAACAAACAAGTGAGTAGAGAATCAACAATGCGCAGATTGAAAGTTAAAATGCTATAAACATGAGTGTGTATTGTAATAGAGCGAGAGGCAATGAGAAGGACCATTATGCTGAGCTTCTCAGAAAGCTCCCCTGGCTTTCACAAGGCTTTTGATGAGCAAACAGCAGCCCAGAGATAAAACACACTCATAGGCACGGCTGGATTTGCATGTAAAGAGACTCGGCTTTTCACACACTGTAAGCTATCTACTCCAGGCAAATAAAGAAACATTATGTTTTCAATGCCACTTTTTCAATGCTCCTTAATTGTTTCATATTTCCTGATGAGTCAACTAATTAATCCAAAATATTTATATTGATGAAGAAGAAGACTCTTGTGACGGCACAGCAGGGATATTCACCCTTTACAGCAGCACCAAGCAATAATATTACGAAGAGAACAATTTGCACACTTTGCAAATTGTGTAAATTATACACTTACTAAAATTCAACAATTACACTATTTCCCAACATTGTCCGAATCTAGCTATCCTAAGGCTAACATTAGTGTAGGGTTTCACAACGTTAGCTGGCACTGGATATGTGTCACTCACTTGAAAGATGTTTTTTTTTCTTTCTTGTAGTATTTCCAGCAATCCCGCACCATTCAAGGTGACGTGACCTGTCAAACACCTGACTGCTGTATTTTAACTGAGTTGCTCGCTTTACTTGCTACAATGAGCTATTTACTTCCACATTCCAAAAACATGCATTGACTTGTCCAAATTGCCAATATGTGTGATTGTAACCGTTTTATCTTTGTGTGCTCTGTGATTTGGCGACCAGTTCTGGGTGTACCCCCCTATTGCTCGAAGACTGCTGGGATAGGCTCAAGAAGGAGGGAGGGAGTTAGAGGGGAACGGATAGACTTGATTATGAAATTTCTTAAGTGAAACCTATTAATGTACTACAAGTTCATTTGCCTGGAGGCGGAATCTTTCATTGTGTTGCACTACTATAGCACTGTGTTCCTCAATACTTAAATTATCCAGCACGATTTCTATGTTTTTGGTGCTTGCCTCATTACTTCCAACCAAATGGTCTAGATAAGGATGAAATCAGCAGCTTGGCATTGTGGCTCTGGCATCCGTGAGGGAAATTATCTGGATTGAGAAGGTAATGAGCTTGAGAGCAATGAGAGCACAAGGCTCACTGGTTTTCTTTCATGTAATTGGGGTTTACCAAAGAGACCAAAACAAACACTATGTAAGATGAATAAAGTTTTGTTTGCTGATTGTCATTTGCAAGCTAATGTGTGTACCATCACTTTAATCAGCAATTGCTATATTTTCTGTTCTTGAGATACAGTTTTTGATATACATGCGTTGGTATGCCCAATAAATAAAACCCCACCACTAAGAGACACCCAGACAAATATGGCCCAATAATTTAGGCAGAAAGATGCACATATTGTCCACACAGTGCAAGTAAATAAAGCGTGATTAAAGTGTGAAGCCGAGTTGTTCACAGACACGCTTCTACAATATGTCTCTGTTTATGTTCAGTGAGTTTGCTGCTTCTCATCTGATCTGTAGTTAATCTCATGGATGTCCCTTGTGGGAGGAAATGACAAGGATAGAAACAGAAATAGAGTTACTTTCCGCTGCAGCCTGACGAGCTTTTCAGAGCTAAGGCTCTCTGGGGAGCTTTTTTATGTCCAAAACCTTTCACGGGACTTCCTTGACTCAAGCGATTATGCTTATAGTGTGTCTGTGTTTATGTGTGTGTATGCATGTTCAGTCTTTACTCTTGAACTGTAAAGCACTTGAGGGAGGGTTTTCTACTCTTCCTGTACCACGGAGCTCTTGGGTGTTAATATATTTCATTACATTTGACTAATTTAAAGCATAGAAAAGTCAACAAAATGTATGTCCACTTATCCCTCAAGACTTGCCGCTATGGTAAAATGAACCTTTAAGCACAAACATCCATAATGAGTCAGATCCCTTGAAAAACTTGATTTCTGGCCACTCGGATATATGTATATAAAAACAAAAGTGCAAATAGAGAGCAGCTTTGTTGATGTCTTCATTTGGTGATTCTGGTGCGCGCTCCGCTCATTGATAGCCTGTCTTTTGGGATCCACTTCACCTCCGTGTACGAAAGTTCTATACCAGAAAAAGATGATGAGTCTATCTACTCTCTTGGGCATTCTGCTGGTTTCAAACTTTTATAAACGCAAGCCGAAACAGTGTTAGAGAACATGGCGTTCTGTTAGGAATATACTTGCGAGTGCTGTCTCAGATATGCTTAGTTTCCAGCTGTGCTTAAAGCAGTTCTCACAATTTGTACACGTTGAAAAGCAGAGGAAGAGATAAAGTGACAGAGCGAGGGAGAGAAACTGGATGAATTCTCCACCTCACTTCACTTCTGCCTAGGACCTAGAGGTTTCTTGCAAAGCTTTTAGTGTGATGGATCAAACAGCAGCTGGAGCCGCTTCCCAGCCTACCCAGCAAACTACTAGCTTTGATATTTCAGTCACCATCAGCCTCTGCTTCTGTCTGTTGTCTGTCGATACTACCAGGTAAATTAATCTCTTGCTTTACTCCTTTCACAACCTCACCTCACTCAAATTGTATCCATGCTTTATTCATTGAGAATTTCATTCCATTATAAGCCCTTTCTGTTTTACACTACATGGCAGAAGGTGAATGGGTTTGTCATTATAATTACTGGCAGCCCTGCAAGCAGAAAGTAAGATTGGCTTTCAGTTCAACCACAAATGAGGAAGTGAACCCACTCATTTTGTTCTCGTCTATTCGTTTTCAAGCAAATTGAAGACAGTGAACCTGATCACTTGTGCTTTTGTGTCACAGGAGGTTGACAAATTTTATCTATTAGTGCCAATGGCCAGTGGTGCACAACCGGTCCATCGCAATCTACTACTGGTAGACATTCCACTGATCCCAATTCGACTGTGAGTGGTGTAAATGAAAAGAATACAAACCTGTTTTTGTTTGCATTATATCCATCTATCATCTGAACCGCTTATCCTCAAGAGGGTCGGCGGCGTGCTGGAGCCTATCATAGCTGACTTTGTGCAGTAGGCAGGGGACACCCTGGATCGGTTGCCAGCTAATTGCAGGGCACACAGAGACGAACAACTATTCACACACACCTCAGGGCAATCTGGAGTACTCAATCGGCCTACCATGCATGCTTTATGATGTGGGAGGAAACCGGAGTACCCGGAGGAAACCCATGCAGGCCACGGGGCGAAAATGCAAATAGAAAAAACGTAGTTAGGATCAAACTCACAACCTCCACGCTGTGAGTCAGACGTGCTAACCAGGCGTCCACCGTGCCATCCCGCATGAATACATGCAATCTTTAAACGGCCAAGACAAACACTAAAGTGACAGCTATTGAACTGCTTCGACTGACTATTTGATCCTAAATTATAATCGCTATGACCTTGTGCTATAATCTCCGAGTTACCGTTTTATAACATGGTTACTATTTGTAATGGTTATGTGTCATAAACAAAATTTAAATAAACAAAGTACATCCATCCATCCATCCATCCATCCATCCATCCATCCATCCATCCATCCATCCATCCATCCATCCATCCATCCATCCTCTGCACTAAACGACTGGCACAATATGCTTCTAATTCCTCACAGGGGCTCACATTTCCTGTCAATAATATACTAAATATTTTCTTTGAAGTGGACTCAAGTAGAGTTGTGTATATAAAATTTGGTGGCGATTGGTCAATGATTTCCAACTCTAGGTGAAAACAGAACATAAATCAAGCATGCCACAATGCTTGTCTCCTTCATTCAATGGTGTTGTCAGGCATCAAATAAATTATGTAACGTTTACATTGTCTGCTGTGGACATTCACCTCCAAGCTTCACCAGCAGAGCATTTGTTTTCGCTCATAAGAACGGCAACAACGGCCATCGGTGCAAACGGCACATCTATACTGAAGTGGCCAACAGTAACAACTGACTGGTAAAAGGCAGCACTGTCTCTTTTCCTGCTGTCTTTCTTCGCTTGCTCATAGGGGTGGGTTCAGGGCTGTGACTTTATCACATAAATATAGCCGCGGACTCCTGGGACTGAAAGCAGAACGGAAACCTGCATAGGCAATAAACTAGAGCTTGTATGAGACCAATTACACAAAACATAAGCCGATGATTGTACCCATATCTCATATTAAGATTAGCAACACGATAACAATGGGAGAGTAATGACCCATTGAAATGGGGTTGTTATTGGCAGAATCACTTTTTATTGCTCTCCATGACTCATATTTTCACCCAGGGTCAGCTTTTCTGCATGCTTAATTTACAGAGAGCTAAATGAGACTTTTTCTGTGGCCTCTGCCATTCTATTGATCCTCTACGCTAGTGCTCTAAGAGGAGTTTATAATGAAATTTGTATGGTGCTAAAGGTAATTAATTACAGAGCCACCAGCGGGAGTAATGTGTCCATTGGTGCTTGATTTGAGAGCGCGAGTGAGAGTAGGACCATTATGTTTATTTACAGTGCATTACAGTAGATCTCATTCACCTAATACACATGCGAGTGTGTCTCATGCAAGTATAAAGAAATGATGGTGAACAATAATTCAAAAGCAAAATGTGATGAACAATGAGCCAACACGCCACAGGAATATATATGTAATACTGAAACAAGCAGTAAATATGTACAATTTGCAAACAGCTCTCACATGGATCTGGCTACTTAAGAATCAATCAATTTAAGAATCAATCAACTTGATCAACATGCTACTGTAGAGATCATCAAAGGTGTCGTGATAAATTATCGGAGTCCACTTGTCAAAAAATGTAGCCTATATTAATTAATTACAAATACTTCTTTATTTCAAAGAAAAAAATCAATTTGTGAGTAAATTGAAATGTGATTATCGTTTATTTATTACTTTCGCACCATTTTTGGTTGGCAATGTGCCATGAAAATGTTCAAATAGAAAATGCGTGCCTTGGCTTAATACAGACTGTTGTAAACTAATGCTGAAACTAAGATAGCGGAGCAAATCTGTACTATTAATGAATGCATGCATATTTTCAAGAGACTTCAACTCCTGGAAAGCCCATGACAGCCATTCAACTTTCACTGCATGCTCAAACAATTTACCTTATGTTTCATCAGAAATAAATGGTCAAACAATAAGAACCTAATGACACTATTGATCAAAATGATAAGGAAAATGTGCCAACTCTTCACGTCAGTGATATAGATCAGAACCCGGTGAGAGAGTTCAGCCCCAACAGCAGTCTGGTTAAAAGAGGATGAAATGAGAGGTACAAATCCTGCAGTGTTGATCTGTCACAGTTGCTTAAGCGGCCAGACAGGATGGCATGTTCGGGGCTGAACAGGAAAACAGAGGCGTGTAACAAAGGTCCTGGAGGGAAAACTGACAGTGTTTGACAAGGGAAACATAATGTGGGCGTACTGTATATGGGAACTCAAATCAACCCAACTTTATTTCTATAGCGCTTTAAGGGGGGGAAGGAAGTGAATAAAATCCATTAGAGCACCCATTAATGGGCATATAAATTGTAATTTTAGTAAATCACGTCCACCAACAGCGCACGCAATCTCACAGAATGAACATGAAATTTAGATTCTTTAGTGGTGTGCGATGCACACTAGGTGGCCAGGGCTAATTACCACATTACAAATTACCACATCAAATGAATCCCTAGCTCTCTTACAAAACACCACATCTTTTAAACACCACATCTTTTATGGCGGTAAATATAAATTTGAAAAAAAAAAACATCTTTTGGCTCTGTCCCTCCCTTCCTTGTAATTGAGGCAGGCCTAAATTACAATCATTCTAAAATAAAAAATCCCTCAGAGATTTTTTTATGCCTTTTTGATAGTTCTCAATACACATTGGTTGCAACTGGAAACCAGTTTGAAGTGGTATATTCTGGTCTGTTTTTTTTTAATCAATTTACTCTTTACTGATGTCATCTTCTGTTAAAAAGCCTCTAAGAAGCACAAAGAGCCGAAAATCAACTGGTGAGAGTAAAACCAGTTTGGTTGTAGTTCTTCAGTCGTGCCACTTCATAAAAACAAACATAAATCAAACTTCAACAACTATCAGTGGATTTCCAAAAAAAACCCGACAAATTCAGTAATATCAAATTCTCCATTACGGGCTGCCACACTCATTTCAGCTCAGAAGAAGTAGTTCTGCACAAACACAAACTCTGTCATTACATCCTCGAGCAAGCCATTGGCAAACTGTAAAAATCTCTGCTGGCCAGAAATTGGTTGTTGATGAAGATAAGACCAAATCCATGGTATTCTCAACCGCAAGGATTATTTAAAAAAAAAAAGTACCCATCACCTCGCTAACAGAACCCAAATATTTGGGCATTCGGGCAGACCCCACATTCACATTTTAAAGTCTTATCAATACACTCCGAAGTAAGGTAAACAAGGTACACAAACACAAAATAAATGTTTGCCTGGTGTGTTGGAAATGGCATTCTCTTGATCATTGTTGGAATATTGCAAGATTATCTGTGGAAATGCCATCACACTAAAACTAGTTAGATTCAATTATAAATGGCAACAGCCGCTCCACCTGAAGGAGGGCTATAATTCAATTCCCTGTTAGCAAAACACATCAAACATAAACTATAGCCCTACTCACTCCTCATTGCACTTTCTAGTAGAAGGTGGGATGGTCACCTTGATCTGTACAACAAGATACACTGGCTCATTTTCATTTAAAAAAGTATTCTAAATCATGAATGGCAATATGGCGCCATACATCAGCATTTAATTAAACTTAAAGCCTCCATATAACACCTCAATAGGGTCAAGTCACCATTTAATGCTCAAAGCGACTTGGACAAAGAGTGAATTTGGTTAACAAAAAAAAATGCTTTTAGTTTTTCTCCTGCATCTTTCCGGAACACTCATATAATTTTTTTTATGGTGTACCGTAATATAATCAAGCACTGTTTTGATTTCAAATAAAACTGTTTTGATAATATTGTTTTCTTGTTATTTTGTGTCTCCCCCAAGTCCTCTCAATGGAGTAATTGTAATTTAGAGCTTGCCCTCAGTGTTTTCTCAAGATTAAAATAAATGTTGCACTGAATTATTTACTGTACAGTGGACACGGGGAAATGAACAACTGGCATAAAACATCATAGTTTAAATGTATATGCCAAAGCTATAGGTCTTCAAAAAATTCCTAGAAATGAAACCACAAATGATAAAGCACTATCTTAATTTTAATCATTGACCAAATCCATATAACACAAATGACAAACACCAGTAACCTGTATTTACAATGTGTCATGTGCATTCTTAAATTGTTAGTTAACTATAGTGAAGTCATGATCTATAAATTGGGTCTAAAATAATAAATGCGTTAAATATTATTCAGTCAATTAGTTGAATGTTTAGTAAAGAAACATCATGAATTAACATGGATTACATTTTATGCTCATTAAACTAACGTTAAAAGATTTTATGCTCTCGGCTGTCAGACGATTCTGGAAGACTGAAGCTTCAGAGGACAAGCATGATTGATTGAGATCTAGAACAGGTTTTGCTTTGGCTGACACAGACAAGGAGGAATCAAGTTAACAAGACGGAAACGTGAGGGACAACACAGGTGACATTTGAAGACAACGTTGAATCTTTGTAAACAATCGGCAAACACTGACTCGATGGTATTTTGACCTTATTTCATGAAGCTCACAGGTAGCGTTCCCCACTTTATTGAGCCTAGGCACACATTTAGATTAAAGAAAATCTCAACCGTTTTTTTTCTAGTTTAGTGCTTTATTTCTTCAGTCTCTGCTGCGCCAGTAAATGATTCAGCACAAAATCCCTTGATACTGGATGGATGGGACTATTTGCAATGGGCCACCCCATTTACATGTGGATGAAATAGTTGGTACCCTTCTGTTAAAGAAACAAAACCCCTCAAAGGTCACGAAAATAAGTTGCAACCAGTGGTAGTGGAATTTGCCAAAATGTATATTGACAAGCCTGTGGGAGAATGTGCTTCAGACTGATGAGACAAAAGTGGAGCTTTCACTTCTGCTCTGTGTAAACACAGAGCAGAGGAAGCTTGGTTATGTTGTTTGCTACTCTAGCAGCAATCTGCAGTGACAAGCACGCACAAAATACACTGCCAACTCTCCCAGTTACAAAGCATATTTGGCATTTATAGCCACCAATGAGGTAAGTATAGGGCACCATCACTTTTGAGCAGACAAGGCCAGTTTCATTTATTTATTCATGATATCTGGTGTTCTGGTCTTTTGTAACAGAGGTACCAGCAATTGTGCGCGCGTGCGTGTGTGTGTATATAACAAGTGTATGAACACAGTTATACAAAATAGTGGTATTAAATTCATCTCAAAGGGAAATCTTTACATGTTTCCCTCTGCCCATCTGGAGTGAAACTGCTGTGACAGCCCTGAGGTGTCCCTCGATCGATCACGCACGATCATGGCATTGCAGGCACTTTCAAAGGACAACCTATTCAGCAAAGAACGACACAGACACTTCAATCAGAGAGAAAGGCTATTGATGCATCAGGGACTACTGCTGTAATGGAATTCACATTGTGCAATTTTTCCCCACGCGTTACATCAAGTTGAATGCGCCAAATGTTATTTGTAGAGTGCTGCAGAGGTTCACTTTTGTTTAAACCTTAAGTGAGATTTCACTCTAGTCTGAAAAGTGTCTTTTTACAATACGTGATTTGCTGCTTGATCATCTGTAATGTATTCATGTTCTTAATGTTTAATGCTTTAATCAAACATCATATTCAAATCTACAATCACCACTTGTGTCTGTCTTGTGTATATTAAATGTTTGGCATAAACACTGTTAATGATAAGCCCACCAATTAGAAAGATGATGGATCCCCAATAATGGTGGTAGACTATGGAAAATTGGCAACTTCCTCACACAATGATCAAGAGCAATCTTTCATTTGTGAAGAGAAATTAGGCCTCTAATCCTGTCCCTGGTCTACAGGATTGCATAATCATGCAGCAGACAGAAATAAGAAAAGAAAACATTTTCTGCTGGTATTGTTACTGATATACGCATGAGACAATTTAACGAATGGCAAAATTTGATGACACGATACCTATGGATGACCAGGATTTGTTTAGTGCAAAAATAAACTAAGTTGTGTAACCCAATCAACATATTAAAAGCTCCAATAAAGCTATTTAGATTCTTGTACATTACGTACAGTCAAAATAGCCATGTTTGTCGTTTTTAGCTTCTCATTTCCAAAGGTAATAAAATGTAACATAAAAATATCCATTATCCCAACAGAACATTTGGTGATATATTCCAAAATGCAAAAAGGCGCACAGTGAAAACACCCTTCGACTGCATTTCTAAGTCTGTATTGCTGGCAGTGCTATAAACGGGATGCTCAATAAATCCATCAGTTTGTATTCCCATTGGCTGTGGCAGCTCCATTAGCCATCTAAGAGTGTTGGCTGATGGCTGATCCAGAGAATGTTGCTTTAGATAGCCCTGTCACTACGATGTAGTGATTGTCTCCAAAAGCAATGGGTTTGACCTTTGAACCGCCAACTCCTCGGCTGGGATAAAATGCTGACACGATACACTTTTACCTTATGAGTTTCTTGCTATATGTGCCTCTTTTTTACCAGCAGCAGAGGCAAGAGGCAATCCCCTCCAATAAAAGGACACAATATGTTCATATATATAACTGTATTGTGTAATCCGTCCGTCCAGCCATCCGTCTACATCAAACATCAAAATTATTTTGAATATCATTGTCATTGTAGCTACTGTAGGTAGTACGTATTTCGATTTCCACTTGCAGCCTTTGAGAATGGCAGCCTTCTCTTTTCTTCAATACTAAAAGAGAAGGGAAGGCAGCCTGGGCAATTCTCTGTGAGTCCCTCGCGGACCGCGGTGATAAAAGTGAGAACGATGACTCACGATACAGTATCTGAGCTCTTCAACAGCTTAAAATGACTGTAAGGAACTTAGCACATCTTTTATTCCAAGATATGACCACAGCAGATATCCTTGTGCGTATTTTCTCTTTAGTGGAGTGGATTTCATGCTCATCTTTGATTTGGGATATTAATGATATTAGGGTACTCTTCTGGACGTTGACTGCAGTGTAGTGGAATAAAAAAGTATGGACTAATTCCAACCATGAAGATTCAACAGATTGCCCATGAATGAGGAAGCAAACAGAAGTTGTGGCAGCGGTGACGAGCTTGCTTATTACTCATGTGGGGCTGAATATTTATGCGGCGCACCCATTTGTCTGATACTGACAGAGTGACTGAGAGAGCACATCAGTGACAGATTAACGGACCTTGCGTCAATATTGATGCTGCAAAATTGCGAGAATAATTCAGATACGCTAGAACCACGTATTGTCTACTGGCCGGGGATATCTCATGTGGAATGAGGAAGCAGACGACGGCGGCGCTGACCCTTGTGGCAGGCAGTGGCCTTTTTTTACCCCCATTTGTACGGCAGCTTTTCAATTACAGATTGACAAACCTTCCATCAGTATTGACGCTGCAAAAATGCAAGACTGACTCAGATCCGTAAGAATTACTGAATAAGGTTACTTTTATTCAAGGTGAATTTAATAAACTGCCCTATAAAAAAAAGTTCCATCTATAGGCAAGAGATCCGGTATATCACTAAATAGCAAGCGAAAAAAACACATCATCTGTTCCCAACATGTCGCCGTGCATTAAACGGTAACCAGGGGGAGTGTTTTGACTAGACACAAAAAATGGGAACACCAGATATTTATCAAATTTACAACACCTACAATATTGCTCCCTTTCTCCACCAAGACTTCAATGTGGATTCTCCGAAGGTAGACTTTAAAGAAACCAGATTGTGAAACTCCAGGAGGTTTCCCGTATTTAATTGTTACTCTAAGAAATGACAAGGTTTCAAGGTTGAAAGTTACTATAATATGTCAGACTGCCTATTTGATTAAAAATGCATTTTAACTTCTGTTTCGGAGGCTGTCTAATTAGTGTGCCGTGTAAATTGTTAGTGGTGACGTTTTTGACTTAGTTGCTTTAAAATGTTTTTCATTGCAAAGAATGAAAAGCAGAACAACATTAGCATATTTATTAATGTCTGCTTGATTGAATTTTCTTCAGTAAGAGGCTGCTCTCATTGAACTCAATGTTATTGTTTTCATAAAAACACAGAGGTTTACGTGCAGGCACAAAAGACGACTTTACAATCTAAACACAATGGCTGCTTGCAGGCTTGGGGAGTAACGGAATACATGTACTAGCACTCCGTATTCATGCTACAAAACATTTAACGATTCTTTTACAGTTACAATAAAAAGCATGTCATCAGATTACAGTTATATTTATTAAAAATTAGGATTATTTTGCAGTATTACAATTTCAGTGTAGACCCAGATGCCATGGTGATGCATACAACAGGTATTTGACTGGCTGCCCTGGAAATCAATCAAGTGAACATTTACAATGGATGCTAGGTGATGTTTAGTTTTTTTGAAAAACTCATTCAGTGCGGTTGATAGACAGTTACATCAATACCATAAAACTGAGCCCCATTGAGTTAATCCAATGACATCGACCCACGCTCCCTTGGTGAGCGACTGGTCAATCGTGATCGACGTAATGGGCACCACTGGACATTAAAGGTTATTCAGAACAGTGCTCTGACCAAAAAAGCTTTTTCGGGGGGGACTACCCAATAAAGTGATTTCATTCCTTTTGTATAAGCAAGTCTTGACAGCCGTGGAATAATAATTTAAAAAAAAACGATTCCCATACTGATGCTTTATTAATCTTTGGTAGCACATTTTGGGTTGAAATGTTAACACAGGAAGAGTCTGAATGTTTTGTGGAATGTGCTTGTTCCTGCTTTGTAGGAACTCTTTCTTCCTCATCCAGCCTCAAAGAGATTGCAATATTAATTCAAAACTTTGAATTTGCTGTAGATGTGAATTATTCCTGTTACTGAGGTCTCTCCAGGGTTTCAGAGTTGCTCAAATTGAGTACCCCATTGACTGTTTAGAACAAATTGTCATTTACTGGATTTGAAAGTGTCAAAGTTCCAGGAATCACAAAGATGATAAGTTATCTCCAGACAATTATTACAAAAATTACAAAAAGACTATACTGTACCCTTGCCTTCATTATTCAAAAGCTTGATCATGATCCTAATCATTTGTGTGGAGTTTGAGACAGTCAAACTATGCCATACTTTGCCCAAAACATTTTAAAATAGCCAGACATTCAATTATTTGAAAACATATTCATATATTGAAAACGTAATAATCTAATCAGCAGACAAACTGCCGTTGTTCTGTTATAACTACGGGGTTTTATTTTTTTTGTTCCAAATGGCTTACCTGGGTCGGTTAGTAATACACACGTTTGTGTTACAAAATAGAGATAAATGCTCCTCGCAGCTTGCATACAGAAGAAAAACAACAAAATGAAGAAAGAAGAATAAGGCGGTAAAGAAGAAGACAAGCTCGACTATTGATGCTCTCGAAAGATCAAAATGTCTATGAAGTGCTGTAAAATTGTATATTTCCTTGTTCTGCGCAAGTCGTATTGTAATTGTCATCTATATTGAAAGTCTGCATGTTTTTTTTTAGACAATGACAAGTGAAAATACAAAGGTTAGATATGTTTGTGCAGGCTTGTTATGTCATTGGTTCCGTTTCAGATATCTTGTCAGATTAAAGGCTACTTGTATCCAAGATACAATATGTGAGCCATCTTTTATAACTGCTTCACATTTCTGAAGCTCTACATTCAGGAAAGGAGAGGTGTGTGTGTGGGCTGATGAAGTTATTTTACCTTGGCTCACTTCCAGAGTCACTGCCAAAAAAACAAACTCCGCACAGCCTTACTCACTGATAATCCATGATGGAAGGCATGTCAGCAACAGTCTATATCTTTGCTGTCACATCCCATTGCTGAGAATATCCATCCATTTTCTATATCACTTCATTCAAAGCTGAATCATGCTGTGCCTCAATACACCCAGTAACATATCCTCTTAAAATGGTAAGTGGGCGGATGCTTGCTGTCTCTTAATCTTTATGTGCACATCATTCCTTTTGTGATTGTGTTTGCAGCTCCAAATAGAGCCAGTATTGGCCAGGACATTATAAGCATAGTTAATTTTTGTAGTGATAACATTACTACTATTACTACAATTTATAGTCGATATATTATAGTCGATTCCTCACATCTCCAAGTGTCCTCTTTTGTATAACTGAAAATAAGATAATAAACTAAAATAGTTACTGTATGTCTAACATGATGCATTTTCTGCCTTTTCCATTTAGCCCTGTCTTGTCATTTGCAAGCTATTTGGAATACCGCTATTGAGAATGAATGAAGATCTATCATATTTAGATTCTAAATGATCATAAGTATGAAATGCATTTCATGCCACATTTAGAGCATTTA
This sequence comes from Syngnathus acus, assembly GCF_901709675.1. Taxonomy (NCBI): domain Eukaryota; kingdom Metazoa; phylum Chordata; class Actinopteri; order Syngnathiformes; family Syngnathidae; genus Syngnathus; species Syngnathus acus. The sequence goes on along the minus strand of NC_051094.1, from coordinate 12,896,736 downwards.
GAACAAGCCAAGTCTGCAAATAAAAAAAATGTTTTATTATGCTTTCAAGGAACATTTAAGAAGGGTCATTATTGTGTGCTTTTGTTTTGCTTTCTGGTCATATGAGTGCACTCAGTGTGCTTTCAGGCCTAATACCAGAGAAGGATCAATATAACTTTTTTCCCCATCTTATCTTAGCCAACGCTCTGGGAAATGAAGATTGAATTAATGAGCACTACATGCAACACTCAACATTGATCACAGCTCATCAAAACTTTATTCAGAGAAAGTGTAGTTTGCTTCAAACTACAGCAACTGACTATATACTCAATTAAACTGAGAATAAAGCTTCTTGCGGCTGACGATTCTTCTTGTTAAGAACACCCTGACGACAAGGGACACTGAATAAAGGATAGCAATGAATATCGCATTGATTCAAATGTCAGCAGAAGGTGGGTAAACTACTGTACGTAATCAGCCTTTATGGCGTGGCTTGCTTTCTTCCATGATAGTGGGTTAGTGCATTAGCAGGATTATAATGTCTGTTATTCAATGTCTGCCAAATTCCCCAAAAATGCCACATCCACCAAATTCCTTACGGAAAGCAGCCATCCTCCAGAATATTTCAGCACTGAATTGAATGTCTCAACTGTGAGTTTCTCAGTTCATTTCTCTTTTGTGTATTTATCTTAATTTACTTCAGGCTGCTGCCAGGATTGTAAATTTGCGTGGCTGTCTCTTGCAGTACGAATCATGGAACATTTTACTGGGAGTACCGTAATTGACTTGATATGAGAAAAATCTCTCCAGGGAAAGTGCAATTAAATTTGTAGAGTTTGAAAGCCCTTTATTTACAATACTAATGATGAGAAAAATTGCTTTCATTTTCTTCCTATAATTTAGAGAGGGAGGAAAGGTGCAAAACTTGATTTCTATTTAATGCCAGTACAGCAAAAAACAAAAACCCAAATAAACAAAAGAATAGAAGTGCTACCATTTCATCATTGGGGCCTGAACTTCTTGTAGTCAGTATGCACATTCACATCATATAAAAAAGGTCAAACTGGTCAAGTTGAAATTTTGAGTATCAGTCTAATATTTGCTTTAAAAGTAACTGAGAAGAAATGCCAATAAAACAAACATCCTTCTCTAAAACTTATCCTTCAAATATATTGAAGTATGTTTACTTTTTTATGTGTATTCAAACTTGTCTCCATTGCACAGCAGAGAGAGAAGCTTTATCGCATCAATAGCAATAAGCTGAACAGGGACGGCATTCAACATAAAAAAGAGAAAGTGAATCAGAAGGTGAAGAGGAAGCCTTCTCTGCACCAAGAATACTGCTACATTTGTCTTCCACCAAACTAATAAAACGAGCCAGCAGTATTTGCTCCTTCAGTCGAATCAATAAACAAGGAGACAAAAAGAGAAAAAACAATACAGTGAAGGAAAGAAGCAGGAGACTTAACTCCCACCAAACCCTGGAAGAAGTTAATCTTGATTGCCGTAGGAGTATTTTTATTAGCTTAGCTGCTCCTGTGTGAATATGTAAGATCAGTAATATTTTATGACCAGAATTTCTGCGCCTCCGAGTCACACTAAGAATAAATAGTAGAAAACTTGAAACTAAAAGTTCCCCCGATGATTTAGAACCGCTCAGATTTTATAAGTATCTTCAGTCAGCAGTAAAATGAATGAACATGAATGTGAGATTTCATTGTTGAAGAATTTGTACTTGTATACATTTTCTGTAACACGACTATTGACTATAGGATGTTATATTAACAACATTGATTTATTTATACTACCAGTAATATACTGTACTTGTTACGTATTATTTACCAACATTTTTTATTGTGCTGCACTACGAAGAGACGTATACACACACACACACACGCACACGCACACACACACACACACACACACACACACACACACACACACACACACACACACACACACAAGCAATGATTTGTGTTGTTTAAAGGTTAAATACATAGTTCATAACCCCTTTAATTATCTGTAAATTTTAGGAAACTCACGCTCACGTGCGCACGCACGCTCACACACACACATACAAATATATATATATATATATATATATATATATATATATATATATATATATATATGCAGAAAAATGGCCCCAGCCTTCGTTTGTTGTGTTTGCAGGTTCTCCCTGTGCCTACATGCCTATTTGGTTTGATGGAAGGGAAGAGCCTCACCGTTGTCAGTGAAATATGTGTGATATGCTGTCGGTCATATAAAGTACACTATAAACTACAAGTGTAGTAAGTGCATGCTTTTTTCCCCCCTTCATCATGTGTGGTCTCTCATATTTTGGATATCCTGTTGTTAGAAATCAGTGGCCTATATCTGCACCCCACGTTTGTGAAGCTCTACGGCAGCTGAACTGTGCGCACTGCAATAGAGTGGCTACCACAGGAAGGTAATTGTTAAAGTAGGCCAATCAGACTTTTGGGATTGGCTGGTCTGAGCTAGAGTGGAAAAGAGGCCAGTACATGTGATGATGAGCAGCTATTCTCTTCCACTCTGCTGGCAAAGCCTGCCTGGCAGATCTGTAACATCAGAACGTCAGACCTGGAAGTTTCACCGCCCCACAGAGTCCTGCTCTAGATCTGTCATTAAATAATGTGCAGTGCCTAAAAGGCCCCTTCTAATGTAATAGTTAGTTCCCAGAATGTGAAGTGCCTGCCTGGGGATGAGACATCTAATCAGTAATGTCAAGGCTTTAACATTTTTTTGTACAAAGTAAATAATCTAGGGCTGGGCAATAAATCAATAACAGCATGTACGCAATAGCCGCAATATACAAGATCAATAAAAAATGTGCCTGATAGAATGTTTGATAGAAAAAAATATCAGGAAGAAAACCTGAATCACAAAGCATTCAGGCAGAGGTTACAGTAAAAAGCATGTTAAGCATCAAAGCGTGCTTTGAGAGGCAAAAATTGTGTTTTCAGTGCTGGTTTTTCTTTTTGCAAGAACTCTGAATTATACTTTGTGTAAACGTGTTTTTCCCCCTCACTTCTGTCCAACCCTCGCTCATTCTCAACTTTTTATTCTGCACTCTCAACTCTACCCTTACACTTGTTCAACATGACAGTGGTACAAATGTGCCACAATGTCAGCAGATAGAGGGAAGCCAATTTACAGAGCTCATGATTTGTTAGACAAAAAAAAAATCTAGTCTTTGACAATATCCCGACATTTTCAAGCGGGTGCTCCTTACATTTTCATTCGTCAGTTAAACAAAGAAGTTCTGCATACTATTTTTTCTCATCTAGTCTAGGCTCTCATCCCAAGATAGAACTTTGTATAATTGTTGAAATATAAAGGGTCATACTGCGTGTGTATTGTATAATTGATAGAAAGGCAGCTAGATAGTTGTAGAAAGATCTAAGTGGTGTCACAGTTTTTTCCTCTTTCGAGTGATTTGATGTCGAACTTTATTCATTGAACAATTCTTTGTACTTTGCCACTCCTACGATTGAATCGTGCATTTGGTTTCAGACTTAGTTTGGCACAAATTAGTTAATTGAGGGTACAGATTAGTAAATTTACATAAGTGTGGATTCCGATTTGTAAACTGAGGGTATAGATTTCTAAACTGATGGTACAGTGTTAGGGGCCAGCATCAAGAAGAGAAATGTCTCCTGCCTGGACAAACTGGTGAGGAAGGCGAGTTCTGTTGTGGGTGCAGAACTGCCTGATCTGATGATGTCTGTGGTAGAACAGCGGGTGTTGGCCAGGCCGCTGTCCATCATGGTCAACCCCGTCCACCCACTGTACAGCACCGTCACCGGGCGGAGGAGTAGCTTCAGTGACAGGCTGTTGACACCATCTTGCAACACGGAAAGGCTGAGGGGTTCATTTCTCCCCCATGCCGTGAGACTTTTTAACTCATCGCAGGGGTTAGGGGTGCGTTCACGGTCGTGATCTTGTTTATTTATATATTGACACTTTTGTCTACTGCTTGTTTATTTCTTTAATCTTGTTTATTTATACACACTTTCGTCTGCTGTTTGTTAATTTAATATTGCTTGTTTACATATTGACACTTTCTTCTGCTTTTGTTTATTTAATCACAGGTATCTATTGCATGTACTGCGGATCTATTCTCCTCTCTCGTTTTTGTCGTTTTTGTCTTGTTACTGTTTATGTATTTATTGTTCATTAATACTGCTGGCAATTTAATTCCCCCCGGGGATCATTAAAGTACCGACCGACCAGACCCGACCCGATCTACCTACCTACCTACCTACCTACCTACCTACCTACCTACCTACCTACCTACCTACCTACCTACCTCAGGACCAGGCCTCTCACCCAGCAGGCCTGCAGTTAGGGGTGTGGTGATACGTTTGTCTTTTGTTACATCATCTTGTCTTTGTTGCTTTGAAGACTTGACTTCTATCACTGGTTGGCAGTCAGTCATGGAATAAATATGTGTTCCTCACTTCTGCCACAATATAAGTATAATAAATCAATTGAGGTCTTCAATATTTCTTCTGTACTCAATAGGTCGATGAATACAGAAATAATAGCCACACTCAACTAAATATATTGATTTTAATCATATACTATGTGTGTACATGTGCAAGTGTGTGTTTCTCCCCAAGTTCAGTGAGGAAAGATGGTTGTCTGAATGCATGGCACAGATATGTGGATATAGCAAGGCCTGGAGGTCACCATGGTAAACAATACTCCCCATGATAAATCTCCCCTGTCTATTCCTCTCTGTGTGCCTCGCTCTTGTGATTTATTCCTTCAGAGAACTTGAGAGGCGAAGAGCATACACAGATAAATAATTCACGGGGACGTTAACATTAAAGAGGGCCGCAGGGAAACAAAAACATGGCCATTTTGGGTTTTGTATTAAACTTGACAGTATGTGTAGTGCTTCATAGAGCTTAGTATAGCAAAATAGAGATGCAGACCCTTGTCAGATGAGAGGTGGGTTTGTGTGCTAACATACGTAGTACCTGCTCCGTTGCACTGGTGGTGATGTAGTGTAGATCACTGCTGTAGATCAGTGAAAGAGAGAACTAATAGATGGCATTTTATTTGAATTACATCAGTTACAATCGCAATCCTCTTAGAATACTAACAATAGTTAACACAAACACAAAACTGCCAACTGTTACTGATTTTCCATATTTTGTTACAGAAATCTCTGAACACAACCTGGTGTTACAGATAAAAGAATCAGAGGTCACATTACTGGTGGAAAAAAAGATAAAAAAATATAATTAATAATTGCATATATTTTTGGCACGTCATTTCTGCTGATGGCTCCTGTTATGTAATATATCAATGTGAAAGCTTGCAGGGGATTTTTGGATGTGAAGCACTTCTTCTGTGAAGTACTACTTCATCCTTACAGGCTTGCTAACCACCTGTAACCAGGCCTGCTCTAATGTGGACAGTCATGTCCATATCTATTCTGTTTTGTTCCGTTTCCTTGCGTTGCATCTTGATCTATTCTATTCTATTCTATTCTATTCTATTCTGCACCCTCAAGACTATAATGTATTTGTATGGAATGCATACAAATTATGCTACAAGCAAAGAACTATTTCACTACTATTTGTGGGATTGGGGGAGTTTAATGATGTTACACCCCTGAGCTGTTTTGGATTTTTAATCCGTTCCTCAACAGCAATTCAACAGTGCTCAGGAGTAGCCAGCCTAAATGTCCTTGCTTTGATTATTTTGTTACAGCAAATATAACGAAATACATTAACCCGGCACCAAGTAAAATAAATGTAGAGTGTGGAGAACAAAATGACCTGGAATGTTCTTTATGGCAGCAGAGCGGAATGAGTCTGTTGAAGATTTAGCAACGCTGCTGCTTCAGAGTGTAATCGAAGGGATGAGAATCCTGAGACAGCCTTGGAACACATGCTGTTCCCTTGGCAGACACAGGTGAACAGTATTGTCTGCAGAATTCACTACACACAATTCAATACAAGCATTCATTCATTCATCTTCCAAACTGCATGTGCGCACGAGGGTCACGGGGATGCTTGAGCCTATCCCAGCGGTCTTAGCAGCGTGTTAGGCGGGGTACACCCTGAACTAGTCACCATCCAATCGCAGGACTTATGAGGCAAGAGGAAAATGTAAAACCTATATCACAACGGAAACTGTTTTTTTTGTCGTACATAAGTAGGTTGAGTCACTAAACTGCTATTAAAATAATAATAATAATTGTGTGAGGTTTCTTATCCAGGACAATTTTCATTAGAAATGAGTCATCACATCCAAGTCTTTTGGTCATCAATATTTATGTGGTCCTCCCAGGCATTCAGGATAAACATTGACCCCCAACTCCGCAACATATTTTTCAGATGCGTTTTAAGTACTGTATGTACTGTGTGACTTTTGTGGTAGGCAATGTTATGCTGATAGCCAAAAGGTGCATCTTAAAATTACGGAAATCTTTCTCCTCAATTTGAAACCTGCCTTAGGGCATTTATAAGAGTGTTGCATATAGAAAAGTTAAGATATGAAATGGCAGCATGAATCCATGCAATCAAAGAATTGATTTTTATGAAAGTATTTCAATGGAGTGTGACAAAATGCTAAATATTTTGTCATGTGACAAACTGGTAATATCCTAAAACAGCTCAAAATGTCCACAGTCCTTTCTAATTCCCTCATATTTCTAAACCTCTGGGATTTTTTTGAAAGGGAAATATTTCCAAATAGCAGTTCAATTAATCTCAGAGGGAGGGGTAAAACAATAATAATATCATAGCTATGTAGTTATATAGTCATTTCAAGCTCTGAAAAAAATTAGGTATGATTTACTAACCTGTTAAATGACTAAAATATGTCAAATGATTCATACCCCCATTTCTATAGTACAAGCTGGTATATCTTGTAAATACTTTTTTAAAAACAACTTATACCTGATAGAGAATGTCACTGAGTGAGCAGGCAATGTTGATGTCCATCATAAAATGATAACAATGACAGGAACCCAGCATGTATTCTCTGCTCCAGCTGTGTCAGCAGCATTTCACTCTATCTCTTTCTGTGCCTCAGTGGAGTTGAAAGAAGCACCAGATGCATTGCGCAAGAGCTGCTACGTTAAGCGTATTATTGCGACATTTCAAAAAACACTATTTGTACTGATCCAAATTTCTATGATATAAATAAATTACAGATGAACAGTGTTTCAAATATAAATTCAAATTACAGTCAAAAAGAAACATCATAACAGCATTGATAATTAGTCTTATAGTGAGTGAATGATATACATGGACATCATTAAAGTCTTAGACACAAAAATACTATATGCACACATAAATAAAAGAATAACCCACTCATTCTTGTGTCTACTTTGCTGGTACATGATGTGAGATGGTCACCGTCTTCATAGCCAATATATCATATTGTCCAATTTAGCTGTTTTAGCGTGTATAAGCTTGTAGCTTCTCCATTAATTGTCAAAGTAGTTATCAGTAATAAAATATATATGATAGGAAAACACTAAATTGATTTTGATGTACACTCCTAGATTTTCTGCTTGCACCCCTAAAATTTTAAATTAGGGGCCACTGTGCTCCTAGAAAAAAAAGTTAGTCTCCTGTAATGCCACAAAATTGCAGTTGAAGTACTGTCATTTGAGGAAATGAGGCGGCTTGTGGCATAATAACTTGAAATAAACACATCTACAGTCCAAGCACAAAAACAGTTATGTGTCATGGTGTGTTCAATATTGACGGTAGCCAGAAATTTCAATTTGCCTTGAACAGACACCAAAAATATGTAACTGAAGAAAAAGAAATGGCAATGGAATTGTGAAATGATGTGTTGTGATGACTACTAAATGACTGATCATTACAATTGAATGCACTAACAACTAAAAATATAGCACAAGAGGAAGGAGGAAGGAAAATGGTTGATACACGGCTCTAAACCCATTACTGAAAGGGAAAGTGCATGAATTGCCTAAAATAGTCACACCAAACCAGATTGTTTACTCAGCTCAGTTACACTCTGCTTCACTTTGTCTGTTATGTACCTAAATAAATTTGTTGTGGATTTTATATTGAGTCACCGGGATGTTTTGCGGTGTCCTGAAATGGCTTGCTGCTGTTACCATGACAACCAGAGGAATGTCTAGTCCTAAATTACCCTCCACTCTTTTTCCCAAACTTGTCTCATGAACAAAATCATTAGCTGCACCTGCACTGAGCGAGCAGTGATGACGTTTTCCGTCGAGGACCTTCATGGTATTGTTCAACTAAAAAGGAATCTCTGCCTGAAGCATTTTTATATCATTAGAAGGCACAGCTATTGATCTGCTTTTCAATGTGACATTATCTGAACAACAATAACACACAACCCTGAAACTTATTTTAGTTCAAGATAAATGTGAAAGCCAATGAATACCCATGAGAAAGCCACGATGTTGTAAATTGCACTTTACATTAAAACCCACTGTAGGTTTAACGCTGTATTCTTTATCACACACCAATTTTAATAAAATATAACAGGTGTTTGTTTTGAAGTGCAACACATTTAAATGTATATTTTTAAACCTAGACTTTCACTGCATGTTTGTATCAAATAGGTTTAGATAGATAAAGGAGTGGCGTGGAGCGGAGAGTTCTGCCTCGAACTTTGAATGGGCACTTGAAATTGAAAATGTGAGACAGGAGACCTGAACCATGCTCTCTTAGGCTCTCTATTCATCAACGGACGCTACAGCTAATCGTTTACTTTTCAAACTTAGCTGGAGCAGACATGTTTGATCCACTTGTCAAAGGTGACTTTGAATTGCTCGTCTTTCATGTAGAACTGCTTCAAACAACCAGGCATACAGAAGCACAGTTATATTTGTATTAGTGCCATGATTTTATGTACAACTTTCTGCTGTATTGTTATTTTATATTTTTTAAAGCAATTTTGTTACAGCAAAAGACATTGTGAAAGCACTATATAAATCAAGATGTATTGTGTTGTATTTGCGTGCAGGATAACAGCTAAATGCCACTTGTCCATGTTTGCCTTGAAACCTGGGCTCCACTAATTGACCTGTTTGAAGAGCCTATGGGGTTTATGTATATTCAATTAGCATTTCCCTAATGTATTCAGAACAATTGAGTGATTTAAAGACAAGTCGCAGAATCTTAAAATCGATTCAACAACTGACAGGGAGCAAGTGTAAACCCTGAAATAATGTTCTCCTCTCCTTGTTCTCGTCAGAACCTGAGCTGTGGCATTCTGTGATTTGCAGCTTTTTATAGGGGGTCCAGTCAGAAGGCCATTGCAATAATAAAGTATATAATAAAATCTACTGGTGACAAAGCATGAATAAGGTTCTCCTTGTCTGCTTGGAGCATGCTAGGCTTCAGTCTGGATGTATTTTTCAGATGCCTAATCGGAGAAGGAGATTGTAGAACATATGCATTTTCGTTGTTAAGCACGTTGCTATGAGTCAAATTAAGGACCTGGGTGGATTTCATTGAAAAAAATAAACAAATACATGTTAAGTATGTGTATAATAGTTATTTATAGGCAAGACAGCCAGCAGCAAAGCTGTGGTTAAGATCAATAGTAATCAATTTGTCAGTCTGTTAACAGATAAAAAACAGCGGACTTAAAAAAAAAAAAGTGGCTTCCAGGCGTCCTTAGTTTGTCATAATAGTGAGACACGGGGAAGCAAACATAATTATCTTGCTTTCGGTCTCCGATTCCTACTGTGTGACAATTTTAAGCCAAGCGAGTTTACTTAAGGAGGCCTGCCGCCTTCTTCTGTTTTCTGTTGTCAGCTGGATTCGATTTGGAATTTGGACCGTTAGTAATCAGTTTTACGCTAGTCAGGCTCTCAAGTGTTTGTGTCCCTGAACACCCTTAGAATAAAAACTACAAGCAAATCATAAACACCGAGCGCCACTAACCTTCAAAAATCATCCTTGTTGCTCTCACACTGTTCAATTTGTCAGCGATGGCATAAACATAGAAATAATCATAGTCAACCAGCTTGTCATAATGTAGATTGCAAGATGAGATGGGAATATAAAAACTATGCCAAAGACTTATTGGGTGATTGAAGAAATCTGCAGATGGACCCAATCCCTCAGATCAGTTCTTGAATAAATCCGGCCTTTTCACTTTCAGATGAATAATCGAAATGAGGGTGTATTGCTTTGTGTATTGTTCCTTCGCCTGTCACTTCTTCCTCTCAATACACAGAAGCTTCCCGAACCTGTGCTGGAGCTACCGAGTGCTATGGCCATTAATCAAACCCAAAAGGTCAGGAGCTAAACCCAATTCACCCACATGCTCTCCTTGTTGCCCAGAAGAGTAATGAACACGTTGATAGCAGACCAGGAGAGCCCCGTCTGAGAAGCAGTTCGCAGGGATTTCTTCTTGCTGATGAATGTAACAGGGTACTCCTTGGACTGATTCATTCTCATGGAAGTATAGACTTTGTTTTGTAGTTAGCATTTCTCTTTGCTTTAGACTTTGTATCCCCACATGAAGAAGATGTTTGTAAGGCAAACAAACTCATCTGATCTGGTTTGAAGTCTGAGAAAACAAATCTGCTCCATTGAGAGAGGCACAAATATGAATCAAAAGGAAAATGAGATAACAGCCAAGCTTTATTGTTACACAATACATCCAAATGGGTTTGTATGTATTCTTGACTTTATTTTGCCACGCAGTCTTGTTGGTACCATGTATACAACAGTTAAATGTCCTTTTCAAGTACCGTATTTTCCGGACTATACGGCGCACCTAAAAACCTAAAATTTTCTCAAAAGCCGACAGTGCGCCTTATAGTCCGGTGCGCCTTATATATGGACCAAATTCCTAAATTTAAACTGGCCCGAAGCATTGTGTCATGAAATCAATCATAAGTGGCCGCTGAAGACTATGAATCATGAATCAAAAAGACTATGGCTCATTATTTTGTGATTATAAAGTAATTTGTTGCGTCTGAAGTTGAAATAAAAAAGATAAAATGGAGAATGATTTGATTTGGATTAGAAATCCGACATGATGCATTAATGGTGCGCCTTATAGTCCGGTGCGCCTTATATAAGGACAAAGTTTTAAAATGGGCCATTCATATAAGGTGCGCCTTACAGTCCGGTGTGCCTTATAGTCGGGAAAATACGGTATAAGTATTACAATCAATATTGTTAAGAGTGAGGAGTGGGAAGCATAGACCAAATCCAGAGCTTGTTTCAACCTCTTGTTCAGTGGAATTGACTGGAAAAAAAAAAATTGTAGGGGAAACTCTAGCACTAGGATTAAACCAACAGAGAAATTGACAGAATATGCAAACTCTGAACAGAAAGGTCCTCGAATTTGGTGTTTGGAATGGTTCAAGTTGGAAACAAAGCAGGGACTTTCTTGCTATATTCTCATCCATCATCCCTCATTTCACTCTGTAATTGTGTATGTAAGTAAGCAATTAAGTAACGTAAGTTAAGTAAGTGTGACCAAACAATGCATCTAGCGTAGTAGAATGGGATCAAGTTTCACCCAGTGCTCTAACCATAAATGCTGTTTGATTGAATGGTGACAAGTCCAAGTGCAGACCCACTCTGCTGATAGACTCATGCCCCCTTGCTTTGACCATGACCTGGATGAGCAATATAGATGGTGGATGGATGTCATAGCGATCTGAAGACATCCTAAAAATATAACAGGCTGTACAGGGATCATGTAATTACAAAGTCCACACGTGCTATGAGCTGGGAATTTCCTGGCATTAGTGCAGCCCCATTGCTTTTCTACACAGATCTTCAAATAAGTCCTACTCAGGTTATATTACATTTCAAAACTGTGATTGCCTTTACCCATCCAGTCTTGTCTCTGCCATCCGTAAGCTTTGTGCAATCTGTTGAGTGCCCTGACATTGTCGCTTAAGTCAGCATCCTCACAGAGCACAGAGCATCAAATGACTTTCGCCTCATCCATTATTGAGAGGCCATGTGAGGTGCCCAGAGAGATGAAATGAATTAGCTGAGTGTATTAATAGCTGTCTAAAAATACAGCTGCAGGTCTATTTCAGGGGTCCTTAGGGCAAGGTGTTGCTAGTGTTAGTTGTGTTTGACATTGTTGGATGGTACAATTATGTGAAAGTTGGAATGTCATGTGATCTCTCAAACGAGGTGACTCTAGACCAGAGGTGTCAAACTCATTTTTTTCGCGGGCCGCATTGTAGTCATAGCTTCTTTCGGAGGGCCATTATGACCAACCCAAATAAATAGGTGTCGAACTCATTTTTTTCACGGGCAGCATTGTAGTCATAGCTTCTTTCGGAGGGCCATTATGACCAACCCAAATAAATGTATGAGCACCTCATATTATATACAGTAAAAGCTCCAAAACAAATAACTTGTTTGCAAATCAGACGTGTCAAGAATGGTCAAATATTTTAAAATAAAAATATCTGGCCCCCGGGCCTTGAGTTTGACACCTGTGCTCTAGACCAATGCCAATTTTAAAGCGTAAAAATGTTATACGATATGGAAGGAGTGGTTTTAGATTTGCTCAAGTATCCTGAGACAACTTCTGATGTAATATGGTGCTGTATAAAAAAATTAAATGATTGTTTTACTCTTCAACAGATTAGAATAATCTTAGGTGGTTTAATTTTATTAAGGAAACTCAAGTGGAACATAATGGACTGCTACTAATACCACAATCTCATGGGCCATCAAACGTAACGCCACCCATTCAATCGAAGGACCACTGAAAGCTTATCAGAAAGATGTGTGTATTTAACTGTCGAGCAAGACAGACACATATCAAACCTTCTCTTGTGTCTGAACACCTCCGCTGACCTGCTGTAATTACACCATTTATGAACCTGCTAAGAAGGAATAGCCTCCTGGCCCCCGTGGATTGATTGGGCATCCTCAGTGGTGCTGTTAACACACACTGAAGATGAAAGGACTGCATTCAGTCGCTTGAGAAGGGTGGCTACTTCAGGCTGGCTGATGATGGGGAGAATAATGGCACTGAAATGCACTCTGATAAACAGTGAACAATCACTGCCAAGTGCCAACAGTTGGTACAAAGATCTTGACAGCCATTATTACAAGTAGTTATGTAGGTAGGAGCTGTTTAATCTAATCTTTGTTTTCTTCAAGGAATGCTCAAAAACTGCTCTTTATTGGATTTTCGTCCTAATATTTCATTTCATTACCTTCAAGGGTTTGGCCTGTCGCCACGGTTGGGAGGGTTACTTTAGAAATATATTCGGATACAATTCTTAGTTAACCATAGTTAGAAATACTCATATACGTAAATACTGTATGTATGCGTATCTTTTTTGTTTTGATTTATGTATATACTAAGTATTTATTGATTAAAAGAACAAGGAAACAAACCACAGAATGTAAATGTTAACCATGAAGTGTGTGCCACTGACCGTAAGTTAAGTGGATGTGAATATAAAATTAGCCAGCTAATGAGATTTAAATGTTTATTATTCTGAATGAGGAAACTTCTGCTGTTAGCCCTTCTCTCACGACACAACATGGCAAAAAATTAAAGCAGTTTGCACCAGAGAGCATGTCTGCTTAGGTTTACGACGCCGCTGCTGACCGCCGGATAATATTTTGTATAACGCCGCAATAACCGACTTCAATTTGATTCTACTCTTGGCGACATTACAGAGTGGGGTCCTGATGAAATAAAGTCACGTTTTTGGCTTTGTTGCGGGTATTGTGACACACACACACACACAACACACGATGAGTTAGGTGTCGTACGCAGAGTTGAAGAGGTGGGTCTTGAGATGGCGTTTGAAGGAGTGCAGGGAGTCAGTGTTACGAATGGTCAGGGGGAGAGAGTTCCACAGAGTGTGGTTATGGGTTATTCATAATTCTAACAATATTGTATGGTGTGTGCATATTCTCTCATATACGGAAATTAAACATTAAAACATCTGCGATTTATAGTCCAGCTCGTTTTATGTATGAACAAAACAGGATTTTCCCCTAATTTCAGTTGGTGCGATTTATATTCGGGTGCGGTTCATAGTCCAGAAATGATGGTATTCATTTACCATATTAACAATGCATAGAGCAGGGCCCAGTGTTTTAGATGTCTCACTCATACAACACGCCTGATTAAAATGATCAGGATAATTATCATGCTTGTACATAGCTTGCTGATGAGCTGATCATTTGAATGAGCTGTGTTGGATGAAGGATACATCTCAAACATTGATGATAGGAGCCCTGAAGGACCAGAGTTGGTGACCCCTGGTATAGAGTGTAATGTTTTCATTGAAGAGATAGTATAAATGCTTTATTTGTCTGGTCTTTTCTGTCTTTTGAATGATTACAATGATACTATGAAAAATAGTATTCCCTGAGACACAATCAACAGTGTATGGAAGGTTTCTCCATGGACAACCTTTGTGGTCAGGTTCACTAAGAATGAACTATGTTGTGTTCGAATCCGTGATTATATGATGTTCTCTTCTCCTCAGCTATTCATCTTGTACACTAACAAGCCATGAAAATATATGAGAAAGCTGCACAGCCATCAGCTTCTCTCTCAGCGCTGAGCAATTCTTTATCCTGCCAAAATTCATCTGCTACGCTTTCCTTCTCCCTTAACTAAATCCGTCAGCTGCTTTACAATGTACTGACAGGTCTCCTCATTCAGCATCATTTGATTATCAATTCTCATTGCTGTGGCTAAGCTCATTTCAGATTTGGATCCCTGACTTCAAGCAGCCATAGATCACCTGTCAGTCTACAGAGCTGGCAGCAGACAAGGACAGTAAGCTGTCAGAGGCTTTAGGGAGTCAGCCAATGATTGAGGAATAACTTCATTTGGTGTATTTGAATTTGGGTGTATATGACAGACTGCTGAATATTCTCAGTGTTAGTGCCCCGGGAATAAATTAAGTATTTTGCAGAATGTATCAGTCTTTGTGTGTGATCTGATTATCACTTGATTGAAGTGGGTTTAAAATCATATCAGCGATGAAGCAATATTTCCAACTGTGCAGAAAAATTTGAGCCGCTTTGCTTGCAATCACATCTGAATGTGAGTGCAGTGTTTGCCAGACATCCTTTACATGCAGACTAGGTACAGGGTACATCTCACTTATAGGATAAGCATAGTCATACAACAGGGTAGATTATCATCACTACGAAACACTAAAGGATAAGTAAAACACAGACAAACACACACCCTCGGTGGCTTAAAAAGCACTTAAACCCTTCTTTTCTCTCTATCCAGTAATAGTGCAATTGAGGATGCATGAATGTATTCCAGTTGCAGGCTGAGAGTGAATTGAAGATCTTTTCTTATCATCTCTCACTCACTATGAGCATGTCACTCTTTCGGCCTCTCATTTTCCCTCTCGTCCTCAGCTGACAGACAGTTCCTCTGTTGTATTACCCCCTAACTGTAATTCAGCATGAGCTGACAGGAAGAACACCGAATTTTACTCCCCGGCTTGACATTAACGTTCAGCAGTCAACATGAAGCAAGCATGCACAAAGAAACAATTGGCAAGCTTAAACACTCCTGCATGAATACCAGTTATTTTTGTTCCCCATTGTGTCCATTGGATTATGTTAATTTGCAAAAAGCAAACCACATACACACCATTACAGTTGATATGTTGAACCTTGTCTACAACACAGCAACTTTATTTTCATTTCATCTCTTTACACTGCTACAGTGTCTTACAGTGTATTTATCGGCACAGGAGGCATGCGGCAGGACATTGATTGTGTTTTCTTTCAGGGGTGTATATGAACAGGGAAACCACTTTGCCGCAGACAAGCCCTGTTCTCCAGGGTGGCTGATTCTGGATGCACAACAGTGCTCTACTTGGACCTATTTACGGAGTGACAATCAATAGTCCAGCTGCGTAATCTCATCCCCTCTGAAACTAAACGAAACATCCATAAAGCAGTGTGTTTCAGGAAGGAATTAAAACTGCTATTTCCTCCAAAAGGATCTGGGTTGTCATTTCCACAGCATGCTTGTCGGTATTCAGAGGAAGTTGCTGGTGAGGTGAAAAGCCAGAGGAAAAACACGTCCTCCAATGTTGTATGCACTGCGATCTTAACAGAGATTTATGGTAAATAATTCAAAGTGCTGGACTCCCAAAGCAACATAATCATCTTGTACGACTCAAACAAGCAGCTCAGTAGTGTTTTAGCAGCATGGAGAAAGACTGACTGCTTAGTCCACATGCATAATTACTGTAAGCAAAGGGATGGGTGGGCTTTAGGGTTGTGCCCTGCTTAAAGGCAAATCTGAGGGCATGTTCATTATCCAGCTGTCTATGTTCACGAACTACTTCAGCTTTAGGGGTCCGTGCACAATAATAGATGGCAACTCTGAAAGACGCTGATTTATTCCGCCATTCAAGGGGTGGATATTCTTTAGATTTTAACACTACGACTAAATTTGATCAATGACACTGTTCATCAAATCGCTACTTTAACAGTATTCTTATCGGTATTTTTTTGTTTAGAACAACACCAAAGCAAAATTATTTAAAAAAAAAACAAAACACTGCTATTATTTGTCGTGCAACTACGATTGTGTGAATGTAAAATAAAGGAAAACAACAATTTGTAGAAAGATAAATGTTTTGAAGAATTCATTCCGCGTATCCTTATAGTAAGTCATGGGCATGCTGGGGCCTATCCCAGCAGTCCTTGGGCAATAGGCAGGGTACACCCAGTCAATCGCAGGGAACATAGGCTTACAGCCATTCACACTTACAATCCCCCCACCCCATCATCAATTTGCAGTGGACAACCGGCTTACTAATACACGTCTTTAGAGTGTGGGAGGAAACTGGAGTACCTGGAGAAACCCCCCCCACCGCAGGTATGGGGAGCACATGCAGACTCCACACAGGAAGGCCATACTCGGAATTGAACCCTGCACCTCTGAACTGTGAGGCAGATGTGCGAATCAATGTACCGTATCGTGTCACCTTTTAAACAATTATTTAGTGTAAAATAAAACTATTGGAAGGCCGGAACACAAACTTGCTTGGGTTTCCCCCTGACATTTCAATAAATGATTGCATTATTTATTGAAGACAGACATTGGGACATAAGCCATCCGCTCCTCTCCAGGAATGACAACTCAAACCAAGAATCACCAAACTTCCATCCAGCCGTCTATCTTCTGAACTGCTTCTCCTCACAAGGGATGCATGCATGCTGAGGCTTATCACACCAAACTTCGGGCAGTATTGATATAATGGTTGCCATGAGTGTAAAAAGCGTGCCTAGAGAGTCTAACACTTAGACATTCATAGCAAGAGCTAGTGGACGTGAAGGACTCCATCTTGTGCTGCGCCTGATTTTACGTTAGCAAAACCTCACGTCATGGAGCTTTCAAAGCCGCTGACTAAGCAGTCTGTGCTCTCAAGCCAATGATGTGATTATGATGTGGCTTCGAAGCCTCAGTAAGTGGGGCTTGGATGGTTGACAAGTCACCACAGCACTATGGTGGTGTGAGATAACTTGACGATTATGGACATGCATTTTACACCCTAGATAAATGGAAACTTAAGTGAGTAATTTCTGCAGGACTGTCAATAGAACAGTTAAGGGTAGAGCTTATCGACAGAGGTGGGCAGTTTGCCAAATGTTGCCGGTCCATCTTCCGTCTTTTGTCAGTGATGTGGGCACCCTTCCATCCTCGTCCATCCATCCTCAATCTTAATATGATCAGCCATGCTCAATATTTTAAAAAAGCTTCTGCCACCTTCGTTTGTCCTCAATCCGTTCTTTCTTTTAAGTTTCTCATCCCTCGTCCTTGGGCCGCAAAATGGTCGCTGACAGACAGATGGACCCTTTCCGTCACGGGAACGCATTGCCCACATCTGCTTATCAATCCTGCAGTTTTCAAAAATTCAGCCATGAGACCAGTTTAGTACGGTGCCTGGGTACCCATCCCTTATTATGCCTGACAATTTACAGTTATATATTTTGCTATAAGGTTCCCATACTAAATTTAAAACCAATGTGGGAACAATGTAGGATTGGCTGTATTTGGTAAATGAGCTTTTGCACACTGCCCTCTCCCTTGATACAATTTGTGTGCCGTGCGCCGCACCCCTCTTACCTTTTCCTACTGTTGTGGACACACAGAAATAAAATAAAATAATACAATAATAATAATACAATAAAATAATACCATAATACACTCTTGTAGTATGTTATATTTATGTTGATAAAATTAATTTCCAGAATCATACTAACTAGTGAAAAACAAAAATGGAAAAAAAACATGCATTTTAGCTGTAAGCACCACCAATAAACACTGATGTAGTAAGTTATAAAATTGTAGTTGTTTCAAATCTTTAACAATATCATTAAAGAATTGTAATGAGTATCTATACGTTAATTGTTTCTATCACTCATTGAATAAATGTTTGCATAATTATGCTTTGAATGTGGGGTTGTTTTACAATTTTTTAAGTTTCTTTTCAGTGTTGTCATTTATTCGAAACAAATATGCAGTCACAGTGAGTGAGTGTGAGATTTATGGCTTCATATGTTTTGCATTAGTAGACTGTTACGAATACATTAGCACAGATGGGGTTGTTTAGATCAGCATTAGTTAATCAAACAGGCTTTACGGTACTGCTCTCATTTTGTGTTTTAATGTGCAACCTCCCTAACAACACAAACACCTAACATTTACTAGTGGAATGAGTTGATATAAATCATCGAATTGCTTTTGGACAGATTGTACTAAAATTTTCTGGTTTCATTTTAAAGACCAATCGTTGATCTATTTCCTGAGGAGCTCATTGGGGTTGTGGGTTTGAAGACAGAATCTCCTCTACCACCACCATTAGCTCTCCCCCCCAAAAAAAAAGGGCCATAAGGTTTTAATCCAAAGCAAAGGCAGTAGGTTGACCAGTCTGCACATGACCTTACTCCTCCTGCTTTTGACATGTCCCCATCCTCTTCACTAGGTGCAGGGACGCAGATGGCATGAGGCAGCGGTAACCGGTGGAGATTGACAGCACCTCAGTGCTGGAGGCTCCTTACGAAGCAGCAGCTGTAAAATCATTCATTTCATTTTTATTTTATTCTGATAATCACTCAGAATAAAATAATCAGCTACCATTAAAACTCTCTACATTGCCACTTTAGCTATATACGTATATATATAGTTGTGTTTTCAAGTGATTAAGGTTAGCAGGTTAGTTTCAATGTGATTCAGTTATTGAATGCACTCTTAGTGGAATATGTAAAAAAAACAAAGCATTCAATTAAATAGTGTACATTTTGAACATAAACCCATCTCATGACAAAAATCCCCAGTAACAATAGAAAACAGGAGGTTTATGTACACAAGCCAAACACATGGACTAATTGATTTAAATTGAATCCACAAGGATGAATCTATATAATTACGATACTGGGGCCTAAATACTGCGAATGTTCTCTCTCTCTCTCTCTCTCTCTCCATTTAATCACTGCTTTCACTTTCTCTATGGCAGCTGTAAAATGTGAAAAATCCTTATAGCTGTGAGATCATCTCTCGAGGCATTTAACACAGTAAGAGATTACATTGCAGCAAATTAGTGCCGAGAGAAGCTATTTTATTTGAGTCCATTTCCAGGAAAGGGTGAGACACCACAGTTAGATTTGAATGAAATAAATGTATCATAAAATAATGGAACTCTAACTGCTAGCACTTCATCACACTACTGCATACATTTGTACAAATGCGGGAACATTATCACTGCTGTACAAATATGCAACCAAAGATTCCAAGGTACAACACCATGTCTGAAATAACAGAAACAGATGGTTGAGCACATTTTGTGACAAGTCAAGCTACACTGCTCACCCTGAAAAAGCTGAAAATAGATTTGTCAGACCAGGAAGGCATATCTGAGTCCAAATTCTATTTGGAGACACATCTCCACCTGTTATCGAGAACTATTAGCATCAATGGATGTCAGGATTTGGAGCTTTAGACTTTGTTTGTGTGTGCGTGTGTGTGTGTATGTATGTACATGTATATGTATATGTATATATATATATTTGTATTGTAATGTTTTTTGGGTACTAGATTCAGTAGTAGCATATAGCTACAGCTATACATAAATATATTCAGTCGCCGTACAGTAATATATTCCATAATACACACGATCGCAAACAACAGTCATATATGGTTTGGTGACAGAACTGGTACAGTTTGTAATAAATTAATTATGTTATTAATTTGGGGTGTCTATGTGGTATCATGTTTAAAAGCAAAAAAAACATGTGTTGCCTTGATTTACACAAGCCACGGTAATTGGAATCCTCATTATTTTTGGTGTTTGGAGACTTATTCTTTGATAGATTGCTTACATAGCCAGCTATATGCACTGCATAACTATCACATCTCAAATTAATATTGTACCACTTTGTTATCAACTCTGGCGAGGAAATTATGTCAAACTGTCACTGGTGTTGGTTTTCTCTCTGCCTGGAGGCAGTTTATTGCATTATGCCATCCACCATTACAATATGTTTAGTGGCAATATAGAGAAGTGGTTATGTTGAGGAAATGTAACATTATTTATTGTATTTGGAGTTAGACTATGTTATTGTGTAGAATATGTCAAATTTGGAACTCTCGTCTTCCATCATCAGCGTAATACTCCAGTTATTTTTCATACTTTGCTTTAGTTGCCATCACATTAGTGCATGTGATAACCTTTTGACCACTGGCAAAGATCTCACAGACTGTGCCAACAATGTTTTAAACATTTTTTTCATGTTTGGAAAGTCAACTGTTGCGGTATCTATTCCGGCATGATGGGTACATTAATTAGATCCCAAGTCTCCTTTGCTTCCAACACTGCAAGTAGTTCAGAGGGAATTTATAGTGTGTTGTAAAACAAGTCTTTTTCTGTGAATTGCTTGCAATTATCTGTTTGCCCGTGAATAGATGCTGTGATCTGACTCAAGAGCTAGAATCAATATTTATGACTGAATGCACTTGTCATTTTTTATCATGTATGTCTGCACGCATGTGTGGGTTAAAGACAAAAAGCAACATACGATCTGTTGTATGGTGTTCAAGTTGATCAATTCAGAGAATAAGGTGCGCTGAAATTGCGGGGGGGGGGGGGGGTATAGGTGGTAGTATTGGTACTGCCATGATTAAGCTTTCTCCATTTGTATTCCAAAATATAAAGTCTGAACTAATCACAGGAAATTTTAATGTAAAATCTGTATAGATATTAACAGCACAAAAAAACGTTTGTTGCCCTAATTTTTCCAATTTAGTTAACTACAAAATTATGGTGAGACAGCAACTCGGCGAAACTCGATAAAAATTTTAACAAGTGTTTCACTATTTCATTTATTGATACTTGATGAAATTTAAATACAGTCAAATATTGTTGTAAATTACTGTATAAAGAGCATTTTAATGACTTGATGGAGGCTGCCTTTGTCTCTTTGGGTTAAGGTAGGAAACGGGGCATGTGCCTCGACGTTTCTTGACGCATTGGTTAAGGAACGCCTATATCTATTGGCTCATTGGATAACAGTGATGTTATGGCCTTGCATTTTCGCTGCATGATCGGTATCAAGACATCCCTCGATTATAAATAAAATATCTACACGTTGAAAGCAATCCAACCAGCTGCATGGAAGTCCATAACATTATTATTTTTAATGAGTACCCTGTAAAAATGTGGAAAGTTCCATAAAACATACAGTAGCTCTTTGTAAGCCACTTTTGTGAGTCAGTCAACCCAACAGAATAATGGACTTGCTTTCAAGTCCAGTGGTTCACCTTGCACCCTTACAGTATGTTTCTTCCCACCCTAGCTGTCCTCTAGCTCTCTTAATGAGCTTCACGGTGAGCTGTGTTTGAGCTCATTAACCTTTGCGAGCTGTGAGTCCCACTAAGCGAGAAAGTAATTGATACATGTACAGCAAAAGAAAAAATCTTCATTCACACCAGCTGCAGTTTTGACTTGAAATTCCTAAAATGTAGAGTTTCTTTAATAGCTCAGTTAGAAAGTCACAACATCATTTACCTGGAAAATAATTCCATTTTTTTTAACCACGTTTTAAAAATACTATGCCCTCATGAATTGCTACTGTGAACAGTAACATTTCATTTTTTAATCGATCTTGTGTAGGTGCATGTCCTCCTTTTAGCAATACAGTGACCACATCAAAAAGTCGAAGACGCCCAAATTCATCCAATGTGCGCTTTCCATTATGTCCTTTTGGAAGTCAATCTCAATAAATCCCAAATTAACCAGCATTCTAGTATACTTTATGTTTGACTTTAGTGCTTCCACCATAGACCAACGTCTTTCACAACATGTAAAAATGGCAAATGTTTAAGCCTTGGTAAATGCCTGCGCTCTGTGAGAATTCTTCTACTCTTAATTTAATTGTAGCACTTAGTATAACAGACTACCAATTATGGGACAAATAAGGCTGCCTACCTCCTTCGTGTGTTTATGACTAGTACATGTTTTTTCTGAGAACCCTTGCTTCTTTCTATCCCCATCTCACTTGCTCTGATTGTCTTTTACAGCCACTGCCCCCAAGGGAAAGAAGCCGTCATATTGTTTCTCCCTCCGGCAGATGCTCTCCTGCCATAATCTGTCAGACACTGAGCCAGTGTTATTAGGTGTTGATTTTGTGGGGGTTGTTCATGGTTGTTGGGCGAGACGTTACACTTATGTAGTGGCAGAAAAGGTTAAGAGCTAGTGAGACCAGGGCAGAGGATTAGTGCGGCGGGAATTGCTTTTTATTACTGTTAAGGTCACAGCCATATTTAAAATCCATAAGAGAGGAGAATTGTGGCTATGTGGCCGGATGAGAGCATTTGTCTCAGAGCGGTTGTGCAAAATAAGCAATGACTTTGATTTTATTAGACACAACAAGGCTCCTTATGAATGGGGGGGGGGGGGGGGGGGGGGGGTGTTGCCATGCACATCCATGTGGTAAAATGTCCTGAGAAGGATTACATCATTGTTTGTGTAAAAGATGGGGAAGCCCAAGATGAAGACTCGGCCTGCCACCTAGTGTGCATTTTTCTAACAACATCTATCCGCTGATGTGAACCCACCCACAATGTTTAAACAGATCAAGAAAAAAAATGTTTGTTGTTTTGTTGCATTTTTTAACAGTAAAAGGAGGTTATGTGCACATAGGAATGAGGAGCCACATTCTTTCATACGTATGTATTAATGATACCAAGGCAGGCATCTTCATTCTGGACTCAAGTCACATTATCTTTGCCAAGATACCATTTGACATCTGCTTTGTGTTTTTTGTTCATCTGCACCAGCTGCACTGCTAGAGAAGCTGCCTTTTAGTGATTAATTTGACCTTACTTTGGGGTTATAACTCTTATAACTATTGCATCAAAGCGTCTCTGAAGAGCTTGAAGTGTGAATTGCTATCAGGGATCCTCGTTTTGCAATAACACGCAAAATGTTAGTATTTTGCAGCACAACCATAAGTGGCAGCAGTCAAACAAAAAAGACAAGTGCAGATGTCAAAGAGCTTTTTCATGATACTAAGAGAAACACAAGCCTCTGCTGTCTTAATGCACCAGTTTAAAAAAGTAATTTTGAATAGAAATAAATATAGTTTTAGGCAAGAGAATCTAAGGGTGATTGGGCTCAGTTTAGCCAATCAATGTGTGGACAACTGCAGTCAAGTGTTGGTCCGAAATTACCAAATTCTGGATTGGAAACACCTCTGAAGCATCAATCTGAACCAACCAAATCATTAGAAGAACTTTCTTCGTCACATATGCATAGCATGTCCCCAGGTCAAGTTTTTGCAGAATACACCAGAATTAAATATCTACAATTTACTGTTATTTACTGGGTATTCAATTTCTCCTTCCCAGATTTGGTTATTTTTTGGGGGTGGGTGGAGTTACAATTGCCAAAAGAAATGAAGAGAGTTTTCAGAAGATATGCTCACCACAAATATGCCAAACTTAAGGTGTCAGCTTTTCTATCAAAGATCAAGCATGGTAATTTCTGGACTTTAAACCGCACCAGAATATAAAACGCACCAGCTAAAATTCTGGGAAAATCCTGCTTTGTTCATATATAAACCTCACTGGACTATAAGCCACAGGTGTTTTAATGTTTAACTTTCATATGTAAGAGAATATGCACAAATCATACAATATCATAAAAGTAATGAAAAATCCATAATAAACCACACTGGACTATAAACCCGAGAGTTCAAAGCTTGTGCAAAATATTGCGGCTTATAGTCCGGAAAATACGGTATATTGAAATGTACCAAAGGGCTGGTAGAGTGAGCCACCGCATATTTACGGTTCCACATTAGCAAATTGTTGTCTGCAGCCATGTGGGAAATGTGAATGAGAATCTGTTCTTAAATGCCACGCCTGGTTAAATAAAGATTACCTTAAGAAATACATTTAACCATTTGTGGATCTTTTTTTAGGTTTTTGTGCTCAGGCCAAACCAATAACGTAATACTGCATATCTTGTGGCATCTTGGTGCCAAGGAACTTTGTGAGTTGAGGAGTGACATGTAGGCCTAGCTAACTCTTTCCTGCCAATTATTAAACAGTAAATGTAAAAATTTTGCAATGTCATCAATTATATCATAGACATTATAGGATTGAAAGAGAAAATAAATATGATACACGGAAAAAGAACTAAATTGGAGAAGATTATTTATTTATTTATTTCAGTAGAAAGAACTGTTGTGATAAATCACTCAAATTCACGGTATGTTTAGTTTGCTCAAGTGTGACTACACTAAATGAGCTGAGTAAAAAATCAACCGTTCTTAGAACACATCTTTTGTCCGAAAAATGGGCTCAACAAAAAACAAAAATGTGCGTTGTGTTACAAATACCCTTGTTGTATTTGTATTCATATGGTTCTATTTTTACCACCTGTAATATCACTCAATCTTGTGAAAATGAGGTTATTCAATTTCCCGGTTCTTTTTGCACTCTTTGGTCAGTTTTTTTGTTCATGTTTTAAATAATTGATCCCAGGGTATGTTTAAACAGTGTCTAACCCAAATTGTGACAAAGGATGCCAGCATTAGCTCAGACTAAACCTGCCGCACCACAAATGCCCACTGAACATGTAGCAGAATTACTTGTTATAAAATTACCAGTTCAAACGCATACATTGAGTTATTTCAACATCTCTTGTTAAACAACCAAAATGAAGAGATAACATTGCCAATAGGATGATGTGTAACAAGAAGCCAGGCTATTTTTTAATTGTTATTCAGGTCATCGAGTACTCTGGTGAAGACGAGCACATTTTAATAGTGTAGAATCCCAGAGGCAAGCAACTTCATTTATATTCCAAGCACGTTATATTAATTTACTGACCTTGAAGAGTCTTGTTTATGTAAATAAACAAAAAAATAGCAAAGGGAAAGAGTCCAGTTTTTGGTTTATCAAATTCTCGCCGACAAGCATCTGAGAAATAATTTTAACAATAAGTATCCGTTTGAGGAGACAAGCATCATGTTTGTACTCATTTTATGACTGTTTTAGCAAGAGACCCAGGATAAAGGTGTATAGTTTGGTGAATGAATCATGAATTATTATTTTTTGGAACAAAATACTTAAAACAAGGTGAGCGAAAAACTTATGAGCTGAACATAGAGAATCGACAACAGCGGTAATGTCATGAGCAATTTGTGCCTGCACAATGCAGATGTTGCAAACAGCTTGTGGCCACGTTGAACTGTAGTGTTATGTTGGAACCACTTCCTCTGTGAGATACAAGAGGAGACACTGAGCTCTTTTCCACTTCGTGATTCTATCATGCATGTGGTTTCCTGTATGAACTTCGATTCACAGACACACAGGCTATTTAAAACCAATGCTCATACCTGCGCATGCATTAACGAACATATTGGGAAAGGCAATTTTCCATTCTGTTTGCCAAAAAATCCAAAGTTTTCTACATTAAGCTTAATCTTTAATCCTACCAGAGATAAAAAAAAAACAAAGGGAACAAATCTGTTCATGGTTCCAAACATGCAAGTAAAAATTGTCACGGCTTTGGCTTGCATGGATCTAAACTGTG
Source organism: Syngnathus acus (assembly GCF_901709675.1). Lineage (NCBI taxonomy): Eukaryota > Metazoa > Chordata > Actinopteri > Syngnathiformes > Syngnathidae > Syngnathus > Syngnathus acus. Next base: position 12,870,662 of record NC_051094.1, on the reverse strand, counting down.
ATGGCAGCCAAAAAAAAAATAATCAAACTCAAAAGTCTACAGAAACAATGTTTCAGCTTGTCTATTTTGAATTTACTTATTTATCCCAAATTAGCATCTGCTCCAAAATGTTGGATATTATGCTAAAAAGAAGTGGTGTTTGGTTACGCCATCTTCTTGGCATTACTGTTTCATTTCATCTAAAAAGTTGCTCTTTGTCATTTCACGCTTGATCTCTCCATTTTAAAACAGCCAGTGCTGATTTAGCCAAAGCAACAATTGTCACTGTCACTGCTCATTATGCAAACAATAGTTGCTCAACATGAGGTAGTTCTCGATGCATTGTGCAGCTGACCTCATCATGCCGCAGTCAGGATGAGTTGCTTCTTATTTGGCAGAACCTTCGTCAATTATTTGCACTTACGTCACAGTTGAACGGCAGAAAAATTGTTCTTCTAAAAGAAAGTGATCTCTGTCTCTCAGATATTGGTGTTTAACTAAGCAGAATGTGGGTCAATGTTGGATGTCTGAAAACTATTGTTGGTTAGTAATGGCAACACTATGTGGCTTTGTGTGAGCCACATGCTTCCTTTGTATTTTGGGGGGCCAGCGTGCACCGTGTATTAAACTTGAACATGAAGAACAGCCACAGCTACAAAAAAAAAAATAGTGTTTTTCATTCATGGTAATATACAGCAAACAATCTATTTCCAGTCAATATTTGATGCTAGCAGCAGAAAGAATACATCTCCAAAAACATTTTGTCTGGCACGTTACAGGAAAATGCATCCAAACTAATCAGGAGAAGCAACAAGATGATGACCCAAAGCACATCGCCGACACAACAAAGGACTTTGTTGGGGACAAATTATGGAAGGTCTTCAACTGGTCAAGTCAATTATGGACCTAAACTCGATGTATTGTAGGGGACTGAGATAAAAAAACAACATTGTTTTAGGGTTTGAAACAGATTAATTGCATATCCATTCATTTCAATGGGAAGCTTTCCCTCGATATATGAACGTTTCAGGTTACAAACCAGTTAATTTGAGGTTCCACTGCATATCAAAATTATTGTACATTATTGTGTATTTTGTGCAAAATTGCAACGGTCAATTGTTTGTATTGCTTGATTCAAATGTTACTGTAACCACAAGGAGAAAATGGTAAAATCTGACAAAGGAACGGCAATTCTTGGCTCAGATATGATTGAGGATGAGAACAAAATGATTTCATTGCAAAACAACTTCTGTCAAGATATCCTCACACTTAAGTGGAATGTAAATGACTTGCGAAGTAATGCACCCCCCCCCACGCACGCACACACATTTAGTTTGACAAATATATATTAAAGGTGACAGAGAAATGTACGGCAGTCTTTCGATATCATTTAAAAATACCTTACACAGATTGCAGTGTCAAATGTATTCAACATCATTCTCCCTTTACACTTGACACTGAATAAAACATTTCAGCACGGTGATGCTTGCTTGTAAGGGAGCCAAGTTGTACCAGAAGAATTTAAATTTGGACATTCATAATGGCTGCATGTTGCATGTAGTGTAAAGCTGTCTCTTCAAGTTTTTCTCCTCATCGTAATCAAATGCTTCTGGGGCCATTATCTTTTTCAAACATGGTGTGTGTTTATTGGTCTGAGTGTCTGTTTTGCGGTTTCTCAACACAATAGCTTTCTGGACAATAACATAGCCCACTTTTTAAAGCATGTCATTCATAAAACACATCCAGTTGGTACGCATCTTTAGACAAGAAATATTTTAAGCCTTCTTATCGTTACAAGGGTATGTGATTTATGCATCAATTTTTTCATCTACAACTTAATTGAGTTGCTTCCATCTTGACAAGCTAGAGACCATTTCATAATGAGAAGTGCAATATCTTCAAAACATTCATAGGCAGCCTGGTCGTGTCTGATTAAGGTTTCTACCCCATCAGCCAAGTGCCAGATCTCCCAGACTAAATTGTCAGAGAAGTCTAACATTATCTTTTTATAGAAGGAAGTGGCCGCTAGTTTCTTTCTCCCTCTGTCGCGCAAAAACAAAGACACCTCCATTTCTGACTCTTGATTAATCTCTTTTCCAGGGGGTGTGATATGCCACAAGCAGGCATCATCATCATCATGTTTTGTAAAAACATAAATATGAAGAAAACCTCAAAAATATATAAGATTTTTTATGTTAATACGTATTTTATTTCAACAATTAACTAGTTGCTGGGTAAATTTTATGCAATGTATACAGGACATTTGAATCACAAGAAATTGGTGTTACCTTGTAATCTAAACGTACGCATCTATAAATATAATCTGAAACATATGGTGAATCATTTAGAAATATGTAATACAATTATTTTGCTTAAAGTACTTTAAATAAATTTATTGAGATGTGGATGATGTCTTATTTGATAGCAATTGTATTCTTGCCAATGAATTAGCAATTGCCAAGGCAACAGTGGCCTCTGGTGGTTGTCAAATTCAGTAGTGGCAGCAGAGACGTTGTAAACTGGTCATATTGCGAGGATCTTTCTTTTTTTGCCCTAATTTAATTTTTAATCTCTAACAGAAATACGTTTGGTACTGTTAAAATCCAAATAATTACATAAAAGGATGACATGTGTCCTTCTCTTGTGCTTCTAAAGTACTTGGTTAATTATTAGAGTATGATTGTGCATTGCTTTTAAAATTTTATAGCATTTTGTTTCCACTAAAGTATGATTATGCAATGGTCCACATTGAATTTAAACAGTAAATCCAAATAATGAAAACGATTGAAAATCATCCTTCCTGCAACAGTGATACTATAAATACAAAATAAAATCCTGTATATTATTACAATGAGCATGCATTCAGCACAAAAACACTACAACAACAACAATAATAATAATAATCATAATAATAATAAATGTCTTACCTAATACAATGTTGTTGCAGCAGAGGGCAGTATTTTCCTTTGCATTAGCTCTTTTATTGGTCATGTTAATCTTGAGTGAGCATCCTTGCACTTTTGTTCCAGGTTCAGTTTAATTTCTTCCAATAAAACACTTGATGAGCCGCTGACAGTTGAATGTTGGAATTGATCTGGAAAACATTTGAAGGCTGCACGTTAACAGTGTTTGTGTAGTGCTCTTCTCCCTCATTGCAGCTTCACTTCCACTTCTCATTAATCCCTGATCTAATTATGTGCACAATTGATTAGTCGAACCGTTTCTGCTCTGTCTTCATTAATTGCTAATTGAAAGACATCTAGAAAACCAGTGAAGCTACCCTGTGGACCCCAAAGGATGGCAGCATTTTCTGCTTGCCTGAGATAAGATGCTGCAATAGAAATGTTATAAAAGGCCATGATCACCAAGATTACTTAATCAGTGCTCTTAACTACCATATCAAATGTTAATTAGAAGCATGAACTTTGAAACAAATATGTTGATCGGTGGTGGACATGACTTCCAGAGACCAACTATTTACAAGCAATTGAATGTTAGTTTTCTGTCAAATTTCTTTTTTGATAGATATTCTTGACTTATAAAACCGATTTTTCGCCAACATTGTTTACTGATACCAGCATGTTCTGATATCTTATATGTGAGAATAAAAACAAGACTAACAGACACATTGAGTTTGTGGAAGGGGGTGTTTGTTTTGCATCTCGGCATGATAGAACACAATAGCATACGACACTCAAACACTTTAAAGGAATCGTATCATACTAACCCAGCCAACGTTTCCATCTGGGACCCATGTAGGTTTTAACATGGGCTATGGGCATGGATTTCATCTGGTTTTGCTCTTGGGTTTTACAAGAGGCACACCTGTGTTAGCCCACATGGTCTCCAACTGAGTCGTAGGTGGTTTCCAAATGGGGAATTTTATGTCCGTCCCACCTAAGCCCCATGTGTGACTATAGGGGTTGAACTGGAGATCTGAATGTTCCTTGTGTGGGGTCCCACTGGACAAATTAAACACAACCCAAGTAGGCCCAAGTGGGCTCCAAGTGAATTTGGTGGCTTCGGTGTAGTCACGTGCTAGGACGGCAATGCCAGGTGACAGAAGACTTGATCCAATAAGGAAAGTACTTTTATTAAACTAAGGTGCATGTAAACAAATGTGACAATAAACAAAGGCGAGGATGTACGTACATAAGGTTAGATGGATTGACAAAATGATATCTTAAGGAGTCACCACAAGACAAACAATTTTTAAAAAAGTCATATATACTTACGAAAGCAAGAAGACAAAACTAAATCCATGGAACATACAAAAATGACCGCTTAGAACACGAGAGAACTGAGCTCAAAAACTACAAGGCAATTCTCACTTTAAAGTCAGTCTGAGAATAAACAAGCGATGCAAAAATTTGGCACACGCACATTTCTGAAACTGACCTTCAAAAACTGCTGATTAGGAAAAGGTGGCAGGTGTTGCCCAGGCAGTTCTAACCTTTACTCAGCTCAAGCACGCCTACAAATCCATGATGGAGCCTGTGTGGAGCCCAGTACCTTTGCCTACGTCTAGCCTATATAAGACAATGTGGGCTAAAACTCTTCAGTAGTAGATTAGGGCAAGTGAAGAAAAAAAAAAAAGGGAGTGACAGGATTCAGACTTTTTTTCTCAGAATCCTGACTTTAAAGTGAAAATTCCCACTTTAAAGTCAGAATTCTGAGAATAAAGTCAGATATCTGACTTTAAAGTCAGGATTCCCACTTTCTGACTTTAAAGTCTGACTTTATTCTCAGAATTCTGACTTTATTCTCAGAAAGTGGGAATTTTGACTATAAAGTCAGTATTCTGACTTTAAAGACTGTGATGAACCCTGATCAATCAAATAATACAAAGAAGGCAATGCAGGGATTCTATTAAACCAGCTTCTTGAGTGACAACGCATAAACTAGGCTATTAGTGTTACCTTATTTTTATTTTTATTAAGAAAAAACGAGAAGTAAGATCACAATGTAATTATGAACATTGTCAATGTTCAATTTGCTCAGATTAATACTAAACTAGCAGCAGATCTTTCTATGAAGATTTTAAGATGCCATACATGCAATGTTAGTGGAAGATAATGCAGCACAAACATTTACTCCAGGAGAACGGCAAGAATAATTACCTCTGTGCGTCTTGATGCGAAACAGTTGAATCGCGCAGAGATTACAGAGCATCCTCCAGTGCCCATTAATCAAACACATTGGAATTACCTTTCAATTGACTTTCGTACTCTTCTGCATTAAAACTGATGTCGCGGCTGAAAAATGGAGAGAGCAAGCGATCTGTGGTTTTAACGGAGTTTGTCAAACTAGTTTAAAAGAGAAATACTTCCAGTCCCTTTTTGCTTTAAAAGCAATAAGAGGCAATTTTGAGCACCAGTAGTCCACTTATTTCGCAAGGATTCTCCACAGTGAACTGCATAACAAATGATTCACGGGCCAGGATGATCTTAGATCTTTAATGTCGTAACCAACCATTAGCTGGTTTTAGGGTTTTACATAATTTTTACATGTGAGCTCTTGAAATAATGTCATCTGGGCAGCACAAATAATTAGGATTATGATAAAGCTAGTTTAATTTATCATCACATCCGTAGAAGACACAAAAGCATTTTGGATTTGCATCAATGATCAATACAATGTACAGGAGAAGAAATGCCTTTAAGGAATTAAAGATGTGTTCAAATCGTTTTATCCTGAGTTTTTAAAGGGCTGCTTCAAAAGCAAAACCTGATGAACATTCAGAAAGATTGGATGCCGCTGAGAAAATTGAGAAAGAAAAAAATATATATATATTATTTTATATATTATATTATATATATATTGAAGGAGAATCATAGTAGATACAGCTGGCTGGCTGTGCATCTTTTCGTTCTTTTGCACTTCAGAGAGCACAGGCCTTATTTGGTTGACGGATTTCTGCTTAGCTCCACTAGGCTAATTGGTTACCATTATGGATCACTATCTGGCAAGTGTTCTCATTATGGCTCTTTTCAATGACCTGTATCTTGGTATGCTGTGGGAGGAAGAAATCGATGAAAACCCAACGCCACAAATGTATTAAATTAACTTTCATGTGGGTTTTTATTGATCACTTTAAATGATGTTTCCTGCTCACCGCCAACCATAAGGAAATAAAGCACATGAAATTCTTCTTCACAGCTGCGGCAAACAGCTCACCACCAAAACAATCATCTTTAACAACCGCACACCCTGCAGTTCTACATCTAGCCCCTCACTGCCCTCTAATCAGCCTGTGTGGCGTGTATGCGTGTGCACGTACGTGTGTGAGTATTGTAGGATTGTGAATGTAAAGCGGTGCAAATTACCCGCACTTCTCTGCACCCGCTTTGACCTCGGCCTTCACACCACCGCCACCACCATTTCGTCTCCTTCTGCGTGTGCACCTTATCCACAACACAGCCATCCTCATGTACACCTTCCTTTTCTTTCTGCTTCCTCCCACATTTCCTCTTTCCCTGGCAGACCTATATAATTATTTCCTCTGCAAGACATATCGGCGTGGCCCTCTATCTTTAATTACAATCTTGCAAAAGGGGTTCTGACTCCAGGGAGGAGGCAATCTGCTTTGATGTTGTCTGCTCTTGGCCAGCATTATGTTTTCCCTCAGAAAATGGCAAAATGGCAATATAATGTTGACCACGGATGATTATCTATCTAGTGGCTATCAGTGTTGGCATGGGATCATTACATCTTTCTCCAAAGATTAAGAAATTTGGGGGCTGGTTTGCGAACAGTGACATGAGGCTGACGAATCCCAAAACCCACATTATTGGTGTGGCGAAAAAGTCAGGGATGACAACATGTATTTTTCAGGATACAAATTTGACAAATTTACCCAGCCATCGATTTTTCATACCAGTAGTCCTTATTAGTGCCAAGGGTGAGCTGGATGGAACCTATCCCAGTTGATGTTGGCTGGCAGATGGTTGCCAGCCAATTACCAGTTACATACTGTATATATAAAAATCATTCATTCCTATGAGTTAAAGCATTCAATCAACCAACTACTTTTTTTTGGGGAGGGGGGGGTCAAAGAAAGTTAACACCGGCAATTACCCATGCAACTGTGGAGAGAACAATTCTTTTAACAAGGCCTGAGCCGAGATCGAAACCCGGATCATTTTGACAGCGAGGCAGATGTGCTAACCAGATGTTCCGCCTGACCCCATTTATTATAGTTTCAAAATTATTCATAGCCATGACAAGGACAAGCCACAACCTTTTGCACCTTTCTAATGGACCGTGATAATAGCATGCTTTTGCCATGTCAATAAGCAACTGAAAATAATTGCAAAAAAAAAAACGTTTTTAAATATATATTTGTATTTATTAAAAACTGAAAGTAATGCTAACTATCTGATGTTTGATTATCAGGGCATTGCGAACAAAGCTCACTCATATCTAGTCACTTGTTTGCAAACTTGTTCCCTCATTACAGAAATTCTCAATCATCCAAATACATTACATTCTTAAACTGTATAGAATTGAAAACATATGATGTGTTTTTCTTCCAGCAGCAGCAACATTTGGATCTGTTATAGGGGAATTGATTGTAATTGGAGCTGTTTCCACTTTAAATGCATTTGTTGTCCCAGTATAGAAATCCTCTCAGAAGTTACAATGGTGAATTTAATGAGATTATTTAAATAAGGCAGCACACACTCCTTTGCACATTTGTTAGGCTACATCAGGCTATGAACGTGTTGTTGTTTTTGCCAATTAACATGCTTGTTTGTTTCTTTGTGGGTGTATGGGTACGTCTGATCCCGTGTCTTCTCTCTAATGTTTGGGATTTAATACATTTTGATTCCTCTGCCTTTTTGCAAATCCATTTTGTTTTCAAGAAAATATTGCCTCCTTTGTCACAAAAAGAAATTGAAAACAAATTGAAAGATGGCTCACAAACCGTGGAATATCAATCTGTTTGTAAACAAGTCAGAGGTGGCAGCAAAGTAATGGCTTTTGTAAGAGAAAGACTCCTTCGTGAGCCCCGTACACATTCTTTTAAATAATCCTCCAGCTATCACAACCATAAGTAATATGGATAGTTTGTTATCTTTGATTAGTTTTTTTTATGCCAGGATACGTATATTCCCTTGGTCCCCTCTTTCATTATTTTTCCCAATTACCTGCACAGGCTCACTCATCAAGTATGGGCACACTGGCAATATGTAATTACTTCTGTCATAAATCAAGAAACATGGACTGCTCATTCTCAATTATAATAACACAAGAAGGAACACTTACGTTCATATCGATTTGCAAAATCATTCATTCTGACTTGTTGGTATTTTAATTTCTTGGTTGTAGCTTGAATATTTGGCTTGCTAATTTCAGCTTCATCTATCTGTCGGATGCCACTGGGTTATTCATTATGGAGACAAGCACACTTTTCAGCCAAGGTCAAGAGCCCCATTGTGTCTTGGTAAATCCTAAACCACAATTGGCTTTTGTCCATACTTCAACAAATAACACATACATACAGTTAAATTATGTTTGGTCCAGAACAATTTAATATATAGTGCACGGTGAAGCACATGGTTAGCATGTCACCTCATAGTGCAGGGTTGCAGGGTTCGATTCCGGTCCCCATTTGTGGTCTTTGTATGTTCTCCCTTTGCCTGCATGGGTACTCTGAGGCTGGTTGACCTCTCCAAAATGTCTCTAGGTGTGAGTGTGACTGTGAATGGTTATTCATCTATATGTTCAGTGTGTTCCCTGCCTACTACCCGAAGTCAGTTGGGATAGCTCCAGCAAGCCCGCGACCCTCATGAAAATAAGCGTTCAGATAATGGATGGGTGGGTGTTTCCATATATACTGTACTTACCATTCCCATTCCAATCCAGTGGTGAATCAAGTACTGAAAATTAATAACCGAACAAAGATAGAAAAAATAATAATTCAACATTTTCCCAGACACTAAATATTCTAGTCTGCAGGGTTATTATTCTAATTTAGCTAAGGTATTAAGCAAATCTCCAACTCCTGCGGCAGTGCAGTGAGGCCAAGTGGTCGGAGGAGCAAAGTGAATGAGTTAAGTTGAGGCAGACAGAACTGGGGCTTAGCTGTTAGCCTCAGGGTCAAAGTGATAATGTATGAACTTAACGCTGGCGGGCGAGGCGACAGCGCTGCATAAGTGACCGGCAAGTGTGATGGTGGCTACTATTCAGCCGGTGTGTGACAAAGCCAATCTGCACACAGGTCATCAGGAACAAACATGAATTATTTGATAAGATTTCTTACGTTTGTACCACTGCTGCTGGTGGCATGATTGACAGGTGCAATTTGCAGTACCTGCAGTGGTCGCATTGACCTTGATGTCACTGCGAGATAAATGAGTGTTTATTATTTATGTTTTGTATGGTAATAACATTTAAAATTAAGTTCCATTTTAACAATTCAATCATGGACATTATAGGATTGAAAAAGAAAATCAACGATACACAGACAACAAACAATTTATTTATTTATTTATTTATTTATTTATTTATTTATTTATTTCACGAGGCCTTCCAAAGTGTGGCTACTTGTGGCCTGTAGCTCATTTTATTTTATTGGCCTGTAGTGTATTCCAGGAGTAAAATTAAAGATGACTCACAAGAGAAAGTGTGACTTTTTAATATGCAAAGATGCCGCTGCAGTACATCAAAATGCAATGTTGTAAGTCAATCCAAGAGCAGATCTTACTGCTCGAAGCTCTAATTTAGCCCCTTTTTGCTAACGTGGAATGGAACTGAAGATGTAAAATGTGTCACTGGAATTCAAGAGGGTTTGAGGGGTCACAATCCTACCTGGTCACACTGTGAGTTCTTAACGTGGTTGTGATGCCAGGATACAAGCTTTCCTGGGTTACCAACATAGTTCAGTTCCTATGGTGGCAATATAGCTTGAATTTGCACCCAAGCCAACAGCAGTAAAATCATAATTAAAGTAAAAACACTTCTAGGCCATAAGTACAACGCCAGCAAATGAAAATCAGTCAGCCTTCTTATGCAGCTGTTTAATTCCTATATTCATGTGTAAACAAGTGCATTGTATTCTGTTAGTAACCTTGAAATACCATGGTAAATATTTGTTTAATAATAATTCATTGGCCATAAAGCCAAATCAATCAGAACAAAACAAGTCGTCCAGTTCGTACGTGACGATGGATCCTTACAATGAGTTCATTGCACACTGCATCCTCAAAATGGTAAATTTTAGAGCAACATGCCATATTAGAAAAATCCATAAGAGCCTTATCCATGTTGTCTTCTTTCCTAATAAATGCAGACCATGGTCCCTAATTCTTTGCTCAGTACCAAGTCAAACGCAAAGCACAGTCTAACCATGTGGATTGTGTTTGCCCTTTTCAGCTAATGGAAAGCGCCTCATCTTATTCCCTTTCAAATCAGTGCAGGAGAGCTGCATGGTCTACATGGCGGTAGCATAAATGGACTTGCTCGAGTGCATGAGGAGATCAACGTGTGAATTACCTTTAGAAAGAACTGAAAGATCTCCTCTTGCGTATGACGTTAAGTATGTTATGCCATTGTGAAATGGGCACATGGAGACTGCCTTCCACCCCCAGTCATGCATGTGACCGCACATTCCACACCCCACCCATACATTTCCCACAGGGATGAGTCTGAAATGATAATAAAAATAATAATAATGACGTGTTCAGTTAATTGATTTCGACAATAATTCAAGAGTATTTGATGCAGGCTGTTATATTCATGAATGAAATATCATGACATCATCAGACTTTTTTAGATATATATTTCAGGCCATTTTTAAGTTCCAAGACAAAGGATGTCCATATTTCTTTACTGCTTGTAATGACATTTAAAACAAAACACAATGTTTCGATTATATCCATGTCACATGTTTGATAAATAAATCTATGCGCAGTAGACAATTGTAACGATGCGTTGATGCTTATCATTACCTGTTTGGTGTCACACCATGTGTTCTGGTAATGGCCAGCAACCAATTTACTGATTGACATTATCGAGCTCTTCTGCAGTATTCAGGACAGCTATTTTCTGCTTCTCATTGCTGGTTTGACAGTGCTCCTCTGGGATAATGGTTTGTGAAAACGTACTTTTTGCGCTTCCAACTCCAGTGTGCACCTCTCCTGTGCTCAATTTGAAGAGAAGGATGAGAGCTGCTTTCAATGGCCAGGAAGCAGATTGGCCGTGCTCACACCCACAATTGCGCAAATGCCCATTTGTAACAGCAGCAGACTTTACGGCAGACTTGCACTGAGCACGAAAATAGGGCCCATAGGGTCTAATGTCAGGCTCACAATTTTCAATTACTATCATCTTTTGAAGCCTGGAGGATCTGTAGACCCTTTGCTTATACTGAAGTGACTATTACTTTATATGACAAAGACTCTAAATTTGCACTACACGTGTTTAACAATGAAAAATAGATGTTCCGCATCTACCGTGATGACAACATATTTAGTGTGACTTTAAATGCCCACGCTAACGCGATGATGTATATGCTACTGATGAAACCCGATTTTTGGATGCTATAATTCAAACCTAATCAAAACAGATGGAATTAATGCATGTCTATGCAGGTTTCCTGCTGTCATGCAGTGGCAAATGATGCACAAAATGTTTCCTTACCACTGAATGGTAATTGGCTCATGTGGAATCAGCTAGGGATATGACTAAGGGATAGCTGGCACTGACCCAGGTTAATATGGCTAAAATACTTGAGTGCCAGTCCCTGCATTTTCGCAAGCAAGCAGGGTGCTGAATGCAGAAGGCTGACATCTTCAGAGTCTTTCACAGGGATCAGTGAGTATGCAGCTGCTGCCTAAGCTGCTAAGCTGAGGCCCTGCAGCTGATGTGGTTGTAACAGCCATTTCCCCTCACATTCTGATTTTTTTTTTCTGCAGACCTCAAATCAAATCTGCAGCTTTTGTAGTGGAACTCATGCTGATGGAATCCCAATTAAACACTCCACTGAGGCAAAAGTTATCAGAATATACGGTAGGTGAAAGAGATGAGAGCTGCAAGGCTAGGAAGGAAATGCATAAGCTACATCATTAAAACACAAAGGGTGCATAATGGAAAGAAAGTGACTTTGGTTCACACACTTCAACATTGGCTACAATAATTACTGCGACTTGGTGAAATGTAAGGACCATCGAACTCCTCATTGCTGCAGCTGAGCATGCTTAATTTTCTGTACTTATAGTTCAGTACTCTGTACACCAGTATCTCTTCAGCTCTCAAGCTGAAAATTAAAAATGGTTAAATATTTTCTAACCCTTAATTATAAAACTTTCTTAATAGCAGTATTACTTTACTGAGATGAGTGTAAATCTACACCTTACGGCTGCCAGATGTCCCCTAAAAAGACCTGTGAGGTCAACTGTGGCCTTCTTGTTGTCTTCTGATTAGATTGATGCAGCAAACAAATCAAATGCATTAAATTTGAGATCCTGGCATGGGTGGGAAATACTGTAAGATCAAAGTGCATTTTGGGCAGCCTGCAAGTCTGCTTCTACATGATTGAAAAAAAGGCTCTGCAAATATTTATACATGAATACATGATTTTCTAGACACATAATTCATGAGGAAATGTGGATGGAAAGATTGCAAAGGCAAATGGGAGATTTATGACGAGAAGGGAATTTGAATTGTGTGCTGACAGTTCCCATCCAAACTGCATTATGCATACTGCAACTTTTTCTTTCAATAATTCTGTTTAGAGCAGCCAAACTTTCTGCAAACCACTGAAGTGTGTTTGTGCGTGTGTTTGTGTGTGTGTGGGATGGGTAAATCCATACATAATAAAACATAATACAATAACACATGTCATATATTATTTAATATCCAAAATTCAGAATGTATGATTGTGTGTAATTCTGCACTATATGCACTTTCTAATTTTCTACATTTTACCATAACATACTCGACATGTTTACCTTCATGGACTATTAAAAGCCAAACAAACATGGAAATGAGATAAGAAATTAGCTGCGAAGAGCCGGTACTTTGCAGATGTGGTGGTTTTGACAATGTTCAGCTTGAGATATCAAAAGATTAACATAGAGCTGGCTGTTTAAAAATTGTCCCTAAACATGTTGTTTGTGAGGGGCTGGAAAACTTTTGTTTGAACGAAACTACACAATAGCCACATGGTGGTGACAAACATGAAAATCAAAACTGTTTTCACAGATGTGAACAACTCAACAAAAACGTTTACACTTTGGGTCCACCCCCCACTTTTCATGTCTCTCTCCTGAAGCCGGTCCCCTCGAGTCCCCTCAGCCCTACTTCTGAGCCCCCCACCACCACCACTGGTCACCCCGCTTACACTGTCCGCAAGATTTTGTCCAACTCTGCTCTCTATTGTTATGTACATAAAGACTTTTCTCACTCATGTCTGCTGTCTGCTTCTGGGTTCAAATTCTGCATTAAATGTGGCAGTACCTTTAAATGCTTACATTTTCAAAGTCACTGAGCGTGCTATTCCTTTTTGTCAGAAAAGCTCTCCAATAACGTTTTGTTTTTGACATTTGTGTGTTGAGCAGGTGGGGTTACTGGGGCAGGGAATATGTGCACATAGAAGTGGATATTGCACATATCTCAAATGGGTGGTATAGTCTAGAGGACAGGTGTCAAACTCAAGGCCCGGGGGCCAGATACGGCCCGCCACATCATTATATGTGGCCCGCGAAGACAAATCGTGCATCAGATTCGTGTGTCATTACTAGAATTGCAAATTGTCTTCACTTTTAATATCTTTTTTTTTTTTCATATTTGACCAGTTTTTACTCGTCTGATTTGAAAACGAGTTATTTGTCAGTTTGTTTTGTAGCTTTTACTGTATATATTATGAGGTGCTCATACATTTATTTGGGTTGACAGTCATAATGGCCCTCCGACAATGCGGCCTGCCAAAAAAATGAGTTTGACACCCCTGGCCTAGAGAGAGAGAGAGAGAGAGAGAGAGAGAGAGAGAGAGAGAGAGAGAGAGAGAGAGAGAGAGAGAGAGAGAAACTGAAGTTTTAATTTATTAATTCTAGTCTGCTAATTTTGTAAACAGACATAACAACACAAGCTGAACACATATTCCTGTGTTTTCCGCTTCACTGTTTAAATAGTTTGGAAGATTCGTGCGCCTGACCCCCAAAATGTTTGTGCACGTGCGGGATCCAAAGATAGGTTGGAAAAAGGTGAAGCGACGCAAAAAAATCCACTCAAGGCGGATGAGATGAAACAAGTGACATTTTATTCACACGTGAGCAGTTAACAAGAGTAGACATTTGCTCTGTCAAGCAGAAGGACGTTGTGAAGCTTATTGTGTGCTTTAAAGCCATTCCCGCTCATGACTATTCATGCTCGAGCTCCCGTGGACGTCAGGACGCAGCAAATCGAGCTGTGAAGCTGCGTGGAGGAGAGAGAGACAGCATGCCACACTGGCTGACTGTATCTCTCCCACCGACACGAAACATCGTTGCTTTATTAGGACGAAGCGGCTCTGGATTCCGCCTCCGGTCGGAGGACCACAACAAAGGACTGCACAAGGAAAAGGAAGATACGCCTATGTATATTGTATATTTTATTTTGAAGCATGTGTGCACATAGCGGTGTTAAGCTGCTCGGCTTCATATTTTCACAAATGGACAGATCTACTAAAAGCAAGAGGATGTTATTGTGTTTCTCCCGGAAGATGGACGAGACATATTGGGGCTAACCGAATAGTGACGTTCCAGGTTACGGAGGGAGATGCTTCGGAACTGCCGTTGGCTGTTTGAGATGATAAACGCGTCCCATGGAATCCAATCTCTGCTGTAAAGCGCAAACCGCCCGCAACGAGAAGCATCGCCGAGTACCGCACCTTCAAGTCCTCGTTGCTCCTTTCGCGAGGTCCCGAGTGAGGCTGTCCATGGTCCTGAACGGAGCACCCCACTGACCCCCCACCTGCACACCCGAGCGATATTTAATGAAAAAGACCTCGGTAGCTGGCCAAAGACACACATGAACACTTGGGACTCGGCGGCCACACGCAAGTCACTTTCATGGCCGTGGCACGCAAAATCAAAACTTTACTGACCGTCAACATCCTTGTGTTTGTGGGAATCATCCTGTTCTCGGTTTACTGCAGGATCCAGGACCGATCCGAGGAGTTCGTCCAAATTGGACGGGCTTCTGATCAGAGGTTGCGCGCCAGACATGGTAAAGTTACCAACTTGGTGGACAGGCAATCTATTCTCCAGCGGCTGGAGAGGCTGGAGGATGTCGTCTACAATCAACTAAACGGTAGGGAGATTAAGAATCACATCATGATAATCTGATAATATTAAGAATCACATAATAATAATATTTTGATAATCATCCATTTGCTGTTACAAAGTCTCATCTCCTTGGTTGAAAACTCAACAATGTAAAACAATTGCTTTCCTCATTATGGCTTCTGCAGGCACATCTTTTTTTTTTTGGTAAGATACTAAAGCAGCATAATGCATTCGAGTACAATATACAGTAGCAGCTAGACTTGATTCATATACTTCATGTTATTCGGCTACATAATATTAATGTAGCTACTGTAAACCTCTCAGATGCTGTCATTTGACATCCAGTCATCTTCATTCAAACTGATTTATAAGTCGCTACAATGTTTTATCAATAAGCATTAACCCAATTGCATTATTTTGTTCTATTAGTTATTTTGTCAAATTAATTATTGTACGCCAGCTCTACTGTAAATCCTGTACATTTTGGAAAAGTCGAGTGACTTGTCAAGTCATGTAATGTAAAGATCACAAAGTCAAAGTCTGCTTTATTGTCAATTTCTTCACATGCCAAGACACACAAAGAAATCGAAATTACGTTCCCACTATCCCACGGTGACAAGACATAGTACACAATATACATACAAGTAAACAACACAAAAAAATAAAAACAAGAAGGCACAAACAATGAATAAATAAGAGTGACGAATAAATAATAAATAAACAAATAACAATAAATAAGAGGAGCAAAAATGGAGCAAGTGTGCATACAGCAGACAGTCAGAATATAGCACAAAAGTACAGGACGCTACGCAGAAGGGGGGAGAGAGTTCAGGATCCTAACAGCCTGGAGTATGAAGCTGTTGGTGAGTCTGGTGGTGCGGGAGCGCAGGCTCCTGTACCTCTTCCCAGAGCACAGAAGATCAAACAAAGAGTGAGCGGGGTGACATGATATGCAGTAAAAAGAATTCTAGCTTGCTGGTCTCTACTTAATCATACCTTTTCAATTCATCATTTCATAATCAAATCATTTGTGTGAATTCCTGTATTATTCAAACCTGAATGCCATTGGGTTGATGTAGTTCATACTGGCCACCAGTAGAGAGCACAAATTTATCAAAAGCCCTTTAATTAGTGGCTCTCTTCCTGAACCCGAAATACAAATAGGGCAGTGCAATAGCGTATGTTGCTGTCTGCATCCAAATGAAATATTCTGTCTTTGAATCACAGTTGGCACGGTCTGCATGTTCACCACTGTGTTTGTGTGGAATTTTAATAATTTTAATCTCTGTGATCTGCATTTGCCAGTGTCCCCATACACTTTACCTCGCCTCTTCTTATGAGGCTAAATAGTAGAGAGAATTGATGGATGGGTGGATGAACAATCTCTGTCTGAAAACATTCTGCTCCAAATCCTGCATGATTTTTCTTCATCTTATTAATAGCAAACATCATAATATTGACTATCCACAGGTCAAACCCCTTTGTAAATTGTGATGACTCCTCATATTTGTGAAATTGCCATTGTGAGAAGGGGGACTCAGAGAGCCAGAGACGATTACCATGTCCTGCAGCGATATGAAGTAATCACCCATTCTCTGTTGTTTATTGCCTCCTGATGCCATGTCACGGTAGTTACACCAAGGGTCAATTAGATTTGAAGGACATAAACAAGTGTTGGAATTGTACTTTTGATCGTTTCCTGATGGTGGGCAACCAGACTCCCAACAAGAAAACAACAGTCAACAATTGTTAGCTGCCGCACAAAGCATCGACTTGAGGGTTATCTGCGGCCAAGCTTAGCTGTGAATGCCACCGCCTTTCGCTAATCAGATGAAAACGTTTTAAGCTTGTTAGCCAGCTTAAAGCTGTGTTTTGACCCTAAATAGTGCATTAAGCTCAACAGATACTGTATCTCCTCATCTGTACTTGTTGAGCCTCATTGTTATCGTATGCACATTTGAAAAACTTACAAAGAGTTGGTTTTGAACATTGTGATTCTATACTGTACTCTGTTCATGCATCACTGCAACACACAGAAGTCAATAGTCTTGACTCCGCCTGACTTGTCAAGCCCTTGGCAACACTTAACATAGAAAATATTAACGTAATATACGTCAACATTTACGTCATAGTGGACGTCAACATTGCAGCCATATTGGACTTGGCAAAGTGATGTGATCTGTGAAGATGTTTCCTTCATTTGCTTCTTAGAGAACAGAACCGTAGCATTGTGCGACTTTTAAAGGATATGCATGCCATGTTAACTCTGTCGTGTGTTGAGGTATGATTAAAGTGAACAAAAGAGGAAAAAAGTTAGCTTTTTTTTAATCTGTCCTGTTCAGCTGAATGGAGTATCTGCATCCTTGTCATGCCAGGACGTTTTTTCTGTGGACCATGGACTTTCATTTCTGCCACATAGCCCTTTTCATTATGATGGATATTTATTGAAAAGTGCAGTCATCCAGAACAATGTTTAAGAGGGGAGTGACACAAAAAAAGAAAAGCAAAATAAAACATGATTTGAAGAACCCCACCCCAGAACTGACAGGACACCAACCCATGCAAAGTGACCCAGTGTACACCACCCACTCAATCAAAGCCCACCACAAGACCAACAACCACCTCCACCCACCAGCTACCAAGTATTCTGTCTGTGATTAGAAAATAAAGTAATATCACAAATTAAACATACATCCTGCCGGTGAAAAGTGTTAGACCAAAAATAACAATTTTCAAATGAGTAAGAATAGAATAGCTTGAAATAAAAACATCAAATGGATTAAAATACCAAGTTGAAATATATATATATCTTTTGCTCCGATAGCCATTCCTGAGTTTATGATAATACACACATATTAAAAAAAAATATATATTTTCGACTGAACCGTGATCAGGTCAAGGAGGCAGCAGCATCCGCAGGGAAACCCAGACCTCCCTTTTACCAGCCACCTCATGCAACTCTTCCAGGGGGAATTCTGAAGTGTTCCCAGGCCAACCAAGAGACAGACACAGTCACTCCAGCGTGTCTTGGGTTGCTCCCGAGGCCTCCTCCTTACACCAGGGAAGGGTCCTGGAGGCAATATGTCTGAGCCACCTCATCTGGCCCATCTCAATGCAGAGGGGTAGAAGCTCTACATTAAGCCAATTTATTTTGTATGGCTTGTTCTCACTTTGTAAGGTGGAGACTGTCCCAGCTGACCTTGGGTGAGAAGCGGGGTGCACCGTGAATTGGTGGCTACCCAATCATAGAGGCAATATGGACAAACAATCATATCTTCGAACAATTACAAGTCTTTGGAATGGAGGATGAAGATAAAGTATTTGTACAAAACCCTCACAAACATGGGTAGAAAGCATAAACTCTAAACATCTACTATACCTCAACAACAAAACTCAAAGTATTTTGTGAACACATAATGGCTATCAGCCAGTTAACATGCCTCCATTCTGTTTCTACCTCAGACTGGCACTAGACGTTTAATTATGTGAGCCAAGACTTACACTAAGACTCTTTTCGTCAGCCATGGAAGTCACTCGATGGCCGTCTTCCCGTCTGAAGGTGCCGATAGGATGAGCCCAGCTGCAGAACCCGATACGCTTCTTATCTATAATGCCCAATTATATCAAAGAAACCCATGCTGTTACTATTCCAAGAAGCATGAGGAGAAATGTCACACTTCCATCTCCTCCACAACGATGCACACTCAAAGCTCATGTTGTATCTTAATGATCAATATCGCTGTGTGCATCAGTGCAAGTATGTATAGCTCACGAGTGCAGTACAAGGAAGGCAGGCTGGAGGAAGTTAGGAAGTTTATATATATAAATCCAATAAAGATATGTAGATGAGACTCTACTTGACAAACCGTTGTCCCAAGCAGATAAGAATCAATTTTCAGCCTTGAAAAATAGGGATAATATATTCAGCGGTTCACCTGAAAATCAGCAGTCAGCGGCTCAGCCACTCACAGTAATGGAATATGTTCAAAAGGAGAGACTGCTGCCCTTATAGTACGTAGAGACTGTTTCCCTAAAGTCATGCAACATTTTTTCATCATGACAGCTCTTAGCTCAGAGGTGCAGGGTTCGATTTCGGCTCCGGCCTTCCAGTGTGGAGTTTGCATGTTCCCCTTGTGTCTGTGTGGATTTCCTCCCACATTGCAAAAACTTGCATGGTAGGCTGTTTTACCACGCCAAATTGTCTGTGGGTGTAATTGTGAGTGTGAATTTGTTTTTTGTCTGTGTGTGCCCTGCGACTGGTTGGTGATCAGGTGTACCCCACCTACTGCCCAAATACTGCTGGGATAGGCTCGTAAATGGTCCGATGGATGGATGGATGGATGGATGGATGGATGGATGGATGGATGGATGGATGGATGGATGGATGGATGGATGGATGGATGGATGGATGGATGGATGGATGGATGGACGGACGGACGGACGGGTGGGCGGACGGATGGATGGACATAGGCCTGTTTGACAAAGAGGACGATTGATATTGTATGTTCAGCTCCATCTACACTAACTCACAAAACATCACTCTTGTCATTAATTATGCCAAGGCCATTGTTGAATTTGAGTCTTAATTTTAAAAAGGTGAAATGATACACAGCTTCATTTAGAATTTACAGTATGTATGTATTGTGTCAAACATATTCGGACAAAAGAACTTCAAGAAATAAAGCTTAGTCAGGTTGATGGTACTGTATACATCCATATAAAGCTATGTGGGAAGGGATCACCATTGTGTAAAAAAAGCTGAGATTGAGCGAATTAAAAAGTAAAAGTGTGGCACTATGTGGCGTAACACCTCCCTCATCTCACACTCCACAAGGTATCATAAATAATATACAAAGTCATATAGCGGAAGAAGAAGACGAGGGTTAGCCAAATAACAGCATGGACATAAACAAACAAAGCTGGCATGCAATGCTTTGCTTCCAAGTGTCAAGCAGAGACAGAGAGGCCTTCCCCTCTGGAGGGTATCAGGGTTGTTTTGTGACACGGCTGTGATGCCAGATGGCTGCACAGTGACGTGAGCCCCACCCATAATTGTCAAAATGCCACCACTTTGACTGGATCGGGCCATGTTGAATCTCTCTCATGGGAGAAGCCCGTTTAGTTCAATTTGAAATTTTCACTGGTACTCCGTATTCCGACATCTTCCTAATATGGCAATTGTACTGCAGCACTTGTATTGTTTTTTATATATTGCAGGTGGTCAGAATGTTGTTGCTCATAAAACTGAATGAAAAGAGAAGGACGTAGTTGCTTGTAGGAGGAAATATATTATTTCCTATCCCCTTTGAACAATGTCACAGCGTCACAGTGACGTCTGTTTAAAGTTGGTGTCATGATGAGTCACCTTAATCATAGAGGCGTATTTTAAGTCTGACAAGTAAAATCCTATTGTTAATTCCAACAGATTGAGAAAGCATAATGTGTCGTGGGCAGCCGATGACCAAGGGCTCAGGATCATAAGGAGACAGGGAAAAAAACACCTAAAGACTCATAGTGATTTCAGAGAACTTGGTTGGATCAAGGCTGGACTTTCTCATTCAGTCTCTATTCCAAGTTATGTCCCTTAATTAGTTTGTTATTATGTCTTTTTATAAAACAAATGACGGCCAGTGAATTTTGAATGTCGCCAAGTATCCACCAATTCTAACTTTTTGTGACTTTACTGTTTATGATCATCAATATGAAATTACTGTTATTTAGTTTCCACTGTTCACTATATTTGATAAGATCGTCCTTCTTTGTATATTATATGACACCCCAATAATATACATGATGTCTTTTTGTGTCCTCCTCTTTGTATGTAAGTATCCAAGGCAAACAATGATAATCAGAACAATAATCCATCTGTCACAAAGTGATAGTTCAGTGTTCATGTGACAACCAGTCGTCATTCATTCATCCGTTTTTCTTTCCACTATCTGTGGTGGCTTTACTACCATTGTCTCTCTCAGCTTCTCTGCTGTGGAGCTCAGTCATGTCCTTGTCCAACTGAGTGTTTTGCAGCTCTGTCATTGACAGACAGTATAATGATGCCCTCAGGATGGGGCCTTGCTGTATCGTAGCTGCTCCTGTGGTCTCTGCATGCTGCCATCAAATGTCAGTCAGCTGCCATTCTACATGCTCCCTCTGCTCACCTAAATCTGCCCACTCTGTTTGCGTCCACCTCTGATGTTCTATGTCATTTTTTTGGCAGGTTTAGCAAAACCCATAGGGTTGGTGGAGGGTCCCGGAGGACTCGGTCAGGGGGGAGCTGCCGCCTCACTTGGGGAAGACAGCCGTGATGTGGAGGGGAAGTATGAAGAGTATGGCTACAATGCTCAGCTCAGTGACAGGATCTCCCTGGACAGGACGATCCCAGACTACAGGCCTAAAAAGTATGCTCATTTTCAATTTGTTCTCGTTTTCTGGAATGCGTGTTGTCTCTACATCGATACATCAACAACTGCTGGTCCGATAGGTTTTTAATTGGAGACCAGCACGACTCCAGCACCAGTTAATGGGCTCCATTACTGTGAAAACACATACAAGTCTCCACAAAGTACAGTTCTCTCCCTCCATTTCTTTATGATCATTATTTAGTTTTGCAACACCTCTGTAGCACAAAGTAAACTATGAAGTTAAAATTGTGTTTTGTTCCATTAAAAAGATCTCATGTACAAGATGTCCGCTCATCCTCCGGGAGAGTTGCAGAATGAATGTTTGCAATGCTGCATGAATAAAACACAAAAATTCAAATTGACCCTTGTAAATGTAAAATGTAAAACGGGTCCTTTGGGACAATCTTGCACAGCGGGTGGTTTATGGCGATAATTACGTGCAGACTGCCCTCAGTTCTCAGTGGAACTGTGTGTGTTACAAACCTGCCGGAATTGCAAATTATGCTGGAACTCAGTTGTTTACTCCAGAAATAGTTTAATTCTACATTGCTCAGCAGTTTTGTTAAGTCAAGCGTCAAGCATGGCTAATGATAAGACACCATCATGAGCACGCTCGGTGGACTGATTAGTTTGTACTTTAGCACGATAAAAACAAAAACATGCATAAACAAATTTACTTAAATTTTGACCAGATTTGTATCATGGAGGCCAAAGTTTTAAACAAAAAGGTTTTTTTTTTGTTGCCAATACCCCATGGCACTTTGGGGAAAAAAATGCTACGTTTTTCAGCATTTAGCTACAATTGTGTTCAAACGTACCCACAAGGACGTTCCAACGTACTTACGAGTATGTTCAAACAAAAATTTGCAGCGTCAAACGGCTTCATTACCGAAACAATCATACAAAGTCACTGAAGTCAAGAGATGCACTCATGCAATCACAAACTATAGAAATCAATAAAAAAATAGAAGAAACCAAAACATGAACAAAGGAAAATACAAATGGCATTACACACCAACAAGGACTGAATAGAAATACTGAATACACACACCATATTTCTTTCCAGGGGCTTAAGCACACATCCTATCATATCTAAAACAACCAGACAATTGCATTCCTCATATAAGAGAGCCATTGAATGATTTGTACAGCTCAAGAGATGTTTGGGTGCGATCTTGATGCATACAGTATTACAAACTGAATGGGATTAGTATCACTCGGTGTCAGAACAATGTGAGTGGGGGATGTGACACTGGTTGGGAATCTGACAGCCACAAGAGTCTTCTGAGGACAGTAGCATTGGTAACAATGTATTTCAATCACACTGCTTTATTTAGAGGGGAAACGTGTCAAGACTAAAAGCAGGAAAAGGGTGGGGAGGGGCTTGGTAATTAATAAAGTCAGCAGAGGGTATCTGTGGAGTAGAAGAGCTTTTAGGAAATTATTTTTAATTGACTTTACCCCCCCCCCCTCCTATAAAAAAAAAAAAAAGGAAAGTGTTTTCTGACACAGGGGAAGAGAGGGTTTGCGATTTTTTGAAGTGGCTGCTTCCGCTATTAAATGGTGCCTACTTTGTTCACTTTAATGGTAGTTGTGTTGCTGAGATTACATTCTGCAAGCTGCTCTTCCTTTTATACGGCTTTCCATTCGAGCCATTAAACTGAATTTTCAAATGATGATATTTCAGAAACAAGCAGACTAAAAGCGGGTCTAAGCAACTCATACTTTTGTGTAGTTACATGTTATAATAGGTACATGACTCATTCTCTGATAAAAACAAAACTGTGATTTCTTGGTTGATAATACATTTATTTATTTCACAACCATTCTCTAGATAAATTCTACAAATGATGGTAATTTTCTTTTGTGTGTGTGGTGGCGACTTTCGTTCTTTAGAACTCAGTCATTCTGTGGCAGCACAGTGTACAGCGGGTTAGCAGGTCTGCTGCTTGCTGCTTTGTATGGAGGTTGCATGTTCTTCGTGTGCGTGTGTGAGTTTTATCTGGGTACTCGAGCTTCTTCCCACATTTGAAAAACATGCATGTTTTTAAAGACTCCAAATTGTCCAAGGGTGACAATATAAGCGCAAATGGATTTCTCTAAACAGGTGTTTATATGGTGAGGAGTCTGAGCTGCACCTTGCCTTTTGTCTGAGTTAGCCCTAATATGGACAAGCAGTATAGACATTGGATGGATGGACATGGGTGAGAGGTGACCATTTAGCTTCCCATGTTAAATTAGTCTTATTTTTTTAATAGACTTGATGGATCCCTGGCTGAATAAAAATTGTGATTTACTTTAAAAAAATGATGTAATACCCAAATGACTGACCATGTGCCTCTTTTTCTCATTTTGTTCTTCTCATCTGGACGAGACACCAACAGGGACTTAAGTAAAGTTCTATTTGCTGTCCTTGGGCCGTGGCCTTGGTCTGATAATGGCTTTTTGGTCCGTGGGAAGAAAACCAATAAAAGCTGACATGATGGTAGCATTACTACTGTTAATGGAACAAAAATAACGATGGAGTTACAGACAAAAACATACATTTCTATTACTTCCAAAAAAAAAAAAAAAATATATATATATATATACGTATATATATATATATATATATATATATATATATATATATATATATATATATAATTTTATATGTACTCTGTTACATCTTTACATATCTGACTTGATTTGATGCATATTTTGTGAAAACATTATTCTATATTCAATAATTCTAATACACAGTTGGTCGGCCACCCACACAATTCTTGGACATGAAGTTGTCTTTGTGTGGGAGGCTGATAACCATTCAAGGAGATGGCTGATACTAAGGAAACAGGCGAAGCGAATCCTGTATAAAGATCTGAAATCTATTCGTGTTTGAATCTCCTGTTATCCATCCTTTACTCTTTCCAGTGATAGTGAATATCTTCTGAGAGGATTTAATAGAGGGTGAAGTAAACTAATCTGTCTTTCTCTGAGGCGATATTTATGGATTGGAATGCCACCATCATGGTAGCGCAATGATTTAGTTCAATGTTGAAATCCACAGCATGTACAACGAGCCTTGGGGGAAAAGCCAAAGCCAGCAGCTGGGACTGCAAGCTGGCGCAGGTGGAGACGAGGGCGGTATGTTCGAAATACATCTTAATCTGGCGTTCTGTTTCTGTCAAAGCTTGTTCTTGGTCAAATTATGAGTGCTGGCCATTGAGCTCAGGCCCATTTCAAGCAGATGCTTCAATCACTCACTCTTGCTGCTTTACAAGACTTCCCTACCAAGGTAGACAGGTACAAATGAAAAGGTTGACCGATGTCCTACAGTTGGATCCAATAACTAAGGAAATGGATCAATGTCATCATATGGTTTCACGACTGAAATCGAGCTTCACCTCTTCATGTCAACCAGAAAAGATGAATCTGTGGGAAAGTCTGACATTTACATGCATTCTTAAACCAATGCCTCTCGGACAGGTCAGTGAACCAAAGGGAAATGTGTGTGTATATTTTTTTGGCTTGCTGCTTGCACGTCTGCAATGTGGCACCAGGCTCTCTAAAGTCAAAATGTGATGCGAAAAGATCCCAATACAAACTCACTGCCAAATTTGTCATTGTATTTATATAGTACTTGGCAGGGTTGATTTAGGCAGACCATAGAGAAATCTGTGAGAGGGGACAAGTAGAGTTGCTACTGTAGAACATATAGGCATGAAAACATGACTGAAAAAATACATTGGGGGCAGTATCAACCATGTTTCTTAAGAAGAGAAGTTGAAGGCATGGCTCCAAATGAAGCTAAATTCTGCAATCCAGAATATTCTCAACGTAGCTTCTTTGTTGGCTGGACGTGTAAACGCAACAAAATACCAATGTACCAATGTGATGAATGTATTTTAATGAAATGATTTCACTGGTCTCAGAGTGATAACAATAAATGGCCACTCCAAAATATATATTTTTCATGCATCACATGTTAATGATTGGAGTAATGATGGTGTGAGCAGGCAAAAGCCACAGACAACACAGTTGCTTGCTATTTGTGCCAATTTAAATGATCCATTGTTCATTTAACGACCTTGTTTTTACAACACTATACGGAGGCCTATGTTGTAACATGTACATGATTCCTGGAAGCTGAAAACATCAAGAATTGCCTGCATATTTGCAGGGCACATACCTCGTGAGCAGTAGTCCGAAACAGAATTTTTGATTTTACTCCTAAATCTAAGTGTATCTCTTTCAATAAGCTGTACATGCTCTTTAACACTACAATGGGTTAACAGATGCTTCTCCTCAAATGAGCTTGTTTACCTGCCGGTTGACTAGAAGCACCTGTGGCTAAAGCCAAACTGTGACCCGGTTTTTACTTTCTGGACCTGGATTTGCCATCTCTGTTGATAGGCACGGCAAGCATGCCCAGCTCAAATGATCCGCTGAGTATTTGAAAGCGGTGTGTTGCGAAAGGGATACATGGAAAACAGTCAGGACAGCGCCCCTAGAGGACCGGATCTTGACATGCTTGATATGGAGTAAGGTGGAAGTGGTATTTTAGCAAAAATATTACATTTTACCGCATTCATAAAAGCAGGGTTTTAACGGATTTTTAGAATGCAAGTGACCCCACACATGATAGACAGCCTCATTTTTTTCTGCTCTTATAATCTGCGGGGTACTTCAATCGATCAACACAGTACATCACACAAATCAAGTGTCTGTACTAACGATGTGGGACTGGCTTGTGAGAGGCAGCATATCTAACGTGACAAAAAAATACAAAGATCTGGTAGAAGTAGTAGAATAAGAATGCAGTTCGTTCAACTCTTACTCGTTCCGTTTCATGTCTCAGTATATTTACGATTGTTAGCCCTGGGCATTTTCCAAGCAGATTGGGAAAGAAACATCTCTCTCAGCACACCACATGATAAATGGTCAGGATAATCTTCCACAGACATCTGAGAAATGAGCTTTGCTGACTTGGCGACAAGTGTGCACCCTACTTAAGCCGTTGGCAAGGGAGAGAAAGCAAACTCTTGTGATTTCCATGACCTCGAATCAGTGGTTTGGTGTCAGGTATCAAATATAAATGTTTGCATCATTATATGTTGACAATAG
This sequence comes from Syngnathus acus, assembly GCF_901709675.1. NCBI lineage: Eukaryota > Metazoa > Chordata > Actinopteri > Syngnathiformes > Syngnathidae > Syngnathus > Syngnathus acus. Next base: position 12,843,910 of record NC_051094.1, on the reverse strand, counting down.
ACACACACTGGCAAAGAGGAGAAGGCTGTAGACTCAGAACCATGCTGGGATCCACCTGGCGGGTTGCCTTTCCTCTCCCGTCCTTCAGTTGCTTGTCGTCACACTCGTTTCCCAGTTCAACAAAGCACCTGCAGAGTTACGATGGTAAACATGCTGTCTACGAAGAGAACACAACCACAGCAGTGGTGAAGGAACTGAATTTAGACAGTCAACTTTTATATGCTGAACTAGTATGATTACACAAATACTATCCATCACAGCCAATTTAATTTGAGCAGCAAGTGTCTATTTTGTCTCAGGAGATAAAACGTTAAATATTCTTGTCTGTAACAATTTGTGGCTCAAGTTTGTGATTCATATTACCTGCCAAGTCATTATTTTTAAGATTCCACTTAAAACTTACTGTCACATCTAATTTATGATGATAACGACACTGAGGTATGAGACTGATCAATTCTGACAAAACAATATGTTAGCTGCTCTTGCATGAATGGTTTCAATTGCTAAATTCAAAATGTCACTTCAGCATATAATCTACCTTGAAGTTGATGAAAATTCTTCTAGAGCTCCGAGTGTTACATTCCACTCATCGGTTTGTTTACACTTTAGTTTATTCCTCTAAATTTGATGTTCTAAAGTTGAGGACAAGTGTTTAATTTTTTTTTTTTAATAACACTCTGCCACACCACTTGCAATAACAACTTGATTATCTTTGCATAATGATTCGGTAAAGGAAAAAGTGTAGTCTGCAGCAAATAAAACTGTTGTGAGAGGGGCCTAATTGGAGCAGTGTGGAAAGATGCCGGCTTTGTTGTGCTGTTGGTGTCAGTTCACAGTATGTAAGAAACTCATCGAAAGGCTTATGGCATTTCAACACTTTTATATCAGACTTCAAAGTCCAAGTGCATACCTGAATAAATTGTACGCAGCTAGAAATGATTTGGTAGCTTTAACTTGAATGAAGGAATAAAATACTTGTCTTTGTTGTTTGAAGGGTTAGATGGTAAAATATTCAATTCATTTTAACAATCGGTCCAAATCGGCTCAAACTCCAGATAACTATAAAAGTAGGACTAATTATCTGTATAGAACTAAACGCAAGCAATGAAACTACTGTGATAATGGCAAGGGCTACCATAAAATGTGGCCAAAAATGAGGTATTTTACATCTAATGATGTCCAATACAATATCTGTGTCATTCCAAAAGAAGTAATTCCCATGCACAGTATTGACCACTTGCTCTCCTACAAATGCCTGTTCAATTCGCACATTTATAATATTTTATGACCAATAGTAAATTACTGAATTATTTATCGTAATCTCCTTATTTTAATCATTGTATTTATTTATAGACACACTGTTATGACCATTACAGAAACATTCAGATTTGGATTCAGATAATAATTTTTGTGCGCTACTGTTTTCTGTTTTGCTTTTGAATATCTGCATAGAACTGCTGCACTTGTAGATGTTTCTGCTTGATTGAGTTGCCTTGCATATGAAATGTGCTTTATAAATGAAATTGTCTCGCGTTGCCTTCATAACTTTAGTCTTCAATTAATTTGCTATGATAATCTGTGTTTATGTTGACATTGGTTTGAGTGGATTTAGTTTTCTCGTGTTTTCCTTGAGGGCCTTTTTTTCGGCCTCGCCTTCCTCATCAGGTTTTTATTTCCAGCTGTTCTTATGAGCTCAGACCCGAGTCCACCAATCGGCTCCCTCTGCCACTTGTGTCTTGTCCAGGTGTGCCTCAAGTTCACATCTGTCTGCTTGTATTTAGTTCCCTCATTTCTCTCTGTCTTGGTCATTTGATTGTTTCTGTTGTTGTCATCCTGAGTCACATTTCTTTGAGTCATGTTTTGTTTCCTTTCATGGTGAGTTTATTTCCATTAGTGGTTGGTGACATTCATTTTGTTTTTTATTTATTACTTCTGATTATTTCAAGATGTCTCGTGTCTTTTTTTTTTTCTAAACACATTTTGAGATTTGTGCACTCCTTGCCACTCCTCCACACCCCACCCTACAAACATTAAACCACTTGCAGAATACAATTTGTAATGTTGAAATTATCATTACAGGTGCAAGCAGCTGACTTATCCAGAGGACCTTCCTCAGATCTCTGTGGTGTTTATCTTTGTGAACGAGGCTCTGTCAGTCATACTACGCTCCGTTCACAGTGTGGTCAACCACACGCCAGCTCACCTACTCAAGGAAATCATCTTAGTGGATGACAACAGCGACAGCGGTAAGCAGTAGAATGGCAACAGACTAATACTGGTCAAAATCTGTTTCATGTTTTTTTTTCTTGTTCTCTTTTTAAATGTGAACTAAGATGACTAGAATGATTTGGAAGACTGTGGAATGTGTGACTCAAGAAGGTAAAGTTGGAATACGGGGTTCAATCTTGGTTAAAAAATCTTTCATTTTCCACGTTTGTCTTATCTGCTCAGTTGTTAATATTCAACCTACATTTTGGTTATCTTAGTCTGAGTATTCAGTTTCTATAGGTCTGAGTCTTTCTCTGGTTATTGTCTATTGTAGTGCATCAGTCCCCATGTGCTTGTTTTTTTGCCCTCTGAAGTTTTCATTTTATTTTGGACTTTTGGAATGTTTCTGCTATTTTGGCTTTGTTGTTGTTGTTTTCAAAGGAAAACCTGTGTTTTAAAGCTTTGTCCCAGCACTTGGCCCTGACTCCACCACACCCAACTCTGACACAGAAAGAGAAGCGGTTACCAACTGTAGAAGCTATTGTGGATGGGGGAGAAAAACAATAAGCACGTTTATTGAGGGCTGATTTGGATCTGAGAATGTCTGCCTGCAATAATTAACCAAATGGGAAATTAAGAAAAAAAAAAAGCAGCTGATCATCTTCCCTTTGACCGTGAACACGAGCAGCGTAGAAAATGTACGAATATAATTGAGATATGACAATGTACAGTTTGTGGTATCAATATTTATACCATTCCAGAGAAACATAATGGAGAACCCCAGGAAATGGATTCAGTCTGTATACAAGTGCTAGAAAAAAGAAAATCAAATTTGATGGGACTACTCTCATCCCGTTCCAATCTATTTAATAGTGCTGTCTCCATGGTGATGAGAACAAAGCCTTATGCTGTGCGATGCTCGCATAAGGTCATGATGCTCTACTCCACATCACAAAGGGTTTCGTGTTTGGTGTAGGAAGAACAATGCACCAGAATACACTTGGCCCTCTTCACTCAACACGCTCGGTCTCCTTCAGGTTGGCAGAGTATAAAGAATTCTAAAAACACAAGTTCAATGAAAAGGCGCACACACAGAACATCCTCCATCTTCACTAGTGGGACTCAAACAAAGCAAAAAACCACAACACAATTCAGAACAAAAACCTTGCAATACATATTGATCGTTGCTGTTGTTTTCACTTGGAATATGTTAAAGTTTTTTTTTAATAGTCCAAACTCGACTCATTATTTTCATTATACGTATTAAGTCTACTTTACTTAATGCATTTACTTTATTAAAACCTAAAACAGACTTCTTGTTTGTCTTTTTCAATTAACACAATTTCCACAGGAAATGGATCTTATTTCTTTATCTGCCGTATGTGGAACCTCGTGACCACATGCAATGAATAGGTTAGCAAGCTTTCAGTCTCTGCTACAATAACGATTGAGAACATGATGGTTTGAAATCAAACTTATTTTGCTTTATTCTTTATATATGTTGTCTTTGAACAAAAGTTAAATCATTTATTTGTGCTGGAAGAAAGTGTTTTCACCTATTTTGCTAAATTTGGATGTTAAGCATATACCGGATATTTCTTCCCAGACAGAAAATCCACCTGAATGACCTGTTGGAGAGGTCCATAAAAATGCAATGGTTTAGTTTTGTGCAAGGCTGGACTAACCATCTGGCAGACAGGAAATAATCGTCTTTTGGGGCCGATACAGTGGTATTTAATACTTATATTCTTCCTTAACCCAAGAGACTGGCCCCAAATTTGAAGGAAGCAGCCCATTAATCATGTACAATGCAGACAGCAAACAGAACCAGTCAACATCAGCTGTGGAGCGACCTGGCAGTCAAGAGTCATGCGGACTGCCAGGGCCAATTTTGTTTGTTTTTGTGCCAGTTCAGCCCAAAGGGGTGTCCTACAAGGCGAGATAAATGGCTTAGTGAGCTGTGTTGTCTCTTAAAACGGGATTGTCAGTGTTCTGAAGGTAGCTCTCTTTTAACCTGGCAAGATAACCATGAAAACATGCTGAATTTTTAACTTGGTTGGGAGCAGGTTATGTTCTGAGATCCAGATCAAATCAACAATAAAAGCTATGCTCTCACTTTTAAACCCCTCTAAATCTCAATCAAAATCTGAGCAAGAACATCAAAAATCGAATTCATTTGAACTATTCTCTCATTCTTGGACAAACAACTCGTGGGCTAAATGCTCATCTGCAGTATAATTTTTTTTTTTAATCTATTTAATGTTAGACTTCAACCATGTTCAGCAGTGAGAAATTCGATCAAGTTTTATCCTACGCATCGCCATGGTCAGCGAGTTTCTGCCAGCATTCTTCTCTTGCTTTATTTACGGTTACTTTTTGGAGTTATATTTTTTCTATATTCTTTGTAATCTGCCGTGATCACAGTTTCCTCCTTCTGGGGGAAATATGCGTCCCTCGATTGTATATGGCATCTGAGATATTTACCCTAATGAATACAATCTTTATCAAATTGGATGGATGGGTGTCTGCTAGCCGTAAATGATAGTCGGACTTTGTGCGCATCATGCATTGTTAATTTGTCTCACTTAAAGTGGGACACTCATCAATAAGAGAACACAGCGAATATTTTCTAAACCGCTGGATGTTTACCTGGCAAAGACAGCTGAGATAGGCTCCAGCATTTCTGCAACCCTAGTGAAGTGAAGCGGTTCAGAAAATGTATGATTTGTTCTTTTACGTGGTTGTTTCACTACATGCAAAGTGAACAAATGTTCAAAGAAGAAATACATTTACATCTTCCCTTCTTTCATCTTTTTTTTATAAAGAAAGGTAAAAACAGAAAAGAAGGACAATAATCAACAATTGAACAATAGCGTAATCCCTCATTTTTCGCTGGGGTGATGTTCCGAAAAGAACTCATGATAGGCGAAATCCCAGAAGTAGTAGTTTCTTTTACCATTATTATACAGGCATAAATTGAAACCAAACAACAAAACCTGTTTCGAGGCCCAAGCATTGTTTAACAAAACAAACGCTTTCTTACAAATAACTACAGTGAAATAATTGAAATCATCAATACGAAGTACGTACTATATAATAGGACAAATCGCGCGTATTTCACTGCGTCTCTGACTGTGCTGCTACAGCCTGACTCTGGTCTATGTTCTCTTTTTCTTCTGTAGCCATAACACAATGCACTGTGAAGCAGCGAGGCCGTGAAAGGTGAACCGTGATGTAGCGAGGGATTACTGTAGTTCAATAGTTCAGTTCAACAATAATTCTTGACTCAAGCTTGCCAATGAAGCTACCTGAGAATGGTCGATATTTTAAATGTTCAACAACCTTATGTTGTAGATTTTTTTTCTTCTTCTTACATTTCATTTTAATGAACTGTCTAATCTGCCCTTTTACAGTGGAGCTGAAATTCAACTTGGATCAGTATGTGAACAAACGTTACCCTGGCCTGGTCAAGATAGTGAGGAACAACAAACGGGAGGGTCTGATCCGAGCCAGAATACACGGCTGGAACGCAGCCACGGCTCCTGTTGTTGGCTTCTTTGATGCCCACGTCGAGTTCAACATTGGCTGGTAAGAGGTCATGATCAACACAAGCGGGTCAAAGGTCTGCCTGACTCTTACATCCTATTCTCACTCGTGTACAGTGTAGGTTTTCAATTCTCCAGTGAGTTTTGGTTAGAAATGGCTAAAAAAGGCACTTTGAATGAAACCCATCATGGAATGATAAGAACGGAAGATATACCAAATAGTCTAAAATACACTCAGCGGAGTATGGTGATGGCTTTCGATATACTTGGCATATTGTAGATAGACTAAATGGACCTGGAAACCTCTATTTATTGAATGTACTACCTCAATTTAAAACAGGTATTGTAAGTTGATGCCTTCTATTAGTTAGGATGTCCTTTCATTATCTACAATACCCCCAGTGGCCAACCTCTTAAAGCCAGACAGACACAATTTGCCTCTGAATTTACATCTTTTCTTTTCCATCAAACGACTCATAAAAGATTCACTGCACTTAGTGCATATCATTTTGTATTTATTGTTTCACAATATGATGTATTCAGTGATCCTTAGCTTCTTGCCTATGCTAAAAAAATGTTTCCTATAGAAGTGATATGAAATTATATCAGTCACAATTTTCATTCACTCTGTCTAGTTCTGAAACATTCTCGTGTTCCGCAACAATGACATTTAAGTAATCCACATCAATAATTCCTCCTCTTGAGGATGAATATACTTGCACTTGTGTGAAAGGGCTGTACATGACAAGAATTAGCTCAGACTCGAGCCTGGAAAAAAATCAGTTGCCAAGATGCCAGGCTGCCAAGATGCCAAAATACACCTCGAGTAGAAGAGCGGCACATGAATTGCAAAACATAATTATCACCCAACCTCTCGTCAACAATCTAGCCAAACATTAGTATAACATGAATAAATGTAATCAAAAGCCAATGCTGGTAACACTGTTAGCGCACACCAATATATTCTTACACAGCAGCTCAGCTTACCTTTTGGCTTTGACATGCTAGGGTTGTCAGATCAAAGTGCTTCACTCACTATGGAACTTCAACTGGCTGACCGATCATGAGAAACTGGCAATGTTTTATATCTTAATTAATCCCACTTTAATGTACCGCTAGACGATGATTTGTACCTTCTTAAACATACAACACACAAAACATGTTTAAAATACTGAATCAATCTGTATTAGATTGTCAAGGTAAATTAATATAACTCCGTATACTTGCTATGCTGAAAATAGCAACTTCGGCTGCCTGTCAGGTGGAGCCTATTTCAACTAACAGCAACTGTATTTTTATCCGCAGTGGGAACTGAACTCTGAGTCCCTTCATTCACAAAATTCTCATTTAATGCACTTGTTGGACAGTGACCAGAGGTTATATTAACCACAACCCTCCCTGGGCATCCATATGACAGAAGAGGGCATAAAGTCTAACAGATAGCAACTATGGATTGAAAATAAGTGTGAAAAAAATTTCCATGTGGATCTCGGCTCCCTCGTCAAGTAACTTTTTAAGGGCCAACAGACTCTCGGCAGCAAGTATGCTTCACGAGCCACTGACAGTGATGGCGCTTTCAACACAAGAAACAGGGAAGTTGGTATTGAATTTGACACTGATCACCCTGGGCCCTATTTCTGCACCCATCTTAAGTTGAGTCTTAACTGTGTGCATGGGTAGAGTTTTCTTTCTTTTAGTATTTTCGTAGAGGGTGCAAACAGAAGGTACCATGAAGCTCCAGATGAAGTGTTGATGTTCATTCTAGAGAAGGTTAGGATTGCTTAAATTAAATCAGCAGATCGTGGTGGATTTCACACACCTCAGCGCATGTATCCATTCTTTTATTTACTAAACTGATGTTTGTAAACGCAAACTGTGTCCTATTACAGTGCTAAGCTTTGTGGTATCTGATAGAAATGTCTTCTTTTACTCCTGATGCTGAGCATAATCAACAGAATAAATGTAAGCATTTAGCACCAAGGACAGTGACGTTCTGACACCCTTTACGTCTATCCTCCGGTGGAAAATAAAACAATATTCCGCTAAAGAAGTGGTCCCAGAGTTGCTTCTTGGTTATAATGGTGGTCCCTCTGACAAAAGCAGTTGAAAACCTCTGCTTTACATGATGGTTCTATAGCTTCAGTACAATTTAAAGCAACCAACAAAACATGACCCTGTGTAAAAAGTGCTTATTTAAATAATAGCCTGGCTATCTTCATCTGTTCTGCATCTGCTGTTGTTTCTAAAATAGATTTGCCTTTTTTACCACTACGTCGACTTGTAATCTCATGCTGGGCACTTGCATAAATCTCAATTATAATTTTCTTTTAAGAAAGTGTATGAAAAAAGAAATCCTGTGATTTTTTGTTTTTTTCTAAACCAGAAGTAGATGGGTAGTGGTTGAGAGGATTCACCAAAGCTGATGTTTTGTTTTTTTTCTTCATGAAATAGGCTCGTGCCGCTTTGTGTGTGCATGTAAATAAGTGAATTTACATAATCTACTGTCTTTGTGCAAGCACTTTTTGCACCTCCTTTATACCCAAAGATTCGCCCTCTATCTACACAACCTATTTGTTACAATGGAAGGCGTCAGCTATTTATCATAATATGATTATTCACCATGACACATCCAGTGATTAGTAAGATGGATGCTTCCTCTATGTTGTGAGTCTCCATCAATGACCTTGTGTGTGTTGCCTGTGCATAGCGAGCCAACAAAAATGCTGCCAACATGCAGTTCCAGTGTTTCGATTCATTAGCATGGCATTCCCTGTGGTTTTCTGGATATTTGCAGTAGAAATGCTGCCCATTGACATTTGTGTTTCAGATGACATGACTGTATTGAGTGTAAAATGTAGTTTGGCACCTGTTTGTGTCCCTTTTACCTTTATGGTCAATGAGAATCATAAGCACTACATACATAACAGGGATAATAATTGTTTATATTGCTGTGAATAACATGCAATCGTTAACTGACATAAAAAAGGAATGTAGCATCGTGTACACTGTGAATTTTGTAGTCCCACTCTTAACACTGTAATACACTAACACTGTAATAAGCTAACACTTGGAAGAGACTAAATAAAGTAAATTTTACACTGAAACAAATGTGGGGTGGTGTTTAGAAAATGTTTTTACATATTGTTTTAGATTTGTATTTTTTAATTTTTTCTTTTTTTTAGTTAAATATTTTTAACCAGTAATTATAAGTACATTTCACAAGGATGATTTTACTATTAGTTTGTTTTTAAAGAGGGTTGCAGAACAAATCTTTAGAAGGGGAGACCGCCGAATGACCAGCTGAGCAGTTCTGCTCCTATTTTGTGTTGCTAAATTGCTGGTGTCAGGTGGAATACTCATGCCCCCCAGGCCCAAATGATTTGAGGTCTCCTTTCAGAGACACCTGCAATTTACTACTTCACAGTAGGAGTTGCATGGCGGCCACCTCCCAACCTGAAGGTCATGGGTTTGTTCCTCAAAGCTTGAGTGAGTACTTTAAAAATACAAAATAAACAATAATGTGTTGTTATTACTTTGTGTTCAGAATAGGACCAAATAGGCTTTATAGACTAAAATCTCGACGAAAATTATGCTATTTTGACAAGGTGCCGACTGTAATATGAGAACTCTTTATGACGCTTTTCACATTTGTTAAATCGAAAGGGATTAAAAAAATAATTATTAAAGTAAACACCGACATTTTATCAATCTGGCCCCTTGACACAACTGAGCCACACATACTTCAAACTTCATTTGACAAATAAACTGGATTAATGGCAGGAAACAGGAGTGTGTTGTAATTTGGACCTTGTGTTTGTCACTCCTGAACCCCATTACTGCAGAAGAGACACACTGAAATTATTTATCATTTATTCAAACCTCTGCACAGGTCAGACATCATGTTATTAATGATTAATCATTAGCAATGTGGCATTTGTTTCCTGCTGGGTGAATGCTGCAAATGCTATTGTGTGGTGACTGTAATATCTTTCTTATCTTTCTGCACAAAAGACTGGTGCATGTCCCTCTCCACTAGCAAAGCAGTGCTATAGTATTGTATAAAATACAGACATCCATATTTATTTTGTGAAGATGCAAAAATGGCAAAAATTGTGATTCTTATCAGCCGCATCTTCAGCAAGATTAGGAAAAAAATGAAATTAAATGTAACACTGCTGAAAGCCTTTCACGTGTCATCAACCCACAATAATGAGAATAATAAACTAGAGCTGCGAGCAGCTATAAAGGGCCCTCGCAAGTCGCAACCCTGGCCGCTTTGGGGTACTTGCATGTTCGTAGCACATGCATTTGTCTGCTGTATGTACAGTATACCGTGTGGATTATTCTCGAATACCAATCAAATAAATTATTTAGGTCATGAGTGAAAGACCCAAATGATGAAATTGGATCTCTTCTTGCAAGGCCGGTTACATGTTCTGATGCATTTAGCCCACGTTAGAATTTCAAAGGGTTCTTGTACTAGGCACAAAGGGCCCTGTAAATCTCAAGGAATAATTCGAACCACATTAATTCCTGATATTTCCCGATTTCAGAATGAGTCAATATATTGTATTGTATGGTTAGCGCATTTGCGTCAGACTCAAGAGGTTCTGCGTTTGGATGTCGGCTGACTCGACTCCCCCCGTGTGGAGCCTGCGTTTTCTCTCTGTACAAATTCATTTGTGTGTTCCATTCTAAACGCATATTGATTTAAGACCATATTACTTACATATAGGCATGAATGTGAGTGTGACTGTTTGTCTATTGACGGGTGACCAGCCCAGAATTTACAAGGCCTCTTGCCCAGTGAGCAAGGATAGGTTTCGAGCTCATCCAGGATCCTGATAAGAATAAATGATGAAAAATATCTGAGAGAATGAATAATCTAGGTTTGAAAAGAGTGAAATGGACAGCTAGGTTTTCACATTAATGTATGGAAAAGGGCGGTAGGCCGTGGATCTTTGCTGACAAGATATTAGCATGCTTATCCTTGTAATATAATTTTGTCTGTTTGCCTTGAAGAGACAGTAGGTAGGTCTAGTACATTAGTATGATGTGCCGCATGAAATGGAATTGAATGGTTAGAAGAAAAATAACCACAGGTGTTGGCGTATTTTCACAATCTCTGGCTCGTCATCACATTCACTTTTTGTATTATGGGTCTCTGTGCGATTTTTCCTGATGTGGATGAATAAGCCTCTCATTGTTGAGCAGATGGGACAGTAGATAAAGGGAATGGAATAACACGTGCATACTCATCTGTTCAAACTGCGCGTCCTCATTTCCAGAGCCTATCTTACGTTCCATCTTCATGGCTTCTTGTGGTGGGGAAATTGCTTCTTTGCTCAGGGGCTGTTTTAGGTTCACAAGCACACGAGAAAATGAATAGACGTGCACTTCTAAGCCCGTACCAAGTCAGTAACGTGATTTAGATCATTTTAAACGGTTGCTGCATTCTCAAATTGGCACAGGGCCTCTTTCTGTTTTTGAGAAGAAGGGGAAAAATGTGTCAACAATAAACATAATTACAATTGTAACTTTGATTACTTGTCATGTATATGTGTGTAGACTGTGGTGCACCAAATGTTGTCCAAAATGGTCTTAATCTTTGCTGAATTCCTTGTTTCAGTAGGTTTATCCATTCCCTCCTACAAAGTTTCAAAGTTCTTGACATAACGGTCTTCAATGATTTTATTTAATCCAGTCAGTTTCTACTTAGTGGAAGGTATTTTAGTATTCAGTTTATTATATGTGGCAATTGTTGGTAAGAAGAAATAAATAACATATTTGTTACCATTTATCATAATTGCATGTATTCCAAAACCATACATCAACAATTGTTTTTATATCTGTTCTGATGATAGAGAATAATACACACTACACTTCTTGAACCGTCTTCTCTGGCTTGATCTCCACTCCTTGCAACTTTTTATATCTTCACATCGCTCTCTCCCACGAGTTTTTCCGACTCAGGGAGCACACAGCTTCGCAAAAACCAGGGAATGGAATGGAGTGGTGGATGAATGATAATAAATGCCCATCATTTGTAAAGGGGGAGTTGAGCCGGTTTCAATAGCTGGCAGTGTTTTCAACTACCACCAAGCTTTGTATTTAAAGTAGCTTTTTCGTATCAGCCCAGCATATGTAATTATGCATTCTACTGCTCTGTTCCATCAGTACTCTAAGCCTCACCTTCATGTAGCAGTTTTGCTTCGGCAAGATAAATGGGTCCCACTGAAGAGAAGTAGATGAGGCGAGAGAGCACAAGAACCAGGGTGAACTGTGGCAGTGGGCGGAAAGACGCAGAGAAACCACAAGTGTGGGAGTATCCTGCGGAGACACATTTATCACGGTATAATTGCAGCCTTCTTTTATAAATTTAGAAGTACATCACATGACAAGCTGAGTGCATTAAGACTAGCTTTGAAGATACGGCGGGTTTTGTCGCTGAGCATCAAAGTGTACTAATGTACCACGCAGTTATTTCACTGTTACTCTATAACATAAAGACTAGTGTTTGTCAGACAAGGCTCAAGCACAAATTACCCAAAATGATGAGCCCGGAGCCTCATCAAAAATCATCTGTCAACATTATATGACTGAAATTCGTACTGAAATGTATAAGCGGCTTCATTCATTACCTTCAGTGCTGCAAAATATGCATCAACGAGGGTAACATCCGCAATATGGATGAACGTCGTTATCTCATTCAAGGCTTGGGAAGCGAACAAATTGATTCACTTAAATGTATATCTGCCCACATTTCAGCTTTATTTGTCACTTTCAGGAGTGCTATTTTGCTACTCTTTGTAATTTAGGACTCGGTGTTTAAAATGTTCGACAAAGTCTATTGAAATTGAAATTTGAAATGTGCCCAAGTTGACCTGTGAAGAGCCTTCATTTATTTAATCTTTTTTTTTTTTTAAATCTTTTTTCTTCTTTCACAATAATTGTGTTAAGCAGGAGAAAAGAAAAACCTCGGATGAATCGTGTGATGGGGTTTTAAGTAAGGCCATCTCTGGGAAAAAAAAGTGCAGTTTGTTTCGCTAGAAGCAAACTCAGCTTCTCTTTACTCTTTATATTTTGCTTCAAAAGACCATCCTCTTACCTCTTATGAAGTCTCAAGGTGGATAAATTTTGGCATTTTTTTTCATGGCCAGGCTATTAAAAATCTAGTTTTATTTGTTGACCTGTGGAAAATTCATTTTACTAGACATTCACATTAAGAACAGACAATCTGACAGTTGTTTGGGATGTTAAATAACATTGTTTTGGCAGTGTGTATTATTGCTATGAGCTGAGCAGAATTAATGTCAGCAGAGAATGAAATATGAGATGACATCTGCAACTGCCTGTGTGTAAATGCTCTTAGCATCATTTTGTAGATTCAGCATTACTGCTGATGACTTGTTGATATAGACTGTAATTTATCACAGATATCAGTTATTTCACTCACAGATGTACAAGAATAAAATGGGCGCATCTCTTCTCACATGAAATTCAGCGTTTGAAATTTCTACATTTTTATCAATATAAAAATCAAAGAACAAAGAAAATTTGAGTAACATAATGGATGCTATTGACAAAAAAATAATAGAAACAACCATAATATTGCTAAAGCTTTTAAAACAAAGGCAAATTATAGCCCAAATGAAAATGTATCATTTTTTTTGTTTGGGAGTGCTGAATAAATTCCCATCAGAAATGATATGTAGCCTAACTAATTAGAATACACTGCAATCAAGATCAAATGTTTGGAAGAACTTTCCCATTCTTCTGACGTAAAAAAAGTTGTGTGTTTGAATAATAAGTTAACGTGAATGAACCTCTAATTCTGAAGTGTCTTGAAAAAAGCGATGTTGATTTAGGAATTAATCTGTGATTCTTTTCTTTCCCCTTTTCCTTCGATAGGGCTGAACCTATTTTAACCCGAATGAAAGAGGATCACACTCGGATCATTCTGCCTGCTATAGACAACATTAAATTCAACACCTTTGAGGTGCAGCAGTATGCCAATGCCGCTCACGGCTACAACTGGGGGTTGTGGTGTATGTACATCATCCCTCCACAGGAGTGGCTGGACAAGGGCGATGAGACGGCCCCTATCAGGTGAGCACGTCAGCAAGTGAACAACATCCATAATAGATGAGGATGTTTGATAAAATATGAATAACTGGAGGTTGGGGCTTATTCATATGGGTAGCCATCAAACTTGGGTCCTCTTTTGACTGATGTGCCACCCAAACACACAAATAAATAACCTCATTGAAAGCTGTCTCATTACCATGATAAACACATTTAGTGGTATGGAGAATCTCAAGGCCACAGCAATTCTGCATCATTAATGTGTTTGGGTGGCATCCAAGAATCAGCTTGGATCACATTGCAGTATAATCCTTTAATTGAGCATGTGGTCTTTGTAAAAAAAAAAAAAAAAAAAAAACATCCTAGAAAAACAGCATCTATGTCATTTTTTAAATTGCAATACAATAAAATCTGCAAAAATAGTTACTTTAAAAGAAAAAATCATGATTTTCAGTCTGCCTGCAGCTCAATCAAATCCATCAAAGTCGCATTACACCACTTGCGCGGCAACTTAGACCTGCTTTTATCTGGTTTAATGTCTAGTCTACAGGTGCGCCGGCGTGTGGAATGGAAAATGCCCTCAGTCCACCAGAACACCTAGAAAAGTGCACCCAAATTCCAAAACACAGTAAACTTGACTTGTTCTGGCACAAAAATCAAGATACGCCAGTTTTTACGGCAAGTGCACACGCACTATGACTATGTTTGAATTTGCTGCATGCACTACTGTCTGTCTGTCTGTCTGTCTGTCTGTCTGTCTGTCTGTCTGTCTGTCTGTCTGTCTGTCTGTCTGTCTGTCTGTTTGTTTTTCCTTGGCTTATGCCGACTCCTGCACGTCTTCTGAAAGCCAGTAGCTTCTGTTTCTTCTTGCTCGGAAAGAATGTTTGATGAAAACCTTCCTTTCAGAAGTGAATATTTGTAGTTTTAAAGAACATCTTTTAGATGATAAATAAGAGCACATGTTTTTTCTTCTTTAAATTGTGTAAGCAGCAATGGCTGTTGTAACTAAAATACAAGTGTTGAAACCAAGGATACTGCATTAAATGTGAGAAGTTTACTTTTTTTAAAAAATGCACTTTTTAAAAAATCATTGTTACCATAATTGTGTCATGATCAAAGGTAAATGTGACAATCAACCTCAAAGGAGTGTTAAAGAAGAATGAAAAAGGTGGCCTCATCGTTGATTTTTCATATACACTACATTCATTCTTGTTTAAGGTGTTGTGATCTTCATTTAATTCTTATGAAGAGTATGAAAATATCTAGGTCAACCTTGTGATTTATAGACATGCATGCAACTCCCTTCCATAACAATATGTCATGACTTTGTTTCCATGGCAGCATCCCAAAACCATTATCCACATGGAGCCTCAGCAGAGGTGTATGCATCCTCGAACCCGGAGATGCTGGATGTTTTCAATCAATAATAGGCATGTAGACAAATGGAACACGCTGTTCTTCAGATACATGATACAAGTATCTAAGTTTTGTTATTAAACAGTGGCACTGTTAATAATGCAAATACAGTTATTTGGGAGAATCTTTCTGTATGAAGCAGATCATCATTCTCTTTATATTATTGCTATTATTTCCACAAATTAACTATTTAACAGCAATCAGTGTTACTTCAACCTTGTTAAAGTTCATACAATATTAATGTTAATTTTTTTAGGGTAAGCTGTTGAACAAGCAGTTCCGATGAATTGTACGTTACTAAAGCACACTTCACTCAGTAAAATATGGCTGAGGAAGAAAATACTGCAGTTAATTAATCAAAGTGTTCAATCTGTAAAATAACACAACAGAAATGCAAAAAAAAAAGGAAAAGAGGCAGAGATCGGCTGTTGCAGATAAGACTGGCAATCAATCAAACAAAATCACACCCTTGCTTCTTTATCATTTCAAATTGTTAGTGATAAACATTCCTCACAACTATAAACTTTCACGACACAAAAAATGCTACTATGGTAAAATAAAATAAAAGTTAAATAGCAAAATTGTTTGTTTTTAGAGATCCTCAAGTGGGGAGGCAGAAGAATCTTGTAGGCACAGTTGGCCCACCATGGGGACATCTGGGGATGTTATTACAATGTTGTTTTACTTCAATATTTGTACCCGAGTCATATAAGACACAAGCTGTGGGCGTGACAAAGGTGGTCCATGTTTCTCAATTGGCAGTTTGCTGCTTGATGACAGATTGCCCCGAGGGTAAAGCTATGTGGATTCTTATTGGAAATCATTCACCCGCTTATTCTGTAAGGTTCTTCCCATCAAAAAAAGAAGCTGGGTGGCCAGTAAAAGCTCATTCTCAGTGTCATTTCTGGCTGTTAGTAACACCACAGACAGAAAGTGGTCACACAAAAGTACAAAAACTGCATGCTTGCACTTATTCTGTTGATTACATGTAAGACATTTGGCCACAACCATGACTGGAGCAGACTAGGAGGTCCCAGAGGTTCAGACCTCTTAATTTATTTCCTTCAATTAATCATGGATTAATGTGGGTCTGAATTATTTTTGTATATTAATTAACACGCAGATGTTCACATTGTGTATATGTGAAAAGACAACCAGATATTTACTTTCTTTCTGTACGTGAATAATTGCAAATCCACAATATTCTAACAAATTGGCTTACGTGTGTTGTTGTTGGTAACATTGGTTGTTTTTGCTGAGCAAAATTAATTCAGAATTTTTTAGAATGCATCATGTGATCATAGAATGGGAGAGGGAGCATCGGAACAGTTGGAGAACAGATGTTAAAGATTTTTCATCCGTGCACTCTGTGTAAATGTTGTTGCGCTGTTTGGGCATCGGTTACGGCTCACTAGCTGCGTTCGTAATAATGAAATGTGAGACAAACAACTAAAGTCAGATGTCATATTCTTGAGAGACATTGCAGCATTTTCTAGATGTATATTTTAAGTTCAATAGATACACTACTATATGTAAGTTAAAAGCACTTTAAGCATTTCTTTAAGCGATGGGGCAAGTAAAAAAATACAATATATACAGGACATATATTGCGTTTTACTAGAATACTAAATCAGATTTATAGTTTCCAGTGCCAGTGAATGAAAGAAGTTAAGCCTGTGGTAAAGATTTGTGCGAGACGTACGCATGTTTCCGGGTCCATTCAAGTGAATAATATCAATAAATCCACTTCTTTCTTGAGGGGACCTGCACAGTGCACAATGTTAAGGAGCTCACACCTTGCTAAAAAAAGAAGTGGTTTTCAATAAAAACAAAAATGGGGATTGTTGAAACATGGTATTTGCTCTTGTTTATTTGAAAAGACCCATAGAGCACAAGGTATAGCTGTGTTGTTCTTCGAAACCACAAATTTTCTCTTTCTCATTTCGTTAGAGCCAATTTGTGTAACTATACCAGAGTAGCAAGTGTTTTAACCTTGTCCTTGGTGTCCAACTCTGTTGTTCGTCAGCTCTCCAAGTTTCACTCCAATATTGGGTGCCCAGGTAAACACATTACACGTTAAAAATGTTCGGGTTAATATCGTGAGTGAAGACTGGGCTGAGATTGGACTCGCTACAATAGTGAATCTGTTATCCATCTTAACAGGCTCTTTGGTATCAGCAGGTCATGTAGGGGTGATGGGTAATACATGTGGCTAGTAAATTGGCTGCAACCTAAATATGCTATCAAGTGTGCCCATCACATCAAATGATTCTTGTCTAGCTGACACACGCATCCCTTTAACAAGCACAGCCCCTCCAAGAGCTGTCCCAAAAGTCCTCGAATCCATAGTCACTCTATCCAGCTGAAGAGAACTGTGCGAGCGACAGACAGCCAATGAGATGAGCTGTGCTGTGACTATCATTTGTAGAAATTAAATAAATAATTGAAAAAAGTATCAAATAATTAAATAAACTAAACATAAATTACAGTTTAAGATTAGGTTGTTATTGGATGGACCAATAATTTGATGGCTTATATGGGCATTTCAAACTGCATTGAAGAAATAAAAGTAAAGGAACAAGTAAAAGACACATTTTTGGCTATTTGAGTACATTTGTACTTTGAGCTATAAACAGTGAATGAGTGGCTGTGTGTCACAACTGGATTTAGATGCAGCACAGGAAGGTTGAAGGGACCCTCTCAACTCTTTTCCATGTATACAGAGGTGATTTATTGATAATATTTGAAGTCTTGCACTGAGCAGAAATGCCACATCATAGTCCACTAAATGTGTGCGTGCGCGCGCGTGTGCGTGCGTGCATGCGTGCGTGCATGCGTGTGTGCACTTAGAATACCATGAACCTACTCAGGCCATCTTTCCAGGAAGAAGACTATAGCAAGCCCTCTTTGGAGAAAAAAAAATTCATAACTGTTGAGTATCTTGTATGAAAAGAGTGTTTTTATGCGTCCTTGTCCCAAAGCACTTAAGATGGGAGCTGGCAGATAATAGTGGTATAAAATTCGCCTAGGGACTGTTGCTGAGTGGGTTACCCCACTTTTGTGAAGAATACTCGCCAACATTTGCTATACATGCTGAACATGGTTGGTCAGGTTGTGCTAGTACGTTTAAAACTATAAATATATATATATATATTTTACAATGTTTCATAGTTGCATATTGATATAATTTTTTACTTAATTTGAGAAATAATTAAGAATCTGTGTTGTGACGTACATGAATATCATTTATTAATAATAACTTGCAGTATAATGGCATTATTGAAGGTAATTTAAGCGCATTTGTTATTTCGGAATTGTGTAAAAAACCTAATCGCATTGATCAGTACTCAAGAAGTAGCTCTCATATTCAAAAGGTTGGTAAACCCTGTTCAATCTTACTTCAAGTTGTATAACTTCACAATTGCTTGTTTTACCCTCTAGTCAGCTCTCTTTTGAACTGAAACTGATCGTGCACATTTAGTGGTATTTATTGATTGAATAATGTATTGCAAAGGGTGCCTCTGGGTAAGGAAACACACCTATTAGTCACATGCTGTAATTGCAAACTGTTTGATTCAAATTAAATGGTCATCTATTTTAAAGATGACTGTAAAGGCAAAAAAAATCGCTGTTCCAGTTCTTTTGAAGGGAAGTGCATCGGAAAGTAGGACACCCTGTCTGATCATTTTAGTATAATTATATTGTCTCTGTCTTTCAGAACCCCAGCAATGATTGGCTGCTCCTTTGTGGTAAATCGTGAATACTTTGGAGAGATCGGACTGCTAGATCCCGGCATGGAGGTCTATGGAGGAGAAAATATTGAGCTTGGCATGAGGGTAATGTCCGATTCGCACCAAAACTGACTGTTAATTAATTCAATTGTGGAGGAGGTTTTGAAGAAAAACAAGACAATCATTTGAAATGAAGACAAAGTCTAAAACAAAAAGATAGATTGCGAGGTAATGATTGTTTAATTTTGAATAAAAGTGGAGAGTGAGGGCAGACCTGCATACATGCACCAGTAAAGCTGGGATGTGCACATTGAATTTGAATCCTTTTTATATATGTGAATACGTGCATATGTTCAGTTGTTCACGAGCAATGATCGAGCACGGTTAGCCACTTTGTGTACAAATGTTTGAGCAAATAGTCCAACCATTTAAGAACAACATTTCTCAGCTTACAATTGCACCGATGCTTAAAGGTAGTTACAGGTTTTATGGGAACAAATGTTGCCATCCAAGCAATGCCTTTTTCAGGGACATCAAGCAGGAATGGAAAAGAGCCTCAGCAATTAGCGTCCTAATTTCCCAAACACTCGAGTGAAGAGGAAACATGCTCGTGTGATGTGCTGCAGGCATTAAATTAAAAAATTGTGAATACTTGCAAAAAGCAATACATGTGTTTTCTTTGTTGTGTATTCAACTGAAAATCAGTTGAAAATAATTCTGTTCTGTTTTTAATTTTTTACTCAATGTCCTAACTGGATTGAAATTGGGGTCGTTACAAGAATATCAACACATCAAATCAGAAAAGCACCTCTGCAGTGTATAGACGTAGAAAAGTGACCAGATAAACTTCAACAGAAATTTAGCAACATTTGGTTACAACTTTATCTGTTTTCTCAATTTTTTTCACGATTACAACACTAATCATCATCATATAAAATTATTTTAATCGATCAGAAACCGTAGCAAGGACGTTGAACAAACCTAAATACACATAAAAAGAAGAATATGAGGCAGATTTTGACATGACAGAATCTAAAATAAAAAAAAAATTATTTTAATCCTTGACTACAAATTTTATAGTTTACATTGTATATTTATATAATTAAGTATGGCTATAAAATCTACATATATTTACCTCAACTTTCTAAAGCAATTTCCCAGGCATCTCAGCTGTGGGCTACGGCATAAGATAGAAAAACCCAAAGGCATCAACAGAGACCATGATTAAAATATGTAGAGTTAAAATTTCTGAACTTGAAGTGCACATGGGAAATAAATTTTATGCAAATTTACAGCCACCCCAAAGGCTCTTTTGCTGCTGCTTGGAGTTGAATTTAAGGACTTGAAGAATTCTTTCGCTGGTTTGATGATTAAAATCATAAAAATTCTCTCAAGCTAAGTGGAACCACTGTGGTTCTTAATGCTCACCTATGCGTGTCATATGGAAGAGATAATACTCTTACCTTTTACATCCCTTGCATTCAGATCTTAAGGTTTCATCCACATGGCCTCTTATGCACCAGTTGTCTTTGGGAAAAAAAACGAGAGCTGGTGTATGCTTTGCTGATTAGTCCTCTCTTTAGTCAGCTTCAGTGAACCCAGTGATGTTTATGGTGGCTGATTACCATTACAGAGCTCATCACTATTCCAAATAGAGTGGAGGTTCCTTTACATCAATACCATCAACAACCGACAGCATAATCTACCAGCTTCACATGTTTAATTGGTAGTGTGCTATTATCACAGTTATAACTCAATGTGATGCATGATTTGCTAACCACCAGCGACCCTTATAGTGACCATATTTCTCATTCAGTAGAGACACTTTTATGTACCTGACTAACTATGCATATAAATTAGAAGGGCGATCAATTCAGCTACACCTGCTAAATTAAGTTAGACTAATCTTATTGAACGGTCTGATATGCTACTGTTTTTTTTTCTCAAACACAAACAACTATGAATTTGCACATTTGTTGGCCACTTTTGATTGATGTAGCCAACCAAATGCAATTACCTTTTCCTCTTGTGTGTCCTGTGAGAAAAGGAAACATCCATTCCTGAAATTATGCATGTACTGTATATAAGCACATGTGCACGCTTGAATACCGCTACAGGCAACGATTTGATTCAGCCGTTCAAATGGCAGCTCATAGAATAAACATGGCTTTGCCTCAAGAACCAGGATGTCTCCGGAAACTCATTGCGGTGACAACTGAGAAGAGGTGCCATTTGGGGTAGGTTTGATTGACAACAACAAGTTAAGCAATTAGCCGGAGTAGCTCACAATAACCAAGTCTGCACAAACACTGTGATGACAGGGGGGGTGATGAAAGACCGGGTCTATACATCAATGTTACAAGGTATTCGTAATTCATTGTGAGATGCAGCTTTGTTGCTTGTCCTTCAAAAAAAAAAAGGCTAAGAGAGACAGCACTGTCCTCTTTGTGAGTAGATAGATAGATAGATAGATAGATAGATAGATAGATAGATAGATAGATAGATAGATAGATAGATAGATAGATAGATAGATAGATAGATAGATAGATGTGTACATACACGGGCATTGGATAGATAAATAATTTGTGTTGTAAGATTTATTTGTTAAAGAACAATATAAGGTTGATTCATGTTTGAATAATGAAATTCAATAGTTTAGTCGTGCTCAGTCAGAACTGCTGACTATATACAGTAGCTCTGGCCTTGAACTCGTACCATTTGTAGCTTCCTGCAGCAAGAGCAGCGACCTTGTGAAGGACAAGAGTGTCGCTCTGAGGTGGCAATAAACCCCGGCCATCTGTGGACACCACCCACTCTGGCAGCTTCTAAATCACCAGCATGCCTGAGCACATCAAGAAGCAAATGATAGCGGGCACTGACCATATGTGAGTCACTTCCACCAAGGGGCAAATTAAAAAAAGATGATAAGAAATCTTTGACTGTAAACAAATTTGTCAATTACATTTCATCAAGAAGCAAGCAACTCTGAGACAAATAATTGGATGCATGCCATACATTTATCCTGTAATTGTATGAGCAAGCTGAGTACATTTGACCTTTTTATACATAAGTTGCTGCAATACTGTCCCCCCAATTGTCAAGTCTCTTATTGAATATGGTCTCAAGACATTGAGAATGAAAGACCAGTTAATGGTTTTATTATTTCAAGCTTTATGTGGACAGAGGCCTTAATTATATCCAGTTGAGGTCTCAGATCGTCTTTCAAGTATCTTATTCATGATCCTCAATTGATTCTTTTTCTCACCATGCAGTCTGAGCAGCAACATTGGTTGAACCATCTGCCCTCCCCTGATGTGGGGGCGGTAGCATTAGATATTGATCCAGCCTTTGTCTTTTTCAAATCCTGCATTATTTAGAGGCCAGATCAATCTTCTCAAGCTTAATGGACTCAGTTTTAGTTACACCAATGTTCGTTATTGCATGTTTGAGCTCACATTTGTATCGGAAAGATACTGCCAGTAAAAGAGCTGTAAAAGCTGCCCATGCTAGAATCACTTGATAGTGTTTCTTCAGTGTTTAATGACCGGCTTAATTCCAACAATCATCGGGCACCTAATTAGAGAGATAGACAGAATTAATTGTTGTATGAGTACGTAACAAAAAGCGGTGCAGAGATTATGCCAGTCAGATCAACAATGTTAAATTTGAATTTTGGAATGTGTCTGTCCTACCGAACTGGTCTATTTGTATATAGAGCTATTATTGTACAGAGATATGTTTCTGGATTATTTTATGTAAAGTGTTGGTTGTGTAATGGTACATACAATTGACTCATGCGGATAGTGAAGGTTCGATTCGCAACAAGTGCCCCTATAACCAGCCGCTGCTGATCCCAAGCCTGAATTCAAAAACAAACAATAAAAGGGGCTAGCTGAGCAGCTGCAAAGTTGTTGGGTATTACTACATGAAGGTGGAAAATGTATCCTCTGGGTTATCGCTATGTGAATGCCTCAGAATGCATTTTGGCCAGCCTTAATTTCTGCCAACGGCCTGCTGAATTACAAAAGAGCAAACACAATGAAGAGCCACAAGATGCCTACATATCGGATATGCCAACATTCTGGTTTTTCATAAATTAAGGCGAACTGAGACCCAATCAGAGAAAAGCTTATTTATATAATGAATATTTTTTTTAACATTAATGAGGAAATGGTCACTTCAAAATAACAAAACAAATTCTCTTCAAACCAAATAAAAAGTTATCAAATATTAAAAAATAAATTCCCAACTTGAACGTAAAAGGTTCAGTGTAAATATTCACAAATTGTTTTATTGTATAATAGGAAACTCATACAGTGTTGAAAATATGTGGATTAAGGGAGTTGATATCCTGGAGGGAATGATGAAAGTTATAACTCTCTCCTTTGACTATTCTCAGTCTCAAAGTCTAAAGTCGTTGTATCATTTGGTCGTAACAACCCAAATATTTTCTTTTCCATGGACCAATAAAACTGGAACTGGACAATTTGCTTGCGGATCCAGTCTCTGGATATTCAGTACTTACATCTTGAATGATCTGTTTGTCTTTTATTCATCTAGTATCTCTTATTTACACTTTAAGACCACTGACAATGCATGTAGTTTGAGAGAAATATTTTGATGTTCCCATACATCACTGTCAATGATAAAGCTCTCAGGTCAGCAGTAATTAGAGAGACCTTGTCAGCTCGCCTTTTACTAATATAATATTCATTATAACCCTGCCAAGATACCCCCACTTAAATGTGCTGTGCAAGTAGACGTCCTCTCTGCAGGCATTATCATCACCATCAATAGAGTCACTTTTAGGAAGCCCAGCTAGAGCGATCCACCCCATACTGTCTCTTATTACTCAATGTACTCCCTCCAAGGATCGCTTCATTAGATCATATAATTACCACTGTCAGATGTCTTTGACTGTGGCTGAAAATGTACAATGACCTCAACAGGCAGAGGGTATGTGAAGGGTACTTGTAGACACTGATTTTGCTCCTGCAGCAAATTAACAATCATTTGAAAGACAAGGGCAGCAACTGAATGCAATTACTATCTTCCAGCAAGTACAGGACCGCTGTGAAAAGATTTAGCATATTAACCATCAACATGCACCGTCGATGATCTGGATTAGAAATGAGCTACTGTATTTCTTAAGGCAATATCAGAATCAAAAAGGATTGATCGTACCAAGGGGGTTATTTATTATTGCAATCTACGAATGTTCAAATCCACAAGTATGTGTGGGTCGACTGTACTGGACACAATTCAGCCAAAAGAAATGCCAAGAAATGAAGAGACGAGATTGTTGGCAATACATTCAAACACATATTAGAAGTTAGGTTGTAACTGTGGGTCAGTGCTGCCCTCCTATTTCCTGTCCTAAGGATGGACCAGGTGTAAATGTGTTTTCTGCTTTTAATGGCGTTTCTGCTTTTTATAGCTTCTGCATTCTGTAGCCCCAAGGAGCTGATCACTCAAACAGCCTCGATTCAATCAACCAACCACAAGTGCAGTGATGATTAAATTAAATCAGCAATTACATTACACTACATAAAAATCCCATGTGTTAGGCGCTTAGTTTTAATGACACAGTTTGGGATTTTATGAGGGGTCAAAACAGACTGGACTTCAAAGATGCAGTCCAAAGGACAACCAGTGTGTGGGATGTCAGAAGAGGCGGGAAAATATATCTTTTTCATCTTTCTAAAATTCAGACCAATTTAAGGTTTCACACATCCCCGGCATAGGACTTTTCCTGTTTTCACCTCCTCTGGATTTTCAGCAATTTGTCAAAAAAAAGAAGCTCTAAAAAAACACTTTTTTTTCCAGTGCTAATTTTGTGTAGTTCTACGCAGGAGGTGTCACTATAGGATTATATGAATCCTGCAAATATTGCAGTATCACATATATCATATACAGACAGTTAGCCCTTTTTGGTTTTGTTGGAAGCAGAAATTCCCAAAGATTGTCACTTCTGTAGTGTGAAACCTGCTTCATTTAACAATTTCTAGGCTATTCTAACTGTCTAGGACTGAAATAATGTAGTCACTTAGTAAGTGTCGCTAATGAACAGTGTTGAAATGTATACAACCAATAGTTTGAGGTAGCCACCTGTTTTTCCTCCGACACCATAGAAGGTCATTTCAACATTGATAATCATCAATGACCTGTCTTTTACCATGTTTAACAGGTTGACTTTGGAGGAATAAATTACATTATTACTATTATGACATTATTCTTCAATGCAGAACATCATTTGTTATGCTCACTAAACACATCTCGTTGCAGTTTGATTTGCACACACAAACTATACCTGAAATCAAAGAGTGACGAACAATGTTTACTCATCATTTTAGTAACCAGGACAGATTTTGGAGGAAACGTTAAACCAAACATTTAAAACGTGTCTAGCGAACCTGTTGAGCATATCAGTGAATAAATATTGAATTAAACTTCTTGGAACCATTTGAATATGAGTACTTTTCACTTTTGAAAGATGACTTTATTACCTTCCGGCTCTGGTGGCAAGCAAATAATATATTGTCCATCAGGGCACTGTGTTAACACAATTATTGTTGTATTATGTAATGCTATGCAACATTTGGTTCATTTAATAGCCCTTCAGATCAAATGATATGCTACTTTGACTTTCAGGGTTTTATTACCGCTCCTCACCAGAACCAGAAGCAAACCATCGTATATTTCAATGTGACATATTGTTAACTCTTTGGCCCTAACAATCACCTATTCCACAGTATAAAATGTCAAAATAAAAAGCTGATCAAAGGTAATGATTCACTAACTTGGCTGCCAACCAGACCAGGATGTGCTCGCTTCTTGCCCAAAAATAGCTGTGATAGGATCCCACTCATCCATGACCCTAATGAGACCGGATGATCGGATTTATGGCAGAAGTTTACAGGTCATGTGGTTAATTTGTGCACAAATCTATCATGCGTATTCAAAAGAAATAAAATACTATTTTGTTTTCTGTAGTCACTTACAGAAATCATTTTATATCCTGTAGTCAGTATTGCCACAATCCAACCACATTTCATGAAGAGTAATTTTTAGCAAAGGAAATCACTAGTTGTTTGACAAGGCTGTTTAGCTGTTATTTTTATGATTTCTGGAAATGCACAATAGAAATAATGGTTTCTTTTTCCTGATGACAGGTAAAATGCTTAAAACCACAATCACACTTTTGTTTTTTCAATCATTAACAGTTGCGCATACACAGCGCAAAGACACACACTCAAATACACACACACAGACACATGCGCATGTGCACATCTGCAGTAGGTACAAGCCTATTAACACTACACTTCTTATCATGCTGCAAAAAAAAATGTCATAGTGCAAAGAACATGCCATAATTGGTTCTGCTCATACTTGTGTTGGTGCATTTCTTATAGTTGTTGCATGTCCTTGACCTGCTTAGAAGTCAGGTTAATACACCATCACTGAAAACTATCCAAATTCAGTGTCACATGTCAACTAATGACTAGAAAGAGGTTCAGAGTATGAATAAACCATAAGGCATGAATGTGCACTCAGGCTCCTAAAATCACATTTGTGACACATTTAGGCTTAAGATGGTCAACTGGGCACAGGCAACAGGCGTACTATTTGTTGCCTATATCTGCTGATAAAACAGAGGAAGTGTCTCTTCTCTTATTTCCAAAAAAAACGCATCTTCTCTGGTAGATGTGTTGCAAGTGATGCGAATGTACACCCGCAATGAAACTCGCACAAGGCACGTGATGCCACAGTTCATTTCACGTACAGTGCAAACATAACATAAAACATGTTTCACATTCTGACAGCACAGTGTGAGTGGATTGTAATGAGGACAACCAAGAAACTCTCCCACAGCGTGGCAGATTTCCATCCAGTTCATTAATTTGCTTTCGTCCTTTTACATTCTTATCTTGTGCTGTACTCCTGAGAGATGATTGTTGTTTACCCTGATGGCCGCCCACCTCGGTGTTCTCACCTTGTGTGTGTTGATCTGGGTGTCACAACATCCTTCATTTTCCTATCCATCAGTCCTCCCTGTGTGGCGGGTACTTTCCAGGATGACATATTATTGCCAGGATTTATTCACTTTATCAGCTCCTGTGCCAAGCACGTCGTATTCTGATATTAGGGAATTCTGGTTCGCAGAAGAATAGGAATTTTCTAGCATAATAAGAAAGCCCTGAGAGTAATTGGTGACTCAGTTCTGCGTGAAGTAAAAATTTTACCATCTATCAAATGACAGAAGAGTTTGACATCATTGGAATCAAAAAGTTTCACTTCATTTTGCTTTCTTAGCACTGATATGGCATGGGAGTGGACTAAGCTTTGTGGGTGTGCAGTGACAGCAGGAAAGGCATCGGCCCATGTGGAGCCATATTTGCTGACATTCAGAGCTGACCAGTTGTACCTCAGCACAGTACTATTTTCTCAGTCAGTTAATAATATGTTGATGATTTTTCACATGCATTACACCATTTACAGGAAACACATTTGTTGTTGTTGTCTAGGTGTGGCAATGCGGTGGCAGTATGGAAGTCCTGCCATGTGCAAGAGTGGCCCACATCGAGCGCAGCAAAAAGCCCTATAACAACGACATTGATTACTATGCCAAACGCAATGCGCTGCGAGCAGCTGAGGTGTGGATGGACGAATACAAATCTCACGTCTACATGGCTTGGAACATTCCCATGAATGTAAGCTTTATTGTCTCCATTTACCTTTTGCTATACTTGCACACGCGAACATGCAGAGGTGGTTCCTGCCAGCAAGTTAGTACGATTTTAAAGTTCTGTATTCATTTAACGTGACCTTCACACGGGTGCCAGAGTGAAGGCAGGCAAAGATTCTCTCTCCAAACAGACAAATGAGAGGAAGCTCGTGTCTAATCATTCTATTTTCAAACACATCATTTAGCTTAATTGCTTTCAATAGTCTTTTGAGATTGCCTGTGGAAAAACAAACTGATACTATCATTATTAAAAAAGGTTCATATTGAATGCTAAATGGTGCCATTTAGCCTTGCACAATGGGATGATAGTCAGTGAAGGACATAAGCAAATACCTCTGAGCACTGGCCAGAACAGTCATTTATAACAGATTAATAGTAGCTAAGCAAGACAAAGAAAGCCCCAATACGTAAAGACGCCACTTCCCTTCTGCAGTGGCATTACAAACACAGTGGCATGAAACATTATTACTCATTGTTCCATAGTGTACACTACAAAGACTGAGTACTATGATTATCCCATCTTCCCTTCCTCTTCACACAATCTTACATCGCGGTTATCGACTAAGTCGCCCGCTGCAAGCACAACTGTGGAGTTGTAGGGGGGCTTTATGAATCACGACTGTGGCTTTCCTGAAATGGAATGCATTTGTTATTGTCGCTGCATGGCTCCAAAAAAGCGATACTGTATAATTGCAGTTGCTATGGATTTTGTATTCTGTGACATGTGCTATATTACTCAACAACCCTAAGCAGATAGCATAGATATACTATGGCTAGTTCATATTCTGCACAACTCGAGCATGTACAGTGGTTTTATTTATCTTTGCAAACCATATGAAGAACCCCACCAAAAGTGTTCAAGATGTGATGTCAAGTTACAGGTCATGCCATGACCCTGAGCTGAGTTTTTGGAGCCTAGTATATGGTTGTATACCTTGCTCAAGACCACTTTGACAAAAGTCATGACGCAAACAAGCATCTGTCCATCAAAAGAAAAGAATGTCACCCTTGTTTATGTACATGTTTTGACAGAACCCAGGGGTTGATTTTGGAGACGTCTCTGAGCGTTTGGCCTTGAGGAAAAGGCTGCAATGTCGAAGTTTTCGCTGGTACCTTGAACACGTCTACCCTGAGATGCGGATCTACAACAACACCATCACATATGGCGAGGTGAGAAAGATACTTAAAGACAGCTAATTAAACAATACCGCTGTCTCATCATTTGTAATTCTAACAGCAGTGTTCGACACAAAGACCTTTA
The DNA here is from genome assembly GCF_901709675.1 of Syngnathus acus. Lineage (NCBI taxonomy): Eukaryota > Metazoa > Chordata > Actinopteri > Syngnathiformes > Syngnathidae > Syngnathus > Syngnathus acus. The sequence continues at coordinate 12,814,918 of NC_051094.1, read as the reverse complement.
ACTTTACCTCATACAACAGAAAATTAGTCAGTGAAAACTGTGTGTGGGGTGCTGATTGCTGATAAATGTTTGTCCATAGCAAACCTCCATGGAGATAATTAATATCTTGGTATTTAAAAGGTGTTAAACACATTCTGACAGCTCCAGGCTCTCACCTCTCATTAAAAATTACATACAGAAGACAAAGTCAGTACAGTATTATAGCTTGTACAGGCACTAGTGCCTGTATAGGATTATATGTATTTTTTTCCCCACAATTAATTTGAATCAAATTCGTATTACAAAGCAGGATACAAACCCACAGTACACAATTGTGTGGCGTGTATTAAGAGCGGTACATATTACAATCCAGAAAAACAACCGCATATCTGTCAGTATTTCACATATGTTCACAATCTAGTGTTGTCACAAAGCTGCCGCAATAGAATTGAGTCTCATCTGTCAGTGCAGTGTTCTGCGACGCTAACCAAACCATTGAGCCGGAACCTTTTCGACTACTCCGTGTGATAGATGTGTCACAACCAGGAAATGAAGCCATATTCATTCAAAGCACACGGAACAAAAGCTCATGCTTGATGCACGGCACCATCTGGGAGCGTGGCTAACAGGCAGAGATGGGGAGTGGTCACTGCATGATAATTTCCCATCATGACCTGACAAAGAATGAGATATTGCTTGGGGATAAAAGATGCACAAAGGATTTAATAGGCAGGACATGCAAAGAAAAATGATTGCCTTATAATCAGAGGCAATTGATTTGATTTATTTTTCACGGTATATGAGTATTTTAATCAGACATGTACAGGGAATTTAGCGATACATGGATTGGGATGCGGTGACAATAATTTATAAATATTTTTTAGACTATCAAATGAAAAAAATGGAGGGGCTTCATCGGGGGCTCCACAGATAAGCCCTGGTGTAGCGTACTCTCTGCCGGGAATACAGATTTAGGTTGAGGTCTAGGACAGGTCTAGGACACGGAAGCAGGGAGCAAGGCAGAAGTACAGGATGTTTGCAGGAAGTCATAGGTGCGTGTGTTTTATGGTACCCTGAAAATGGGATGTGGTCTGGTGGGGGGGGGGGGCTGGGTTTAGTTAGAGTGTGTGACAGCTCATTTCCTACCTAAGCCTGGTTCCTACCTCAGATTGAATTTCTGCTTGCACATTAAAGACCACAGCCCTTAACCCTTGTTTACCTACTAATAAGCAAACTGAAAGAAACAACCAAAAGAGGTTCTGGTGAATCGTCGAAGTAGCACAAATTTGCATGCTTGATGCAGTTATTATTAGCTAATTGATTGCAAATATATATTAGGACTTGTTCACTTTTTTGATTCATCTGCTCCACTACTTTTGCCCCCACAATAATATTCACAAATAATAATTTCTAGACATACTCTAACTGGAAAAATAAATTGAAGTATTGATTTATTGTAATGTATGGAACTGTTAAAAAAATAAAAGCATATTATTACGATGTCGAATCAGAATCATTTAGGCTACGTGTATTCCTGGACAGAAAAAATAAATTTTGTGTCTGAGTAGAAGGCACCATCCATTCTGAGAGAAGCCAGAGAAACCAAGTGAATGAGCTAAATTTTGTGTAAAAAGTTGAATTTTTTTGGATCCCTAATTCTTGTTCAAATTGTTAAAACAGTGAACACTCACTCAAATGTTCGCATTAAAGAACTTCAGAAGGCAATTAATGTGTCTATTTTTTTGAACAAGCTTTCAAAAAGGAATTACTTAGATATTAGTATTTGCTTTTAACGCTATTTGTTTTTAACGCTAAACTTTAAAATGAATTTGCTATTTTACTTCATATTGTGTCTCTCAGGTAAGGAACAGCAAAGCAAGTGGCTACTGTCTGGACCAAGGCTCTGAGGACGATGACAAAGCAATCCTCTATCCTTGCCATGGCATGTCCTCACAGGTCAGCACCACATCGAGGAATTCTGTATTTATTTCCAATGTTTTGTCATGTCAATAGCAAGATAGTAACAGTTGCATTAAAATTATTTCTTCCTAAGTCTTCCGTCAATGTTGGCACTCCAATGACTGGTGTTCAGTGAATAGAAACGCTATTGAATTGTTTTGACGGTCCATTTATTTGCATTTGTGGTTTTCGACTCGCAACAATACACGAACATACCGAAACACGCAACAAACATTCACAGAAATAATTAGATTTGAGTTACTTCCTGACAGTAACTTGTTGTGGCAGTTAAAGAGCAACTTTTTTGGTATGGCTGTACATGTCTTTGTGATGACATTTTAGTTAGTCATTGCATGCTCAGATCCCCTTTAAACTCACAGAATGATTAGCCATCCATCCATTTTCTGAAATCTCAAAGTCCTTCATTTATTTTTAAATGATCATTTCATTCGCTCAGCTATTTTGTGTAGACGCATTACTGCCAGAAGAAACGCAATGGAATGAAATACCTGAAATGCACACATTTTGCATTTCAAATGCATTTCAATGGTAAAGCAATTGCGTATGCATGGGGCTTTTCTACAGTTCTGGATCACTGAATAGTTTCATTCAACTGCCAGACTCAACACCGAAACACCACTTTATATACCAATGCCTGAGGTTGGCATGCAGGGGTAGTGCACAATAATTCATAGATATTCCAGTTCCATTAGTGTGCAAAACTCTCCAGCGACCCACTCCAAAATAATGGCAGAAATTCTGCATTGAAAATGCTTCATTTTGGAGAAATTCTAATGTTATGGATGTGTGTGTAATTTATTTTTACATATTTTCACAAATATAGACTGAAAATGCTTGTTTGCGGTAATAAGATAAGATTAGGTAAGATTATTTCTAAGATTTGAGATAATACTTCCATGTAACTAATAGAATCATGAATATAATGTAGCATTGTGTAGAAAAAGAACATGCCTGCTTCATTGAAACAAAAACATTTTGTAAAATGCTGCTATAACTTGCATGCTGGATGTGTTTCTGCCTTTGGTGCAAGGAAATAAAAGACAAAGCCCCGCAAACCATGTAAATGTTATTCATGTCTCGATCCCCCCAAAAACCCTGGGGAAATAATCAAGTAGAGAGGGATACCTTGCCTTAGTGTAATTAGATTACAACAATGAGCAGTGGGGGACAATTCAATTTTGAGGAGCACAGTGATCTGGTTTTTTTAGTTCTCTATTGTATTTCCCTTAGCTTTACTGCCTTTAGTCGTGAAACAATAATTGCTCTACATAAATTTTCATTATCCCTTTCAAGCATTTTCTTTTTCTTGGGTGCCTCTTCCCATTGAAAGCGTTGTCATAAGTGTGAGATGCCGTGATACATAGTTGTGCACGTTTCTCAAAAGCCTGCCTCGTTTTGCCCAAAGCAACAGTCACTCCGAAATGCACCTTTTTTGCTTTTCCAGTGATTTCCTCTTAAAGTTCCACATGGACACACCAAATGCAGGTCCACGCTTTTAGCACATGTTTGCAATACTCGGTTCCGTGAGCATATTGACAAACGGCATCAAACATCACAAGCATCAAGACACCAAAAATGTACAATTCTGGAGATTATAATGTACCAACACTATTTTACATCAACAACACTGCTGTGCTTTTAATGAGCTAATTAAGAAACGGATTAGGTTGACCCCCAAACAGCTCGAAACCTTTTCTGATCTCAGAAAGGCAATGAAGCATCGCACATTGCAGAGACACAGGTTAATTGGCACGCTTTAATTATTTGTTATTGTCTCGTGTTGAGTGCAGTGGTGTATAAAAGGATGCCGAACTGAAATGTAAAGCTGTATTAAGGGAATTATGTGGCATTATTTATACACCCGGCCATGGCACTAACAATTTACTATCCCATCAGGAATTTGTAGCTATCTGTAAGACAGACCTTGAGACTACCCCCCACGGACAAATTGACACAGGCTCACAGCATTATGTGTCCCTAGATTATTGAGTCATCATCCTCCTTGTGTATAGCCCATAACCACCTCCAATGAATCTGGAGTGACATTAAAGTTGTTCTATACAAATGCCTTAGCTGTCCCATTTGACCCTTCGGGGAAGAACATTTGATTGGTTTGAATGCCAGTAAATATGTCATCCTCGCATACTGCACCACCTACACACACTGCTGCATCTCTACCTTCTCCGAGGAGACTCCAAATATTAACGAGGTGAATCCTGTAATACAGTTGCAATAACTGATATTTTATCATTTGAGAGGGAGCTCGCTTGCCTTTGTGTTGTTGCCATATCATTTTTCATGAGGGCTCACACCACTAAATAATAAACACAATGTCTACTGTTTCCTTGCATGATACGAACACCGCATTATCAATGACCCTTTTATAGGATGTATTAAACACTGAGGGATCATGTTTTTTTCCAGTGATGTAGCCAACATGTGGTACTGTATATCATCCTATCTTGAATTTATCTGAGCTCCTTCAACTATACTCCATATAATAGTAGTGAAACCAACGGTCTCTGACTATTGTAAAACACAGAGGAGTGTTGGTCCTCACTTGAATGGCACTTTTGATAAGATCAACTGATGATGCAAGAATCAGCAACACCGCCACAGTGCTCTACAGTTCCGTACTGGTGTTGCAAAATACAGACTTATAGATTCCTCAGAACAAATGTATGGTGTTCTTTATACCCACGCAATTATTTCACCACATCAACAACAGTAAAGGGTAATTGCTCCTCGCCGCAAGTTAACGTAGAGTAAAAAGCATGTATTTGGAGCTCATGGTCAGTACGTAGCTCAGAGAATAGGGCAGCAACATGCATTCCATGAAGCTGCAAGCCTCATTGATGAGCATGTAAAGTAAATTATTTGGATTCTTCTCGAATGTAAAACATAAGCACATATTTCATGACCACCAATGCATCATAAACAGAACTGATGTTTGAGAACACCAGCGGCTGCTTTAATTTCTTACTGTCTGTTCATGTTTTTCTCATTTTATCTTATCCAAGAAAAATGTCTCAATACTCGCAAATGTGTTTTGTCACAGCAGTGACAGGTCTAACATCCTCAACTTTTGCACTGAAACACACTTATCGTTTGGTTCCAGCTTGCTCGCTACTCAACTGATGGCGTTCTACAGCTCGGACCCCTGGGGTCGACCACCTTCTTGCCTGACACAAAATGTCTTGTTGATGACGGCAGAGGACGCATTGCAAGTTTGAAAAAATGTGAAGCCGTTGCCAGGATTTCCCAGCGGCTTTGGGATTTCACACAGGTAAAAAACAAAAAAAGCAATGCCATTAGTGATTAGTGGATGGAGTTCTGGTGATATCTGAAAAAGTCTAAGACAAGAAGGAGGAGACAACATGTCTATGTTTTATCTGTTTTATCAGCAAATAAGGTCAAACAATTGGAAATAATGTATTCATCATTTATAGTGTTTCCAACAATGTCACAACCACAATCACGTTTTTTTTTTTTTTTTATTGGTCTTACTTCCAGGAAGTACACTACCCAGGTGCCTCCCACATTTCTCCTCGGATAGGTTCTTGCTCTTATAAAGGAGAGGTCAACCCAAATCTTTTTTTACAATAATATGTTTTATGTGCCCCCATTAGTCTATCCACAGCATTGTGATTAACATTGTGTTTGTGGAATATGAGTTAAGCAGTAAAATTCACCCGTTTTCATCCATCTATGGGGACGGCCACTTTGCCACTTATTGTCAACTGAAAACGACATCACAGTCGCCAGGTCTCAGGATACAGCCAATCACGGCTCAGCTTCAGAAAATTTATGAATTTTGGGTAAATTCTGCCTGTTTAATTCATATTCCGCAAACGAAACATTAATCAGAACACTGTGTTTCGACTAGTTGGGCTGCACAAAACTTACTATTACAAAGAAGGTTTTGGGGTTGACTTCCCCACAGTGAACAGGGAAAACTACACCAAATTGTAAACAAGCCTCCCTTAAACTGTGTTAATGCAAAAGCCTTTGGTCTATTTTGAACCACATTAGGTCCTGGTTCAGCGTATAATTGGACCAAAGGTGGCTCATTAAAAACATGCATACAATCTCAAGCTGGTTGAATAGCCTTTCACAAAGCTCAAAAATTCCAAATCATAAGGCCATGGGGTAGGCTCATTATTTTCTGTGGTGCCAATTTTATTAGCTGAAATGCCACAAAAAGCTACTAAAATATGTCCCGATGTTGATGACCCTGCGCTCTCTATTTTACCAATTCCATTTCATCGTTCCATTTGGGTCTGATCTGAGAGAGATTTCACTTATAATCATATTCCGCTTGTTCATTGTGCATCAGGATTCAGCGCTCACAGGTGACATATTGAGAGCATATTGCGCAGGCTGTTATCTCAATGACTATACTTTTTGGAGATATTACATTGTGCAGGCGGCACAGTGAAGCACTGGTTAGCACCTTCAGCTCACAGTCCTGAAGTTCAGGGTTTGATTCCTGCTCCGGCCTTCCTGTGTAGAGTTTGCATGTTCTCCCCGTACATGTGTGGGGTTTCTCCGCGTACTCCGGTTTCCTCCCAGATTAAAAAAAACATGCATGGTAGGACGACTGAGCTCTCCAAAATGCCCCTCGGTGTGAGTATGCGTGTTAGTCTGTATCCGCACTGTGATTGGCTGGCAACCAGTTCAGGGTGTCCCCCGTCTACCGCCCAAAGACAGCTGGTATAGGCTCCAGCACGAACGCAACCCTTATGAGGTGAAGCGATTTGGAATGAATGTCGTGTGCGGCTCTAATAATACCCAGTTGCATCACCGTGACAAACAACGAGAGACCATGTTGCCATTTTGTAATTTGGTCTATTCCGGTAGCAGTGCACGGCTGACAAATCTTGACATGATTTGGCTCCCATGTCCTAGAAATGTACGAATCCATAAATTCCCATGAATGTCACCATTAGAGTAAAATGTATTTGTTATGATCTTACGCAACATATCTGAAGAAAACGATTTGACAACCATTAAATACAGAATAAAGGTAGTTGTGTACATATCTGAGTTGTCACAATGCCTATGGAAAATACCAATTGACAAATATACTATGCTGGCTTTTTGCACAATGACCTTGTCTATAAAACATACCGACAATCTGGTTAATAACGTTTTTTAGTCCACCGTGTCTGATTTGACTTTTTCCCCCTACAGAACGGTCCAATCATCAGCAGGGACACAGGTCGTTGCTTAGAAGTGGAAATGTCTAAAGATGCCAACTTTGGCCTTCGTCTAGTGGTGCAGAGATGCTCAGGTCAGAAGTGGATCATACGAAACTGGATTAAGCATCCCAGACACTGAAGCCATGAGGAAAACCTCTGAGACTTTTTGGGGGTTATTTTTCAAGTCACAGTCAGGAATCGGAAGATGTGGTATGACACCACTACGCTGTTGGGCTTCCCTCAAGCCACAGAGCTTTCCATCTCCTAGACTTCTCTGACTACACTTATAAGAAAGTTCTCATTTCTGACCTGTATAAAGAGGTGTACAGTGACACACGGGTGCGACCCGAAATAATTTTATTTCTATTGTAAAAAGCTATCCGTTTCATCGTGTGTGTTGTTTTGATGAGCGCATCTGAGCCATTCAAATAATATCAGAGTTGTAAATTGTAATTTATCACATTAAATGATTATTTGGAGTTTCTGAAAATGATATCAACCAGATTGCGCCAGCCTGTTTACTATATAATAGGCTTTAAAGGAGATTGTTATTTTCTCAATAAGGGACAGTATTTTCATCTGCAGTGGCACAAACTACAACAATACCTTGTTTTGTTTCAATAGTATTGCTCACTGTGGGCAAGTGCAATTGTGCCTTTTTTATCATTATTTGCTTCAACTGACCAGGGAATGTGAGTCCCTAAAGCATGTAAAAACTATTTGGAAGTTAATAATGTAAAGCAATGTATAAAACAATAAAAAGTCTAGTAATATACTGTAAGAGTGAAGGATTTAAACTGATAGGATATTAAAATCATTTTTCATGATTATGTCTTACTCCACACAACAGAATTTTTTTTTTTTAAATATTTAATTTTTTTTTTTTCTTGCATTTATATAGGGGTAGACTTATAGTCTTAAGTGTGTGAATGTGTGTGTTTGTGTGCATGCATTTATGCACATAGAGAGCAAAAATCAAAAGGAATAAAACAGCTCTCAACAAAAACAGCAAATACACATTCGTAAAAAGGAGTACGAAATATTTCAATTACAAATCATGAGTTTTCTCCTTCAAAGTAATCCCCCTGGAGCGCAACACCATTTTCCAGCCTTCTCTGACACCTACATGCATTCCTGGAACGATTCTTCCAGAATCCTCCGCAGCTCTGTTATGACAGCCATCTTGAAGTCGACCGTGTCTTTAAAACTGCTCCCCCTTTTCTTGAGCTTGGGAAAGAGGGGGGACACAGAGCCAGGTTGGGTGAGTAGAACGCTTGCTCCAGCAAAGATTTGTTGTTCTTGGCCAGGGAACTGTAGGAGGCTCAATATTTGGCATTATCAGGTCATTTATTATATGTGTAGAAATGTTCATATCCTGTGCACAAGTTGAACATATATGCAAAATCACACTCTAATTCCTAATACATTCATACTAGCACATTTTCTTCACTCAGCTGACAGCTTGTAACAATGACGCTGTAATTTACATGCATGTAAACCTGATGATTGGGGTTGAAATCTTGCATCTGCTCTTATTACTTGGGGTTTATGTCGGTTTTCTCGAGGTAGGTAGGATTTCTCTGAGATCCGGAGAAGTGCAGGTTACTTGAAAACTATGAATTGTTTGTGTACCCCTCCACACCAAATGTCATCTGAGACAGCTCACAAGCTAAGGGCAAGCAATATAAAAATTCGTTCAGACCTCCCAAAATTGACATGCTAAAATTTTTATTTTCCGGCCTTTCTGAGCCCAATACAAAAGTCTCCTGTGAGATCGGTTAGCGCTGGTTGAAATACTAAAGTGTTTGGGATTTAAATAAAAAAAACAAAATGCATGGAAAAAAAAGGATCTCCACAGACGCCAGCCCCTTGAAATAACTGCTTGCTGCTTGAATGGCTTTTTAACAGCCACACTCTTAATACAATGCTTCACAGAAAAGGTCACCTTTACCTGAACAAACCCATTTGCTACCATTTGAACAAACATTTGCTCACTCATACTTTTTTAACAGTACAATCATTTCAGAGATGCTACGTTTACCGCAGGGGTCAGCAACTCCAGTCCTCAAGGGCTTCTATCCATAATGTTTGAGATGTAACCCTTGTCCAACACACCAGATTCAAATGATCAACTCATCTGCAAGCTCTGCATAAGCATGACAATAATCCTGATGTGTTGTAGGAGGAAAACATCTAAATTACTGTGGATAGATGACCTGGAGGACCGGAGTTGGTGACCCCTGTTTCACAGTATGTTCCTGACAGCGGCCACGGAAGCCCTGTACGCCCAAAATGTAGTGTGTGGTGTCATTGCAGTGTTCTCACAGTGTATGTATCACAATGTCCTTCATGGGCAAGTTGGGCAGAAGCTGCTGAAAAATGCACAAAGGGCTCTAACTTACGACTTGCAGTTTAAACTGAATTCCAGTACGTGTCCCTCATGTTATGATGGAATTGCCTTCTACAGGTAAAACGTGAGCAATATTGGAGCAGGCAGGCAGCATGTTTGTTCCTCTGGTAACGTTGAATACAGGGCACATGTACGTATACAGTAATCCATCAGGGGGATTTATATTTCAGAACACACACATAATAAGCGAAAAGTCGCACGATAGAAATATCGTATCTAGATACACCCTCGGCATGTTTTTTTTATGGGATTTACAGTGTATTTAAACATTGCAACAGAGCAAGAGTAATGGATAACAAACATTTTATGCAAACAGTACATTTTGCTAATCTATCTTTTATACCGAAACACAAAAACAGCCTGTTGGTCCGAAAACATATGAGCACATTAGATTACATTGCATGTCTCTCTGTCCCCAAATTAAAAGGGAGAGGAGCTGCTTTGATTGGCTAAAATAGGGTGACCTCAACCACTGCTGCACAGACCTCCCACTCTCAGGTCCGCCAGGCAAGTAAGTGCTCTTCTGGTAAAACATCGCGTCTAACTGAGTTATGCCCCGTGTTCGTGAAAATAGAGCTTTCAGTGTTTGCCTCGGCAGGTATTGTAAGCAAATAAAATTAAGCACATTGCTTGGATTTAAAGGAGTTGTTGGCGCTTAATGTGAGATGTCGGCATAAAAATATACTTCCTGTCCCACTAATGAATGCCTCCAAGTTCTGTAGCATCCTATTATTTGGTATACTGTTAGTTTCTGTTGTACACTTACTTATTATGGCTGACTAGGCTCAACTTCTATTGCTGTAGCAAATTTTTGGACAATTCAAACAGCTTGGCAAGTAGTCACAGAAATCATGGCCTGTCACATTTGCCCCAACCCCATTTTATTTTATGATTATCCCATTTTGTCCACGAGCCATAAATACGGCAGCTCTGTTCGCCAGTGACACAGAGTAAAAATACCATACATTCTTCTTTAAATAGCCAGCATTTGCCCTGCTTTCCTAAATTTCCCACAGACTTCATGAAAACGTGATTTTTTTAAGATTGTCAATGAGAAACCAGTGATTTTCCTTTGTTAAGGATGAAATGGAAAATTAATTAGCAAAAATATCTAAGATTGGTGTCAGTGATGTCAAAAGACAGGAGACAGAGAAAAGACGGACAGATGTGTATATATGTATGCACATACGTACGTACATACATACACAGGCATCGGCAAATTGACAGACTGGCTCATTGGTTCAAATTAAAAGGTTTGATTTTTGTTCTCTGTAGCAATGACACGTTTGAAATGAATATTGGAATTGACAGACAGGAAAATATGAAAAACCTACGCTAGTTGCATGCATTGTCTCTTACAAATGTATAAAACCAATACCCAAAGGCAGCCTTTCCTCAGTGTCTGTCTATCTGGAGGACAGTATTTTCTTTGTGTTCAATCAATTTCACCAGTCCACTCCAATCACAGAAATGCTCACTGTTGTAGGAAGCAATGAGATTGCCGTCCGTTCACTGTGGATTGTCATGCTTTCCAATTTGTATGCACAATTTTAATGTGCAGCCTCTTAGTTGCTTTGTCTTGAATCACATCATCTAAGCAATTCATCATCTCTGTATCATTTAAATGGACCGCCGCAGGCTTCCCAGAGTACGTTAATATATTAGTAAGATATTTAGTGAACAAACACTGAGTGTGGTGCCTCCTAACGTTTGTATCGTGCTCTAAAACTGAAAGTTATTGTGCTTGCGATTTTGCTTTAAATAGTATGTGTCATAAAATTCCTGAGATTTATTCTAACATCAAGATAGACTGATATTACATATATATCTTTCTAAAAAAGTTTGCTTCTAATGTCTCTTTTTTTTTTTCATTTTTGGCCCATCGTCAGTCCCCCCAGAGTGTGAAGTGTGACCCACACATTTTGACATTTTGACAGCCAATCTATCTCTAAATGCTACTATTTCACTTCGTCATACTGTCCAGGTGTAGCAAACTAAGTCACAAAGCGACTGCATATGAAAGAGCCTTACTCAAGTCCCTGCAATAATATGCACAGAGAAAATAATCCATCAATGTTATATAGTCCACACACCCAAGTCCTGAAAATGTGTACATACGTATCTTTATATTAACCTCTGATTTAACATAAGGCATTTGTTTGCACTGAGACACTGATGCCTTTTAGAAGATTTATTGCCTGCTTTACAACCGCTTACGGCTATGCCAACATCGTCAGCTTCTCTCATCTGCTGGTCTTTCTTGAACTGCTGACATTCATTATGTATTTACTATTCTAAGGTGAGCACAGGCGAAGCGTAGGAATGCAATTGTGGTAGTCCCTCTCCAATTGCAATCCTAGAGAGCACACTGGAAAAAAAACGTAACTTTCAGTTGTGAATCAATCAACAAGTTGTAAACAAACGTCATTGTCTGCACTTTTCCTCAAAAATATGCAAATAATGTATGATAAACCCAGACTCATGTGAAACCGATGTACATGTCCGAATTAAGGAAATTCAAGATTCAAGAATTTCAAGAATCCAAAGGATTTTTTGTGCATGTATGCTTGCTACACAAAAAGGAAATTCAAGTATCACGCTCGTGTCACATACCAAATGTGTGAGGATATGCAGTCGTAAGCTTGTGAATCACACAATTCCTCTGAGAGCCCAACAGGGAAGTGGTTTGCATTAAGAGTTTTTATTCCCCTCTGAGTGGATGACAAAGTGACAGTGAGTGATGGGATGGTACGGAAATAAGGGACTGGAGGGTGAGGAATAGTGTTGAGGCTGGGGAAAGGGTCGCATGGACAAGGACAACGCATCCGTCTCATGAGCAAGGGAGCCACGTTAGCGCTCATTGTGATGCTGACAATACTCTTTTTACGCCTGGGCCACTGCCAAGAGTTAGAGGTGACTTCATTCTTCAGAACGCTGCTGGGGGTGACTGGCTGGGTAGCATCTGGTGAAGTGTTTCAAAAGGGACCAAATCTACTGTGATGCTACACCAAAGCTACTTCCCTGCACCACATTGAAAATATATTGTACACATTTCCCCATTAGAGCAAAGACTGACTGATTAGTGGTCTGTTTGAAAAGTAGGTGACTGACGGATTAGTCACTCAGTATACTGTGCAACAGGGGGCGGTGGTACACGGATGGATGGGTTGGGTGGGTGGCTGGTTTGATGGATGGATGGATGGATGGATGGATGGATGGATGGATGGATGGATGGATGGATGGATGGATGGATGGATGGATGGATGGATGGATGCATGGATGCATGGATGCATGGAGATTACTATAACAATGATAGCTATTACATGAATTAAGTACATCAGCTTTGTATTTAGCATGCAAAGAAACTGTTAATTTGCATGATATTTTACATTGAATAACGTTGATGGAAAAATAAAGTAAATACAATATATATTGAGTAAATTCTTCATAAATTTCTAGCAGTAGATACTGAATCTCCACCTGTGTAATGATCTAAACTTTAAATACAGTCTGCTGAGTGCCCTGTTAACAATAAGTAGCTAAAGAACAATAGGAAACATGTTTTAGAGCCTTGAATTAATTATAAGGCCTCTACATTTGCTGCCAGAAGGGTCCTTTGCCTCAGACCACAGCACGCCCATCCACTTTGTAGTGCTGACAAACAAAGGTACGTATACAAAATGCTGAATAGAATCAAACAGTTGAAAACGAATCTGGGGCGCTTCTCTACATTTCATGGGGATCAGATGGGCCACAAATTCTAATTACCGTTTTTTTCCGTGTATAATGCGCAAAATTTAACTAATTTATTGTCCTAAAATCTGGGGTGCGCATTATACATGGGTACAAATTTTTTTTAAATTTTTTTCAAAAAAATTTCTTTTTTTTTTTTTTTTTTTTTTTTTAAGAAAATCATGGTACAACAAAACTGACCGACAATAGTGTGTTTGTACTGTGCTCTGGTCATTTCGTCAAAGAAGGGATAATAGTCCTCTTCTCTTCTTGACTGACAATGAATGTGATAGTTTAATACAATCAGCAAATAACAAAATGCGTATTACAGGTAATATTTTATTTCACAACACTTTGCCTTGTTCCTTTCGTCTCTGCTGTTCACTTCAAACACGCTCCATACGAACGCAATGCTCTCGTATCAGACGCTTGCTCGATCACCTGCTCGTTTGCTGTCACAATGTACCCTACACAAATCCGAAACATTTGTTGCGGCTCCGAGTCACGAGGGGCAAGTTTTGGTTTCCAAGGGTGTTTTTATTCCTCTTCAACGTCTCTCCCATACAGAGCCGCCTTTTTCACATGTCCGCACGTCACTTTCCTCTCTTTTCATCTGATCGCGGTGGTGCCTTTATGGGCAGTCGGAGAAATCAACGCCAACAAAAAAATATACATCCAGCCTAGTTAAGACCATACCAAAGACTATAAAAATGGGACCCATTGCCTCCCTGCGTGTGTGACGATCATTGGGACTTAAAAAAAAAATAATAATAATAATAATTGGGTGCGTATTATACATGGGTACAGGCTTTTTTCCAGCATCAACATGCCATTTTTAGGGTGCGTATTATACATGGGGGCGCATTATACACGGAAAAAAACGGTACTTTGATAACATTGTGAGGTATGGTGAAATATGTTTTATAATTTATATTTAATGTCACAAGCTGAAAAGAAGACAAAGTACTCATAAATATAAGTTTGTTATGGCGAGCTTATCTGTGAGTACATTTTGAAAAAATATTCCTTTTGCACTTCTGAAATGTTTTCACTTCAATTATAGCTAATGTATTCTTTTGGTTTGACATAAAGTAGACAGTGTTCCTCTCTCTGATTGTGTAATGTCATTTAGTTGATTGTTGCTGCTCGGATTTGAACAATCTACTTTGCATGTGAGTTTTTATTATTTGACATTTTTTCCAGACATTTTTGTCCCACTGAAGAGAAAATGCTGACAGTTTCATCTGTCACTTCAGCACCTCATCAGAGCTGTCACACTTCCGTGTGTGACTTATCTAAGAAGAGCTGATCTGGTTGGAAAAATCTTTATTAAATTATATTGCTAACAATTGTATACTGTCTCCTAAAAAGTTACCATTTTTCCCTTGAAAGCGTGCGAGTATTTTTAAAAAACATTCATTGTCTTGTAACATTTTCTGTGCAGGTGGTTTAGCGGGGGAGCGGGGAGGCTTCTGGGGTGCCTTTTATCATGAGATTTGCAATAAAAAATTGTTTGCAATATAATTAGCTGCATAACTTTTTTCTCTAAAATCGATGGTAGCCAATTGAAATATCAAATTACTATTATAAATTACTATTGATGAAATCTGATACCAAATTGTATGCTATGGAAGGGCAAACATGTTTTTCACTGAATTCTGTCCACGCACCTCTACTTGACTTGGACAAAATGATTGACTTCAAGAAAATAAATGTCAATACTATCTCACTATGTCAATGGCTATTAAGAGATAAAGCAACCCATGACAAGCTGCATTTGAACATCTGACAGGCCTCATGCCCATTTTACTTTGTCAGCACTTTTCAGTACAAGTTTTCATCAGACCATCTTAATGGTGCCATATATTTAGTAAGTCATAAGAAGGCATTCATCATGTTGGCAGCTCACTGTTTCTTCTGACAAACTTTTTCGCCTATCCTTTTCGATGTAAGCCTAGCGAACAGACGAGTGCTGATTCTGTATTCATCCTAGCCTAAAGGCATCTTCACACCTCTCTGCTTTACAGCAGTTATTTTCTACTCCGGAGCTGTTTCTTCCTCATTTGGGCTACAATGCCCATGTGGGACAGCTGCAGTCCAAACAAATGGTGCAAAGACCTTGCTGAGAGGCGGGTTCCTCTGAGTTTCCAAATCAGCCTGGAGCTCCATGTGGTAGAAGAACGTGATCTGACAAGCTACGGTGCACAGAGCCAAGACAAAGCTGCACAAGCTGTGACTGCCTTCAGTATTTTGGCATGGATATATTTAGTCATACAATACAAAATCAAGCCTGAAATGTAACATGCTGATAAGCAATCAGTGGATTGTTGAGTACAGACAGTTAATTACTTTGCTCAAACATGCAGCAAAACTCTACCACGTGCGCACATATTGTACAGTATCACCTTGGTTCTGTGGATTGCGTGATCGGGCGTAAAAGCAACTCTGTAGCTAATTGTGTCTTGGAGCTGGTGTGCTCACATCTCTGGAGATCTCATTATAAGATCTACAAGCTGCTCAGACACATATCAAGTCTACTCACTCTCACATTCCATCATCTTGTACAGCTATCAGTGCACTCCTTTGAATATCACTATGTATTATTGACAGAATAAAGCATGTATTAAATCTGTTTCAATCTCTATTCTTCGCTTTGACACATACTACATATTAATGCAGCCAAAGAATCACAATTAAGATCTCAACAAATTCATCAAAAATTATTCAACTGAGTCAAATATTGTGTGTGCTGCTTTGATCTTTTTTATTGTACTCATTTTTTCCCAGAGGAGGATTTTCTTTCGGATATACTACAGTACTGTATATTATTTCCAAGTTGTACTACACAAAAACATTTCTATTCGTGGTACAAATAAAAGTTAATATTGCTATTTCAGTGCTTAAAATTGGCATTTTGATAGTGTTCCTAATATTTCTATCCTAATATGGCCCCTGAAACCTAGAAAATTGCAGTGATGATTTGCATTATTTTAATCATTATTATTATTATTATTGGTTGAATCACCTCCCCAAATAAATCCCATTATATAATAATTCAAAGCAACTAATAGAGCATTGTGTCTTCCAAAACTTGATGTGGATTACTTCAATGGTTTCAATACAAAATGTTTAGTCAGTGGTCTGACCCAGGAAGGAATAACTGTAGCTTTGACTTGTTAATGACTTGTTTTCTGTCTCAAATCAATTATCTGAATTCAAATGCTATTTTTCCATTCCAGGCCCCAACATCACGTATCACGTAAGATTGTCTCGCATGGCTCCTAACTATGAAACCTGCATCTTTGGGGTTTGTCTGTAGTTTCACATTCCCATCATTGCTCATAGATGGTAAGTTACATCAAGGTAAACTTTTCTTTGCTCTATTCTCTTTGTGCTCCCTGACTTTAGTGACAGCATTTTGTGGAAATGCATTGCTCATTGCAATGCTTCAGATTATTTGCTACCTGCATGTACCCTCAACCTGGGCACTCTTCTTCATCTCACCCGAGGTCTACATATCAACATAAAGCTTTAAATTTAAAACAGAGTAATTTTTAAGTCGAAAACAGAACCTGTGACAAGCTCACAATGAACTGTTTGATACAGGCTCATAAATACATGTTAAGGGCAGACGAGTTGCTGTGAAGTGTTCCCGCATGAGGGAGGAGAAGCACTGCCTGAGTCGGTAATGAAATGCAGTTCAATTTTAGTGTCAAGGATTATTCGCTTTGCTGTTCGCGTCACTGTCAAAGGCCCCTTGTGTGAGGCCGAACGATCTGTTGTGCTTTTGCCAGACAACATTCATTGAACAGCATCCAAGTAACCTCTGTAGAAGACAATAATTACCAAATCGCTTTGATGAGATCATCTCAGGTAAAATACAGCAATCATATAATTTTCAGCATAGCTAACCTTGTGGTGACTGTTAAGAGTTTCTGTATTTTGTTACTGCTGTTACAGTACAAAGGACATTCAATACAACAAAAACACATCAGAAGCAATTAGGAATTGTCACTTTTTGCATTTTAACCACCAAAAGGACAAGAGGTTCACCACGGGGATTAGGATTGAATATTTGAACACATTACAATCGAGCCAATATTTTTCACGTACAGTTCAGTCAAAACTACAAATGTCAACCCAATATACTGTCTGGTCAAGCTATTAGCAATTATCTTGGTTGTAAAGATGGCAAGAAGTGTTTGTCCCCATTTTGTTGTGTGTGGTGTAATAAGAAAGCAGGCCGGACAGCAGGCTATAAGAAGGCAGGAAACTGAGCACCTTTTATTACTGGCTTGTGAAGGCTATTATTTATAATAGCACAGTAACATAGCAATACAACCTCATCCAAGTCTGTTGTCAAACAAAGCAAACAAAGAAAAGAATTGCAAACAGAAAAACAGTTGTGAGTGACATTGTCACATAAATCTTAATTGAATTCATTTAATTTTGTAAATGATGTGTAATGCAGTGATGTTTGTCAACGTACAGTGTATTTTATTTTTCACCTCTACCATTATGACCTAGATGGAATGCAATTATATTATAATAATGATCAGCAACTTGGTACAATAATATTACCGTTGCTATATCAACCTGACTGCCAAAGAGAACGAGAGTGCGTTACTGCAGATGCAATCGAAAAAGTCTAATTCTAGCTATCCCCATCACATGCTTGGAGAAAGAGAAATCAAATGTGACAGCGTTTCTGTCTCGCTTGAGATTAAATCTAATTTTGGGCAGCCATTAAATAGAAGTCAATCTCTGAGCAGAGCTAGTAAAAGTAGCGGTGTAACATCCACCACCTATCTTATTCACATTTTTTTTTGTAACAATCAGCGTGCACGTTGCAGTGGCAGTTCAACTCAAAGATATCATGTCTTTGCATCACTGTTCCATCAGCATGAAACTGCTGAGGCAGGTCATGTGAAGGTGGTGAGAAAATGGAGGAGGCTAATTGAATTCTCAGACAAGCTCTGCTTTGCCATACAATACGACGTGTTCATTGGCTGCCCTCCAGGCCTTTAATAACACGGATGAATGGAATCTATCAAACCATATCATGAGGTCGTAATAGGATATCCAGACATTTGTGTTATTTGATCAAACAAGCCAAATTAAAAGGTACATTTGAACCCAAACGTTTTTCTTAGAGAGCTTTCGAAACTCTATGTTCAGTGGTTGTTTTCAATATTTTGCTTTTGGAGGCAGTGGTAAGTTTGGATGTCTGACGTACAGTCAGATATATTTGCTCAGGCCCTGCTGTGTGGTGTTTCTTTGCTCTCTACTAATGTGGGTGTCCTTGTGATATTTCTGCAGTTGTTTTATTGTTGTTGTTTTGTTTTATGATGCCTGCAGCTGGCTGGCGACCGGTTCAGGATGTAGTTTGCCTCTTGTCAGCTGGGATGGGCTTCAGCACCCCCCCTGATGCTGAACAGGCCAAGCAGTGTTGAGAATGAATGGATGAATGTTTTGTTTTATTTATCAAGTCCAGTTGCTCCGGTATCCAGGTTGTTGGTTATCTTCTTGTTTCAGACTGGAACAGGCCCCTGCTGCTGATCAGCAATGAACTCATGAATTTAAAACTGATTTGCGAGAATGCTATAACAGCAGTCATTGGAAAAACATTTATAATTTGGAGTCTTTGCTGTGCTTAACGATTTTGTTCAGCTTAACCGTGCTCCCTGGCTACCGACCTCCGTACCCCCCTGGACAGCCTCGCTTCACAAAGAAAGTTGCGCTTCACAGACAATACCAGAAGACCCACCTGAAATATGGATTTACAGGGACAGGAGATTTCCACTCATGAAGCCCAATATGCAGTGATGGGCTCTCCAATGAGTCAATGACGCTGTCAAAATTGATTTGTCAACACACGTAAGTGCCTTGAGAGTCTCATACTTGGTGGCAAATCTCATTGCTAAAGCCAAAAGATCTTTTAATCTCGATGAAGAAAAAAAAATCGTTTATTGTTGTAACATTTTCAGTTCTCCCCCCCCGGTCGAACCACTGATGACCAGTACCGTATAAAATATACAACAGTATATGGGATAATTCATTTCTTGTATTGTATCCAATTGTACAGATATAACTAATGTGGTCAGTTTGAGAGCACTCGTATGATCTGAGGTAATGAATATGTTCCCTTCTGTCCTTCCAGTCTCTGTGGAGAAGTCCCAAAGAAACATTGACTCATCTCAAGGTCAAACCACCTCCACAAATACTTTGATGACTCTCATCACTTGGGATGAATCAGCAAGTGACAAGAAGGGAAGTCGATAATCCAAAACGTTAATTGGTCTGGAATCTATAAATACACATTTGATCTGCACCTCCATTACATTGCATTGCATCAAAGTTACGTAAGTACTTCTGATTTAACATCCAGCTTGTTCTAGAGGTATTTCAAATTTATGACTATGCATTTATCCACTGTTCCGGTATATGTATACAAATCTGCACGTCCTGTCACTCATTGCAAATTGGATGCCACATCCAACTTTGACCCTATTTTTCGAATTGTCCCGACAGTCTGTGCCGAGCAGTTGATGACTCAGCGAGATGACTGAATGAAGGGACCTTTGCAGCTGCACACATTATTCACACAAGTAAACAAAAGGTCTCCGATACCTTTCATAAGTTCTGCCTGTTATTTCATGTGAGCAGCCAGTCTATACAGTTCATCGTCTCTACCAATATCACAAATTGTTAGCAAGACTTATCTTTGTACGTATTGTGGGTTGCTTGTGCTGCTGAACAATGTTCTTTTACCTGCAATATCATATTTATGTAAGTATTTCCCATCATCAGGTGTGCCGGTAGCATGGAATGAAAAATACCTCCGGTCTGTCGGAACGCCCAGTAAGACGCAACGCGGTTTCCCTAATTCACAAGCATGGTAAATAAGGCGTTCACGTTATATGGTTTGGATCATCTGCTCGTCATTTCCCTCTCCGTACTGTCTTCCTTTCTGCCATTCTGTTCCAAGTTGGTTTGTTTGCATTCTTGACTCTTTATATTAACAATAATCATGTATCATTTTCATGAGGCAAGTCAAGAGTTGCAGTATACTCAATGAGGATTCACAGACTTTCCTGCCATGATTAGTAGTTTAATCAATACAGTGTGGTCAGAACTAAGTGCCATTAGAAGCTATAGTGTTAACAAATTGGAATAGCGCTTAGTTGTTTAACAGACATGTTGTAGAAAATCAAGCAGATTCACTTTCAGATTATTAAAAAAAAAAACTTTTAAGTACTCGACCGGGGCACTCCATGCAATATGATTTATTGTTTTCACATATTAGATGAAATTCAGATCCTTGGATGAAATCCTATTGTATTTAGAAGTTTTTGCTACACAGACAAATTTATCGAATATTCACATTACATTGAACAAGCAAACAATTGACATTTTTTTCAACTTGTCTGTTAAAAGAAAAAATAAATAAAAGTTGAAAGCATTTTACAGACATTTTTCATGACAAATATGCAAAAAGGCAAAGGCAATAAGTTGCGCTAATGTAGGAATTGTTTAATTGCTAACTTTACAAATACTATGTACATTACGGAGGAGATAGGAATAGCAATCCAGTTGTCTGTTTTTTGTCGAATAGTGTCTGTTTGACACCATTTGTACGTTGACTAAAATGAAAAGTGAACAGATGTCTCATATCAGAATAGTCATGGAAATACTCTACGCAAGTTAATTAGTTTTTCTTCAATGTTTGGAGCGTTGACACTGTTGTCGGTCATTGAGTTGTTGAAGAGGAAAGTGTCGTTAAGACTATAAATGCGTTTGCCTCACTACTCTACTGTAATATTGGAGACAGGATATTGATTTGACCTAAGAGTTGCACTCATTTGCAAATATCTGTTCTGCTTGAGAGCGATAGACTCACTTGGTCCTCTTCGCACAACGATGAATACAAATGAGTGTTCTTTTATCTATCGAATAATCAGGCTTGCCTACTCAAATGCACGCAGCCGCTGATGCCCTTGATATCTGTGCATGTGTGTGTGTGTGTGTGTGTGCGTGTGTGTGTGGGTGTGTGTGCGTGTGCATGCGTACGTGCGTGTTGTGAGGGCAAATATGAGTGAGGGACAGAAAAGGCCCACTTTCAAGCCTCTTGCAGTTTATAAAATGTAATTTCCTAAGATTGGGACCATTGTTTGTCATGTTACTTCAAAACAAACTGAACAGTCGGTTGCTGGATTGCGGAAGTGGGCACGTCACTTAATTTTGCTGGTTCGTCATTTGTCCGTCATCGACTATTTGTCATCACTGCAAGCCGATCCAGTTTATTATCCTCACAAGTGTCTTGGGCATGCTGGAGCGTATCCCAGCAGGTTGTTTCGTAAAATTACAACAACAAAAACAACAAGCCGGATTTGAACACCCATTCTCAGAAGTGTAAAATATGGTGCTAAATAGATGGATAGAACAGAACACTGAAGTTTGTATTCAAAGGTAAAGGGCTTTGTGAAAGGCATTGACTCATAGGAGCTTTGTGATAAAGCCAGCGGTGGCCTCTCTACATCAGCAGTGATTTATGGTTTGTTTGCATGAGAGCGAGAAGGTTAGCCTTTGATACGCTCGCACAATTGTGGCGCCAGGTGCTCTTGACTCAAATTGATTCTCTGATTTGTCTACTTGGCAAAACGCACTTGCTCAACCTTAGAGTTCAATTTAAATTTGAATCACGGCAGCAGGAATGTAGGCATCTCTACATTACTAATATTGTTTGTCAATTTGCAATCAAGGGCAATATTCCGGCCTCCTCCCAGATTCCAAATACACATGTGTTACTAAGTGGGATACAAATTGCCCACCAGTCCAGTGTGTATGTTGCTTCCCATCCAAAGTCAATTGGAGAACCTGCAGCTCACTGTTGACCTTAATGAGGAAAAGCAGCATAAAAATGCATAGATGGAGGAATCCTTAATTTACCATAAAATCTTATATAGGGGCGGATGGATCTTCAGATTTAAATCAGTAAATAGTAAAAGGCACTTTTATAGTCCTTTTTTACGCCTAATGGTGCCGAAAGTACTTTACAATCTCTCACCCATTCACATGGTTTGTGTTTTGATTTGAAAGACTTGCATGGTAGGTTAATTGGGCACTCTAAATTGTCCTTTGGTCTGATTGTAGGTCTGAATGTTTGTTTGTCTATGTGTGCCTTGCGATTGGCTGGTAACCAATTCATTATTTTTCCTTCACATAATACGTGCCTTTAAAAAACACATAGTGTCTCTTACTATTGACTGAGAATGACACACAACCAATTACGGGTCAGCTTGCAAACATCACATGACCAAACCCAAAAGAATGTTGGTGTTATAAGATAATTTATCAACTAGAATGTCCCAACTTATTTAAAAAATATATCTTGGTGAGTCACAATGAAGCATGTGTCATTCATTCAAAATTAGTTTCTCAACTCATTTCTGAAAGTGAAATGAACATCAAATAACATTCCATAACCATAATACATCTCATAAAAGTGCATTTGTCGTCATGGTGACAACTTTGAACGTGTTTCTTTTCTGAATGGACTGCCATTTACCAAAATGGTTCCACTTTGTGCCTTCATTGACTCAAAAGGAAGTCATAAGTGGCGTTTCAAAGCCAAGAGAGCATCAAATGAGGGCACATCTATGAGGAAAGTGTCATGTTTTTTTAGGGCAAACCTACTTTCTCCTTCTTGCCAAATGAGGCAAGAGATAGAATGATGTCCATCATCTTCATCCTGTCTTGGCAATGTGCCTGTCTAAGCCAACCCCCGTACACCAAAATCCCCCAGCATCCTGTGAAGAGGGAGTGTACACCTGATTGATGGAGACCTGAAACAAGCACACTCCAGTCATTCTTTTTGAAAGCGCTATCTCTGGTGAGAGACACCTCATAATTTATTCAGCTGTAAAGATGCTGTGCCATCCCAAAAGGCCTCATGACTCACAGAAAATATAGCGTTTTCCTTGTTGCTCTTTTTTTTCCCTCTTCCCCTTTAGGTATTCCCGAGAATAAGATTGAATGGCTTTCTTTTTACAGTTCCTTTTTGGAGAAGGCCTAACTGAGTCAGTAATGGCACTCAGCAATGTTGTGGATGAAGCTCTGCTCTTTGACCTGATGAGGAAAGCAACTGCAAATGTTCTGAGTAAAGTGGAGAGTATTTTTTTGTGAAAAGAAGTGTTTCCACAACAATATAGTGGAACTACCAAAGGCCTTTTTTTTCTCTATTTGTAGATAAAAAAAAAAAAAAAGTTAGGAAAAAGGCTGATCTCCATCCAGTTGCAAAGTATGTCATGCAAGAGATCTTATCAGAATTCTGCATAGTAAGCATCTAAAGTGCTTATAGTGTGTCCAAGCCACGAGTTAGCCATCTACAGTATTTCCTGGCTGCGGTTCAACATAAATGAACACGGAATGGGGAAGTCAAGTTGCTCAACCTACATGACGCCTGAGGCATTATCAAAGCTTGGAAAGAGCAGGGGAGAGACCCATGCATTTATTTGGCTTTTGTGGGCTAACAGTTGAAGCCTTTGAAACAGGAACCAGATGATTGTAGGAAACTCTGTGGAATTTTTAACGTGGAAAGAAAATGAGCTTATGAGTTAAGAATGTTTGATTCATGAAGCCATTTGCCTCCCTCACCTCACTCACCACATTCCGCCTGAGTCACACGTTAGGATATGTCAATTTGTTTTCTCCTCCTTACGTTTTGGGCCTAGGTTAGATGAGATTGAAGACGTCTTTTGCACTTCCTTGCCTGCTGCAGACATGCCTAATTGACAACCACATCTCTGCTGTCTTCAAGGTTAGTTGTGTTATCCCATTCAAGACCCTTTGTCCTCCTCAGCCTTACTCCATTATCAACTATCTCATTCGCCATCTGCCTTCCTCCTTCACTTGGACAGTTTCGAACAAATATATCAATCTGTCCATGGTGCAGAGTCTGCATCCCAGAACTGTTTTTATTTTATTTTTTATTTCCATTTTTTTTTAGCTTATTTAGTCATATCCAGGTGTCAATTTAATAATACTCAGGTTAGAATTGCCGAGCCAGCTAATAAAGCTTTTATGATGGGGCCTGTTTGAAGGTAGGATGAATTAATTCAAACACAATGTCAATGAAAACTTCCAAACTTGTTTTGACATTACAACAAAGTGGAAGTATACCAGTTTCATAGATGGATTGTGATTGAACTCCACTGTATAAATAGCTTTTAACTATTTAACTCATGTCAGGGTGAATGGTAATGCGTTGCCTTTTAATGAGAGGTCCTCGGGGACATTTGTGTAATTTTTATGAGAGAATTCTCAAAGCCACAGTTTGCTTTCAAGCCTTCTCTCTACATTTTCACGTGTATGCTCTTCAAAAAGAAGTCATTCGATATAACGTTCAAATCCAATTCTAATTGTCGGATCATAAAACATGACCTTCATGTTGTTCTTTTTTTAGTCAGCCTCCTGAAACAGAAATACTGCATATTATGATTTGACGTTAAATAAATGACGTTTAATGATGAAGAGAAGGTGGAAACATTTCGACAGCAACGGACAATGAGAACTGTGAGAAGATCACTTGAAGACTTGCACAATGCAAGCGCTAAGACAAGAGCAGGCAAAATTCTTTCCAACCCTCGACATCCTGCTCATAACCACTACTAGCGCCTTCCCTCAGGTAAATGCTATTGAACTACATCCACCAAAACCAGCAGACATTCCAATCGTATCTTTCCTCTTTCTCAGAAAATCCAGAAAATTGACAGCCTGCAATTTTTGCTTCTCGCATATTCTCACTTCTCACTGTATTCTATAGTTTTGAGTTGTAATGTGGATGGCTTAGATGTGCTGATACTGCCCTGTACTACAACCCCTGACAAAATCACCTGTTTCGGAGGATGTTCATTCAGATGTTTCATTTTGTAATAAAAAAAATTAAAAAAAGCAGATCGCAGACACGACACAAAACAAAGCCATGTCAAGTGACAACTTTCTGGCTTCAAGAGACATTAAAAGAAAGCAAGGAAAACTAATGTGGTTGTCAGTACTGTGACATTTTTAGACCAAATCTGGAAAGGAGATTCCCACATCTGTGGTGCCTTCTGAAGGCTCCTTATTTTCCCCCAGATGTGTTTTTTTCCTTGCCCTCCTGGGAGTTAATACCAGGGGATGTCATACACATTATAAACTGCGTGAATGTGAAGCCCTTTGAGACTTTTTGTGATTAAGGGCTTTATAAATAAATTTGATGTGACTTGACTTGGCAGCTAAACAGCATTTTATAGGCAAGAGGGTGGAATGCATTATAGTGGAGGTGTGATGCTGAATGTCATTTATGTAACAATTAAAATTAATCTTAAATTTACTGTTGTTTTGGTTGAGGAAGTATGTTGAGAATGAAAGAAAATCACAAAAGAGAGCCACAGATTATGAAAAAAAATTTAGACGAAAAAGCCAATTAAATAACAAATGCCATGACTTTTAATTACTACTTTTAATGAGGAATATGGCCACGCCCTCCCCCCCTCGCTTCATGTTTTGGTGTGTCACAAGAAGGAATCATCACAATTCGTCCGTTCAAAATCATTGTTAAATACATTGTAAATAATGTCAAAATAATGGGGATCACCAAGCCCCTTATTGTTTGTCGACCTCTCTACTAAAACCACTTCACAACATTCCGAAATTTCTGTCACGTCTTGTCTTTCATAAGTCACCAAGATACTCAAACATAACGTGTTTCGAGGGGCTTTTTCGAAGCTGAATTGTTAATAGGTGCTTTATATATTCAATTTAAATCTGTAAGGGTTAATTTGACATACAATTCCCCTGAAGTGATTTTTTCTCTGCCGCCTATCCAAAAAGGAGGCATTTCAAGTGGCCACACTCTGAGTATTGGTATCTACAGTGTCCTCCTCCTCCTCAGTGAAAGCTCTTTGATTAAGATTGACCATTTTCAGCAGCATCCACCATGTTAAATCTGCTGTAAAGGAAGATAAGGAGGGGTGAAGGCTGCCTGTCAGAGCGAGAGATGATCCGAAATATCATAAAATGAAATGCCCCTTGTGACTTCTGAAAAGTGGTGGGAAAAAAACAAATTGATGCCTCTAAACCTGAGTAAAACGAAAGGTGTTTATAGCCAGAGGAGAGCATTCAATCTGTCATTTGTCACATGATGGAGCATTACAGTCACACATTCACATACCTCATCCTACAGTTCACCTTGGCACTTGATCCGCTAATGCTTCAAAGGAGAATAACACCAAGGACACGAACAAGAACGATAACGTGAGAGGGGAACTGTGGCTGCACAAGAGGCCCCTTCCTATCCCTGCTGAAGTATTTTTTACTTTAAGAAAGCCTGCTGGTTCTTGACGTTATTCTGGCATTAACCAATTTGTTAGATAGATAGATAAAGGCCAAGAAAGCTTTCTGACCATTGACCTACTACTGTTTATATCAGAACCTTCTTTCCTTCATCAGTCAGATAAGAACTCGGTTGATCCAACCATCAACCATAATAATGATAATAATAATAATAATAATACGAATAATAATAAATGAATGAAATTAAAATAAAATAAAGAATTATAGAGACAAAACTCAAAGCTTCAATGACACATTTTTATGGAATAATGAGTGAACATTAACCATTAAAGATTTACCAAAGTGATGATAAGGCAAAGGTTTGGAGATAAAAAAAATGTACCTGCTTATAGTTCCAAACATGGAAGCCATCTGTGAAACTCACTGGAGGTATGTCATGATTTGGCTTACATGGTTTACTGGAGCGTATGTCAGCATACGTCTAGCGTACAACCCAAACTGCCAAGTGCAGGGCGTATATAGACAAACACTCATAAATTCAGGATAATTTCTCAAATAAAATTAGGTTAAAGAAGGTCCTTAGTGGTTTTAGTTTGAAGTTGAGCTCCAGACAGTAGTGCTTTGAAATAGCCTTGGGTGTCCTTTAAAGTCTGGTACTGATCCCAAATGCCATCTGTTCAGTGGATTCATTTCTAAATTTTGCTTAGCTTGAAACTCATTAGAAATGTATCTAAAGTTGATGAAGCCTCAGGGAATGAGCTGCTTGCGGGTTTGAAAAAGTGAACAAACAATCTTGTCTTCTCTTTGACAACGCTGGAAGTCGTCATCATCACTAAAACTGAGGACATATGAAATAATCTGTCAGTTCTAAGGCAAAATGAAAACAACCTAATCCTTAAACCCTCTACTCTCAGCAAACAATTTCCCAAATGCCCTTGATGGGTCAAAAAATATGTTTGAATTTCTGTTTTGACGTGACAGTCTTGGCTTCCATGTGAACTCAATCACTTCAGGAGCTTATGAAAGTGTACTTCCTAAATTAGATGCGTGATTACAAGCAATTGCCACCCCGTTGAGCTTTTGAATGTGTAATCACGGTCTGTATGAATGTATTCTCTACAGCTCTGCACACTTGGCCACTGGGAGATATATCAATGCAAAAGAACAAATGAGCCTGTTATACCCTCAAAAAAGTGCATCCACCAGTCCAGAATCCTTTAAATCTGAGAGGTATGGGGAAATGGTTGTCTGGAAAATCAAAAATTACTGATTCAACACCGGCATCCTTGAGCACCCAAAGGACAAGAGCAAATACTCTTGATGCTCCGTCATCATTGTTTTATAGTGCGTGTGTGTGTGTGTATAAGCTCTTTGAGACTTTACTTTGAATATGGAGAATGGACAAGCTCCTCAGCCGGCCGTGGCGACAGCTCAGGCCGACTTTAAATGTGACTGCATTATGTTGGTACAAATTCCAGCAAAGCCTGTTCTCACAGGAAGAGGGCTGCTCATAGATAATGTATTTTTAAGTTGTTGTTTTTTTTAATTTTTGAAAATGACATGCCCAAGCAATATTTTTGAGTAACATATAGGATTTTATGTGGCAAAGTACTGTATAGTTGAGAATGGACATATTAAATTGGTGCTTGAAGTCAACGCAAAGCCAAATCAGTTAACAAACATGCAGAACAACGAGTTGGACAGGAATACACAGTGGAACTCCAAAGGTCAAACACAATTCTCTCCAGAACACTGGTCTCTGACCTTTTGCAGCAACATTCCCAAAGGGAAAAGTGGAAGTAAAAAAGATCCAACTCAATTTGTGGCCAACTCTGTTGTATGAGCTTGACCTTTGACCTGGTTCCTCTGTATATGTATCACACAGTGTATGACCTGGAATCGAAATTCTACTTAAACAACGAGTGTTTTAGTTGTGTGTGGAGTGGTTCTCCTGAGTGTTGCTGTTTCATACTGTATCTCGGCTTGTGTATCATCATAAAAAGCCACGCAGAGAGATGTTGAACGTTAGGGTTTAGAGCAGCCCATAATTCTTGAAAGCACAGTGACACATCATGAGGAGTACGAGGTAGAAGAGAGAGCTCATCTAGGCTGCCAGCCAACATCCCCAAGGCAACATAGAACGCTGATGGACTCAATAAGCTCGGACTTGGGGCTCAACACCCCACTGATGGAGTTCCAGTGCTTTGGAGGAAAAATAAACCTGGCTGACACCATCCGAATTCATTCTGCTTCACAAATTTGTGGTGTAAACCAGACTGTCTTAAAGTACGGATGACGTACCCTAAATGTGTATAAGTCACAATGCGTCGTAATCCATCACCGATCTAGAAATGTAATTTTTAAGGTAAATATTGGTTTTAAAAAATATTCAGGAAATAAATATAAACCAATGATATGAAAAACTGTTAGTACAACAGAAAGTGACACATAATGTGTCTGGCAATGTACACTTTACCAATAGATGAAGTGTTAATTAAGTGCTATGACTTCCTCCATGAGTAAAAACACAATTCATTACGGCGGTTGCTTTTTTTCTACACAATCTGGAGGACAGCAGGACTTGTCAGGTAATGAAAACTGAACTTGGCATTGGCTCAGCCGTACTCTGGTCAAAGTGAGCCGAGACTCATTTGCATGAGACAAAACAAGCAGTTCAACAAGACATAAAAAGTGGATGTTAAGTATGCTCTTATTCTTTATTCTTTGTGTGTTTTGACAGAAAAATGTGCAAAGCCTTCACTGCAGCCACCTACACTTTTTACTGCCTCCAGTTGTGTCATCTGTAAATGAAAACCACTCGGATTAATTATGATGAGAGGACTAGCTGAGAAAACATGTTCAATCTAAATTAGCGTTTGGGAGTTAATAAAGCATTTAAAAATTATGCCATACTTAAATGTATTCTAATCTAAAAAAATAAATAATGTATAATTATCGCATCATCTAACCTTATGCTTGTCTACTAACGGGTCAACATTTTTCCTTTGATATACATGTTGGGTCACATGTGAAGATGTGAAATGATTTATCTTGGTCTCATTTTCTTATATCATAGCCACAACTATAAATGTATTTTCCAGATATTAATAAGATCCAGGTAAATTATTGTTTTGTTTGAAATCTGTTGTGGTGCTGTGCATCATATATATTGGACTATATATTGGACTTAACCATGAATTTACCTTCTCCACAGAAGGGAGAAACTTTAATCAGCCAAAGAAAATGTCTCTGGATCTCTAGGGGTCCAATGAAAAGGAATGTGTGAAGGCAAGGGTGGATGGGTAGATCAGGGTCAGGCTTTCAGTCAGTGACAGTGATGGGCCTTTTTCCATTTACTAGGTTGGATTCAATAGAGGTCATTCTTGCCTGGAATGTCCTGCCACAGCCTCTAACGCACTGTCACCCAAACTGAGAGGTAATGAAGAAAACCAATAGGTGATGGTGATTGATTCAAAATAAACACGAGTGATAATCATTACCAAGCTGTGCTGCTTACCCCACACTGAAGTGGGTGCACTCACTCTGCCTATGTGTAATTGATGACTAAAGTGTCACTTTAAAAATGATTCGCCATGGATGAGGGAGTCCATTTCACAAGAAAAATTGAAATATTCATCCCTGTAAAGAAAAACAAAATTCTTCTAGGGTGCTGTGCGCTTTTCTCGACAAGTTGATTGATCTGAGGGATGCCGTAAAAGCTATGAGCAGTGTTGCATTCAAATGGCTGTGAATGACAGATGAAATGAATGGAATATTTTTAGGCCACTATTATTGCACAGAATTGGAATGCATTATACAAAGGCATTGTTTGACAGTTGGGACGTTCATGTGCTTGTGTGCATGCCAATATTGCCCCCATAATTGGAAATAAAACTGTAATCCAGCTCTCAGACTAGTTTTGTTCTTTTTCCCCTTATGCAGTTCAAATAAATGTCAGTTACAGTTATCAAGTCAGGCTTCATCTGTTTTTGTTTTTTCTGTTGTCATGTTGTGATAAAACTACGGAATGCCATCCAAACTGTGCTGTAGCTGTTGGCTGTATAGTATTTATATCCTGCAAGGTCACAGGACCCAATTCTTTTCTGGATTTGTTGAAAGTTTTATTTGCAAAAAATTATTATGGATTCATTCACTGGATTATTGCGACACTGGGCACATGCAAAAAATAAAATAAAAAACAGTAGCATTATGTATTCAAGTACATACATTTATTTTAACCTCGAACAGTAAAAACGTAGTTATCTAGTAAGTGGTTACCAAGGCAACACAGCAGCAAAGAAATGTAATGATTAATAATGAATATCTGGCAGATCATAACTGAACAGCAAAGGAGTCATGGTGAAAGATTTCCTTTGCACTTCATGTGCATACGAATATATTTCTTTGCATTGTCAATGTCAGAAAAGAATGTGGATGTATTGTCAATATTTCAAAATTATTTTACTGGGAGAGGAGCACATCCCCGCTACACATTCTATATCAGCAAGAGGATTGTAAAAATTGACGGTGATTGAGCTTTCCAAAGTCAGAATCAGTTGTATTTGACGCATAGGTAATGCTGAAGACAGCAGTAAATTGATGCATGTCGAGTTCCAATCGAAGGGGACGTCATTTTCACCAACAATGTAAGCAATCCTCTCAAATAGTAAAGCTCCAGCAGGCCCCACTTTATATGTTTACTGAATGTATTCTACTTTATTTATTCATTCATTTCCAAGTGGCCAAGTGCTGTCACTTTGATGAATGGGAGCTGGAAGTAGCCAATTGTTTCACTCGACAGGACAAGTCACACATGCTCTGAACTCAAATGTGCTCCTTGCCAGAGCAGCTCTGTCATTCTTGTGGTTTTTTTAGACATTCATGTCATGGAGACGTTTTTTTTTCCCACGCACACACATACATACCCACGCGCCCGCGCACACCACACACACGCTTACACACACACACAGTGTACTGTCAACCCCTTGCTCCCCGGGACTGTTAAAATTTAACAGTGGAATTAGGCAAGTTCTCCACAGTTTGATGTCCATTTCTCTGACTGCTTTGTGCCAGGTGGTGATTATGGGGTTAGCGCCAGTGTTTCAGGAGAGTGGTCAGGACCTAAGGGACTGGCACTGTTTTTGACACTTGGCTCAAACGGTTGGTCGGTGATATTTGAAAAATAGCATTGATTGCCCCGTTGATTGTTATTTTTAGAATGTGGCTAGATTAAAGTAATTATGATTGGCTGGCGACCATTTTAGGGTATACCTCACCTAAGGGGTCAAAACTGCTGTGATAGGCTCCAGCACGCCCGCAACCTTCGTGAGGATAACCGGTCTGGAAGATGAAGGAATGAATAAATTCTATTAAATAAAAATAACTATTTTAGAATGAGAATTATGATGTACAATACAAGTGAAAACTGTGTCAATCAGCCTTAAAGTAAATGTGCTACTGTTGCCTCACTATGAATAAAAAAGATAATTGCAGGTAATATTACAGGAAACAACCTACCCCCTTCAGAGGCTCCATATTCTCGTTTGCTGATTTTTTTTTGTTCATTAATAACTCAAATATTCGCTTTTATTTTCGTATGTAATTCCACTTTGACCCACTAGGTGGTGGCATGCAATCGTGTTTAACATTAAAATTGAAAGAAGATGAGAAAACGGGTTGTTTTTCAGAATCAGACTCATTTTTGTTGAAGTGATTTGAAAGAGATTAGACAGAGGCTACTTGAATGCTTCAATCTTCTATGATTCTATTGTCACGCTCAATTTGTTTAGTTAAAGTGCACTAAAGAAATGTACCATTCTCAAGATTTGTGACAGAAATTCAATGACGAACTGTTCCATTGGTTTTAATAAAAATAGAATGGTTATGGATTACATTTGACAAAAACGTCTGATGATGTCTTCTTGTTGTTGGTTTGAATAATTTTACAACATTGGAATATGTTTTAGTTGTTCTATTTATTCACATTTGAGTACACATAATGTGTGACAAAATATTACTTGAAATTGGTAATAAACGCAGACACAACCTTAAATACAATCAAATTCTGAACCACATTCTCTCACATTTTTATCCACCTGAATAACAAGTTTTCTCCTCACACTGCCTCTGGAATCAGGCTTATTTGTATGCATGAAATTCATAAGGGCCATTGGGAATGCAAAGCCTTCTTACCTATCTGATGTGACCGAAGAGAAGGAAAGAACACATTCTCGGTCTTTTTCAGTATTTTCCCCCTCATGTTGCCAGTGTCTTGGTTACCATGGTGAGGGGTTAGGGCCCTAGGAGTTAAGGAAACTGCACACGCTGTCAGTCAGGAGAAATAGCTGTAATCATCTTTTATTTTCTTGTGAAGTTACAGAATGAATAAAGAGAACAGAGAGCCTCAGTTCCATTAAAAAAAAAAAAAAATCTTTGTTGAGCAGTGGTGCATCACACTCAGACATTGTTCCTGTCAGTTGCTGCTGGTTTTGCCACGTTGAATCAATTTCAACAACCGTCCTAGTTTGAGTATTGTAAGTTTGAAAAGGTATGCTTGGAAAATGGGACAGTTGGCACACCAATATAAAACTAATCACTATCACAAAGTTATCTGCATGTGTACCAAAAGCAACCTAAGTCTACTTGCAATAGTCACCTTGCTTCTCTAAAAACATGTGAAATAAGTCTGAGATCCATGATAATGCATTAATTACACTACATTACATTACAATTAGGGTTTAAAATGTTTTCACCAATGCTACAACGAAGCTTGTCAGGCAAGCCATCTGATTTTTTTAACCACTCCCTTGAGGATGGATGTTTAGGCATGGTGCAAGGTGTTGTGGGAATGTGGAACCCCAGCTGCACTTTGCAGATACACAAACTAGCACATTGCTTCCCGGAGCCGTCAACGTGGTGCTGCCTGTCTACTATCTCCTGGGGCATGCCGCAGTGCCATATGAGGGATTAAGGCTTTTTATGAAGCATTTTGAAAGCGGGAGGTGTGTGTACTAGTTGTGTCATTTTCTTTAGCAAGTGTGGATTTCCAGTTGCCCGACCCTTGAAGCTCAGTCTGTGCACAATTGATATTTTACATCTTGATTGGGCTGTACAAGACACATTATGATTTCTTACGAAGCATATTATCAACTGCAAATTAATTAAAATATTTGCTTTATTGTTGAAAAGAAGAAGAATAAGAGTCTTAAAAGTACTGACCACTGCTTATAAGACCTAAAACAAGTATTTTATGAAGCGCTGCTTCATTTTCAATCTACCTCCATTCAGTAATCCATTAGAAATACTGATGTTTTAGGATTTTAATATTGTTTTCTTCTCAGCAGCCTACATCTATTTTCCTAATGAAAATCCTGAACAAAACAGCCATCTGTTAAAGCATTTCCTCAATCATTGCACAATCTGGAACAATTAACAATCACTTTGACCCGTGTGTGATAAATTGAATTTGAGGGAAGCCCATTTGTTACGGCCGTATCTTTAAAGCTGCTCAAAAGACAGGCGGGATTCTCCATTATGCAGCGATGGAAATGAGTAAAATCCAAACAGTGATGAACGTTTAACAAAAGTTTGTACCAATTAATTGAAAAGGGAAGACAAAATGATCTGGTTGTTTCTCTCTCTCTCTCTCTCTCTCTCTCTCTCTCTCTCTCTCTCTCTCTCTCTCTCTCTCTCTCTCTCTCTCTCTCTCTCTCTCTCTCTCTCTCTCTCTCTCTCTCTCTCTCTCTCTCTCATTTACACGCCATACTGTATATGGACGCTGTCCTTGGTGCTGACCAGAGGAGCATTAACATCCGTGCTTTTTCTGCCACCCAGTGGCCGCTTTTTGTTCCAATAAAGTGAGAGTCAAAAAAAGGCCCGGAACGAGTTAAAGTTCACGTTTCTGTCCGACTTACATTCGCGATGCACTCTTGGTGCCCGTGTGTTTACATCATCTAATCTTGTTTGGTAAGCTTGGCGTCGTTTCACTTTTGTGTACCGCGTTGCATGAAACGATTGAGCTATATTTACGTGCTCTTGCGACGATGACGCATATCACGGACAAGCGCTCTTTGCTAGCTGCGGCTTTTGATGCAAGGTTACGGTGTATCCAGTGGTGCACAAGACTTTAAAATTCCTAAATGTATCATCCACGATGATCAAATGTAGAACACCGCTTTTTTTTGTATAAATCTGAAATTAACGTGTCAACTTAATTCATAATTTGTTATTAAATTCAATGTACTATAATTATACGAATCACTATCCTGTGTATGCATTGTATTGTTTTTTTAGGACTAGATACTAAAGCGTAAAATTATGGGATTCGCCAAAGCAATTTGATACATAAATACATACTACTTTAGACGCAATGCATTCATTATGCTTTACAGTATGCAAGATGTGTCTCGCTGCAGCAGGGGTCACCAACATACAGACTACATAAGACACCTGCCGCCCTGTTCGAAAAAGAAAATAGCTCACCAGTGATAGGACATTGTGATTTCCTTGGATTTTTTAATAAGTAATCGTTTGAAAATGGAAGGCAGCTATGGAACAAAAATGTTGCATTCTGATCTTAATTGTTTCTCTCCTCATTGCTGTGATAAATCATTAGAATGATCAGTGTCTTCACGTATATGAACAATATTTATTTATTATTTAATTCAAGGTAAGTTGAGCAGCTGTTATTTAAATAGTGTACCTGGTAGCCCATTGCATTGATCAGTACTCAAAAATGGGCTCTGACTTTAAAAAAAGATTAGTGACCCCTGCATGACGTAACTTTACATATCTGTTTCCGTAGTTATACTTCTATTTACTTCACCAAGTCAATGGACTGACATTGGCCAGCCAAGATGCTGAAAGATCTTCCTCGAGAGGCTTTGTTCCGGCCGTTGACCAGGAATGAGGTGGTGGGCATGCTGTTGAGGCTGACCATCTTTGGAGCAGCCACCTACTATAGCATCAAGTGGGTTGTGGACGCAATGGACCCGACTGCTAAACAGAAAAGCCAAGCCAAGAAAAGGGTAGTTGTCTTTTATCTCGTTGTTAAAACTAAAACAAAGTGTGCAGCATCTGGGCCAATATTGATTCGCCCTTGTGTTCCCAGGCCGAACAGCTTATGAAGACGATTGGTGTTGAAGGGGTCAAACTGACTGAGTATGAGATGAACATCGCATCACAACTAGTGGATCCACAAACTATGAAGGTAATGGTTATAATCCATATATGTCCTTCTCATCAAGAACAATGACTCTTGAGACCTCAATGAAATCATAACCTCTCTGGAAGAAGTAGCAGAAAGACACATTAAAAGAAATTGCAAATACTGAGGAAATAACTGCAATTTGATTGTCTTCACAAATCGCTCAGTCCTCGTTCTGAGCAAACGCAATTAAATGGCCGGACAGTTTTACTGTATATCCTAATAGCCCTTGCATAGACAAATGCTCAACTTTTATATTGGGTAGTTCTTTTGTTCAGACAAAAAAAAATAAAAAATCTGCATTTGAAGAAGACTGGAGCCACAGTCGAAACTGTCAGCAGGTAACATCTAATAATTATTTATTTGTCTGAACATAAGAACTACCCTATATAGTATACGGAGACATTATGAATCTTATCCAAATGCTCCGTTTTTAACTGTACTTTGTCTTTCTGCAGGTGTCCTGGAGAGATATAGCAGGTCTCGATGAGATCATCAATGAGCTACAAGACACAGTCATTCTGCCCTTTCAGAAAAGACACCTTTTGGCAGGATCCAGACTGTTTCAGCCACCAAAAGGTGAATCTTTCATGTTGTAAACAGATCGACAATGGACAATCTCTTATAATCTGTTAATTGAATTCAACACACTTATTTCCCCATTGATTGAAATGAAGGTATCACACTTGCTGTTGTCAGCAGTTATGTCGATTGTTAAATTGTGGACTGTATTTGGACCATATTTAATTGGCCACAGTTTTACCGTTTTATAGATTTATAGCAGATGTTTTATAATATGTTTATGAGCTATAGTAGCTCTTCAGTGCATTTACGCTGCACTTACACTATATCCGACACACATCATATGCATACAATTGAAAGATGTCAAATTTCATTGAAATGTTTTCTGATTTTACGCAGTTTTGTTTCTTTTTACACTGAATGTATTATGCCAAGTCATCTGAATTATACTATCACTCAAAATATACATCTTAAATCCATCCCAAATAGCATCAACTGCAAATGTTAGATCTGCTCATTTGAATGTCAAGTAAAAACAAAGAACTGTGATACTGTGGTTGCACAAGTGTACACGCCCCATTATAATTGAGGATGTGGTTAGTGTTAGAATTAACCAATCAGATTGAAGTTCATGTTAAATGGGAGTCATCACGCAACTACCACGATTTAAACACTTCTTTGATGAGCGGTGTTGAGTTTGTGCCAAGCATACCTGTTTCCAACTGTGTTTTCATTGGTCCATACAACATTTTCCCACATGTATTTGAGAAATTTCCAATGTATTTTTTTTTTTCTTTATGAGATAAGGCTTCTGTCTTGCCGCCCTCAATCTAAAGCCCAGACATATGAAGAAGACAGGAGATGATCGGCAAATGTACTAAAGAGCCAGTATTTGCCAGATATTCCTGCAGCTTCTTTTGCCTGGCTGTTGGCTGTTTCATTTTTTCATCAATTTTGAAGGCGCATCCAGTTTTTGGTAATGTCACTGTAATATTTCTTCCATTCAATAACTGGCTCCACAATAACGGTCTTCAAAGTTTGCCAACCTCAGCGGATGTAGTGCAAACCCCATTACACTGATATTTAATGCCTTGGAAGTTCTTTTGTACCCTTCTCAGAGCTGAATCCTTTGAACAATGAGATCTTTCTGATGCTCCCTGCAGAACATGGCTTGTGCTGTGACCACAAAATGTAATCAAAAGCATAAGTTCTATGCCATAGAACAACAACTGAACTTTATTTTGAGTTAATCAGAGGTATTTTATTGGTGGTCTGCTGACTTTCATGAATATGAGTTTGTATATGATTGGTTAACAGTACCACTTGTGCAACCACATTATTACAGCTTTTGCAAAAGTTATAGGTTATTGGTGGGAAAAGTCCAAAAATAATTTTTCCTCATTTCATTATTGTTTTTTTTTTTGTACCACAAAAGCCTGGCATTCGCGCAAGGGTATGTCATCTTTTTATATCCACTCGTATCACTGCGTATGAATGGTTGACATTTACTTAACGTACCTATGGCACCTTTACAATGTTACTAAAGCCATTCATTCATACAGTGATAATGGTCTGGGTTGCAATAGAAAAAGAGCTTATCTCATTCACAACAGCATTATGTGAGGGAACCTGGGCCCAAAAGCAATTTAAAAAAAAAAAATTGGGAATCTGATTAAAGCAAAGACTGACCGATTAAACGGACGTCAAATAAAATCAGGCGATAGTAGCATTTTTAAAATAATTATAATTGGCCAGAGATTAAACAGTGATAGTATATGATTATGAACGAGAAAATGCTCTTCACTGATGGAGTCAATCAGAATAATGCCCTTACGCAATTTGTCCAATCGATGAAGCTCTGACTCCATCAATGAGCATATTTCCTGAGACATTAACATCTGTGCCAGCTTGAACACAGCCAACACATACTGTAGACATGTCTGTCTGTCTCTCTCGCTAGTCAAATATTCTGCCTACAATTCTAATCTTTGTTCTTGTAAGACTTAAGTGACGCAACAAATACAATGGATCATATGATTTTTACATTAATTGGCTGATTAATCGGGTATCGTAATTGTTTACTGCCAATTCAGAAACAGCATCAGCCTCAAAAATTCCCATCAGTCGCACCATGTAGTCAAGAAATACATTTCTTTCGTGGAGTTTTTTTTGTTTGTGCCTGTTTGCCTCAAAGTTTTGTGTAGGAAATAGACAACCTCTGAAATTAGCGCTCTGGGAGACTTGTTCCCTTTTCAGCCTCCAAGCTTTGTTTATTTATTCGGTGAAAGTATGCTCATGGGAGCCAAGCTACATCTAATGGGTGTACGATCAATTCGGGAAAGAATATTCCCAGTGCTGCAAGTTGTTGGAAATAATGTTGCTTTCTTGAAAATCCCAGAAAGCTCTAATGTTTTGTTTTCTTTCTTTCTTGCTACAGTACTGTGGCTTTTCTTAGTTGTATAGTATTTATTTATTCATTGATTCTTTCATTCATCCATCCATCCATTATCTGTACCGCTTGTTCCCACGGGGGTCGCGAGTGTGCTAGAGCCTATCCCAGCAGTCATCGGGCAGTAGGCAGGGGACACCCAACCGGGTTGGCAGCCAACCGCATGGCACACAGAGACAAATAACCAGTCGCACTTAGACTCACACCTATGACCAATTTGGAGTGCCCAATCGGCCTACCATGCATGCCTTGGGGATATGGGAGGAAACCGGAGTACCCGGAGAAAACTCACACAGGCACGGGGAGAACATGCAAACTCCACACAGGGATGTGGAATCAAAACCTCCAAACTGTGAGACGGACGTGCTAACCAGTGCGCCCCTCTTTCATTCATCTTCAGAATGTTTTTTTTAAAGAACGACATAATAGCCCAACAAAATAATAGTCTCTATTTGGATTGACTCAGACTTGTTACTATTTTGCCTTTGCAGGTGTTTTATTGTTTGGTCCTCCAGGCTGTGGGAAAACCATGATTGCTAAAGCAACAGCCAAAGCATCTGGCTGCAAATTCATCAACCTGCAGGCGTCGACACTGACCGATATGTGGTATGGCGAATCACAAAAGCTGACAGCTGCCGTCTTTTCATTGGCGGTCAAACTACAACCATGTATCATTTTTATTGATGAAATTGGTGAGTGGATCAAATAGGATGGCTTGCAGCACATATTCATTTGAGAAATGCTTCCCTTTTTTTTTTTTTTTTTTTATTATAAATGCTGTACATTTAGTGAAAGATGTTGTCACTTGTCGTGTGCCGGATCTGATGAGGCCCCTAATAGCGACATTGGTCATGCTTACTGTGAACTTGAACACATGGGAATAGATAAGATGTTGCATTTCTAGTCACCCTTCTTTCCCCAAGGACCTCATTACAGTCCCTAAACAAGAAAGAAAGAAAGAAAGAAAGAAAGAAAGAAAGAAAGAAAGAAAGAAAGAAAGAAAGAAAGAAAGAAAGAAAGAAAGGTTTAATCTTCTAAACTGCTGTTTTGAGTCACCACCCACACAAAGCATACTCCAGAATCCAAAAATAGGTCTGTCTGATGCTACCATTATTTTATTAAACCCAGTTTGATCTTCAGGTGAATGAGTGCTTGATTTTATGTTTGCCAGACTCATTTCTCAGGAACCGCTCCAGCCTTGATCACGAGGCCACTGCCATGATGAAGGCCCAGTTCATGAGTCTGTGGGATGGCCTGGAAACTTCCTCAGCCACTCAAGTAAAGACACCAGCACTTACTCACACTGTAATGTGGATGAAGCTGCTTGGATCTGTTTGGAGTTGCAATAGCATCAGATCTTGGTTGTTGTCAATCACCAACTATGTAGCTGTTATCTTGCATGCTATATTAGCATGGGCTCACACTATCATTGTTTCAATTACAGGTGATGGTCATGGGGGCGACAAACCGACCACAAGATGTAGATCCTGCTATCCTACGCAGAATGCCCACCACATTTCATGTTGGCTTTCCTGTATGAACTTCCTTGCAAAAGCATGTTCAATACGAGCAATATTGTATATTCTGAGGAATGTTGTACTGCATAGTTACTGTAAAATATATTTTTAAAACACATTATTTAATGATGAAATGGTGACTACAGAAATAACTGTTTATCAGTTGCTACCCTGCTTGAAAAAGCTAATCACATAATCACCCACAAACAAATTTCAACAGTAACTTTCTTAAATGACAGAACCAGACAGAACCATAAAGGCCAGTGTACTTATTATATTAAAATGTTCATTTGGATTTTGGTGATACCATGACCCCCCACACAAACCTTGTGCTTTATTTTAATTTTACCAAAATTGTCTCCCTTTTTGTGCAGGACACAAGACAAAGACATGACATCCTGCGATTGATATTAGCTGAAGAAAATGTAAGATGATTCGTGCATGCAAAAATCAAAAGACTGCCCTACAACGATTCTGTCATGTTACCATTTTGCTTTCTGTTGGGCAGCTGAGCAACACTATTAATCTGAAGGAGATAGCCGAGAAGACAGAAGGCTACTCGGGCAGCGATCTGAGGGAACTGTGCCGCGATGCCGCCATGTACAGAGTTCGAGACTACGTCCGCAAGGAACAGATGAGGCAGATCGCTCAGCAGTTAGGAGAGATCGAGGAAGAGGAAATGTATGAGCCACACCATCATTTCAGCTGAGGAAAATTTGCCATAACAGTCGCAGTCTCAAATTCAAGCTTGACGTTAAATGAAATCATGAATCGAGAATGATTACTTAAGGTTTATTATTGTAGTTCAATGCTCACACCTTGAAAAGAAAGTCAACTCTTTGCAGCAGGGAGACGTACAAATCAGGAAACCGGCCCCATGATTGAAGACCCCTGCCTTATGCATGGTGATGTTGTTTTCAGTCGACAGCAAGTGGCAAATTGGCAACGACCTGAGGTGGATTATGCTGCTTAATTCATATAACAGAAATGTAATATTAATCAGAATACTATATTTGGACTAGTGGAGGCGCATAGAACAAACTATCCTAAGGACATTTTTTTACTTACGTTTTTCTTTCAGCAGTGGATATTTTTGCACACAAATACACATTTTTTATCCTCTGTGTAAGATTATTGCCATATTTTTCAACCCTTAATTCACACCTAAAATCCTTTAATTTTCTCAACAAAACACAGTACGCCTTGTAATCCGTCGCACGTCAAGTGTGGATGGATATTGGCGTTTCAGTTTGTTCCTTTACATTCCTTCCCATTACGTCTTTGTTCTCATTCTCATCAAAATACAGTATTTATTATTAGTCTTGTTTTGAGCAACGTTAGATTTTATGTGGCGTAATCTTAAAGCTGTGGGAAAGTGTACTGTTCATATCTCTGACTGCGTGTTGTTAGTAACACTTCATGTTGTGTGCTGCAGATCCATGAATGAGGATAAATTGCGTCCAATCACCCAGCTCGACCTACTATTTGGCTTGGACAAGATGAGGGAGTCCAAACGGGGCACGGCGACCATGTTACCTACTGTTCCCGAGGTTCCACTGGACTGAACATCTTTCAAGGTTTTCTTTTATTGTTCTCGTTGATGTCCATCAGGTACACACTCCTTTTCGTCTTTACCTGTCTCTTCTGTGCATTGAACCGGAGGCAGCACTGGGTTTGTGGTTCTTCCCTATTAAGTTTTGAGTTATGTACAAAACTTAACCGTTGTACCTGCTGTTGCTATTTGAAATACGGCATGTTTTCTCAAACCTAAGACACACAAGCAGTAAATGAAATGATGTATAACAATAATAGCAGAAAAAGATATTGTGTTTTAGTTATATGTACTTGCTACGTCATGCATGTTTTTCAAAAAAAAAAAAAAAGCCTCCGTGTAGGCTGTTAGCACACCAAAATAAATCCTTCACACCCACATTCAATCCTAAAATCTCAATGCAGAGAACTTGATGAACATTGATGCATATGAATGAGCCTGCTGGTTTCTAAATTGTGAGTCATGGCAACAACTAAAAGACGGCGCATTATCGCCGATCTGCCAGCGCAGTGATTTTATGTAAATGATCTCCGGGTGAACCACATTGGGAACATATCCTTGGTGATAGAAGCACGATATTGAACAACATACTTCCTGCTGCTCTATACCAGCTGCTGCTCTATACCAGCAATACAAAGATAATAAATAATCAAGCTATAAAAGCCGGATTGTGTATACTGGGGCAGACGTGTTTTAATGGCACTTCTCGGTCTGAAAGTATTTTAACCCTTCTTTTGAATGTAGCAATGTGTTTCCTAGTGGTCCAAAAATCCCATTATACTTATAACAAAGACATCGAACATTGATCATCGCTTACTT
This sequence comes from Syngnathus acus, assembly GCF_901709675.1. Classification (NCBI taxonomy): domain Eukaryota; kingdom Metazoa; phylum Chordata; class Actinopteri; order Syngnathiformes; family Syngnathidae; genus Syngnathus; species Syngnathus acus. Next base: position 12,772,217 of record NC_051094.1, on the reverse strand, counting down.
TCCCATACATCTTTGTTTTTGTTTTGTTTTTTAAAAATGTATCTCTTTTATTGTTTTTTATTATCTTGTATTATATTATATATATATATATATATATATATATATATATATACCGTAATTTTCGGACTATAAGTCGCGGTTTTTTTCATAGTTTGGGTGGGGGGGCGACTTATACTCAGGAGCGACTTATATACATATATATGTTTTTTTTCACTTTTTTGGGCATTTTATGGCTGGTGCGACTTATAGTCCGAAAATTACGGTATATATTATGTGTGTCATATACATATACATTATATACATATGTGGAAGAAATTCAGGGAACTAATGCCCTTCTTAACATCTAAGGCCCCATCCCTGAAGATGAGAGGCCAAGTGTACTCGGCCTGTGTCAGAAGTAGTATGACGTACGGAAGTGAGGCATGGGCCCTGAAAACAGAACACGAAGACAAACTAAACAGAGCAGAAATGAGGATGATCAGATGGATGTGTGGTGTGTCAATGAGGGAGGAAAAGACCAGTGCAGAGCTGAGAAAGAAGATGGGAGTGGAGGCCATAGTGGATGTGGTGAGGAGAGGCAGACTGCGATGGTACGGACATGTAGTGAGGAAGGACGAGAACGACTGGGTGAAGAAAGTTATGTCGTATAACGTAGAGGGAACAAGACCCAGTGGCCGACCTAAAAAGACCTGGCAGATGACCGTGGCAGCCGACATGAAGGCACTCGGCATCAACCACGAGATGGCCATGGACCGTTCCCGGTGGAAGAAGGCCATATCGAGAACCCAGTCCAACCCAGCGGCGCCTGGAAAGCGGACTTTAAACCGATGATGATGATGATGATGATACACACCTATACATATACATAGTCAATGACAAGTTTTTACACCATGCGATTGATCAATATTGATACTGATAATATTGGGTGGCCGCTCACCACTCTGCTGCGTCTTTGGATTTGGAAGGGAAATGCTTGGAATTTAAATGCAGGGTTGAAGGGGTTGACAATTCACGTTTGATGTATCATTTCATGTTTGCATGCATTTACAATCTCGTATTTGGTCTAAAGCAATGGTTCTTAACCTTGTTGGAGGTACCGAACCCCACCAGTTTCATAGGCGCATTCACCGAACCCCTCTTTAGTGAAAAATAAAATGTTTTTTTCAAACTCAAGACAGATGTTTTTTACTAGTGCACAAAATGAGCCGTGCATGAACATTACCTTGTTCAAAGAACAAAGCCAACACAATGCAGGAACTCACAACAAACTACATACCTGCAAATCAGTGTGACTTCTGCTGTTGCCTTTGCGAGACCAGTTCAGATATGCGTTATCACAAATTTGTAAATCGGGTGTGTTCGGATCTCTGCAGTGGAGGCTCTGCTGAACCCCTGAGACCGACTCACCGAACCACTTGGGTTCGAACGAACCCAGCTTAAGAACCACTGGTCTAAAGATTTATGAACGTGGCTCATTAGTGTGTGTGTCTCAAAGTAAACACCCGGGGGCGCTGTAGTTGCACTGATTTTCACCAAAGCAGGTTGACATTGAAAGGCTGTTGGTTTTTTTATCTTTCTTGAAGCATTAAGGTTTTAATGTGCCCAGATTATACATAAGATTTTTGTTTTGGGACTTATTTGTTGATGATGAGGTATTTCTGTGGTTAGAATACAATAGATTATAGTTAATATGTCAACCGTTTCCATGAAAACCTGTAATTGTGTCTCACCACATGTTTTTATGTTGATCACAAGCTATTTAATTAAAATGTTCCCCTGTTTAGATGTTACCTCGGTCAGGCTTTATGAATGTCAAAGCTGCATTCTTATTGAGTACACAAAGTGTAAAAAAAAAAAAAGGTTTCATTGTTGTTATTCGTCAAATAAACATCCTAATAATTATGATTTTGCTTGATTATAGCACAGTACTTTATTTGCTTTAGTATGTTTCCGCTGTTTTTTCAGAACTAGGAAACAAGTTGTTGAAGTCTGAATCACTGCATTGTTCCATTAGTACTGTTTAACAAAAAACACTCACGCTTCTCAGACTGTTTGACGGGATAAATACCTCCAAATTACAGTCTGAGGTACTAATAGCTGTCTGGCTAAATGGTCAGAGGTCGGGAATTACTAATTACCTGCGAATTAAAAAAAATCCCTTCCAGGAAGCGAAATCTTTTCACATGGCAGCAGCAATTTGCGGTGGCTGATAATGGCTCCTCATCTGCTCGCCCGATCTCTTTTGAGCGTCATGAGCATAAACAGTATTTGTTTGATCAAAATCAATTTTGGCACGAACGAGCTTGATTGCCCTTAAACCTCTTTCAAATAATCACCTCTTGCTAAAATGAATTCACACAGCTATTACTTTGTTTGGTGAATCAAATCAAACTTGCAATGATTTAATTTAGTATTGATTTAATTTTAATTCACACTATGCCTAGTGTGGGAGATGAAAAGGTATTGCAAAAGTGCCATGATGTAGATGCGCCGTAGCCCTTTGGCCAAAGTCCTTTAAAAAGATGACAGTTACATTTTTGTTGACACTGTCAGACAGTTATTCGCTGGCGTTTTCATATGGAAGAAATGATGGGGCGTGATTAAATATGGAAGCAACAAGTGATTTGCATCATCAACCAGCTCTATTCTCTCATCCATATGCAAAGGAATGTTTAATAGGAACCAAGTTTATACGGTCGATTACTTCTCTAATGGAGCATGCTAATACCTATTGGTCATAGCGTATCAACATCATGATAATCACAAATAACCAAGGCTCCATTAGGTCTCTGAATGTGTTTCAATGATGAACATTTCTACCGTCTGTCTATGTAAGAACCTAGGGCTAATTCACCATCCGTAATGACCTATTAATGCAGTTAATCATTTTGACAGGCCAAGAGCATTCACATCCTCCTCCCCAGGCGTAATGCGTAAGCCTGTTGCATGAACAGATGGTAAGGTGTTATTTACCCTTCTGTCTTTAATGAGGCAAAGTGCAATGGTTTTCTCCACATACCTTCTGCAACGTTGTGTTTCTGATCTTAAATGCTCAACTACCCTTACGTATACATTAAGTAACATGGACCTATTTATATACAGGGAGTGACACTTGCCATCCACACACTTTTCCCTGAGAGGATGGCATCCAGTCACTGATGAAAGAATCTTTCATCTGTCACCGCTGGCTTGATATCTCATGATTTCTCTGGAGTGGAAAGCTTAGATTCTGATTGATCCACTTTTGTCTGACCATAGCGGGCTTGACAGCAGCACTCAGCCCTTGTCTTACAATCCCAACTTTTTCTTCCTATCAGATCGTCTTCTTGATCACGGTGCTCTAAAAGCTCCAGTGGTTTTAAATGCGTTTGAGCAATTCCGAAGAAATCTGTTTCCCTAGCCACACTCTCAGCATGATATCCTGCTGCCGTCTAATAATAGGAGGAGATCCTTTGCAAAGAAATATCAAATAAGTACGCAATGGGAAGCTTCACACTGGCAAATAAGATCCAGAGAACAAAGTTGAAAGGTGTTGGGTAGGAGGAAAGTGGGTGATTTGTCCAATTTTCTTCAAAGCTATGTTTTTTTATCACAGTGATTCAAAAAAAGCAACAACTAATGTGCAACAATGTATCTGTCTCTGTACGAAGAAAACTAGGACACGTAATGCTGACATTTGCAAATAAAGCCAACTCATCTGAATTGATGAAATGTTTGAAGTCAATCCGCACGCTATGCTCAACACACCCTGTGGGTACTAAAGTGTCAGAACAAAACTGCATTATTGGGCACAGTGATTTGTCAGTGAATCCTGAAAGATTGCGATTTTGTACTTCGGACACCTACAGTACCTTCCTCTCGGCTGTGTCAATTAAAACTGAGTCAAGTCTTTCATTGCACCTTTGCATAGGACTGCTCTCATTATTAATAGAGAAACTTGTGACTCACGAGATTAATTCATATTAACGTGAATACATCCTGGTTCTTCCCGATAACTCTTTGCGCGTGGGTGCTGTATGCCACCCCTATTTAGAAATCCTGCATCCCGAGGGCACTTGCAGCAGCAGCAGCCTGTGCGGGTCAGAGATTTTTCAGCTGTAATGTACATTTCTTTGCACGGCAGTGAGGCTTTGCCCTACATTAGCCTTCCTCAGTAATCTGTGTGGAATCTTGAAGCTAGACTTTCTTCATGCACGCACACACACACACACACACACACACACACACACACACACACATTGCTCTATTTTTGCTCCTCTTGTTGTGTGAAGGCGATGGCCTTTTATTATGTTATTTGTTTATTTATTATTTATTCATCACTCTTATTTATTAATTGTTTGTGCCTTCTTGTTTCTATTTTTTTGTGTTGTTTACTTGTATGTATATTGTGTACTATGTCTTGTCACCGTGGGATAGTGGGAACGTAATTTCAATTTCTTTGTGTCTTGGCATGTGAAGAAATTGACAATAAAGCAGACTTTGACTTTGACTTTTTTTTTACTTTGACACACAACACACACACATTTATATATATATATATATATATATACATATATACTAAAAATATATAGTATATATATATATCACTCCCCACCCCACAGTTCACAGAGATCAACAACATCCCCTGGTAAAATCTCCCAAGGCAAGGAAAGAACAATTTGGGGTAAAAAAAAGGAAAAACCCTTGAGAAAGGATGACTGATTCAGGAGGAGATAGCAGTCTTGCTGCTGGGTGGTTGCCTTCTTTGGCTCCCTCTCCTTGCCTAACGCACAGCCTTGTCTCCTTGTTTCTCCTACATGCACTTTGTACAGTGCTGGTAGGCTCAGGAGCTGCATGATCTGAGAAAGATATTTGATAGAAGAATGAGGGGAGAAATGGTCAGAAGAGAAGAATTGCGTCGATGCCCATATGGACCATTTTAGATATAATCAAGATAAGTTCAAACACAACATTGTACTTGGAACTGCCTTGAGAATGAAAAATCAATATACGCTTTAAAAACAATAAGAAACCAAAATAACTAATGTACATATCTTTTCATAGGTAACATTTAAAAAAAAAAAGAGCACATTTGACTCACATTAAGGTCCTACATGGCAGTTTTACCCTCTTTTGATCAGTCTTCTGAGCTTCAATGAGACTCATGAACTGATACACGCCTGTGCCACAGATAACATTTTATTGCTGGGTTTATGGAATGACAGAAAATATTTACCGTTTTGAAAATAAATTACAGTTAATACGATTATTCCACAACTAATTGATTATTGAATGAATCAAAAAACATTTTTGAGAATCATTGAACGAGGAGAACTTGAGTAATTTAAAATTGTCCAAATCAGTCTCTCACTAGTAAATATTCTCTGATTTATTCAGTCCCCGATGAGGACTAATTATCTTTGAATTCAATCAAAATAAGACATTTGTAAGCATTTACTTTTTGTTTGGAAAACAATCAACACGTTTCTCCTTTTTCTTACGGACAACTGAATCTTAATTTCTTTGTGCACTGTCAATTTAGGATAATGTTTTTGAATGAAGGGATGGAAATTAGTAGTTTTATTTGAGCTTGAAACAAAATAACAGCTTAACCAATTATTAAACTATAAGTTAGTTGCAGCCCAAATATAAACGATTGAATGTTTCCACCGAGACCCTGCAATGAGCTCACGATCCCTGGTTGGGAAACACTATTAACTTTGCACATCATCTGCTTTAGTCCAAATAAAAAAACGCTGCATTAGCTGAATATGGTAATTGAACAGAGTGTGTGTGATTATTTACTTTTTTTTTGCCTATGCACAACCTTTACTGCACTCTCAGCTGTAACTGCGTTGAGAGCAAAGTTCGAGGATAGTCTACTCTGTTTGCTGGTGCAATTGGAGAGTGTCATGGACATATTATGGGGCTGAGCGTGCGTTCCAAAGTTTAGAGTTCAAATTGAGTTCCACTGTAAAGGTTATAGCACATTTGGTGTGCGTATGTGATCCCTCTAAAGAGTACCAGTGTGACTGTGCGGAGTCAGAAATGGTGTCTGACACATCAAAATTGTTGAGTTCAGTAGAACCAACCGAAGGATAAGAATTGAAAGAGGTTATGTCCTGGGTAAAATGAATCAGTAAGCATATTCTCTGGAGACTTCTTTGAGGAGTGCATGTCCTCTAAAATGGCCTTGTCATGATCGTGTCCGGTATTTTATAGTTTATTTTAGCCTAACGTATTCTCTCCGTGTTACCTGATGCTCACCTGTGTCCCTCACAGATAGTTTGACCCTTTTAAATTTACGGCTTCTACTTGAATTGGTAGCTTTATTACATCAGCCAGTTGTTGTCTCATAAACCGCTGTTGACTGCCGAGTTCACTGCACTCGAGTCATCTGCATGGTTTGACTAAAATTGTACTTTGTGCCACCTTGATCTCATATCCAAGAGCTACATCTGAGGCACCACATTTAATGGGGGACTTTGCGGTGTTAAAATTGCAAGCAAGATCGAAATGTAGCCTCACCTCAGTAATTTACAGCCCTTCCAGCATCTCTGAACAAAATGTGCAGACGCCACTGAGCGTTCATTTTCCTTGAATAGTGCAAATAGCAGTGCAATCTGACTCCCTTGAAAAAAACCAAGTTGTAGTCCGAAAGATGAGAACCCCAATTTGAATGAAATAGTGGCATGCATCAGAGTATCTACGCATATGATAGCTCCAAAGAGCTTTGCAAAGTCTCAAATTCACTTATTTTTATTTGCACCCTTAAAACAAAAAGTTTTATGTTTAAATTGGCTTACTCTAACCACCATCCCGCTTTGCATTGTAGCCAAGTGTAGAATGAAATCCAAGTCTGTTATTGTGCTGCTGTACAAAATATTGGCTGCCAACCTAAAGCTGAGGAGTCATTCTTCTCTGGGGCAAACAGCTTTCATTTTTTGTCATGCTTGAAGAAGTTAATGAGAGGATAATGGGAGGTTTCATAAAACATAATAATAATAACAAATTTCACAATGACATTCACATTCGTTCTTTGGTTTTTTTTTATTTGTGTGGAATGAAATCTTTATGAAATTTTTATTCCTTCCCACTTCCCCTCTCAGGCATATTGATTTTTGTTACTCATGTGTTTGTTGTGATATGACACTGACTGTGTTGCCTTGCTATTTCCTGAAATAAAAATGAAATAAATGAAATTATTTAGTAAGACACTGCAGGGACACAAAATGATGACCAAAGTTTGGCTGACAGAGTAACTGAAAAGAGTCTCTCTTGCATAAATACACAAATCTTTTTTCTGTCTCTGGGACGGTATGGCCACCTCTGGAAACAGACTAATACAAAATAACACGCAATACAAACACAATCAAACAATAATGCAGTGGTTCTTAAACTTGTTGAAGGTATCGAAGCCCACCAGTTTCATATGCACATTCACCGAACCCCTCCAAATTCAATGTATACATGCAGGTTGCCTACAGTGCAATGATGTAAGATCCAGCAGGTGTCCAATAATGTATACATGCAGGTTGCCTACAGTGCAATGATGTAAGATCCAGCAGGTGCCCTATTGAGCAACAGAAGGACACTGGCCAACGAAATATCAATATCAGTTTGTTCCAACACGCTCTTAATGCCTCATCTACCTCCCATTTTTGTTTTGAGAATGTTAGAGGGTATTAGAGTACCCGCAGAAAACTCAGGTAGGCACAGCAGAGAACATGCCAAATCCGCACCGAAGTCATGATTGAACTCAAAACCTCAACTGTCAAGTGCAAACCAGTTGGCCATCAAGCCACCCATCATTATTTCTATTACCATATTGTTATTACTATTAATATTATTAATAGTAGTAGTAGTAGTAGTAGTACATACTATTTAATAAATCATTCCACCACCATGCTTCACTCAAATATGAAAGAAAGCAGATTAGGAAAATCCTCATTTCTAATGGCATGATTCATTTTACCCAAGATACATTTCCTTCCTTCCCTCCCCGCTTTCACACTTCTTCTTCATCACAGGAAGAAGAAACATTAGGACCATGTTGAGCTAATCAGAATCTGGGACAGGCTGTGCCGGACCACTGCAGCACAGATTCTCATATTTGTATAGAGTCTTTTCAAAAGTGGCCCATCTTGCTAGGATCATGCAGAAAAGGACAAAAGCGCAGCAGCCACTGCGAGAACGGAGATGGGATAATGATGACTAATTATTCATTCGGGGGAGGGGTCTATCATGTTGTTTGTTTCTTCTCCACCGACACAAGAGCAAGATACTATGACTCACTTCCACTTTGGATGAGCTGATGTCAAGTGAGACACGGTTATTGCAGCAAGATGTTGTTTTTCTTTAGGTCTCGGCGCCGATGCGAATATGTGACTTACGCTGGGAAAAGGGCTATTTATATGTCCAATAATTTGTTAATCACCTCACATCCCGTATAATTATCAAGATGGCTCTCAAATTTTCCGCTTGTCTTTCACACCATGAAACGGTCAAGTTGAAAGCAAAACAATGAATGCTGGACCATTTCTTCCAGCAAGAACCAACAAATTGATTCTCAGTGACGCCTTCCAGAAAACTGTTTAATCGTAAACTTGAGACCTCAGTTTAATGTCACTGCAAATTGGAGTGCCTAGCTGAATTGTCGAGGCAAGTCGATGAACCCTGTTTTCATAGAGAAAATGAATGTTGCAATATATGTGGCATAGATGTAAAGAATAAAGACTGCAACTCATCTTCCCAAGTAATCTTGTCATAGTCCTACATTTTTCCACAATATGTTTGTGTTTAACCTTTCATTCAGATGGGACTCATCCCTGTTCTCCATTTTCTGGATGTGGTCGAAAGATCAGAGTGCTCTCTCAAAGTAGAGTGACGACAGTTATCAAGATATTATTGGATATGAATTATTTTTCAGTTTATTTTCCACTTCACCTACAAATGAAAATGTTGTCTTTCTATGTACAGTACATTAGCCTACACAGCCCTCAGAGTAGCAGGAATCACATGATTCTTCTCCACATTCATTTTAAGAAGGCATGCGTCACAACAGAGAAATATAATCCCTCTCATATGAAAAATTATGAAATGGAAACCAATATGCTCAAATTGAAGGTAAATTGCAAAAACATCTCTGCAATTAGTAGACTCTTAGGCTTTAAGCAATGGGCTCATTTCCTTTCTGGCGCATTGTATTGTATGAGGAAAAGAAAAATTGAGAGGCCATCTTTTATTTGCCTGTCGAAAGCTTTTCTTTTTTTTTTTCTCATTACCACAGACAAAAGCAAACACAACTAAAGCGCTGTGCATGCTTCACAAAACTATCCTTCCCAGTGAGAGAAATGGGCTTCCAACAAAAATAAATCAAAAAGCTTCACTTTGCTGCGCATTACAGAGAAAATTAATGATCTTACGATTGCCATAATCGAAGCTACTGTCAATGCAGTCCAACAACGTGAGGGAATTTTTTGTCATGCAGTGTATGACGTATTTATTCTCAACGGCTAGACTTATCCTTAACTACCATCCCTTCATTCAATATACCTTCATATAGTAGATTTGAAGAAAATTAATTTTGCCCTTGACCGAAGTGTAAAAGAAAGTAATCTCATCATGAAACGTTTGTAGCAATGTCAAGACATTTTCACTCATACCCAGCAGCTGCCTAATGTCATTGGGATTGATTCTCGAAGATCAGCTAGTGTTTGCAGCAAATGTCATGCCGCTCCATCAAACAGTTGTCGAGACAGTCCAGTCTAGAGAGACACAGGGGCGGTTGGCAAAGTCATGTCAATCATTCATTGGCAGATTAAAAGGGTACGAGATGTCCTGTGAACACTCTATAACAAAGAATTACACACGAGTGCGTGTAAGAGATGCCTACAATGCTAAAAGTATTTTAGGTCAGTGATAACGATGGTTATTGAGTTATTTCAAAAGAGTCCTTATTCATTAGCACAATTTCTTTCTTGAAGGAAATTAATCAGGATACTACACAGGGGAAACTTGTCCATGGGTCCTTTTTGGATGAATCAGGCTGTTTGTCAAGGTGGCATTTTGTCAAGAGCTGAACCAAAGGCCACTGATGCAAATGAATTATGAAGCTTCCATAGCGTTTCTTTACAGTAGGTCAACCACATCCATTTAAAATGTCATGACTATGGGATGAGAACAGGACCTACAACTTTTGTAATTAATTTCTTGCCAGTTAAATAAGCTTCCTTTCAGCCTTCTCTGTGTGAATTAAAAAAAGCTCATACTTTTTGAGGCTAAGCAAATGGATAGTTATGGTTCATCACTCTCAAAAATGAGTCCCTCACATTTCATTTCCTGAGTCTTTGTTCAAGCAATTTGTTATTAATTTTCTCTTGCCCCTTTGTTCGCCTTTTGGATGTTCCATATCTTATTTTATTAGACTGCACTTTTATTCTATTTAAATCTGTGTTGCAAAATAAGCATCATTGATGTTGTTTTTCTGATTTTTGTCTACCTCCCTGTGCGAGGGGACGATACTGACTGAGTGCGTCATTGATTTGACCTAGCAGTAGTCAAACTCTCGCACTATGTTGCCCATCTCTCCATGTGGAGTTTTAGCAGGCGACATTACAAAAGTGAGATCAATGCAGGTCGCAGCTGATTGATGGAATACACTCATCAACTGCTGTTGAAAGTCAGCAAAGAAGGTCACCAGAAAAAATAAACTAAATGAAACATCAAGTGTCTGGCTGAAGAACAGCCTTCACATTACCACCACCCCCCCAGGTTGTCAAGCAAAGGCAGTACAAGCTTAATGGTGTTCTGTGCAAGATCCAAACACACACACACGCACACACACGTGTGCAACTTGTATTCTTTAGAATTGATAGCTTATAAGAAATATAAAAGTATAGCACCACCAAATAATTAGGGAAACAGAAAATTAAAACAACACATATGAATGAAACAGCCTTCATGCAAACATTTTAAAAGCAATTCTTAGCTATTTTTTCTGCTTTTTAAAAAAACATTTACAGTAAAATATTCGAAGATGAAGCTAATTGACATAGATGTGTCTTAATTTTGCAGATCATGGATTTTGCTTTTTTCAGGGTTGACCCTCTAGAAATTGTTTTTTATTTAATTTAAAAGTTTAATGAGTTCAAAATTAATAAAGCTTTCTTTTATGACACTTGCACAACAAGGCAGTGTCAGCCTTTGGCTCAGCGTAGCCTACTTATGACTGAGTTACTCGGTTTACAGTGAACATGTCATGACCCCAAAACATAATTATAATAACTTTTCTTTCAAAAACAAAAGACACACTAGATTAAAAGAAATACATTTTCAAATGAAAGCAGAATTACTTGTCAAGTCATGGACTTCAAGTTGAGCCTCAATAATGCCAAGTCAAAATCAAGGCAAGCTTTTCAAAATGTTTTGCCAAGCAAGTCAGAATTCATCAAGTCAGCAACTCAAGTTGCCCGCCTCTAATAGATGTGTTTGTATCACAGACTAGTCATGTCAGTTACACAAGCCATCTTCCCACTAATGATGCATGCTAGTATACACGGAGGGAGACATTCGACACACCTTTTGTACGGCAGCGTGGGTCTTATTCTGCATAGTTAGTTCTGTCTTTGTGTTTCTGGTGACTACTCAGTGCAGAAAGTGTTGAGATGCGCCGTCTTCAACCCCCCATATTCTTTTCACCCCGGTGACTCAGCGCAGGCTGCTGTTGACATTCAGTCAGCAGCCCACTGGTTGTTTGTATTTATCCTCTTCTTTCTCTCCCTTTGGCATTTTTATTTTTCACCTTGTTATTGCTTCCATTGGTTTAGTCTTTTATTAAACTGCAGGGGGGGGGGGAAAAGCCGACTGCTCGATACAGTGTGGATTGTATTGGACTATGTTGTGCAAGGAATTTATAAACCTTTTCACACTGCACTGCTGTTAACCAACCCTTTCATTGTATCGTGTTTTTACTGTAAAAGTCAAAGTCAAAGTCTGCTTTATTGTCAATTTCTTCACATGCCAAGACACACAAAGAAATCGAAATTACGTTCCCACTATCCCACGGTGACAAGACATAGTACACAATATACATACAAGTAAACAACACAAAAAAATAAAAACAAGAAGGCACAAACAACGAATAAATAAGAGTGATGAATAAATAATAAATAAACAAATAACATAATAAATAAGAGGAGCTAAAATGGAGCAAGTGTGCATACAGCAGACAGTCAGAATATAGCGCAAAAGTACAGGACGCTACGCAGAAGGGGGAAGAGAGTTCAGGATCCTAACAGCCTGGAGTATGAAGCTGTTGGTGAGTCTGGTGGTGCGGGAGCGCAGGCATCTGTACCTCTTCCCAGAGGGCAGAAGATCAAACAAAGAGTGAGCGGGGTGACTCACATCACTCACAATCATGGTCGCCTTGCGGGTGAGATGGGAGGTGTAAATGTCCTTCAGGGAGGGGAGTGAAGCACCAATAATCTTACCAGCCGTGTAGTGCAACAATGCCTACGTACGCCAAGCCACACCGCCTGGTGGCACGCAAGGTCGACGTTTGCAGACACAGCAGACACCCAAGTTGAATAATATTCATATTCAAATATTATAAGTTGAATATTCATATTCAACAATATTCAAAGATCACATATCAAGGACAGAAAAACAGAGACAAGCCATAACATAATTACTACTTCCTCATTCTAATGATACAATACAAGGTCCGTGTCAAACACTCTACCAATAGAAACATGATGTTGCTTTAACAATGTGTTTGTTATTGTGATTGTAGTTTGCAGTGTAGAATTGAACTGCATAGTACTGAGAACTGTCTCTAATAAGTCGACCTTGTCGCACACAATAGCTCAAGGAACTCCGCAAAATATTACACATAACAAACTTTGAATGAATAACTCTCAACACATGTCAATCTGAAACTGAATATAATCATCCTCATAAAGTCTCGTTGATATATTAGATTAAGCAATTTGTCATAAATCTATAGCAAGTTGTAGATAAATTCACTTGAAGGACAAATTAAAGAAGGGGAGAATGATGAGTGGGCAAAATAAGAGTAAAAAGACTAAAAAAATTCAAAATTCATTTTTATGTATGTTGTTTTGAACAACAGCATGCAAAAGAGCATGCAAAGTGTCGTGATCCATCTTGAGATGGCTGTGCACGCAGACTCATGTATCACGTAGCTGGTATCCAAACTTTACAGCAAAGAGACTAATCGGTTGATCTCACAGTTCGTGAAGTGGAGAGGGGGCATTAATTTAGCTGCATGAAAGTGTGAAATTGGAAGCAAGTGTCAGCGAAAGCATTGGAGGTGGCTGTTGCTGGTGTCAACTCAGTTCCGAACTCAAACTGGCAAGTGGCGCAATGTGTGATAGTGACACAAACGGTGATCGTCCAAATGACAGGAAATTATTTTCATGTCTACAACAGATCATGTACTCTTTGGATAGCGTAGAGTTTAGTGTTTCAGTATCAAACATAACGATCCAATGATGCTAATTACCTTGCAAATCTTCAGGTAAATTTTAAGAGTCTGATTGTTGCAATAGACAATAGTAGAGCTGATGATAATGAAAGCTAAAATGAATTGTGTCATCAAGACAGCTCTGCAATTTCCACCAGCCTGTGTCTTTGTTTTTAAATGATTTTATATCAAGTGCAATTTTCCATCACCTATTAAGATTCAAAACAAGGACTGTAATAAAATGTCAGCCTTAAATAGATGAAATAGATAGATTTTGACTTGTTACGTTGATATTTGTAAAACTATGCATTTATTAAATATATTATTATTATTATCATCCATCCACCCATTATTATTATCATTATTATTATTATTATTATGCTAACATCATCATTATATTTTTTTGTGGTTGTTTTTTGCTGTAGTGTAAAACCATATTCTAGCCTTTTCATTTCTGCCGCCTCCACCCATATTCCAAAAGCGTGCTTGTTGGATTAATTAACTTCATATGGTAACTATTGGGCAAAAACCTGGAAACCGATTTGCCAATGAAAGAAAATTCTCCCAATTTTTCACAACCCAGTTGGCAAGTATGCATTACAATGACTGTATGTAGTTGTTGTGAGTGGTGCTTTCACACAAACTCCAAGCCGCGAGCACAAGTTGGCAGCCGCTCTGTCATGCAGCTGTCACCAGCAGAGCATAGAAACACCTAACTGAATCAAACCGTACAATAGGGCTGCTCGATTATGGGTAAAAATCAAAATCACGATTATTCTATTCAATATTGAAATCACGTTTATGTTTTTGAAATTGAAAAACCATTCATTGAACATGTTTAACAAAACGCTCTCCTGTTTCATTTTCTACACAAACTAATTCAAAGTTCAGTTCACAAATGTTGTTCCGTTCATAGTTCCTAATTAGAATTTTATGAACTAAGTTTATGGTTCCAAACATGATTGATGAAGTTCATAGTTCTTTTTTTTACGGCCCTCCCCTGCCTGTTGTGGGAGGTTTCCCATGGCAGGCAGGGGTGGGGCTACCTGAATGGTTGCACCTGAGGTGTTAAATTGTTTGGGCTGTGCTCATTCCTTCTCTCTGCTCTCTCCCACAACAGGTAACACTTTTGGGTTTGCCTTTCATGTCGACATGGTAACCTTCACAGCCACCCAGTCATTGACATTCATGCACTGCATACACCACTGATTCTTACTGACACATGCATACCTGGTATTCATTTTGGTATTGAACTATTATTATAAGTATTGTTTGTGAAATAAACCATTTTGATTGGCCTGAACCCTTTGAGTTTTTTGATAATTGCAAAGTTATAGAGCGCGTTATCCCGAGTAACACCTGATTAGTACAGTCTCCCAAGTGCAAAAGTGGAAACACTGCTCTGATTTGTCAGGGAATGGCCTCATTTCAAGGTCATGCCTCCCAGGGTGCATATATTTCATTAAGGTGTATCAGTAACCTGAACACTTAATTCAATGGGAGAATCTGGGTCTTATTTTCTTATGTCAGGCAGAGCAATTAAATGCTATTCCTCTTGATTGGAAAAGGTGCTTTTGCTTTGATTTTCTAATATTGACTCAAAGTTTGAAAATCCTGCATTTACTTGTGCCGGTTTACCTAATGGAAAGCAGGCATACAAAGGCAGAAAAATACAGGGTTTTCTCCCCTTCCATGGATTCTTGTGCAGTTTGCCTTGACACTAACAGCTTTGAGGGAGTGTGTATGCACTCGTGAGTTTTGTATGATATAAAAGTGGAAAGTGGGTCTGGCAGTTCAGATGAAGCCCCTTGTAGAGAGTTGTGTGGGTAGAACGTCATACCACTGCAGAGACGACCTTTTCAATAAAGCCACTTCCCTGTGAGGAGTCCAAGTGAGCCCATATTTATAATTTCCTGCTAAATGAATTCAAAGTGCAGGCACATTCTGTTTTCTGAAGGGAATTTGGTCGCTTCATTTGTGGCTCAATTTGAATAAATTATTTTCCTCACGTTTTTATAAGCATCACAGTTGTCAATAATCTGGAACAGAACAATGAACTCAAACATCTGTGTCTGGCCCGAACAAAAAAAAAAAAAAAACCCTAATGATTATTTCACAGACATTTGGGTTCAAGGTTGCTTCAATTACTGCATGTAGCTAAGGATCCAAATCACTGCAGAAGACGCTTGTTATTACACCTTTACCACAGCTGCTGCCTGCCACCTGGGGCTTTCGATTCAAAATTGCCATATCTTGCACATTCACTGCTGCAAAGTGAATACTTAATTCTTGTCTAACCGTGTGCTTGTATGCAATGTGTGATAAGTGCCTATCCAATTAGTTTGTGCAGGGTGGCAGAGGCTTCTGATTGAGTGAATTTTTACCACCCAAGCTCAGCTGGTGCTCAGCTCAGCTCACCTCAATGTTATACCAAGATTTTTAGTTAACACAACATACAGGAAGCAGACACCAGCTCAGTCTCAAAGTTTTCATTACTTGTTTGAATGTTTTCCAGTTCTGGTTCCACCAACCACGGTCAAAGCAAAACCTAGTCTGCTGCAAAAGGCCCAATACTGGGAAATGAAGGTTGACTTGGGGAGAAGGCTGAAGTTCTCACAGTTCGTCCAGACATCCCGGACGCTGAATGTGCTGCTGTGGTCGGAAGTAGCTAAGAAGGTAATGGGAAGAGGGGCATGATGAGGCGTTTGAACGGAAAAGCACTTAGTATTAAGACCTGTACGAGTGTTGGGTGAAGGGATGGCAGGCATGAATGAAGGAGAAGCATCCTTGGATGTATGTGTAATCTTGGGGTCTTGTTCACAAGTGAGAAGAGGATGGAATGGGAGATCGACAAGAAGATCGGTGCAGTCCATTGTGATAAAGAATTCTTGATCCACTGGTCAATGTATGTTCCTACCCTCACCTATGGTCATGAGCTGTGGGCTATGACCAAAAGAATAAGATCCCAGGTACAAGCAGCCAAAAGGCATTTCCTTAGCGGTGTCTGGCCTCTTCCTTTGAGATAAGGTGAAAAGCTTGGCCATCCGGGAAGGGCTCAGTCAAGCCTCTGCACTTCCGCATTGAGAGGAGCCAGTTGAGGTGGCTCGGGAATCCCAAGAAACCTCCCTGGTGAGGTGTTCCGGGCATCTCTCACTGGGGGGAGGCCCCGAGGATGACCCAGGACACACTAGAGAGACGATGTCTCCCGGCTGGCTTGGGAATGACTAGGGATCCCCCAGAAGGAGCTCGAAGAAATGGCTTGGGAGAGGAAAGGCTAGGCCAGTGGTGTCAAACTCAAGGCCAGGGGGTTAGATACAGCCGACCACATCATTTTATATGGTTTTATTGGGCATCTACTTCGTGTGTCAATACTAAAATTGCAAATTGTCTTCACTTTAAAAAAAAAAAAGAGATATTGCATACAATTTGTTACCATTTTTAAAATATTTGAACGGTTTTACTCGCCTCTGATTTCAAAACTAGTTATTCATCCATTCGTTGTGATTTGTTCATAGTCATACTGGCCCTCCAAAGGACACTATGACTACGGTGCGACCCGTGACAAATATTAGAGACACCTGATCTAGGCTTCCCTGATTTACCTGCTGCCCCCGTGACCCAACCTCAGAAAAGTGAGAGGATGGAGAGACAGACAGATGCATGCACACGGTCGGACCAATGAAATACTGTGTGGCAATATTATACTGTATATACTTATGCCAATATTACGCTCCATCAACTGTGCCTTTAAAGTAATTTCAAAGGGCACCTTTCTGGCTTTAAGAAATAACACTGAAAGAAATAAAGGAGGAAAATGTGGTAGTCAGCAACAGTTACTTGTTCAGAGGGAAATATTATGGAATCACTCAACTATGAGCATTTCTGCTAAATGGATGTGATTTTATGTTGCACAGTTAGGCAGAGCTGTTCCACACCAAAGTGTCAAACCAGGCATGAAGCCACAGTGGGACTATCGGAGTCCTCTGGTCTACAATCTGGCAAAACACGGATGCTATGATACTATTCTGTAGGTGGTACTTTAAGGCGAATCAAACTCTCTCCTTCCTCAAGCCTTTTGTTTTTTTGCTATCACCCTGTCTTCAGCAGCCTTCTATCTTGGTGACTAGAATGTCACCAATGAACTTGTACTTCTCATCAGGGATGTACGCATGGCATAAATCCTCTCTTTATGACTTACTGACTTTCTGTCTTGCCACACGCCTCCACTTTGTCCTTCTTTAGCACAGTGAGGAAGTTAAAGAGGATGCTGCTGTATACAAATCTAAATCCAGAATGCCTCTGAGGCATATTTTCATGCAGGTTTGTTTGTACATGACAGGGAATATTTTTAATCACTACAATGCATGACACTATATTTTAAAGCTAATGTAGCCAGAGGAATTACTGTACTGTTCACTCATGCACATTTACTGGGGAATGCGTTTTCAGCTACTCATGGAATGTGTTCAAGCTTCACCTTTGGGGAATCACCAGATGTTAGTTTCAATCTTGTCTGCTTCAGTTGATTTAAGAGTTGGACGCTACACTATGTACTGTGTTTCACCTTTAATAATTTACTGTATTTTACACATGACGATACCGCAGCTAAATATGTGTTTCATGTGCTTGTCACTCGTGTTGATTTCATGTTTTCCACGCACCAGTCCGACAGATCAATGGAACTGTTGCACTGAATACATTTGTACAATTTGGTTTTTGTTTCAGGTATGGCTTTAAGTTTGTTCTTGTTTCGAATATCCAACTAACAATAATTCTAATATTATATTAACCTTAAATTAATATTGTTGGATGAAAATAATTGACAGATATATGGAAGTGTGATTAAGAGTTACAGAAGTCATTCGATTGCAGTGATTAGCTCAAAGGGTTGTGGAAAACATTGGTTTGGATGCCAGTATTTTTGTCTACGCTGATGTGCCATTATTCTTAGGTTTTGTTTTCAATATTATGTTGGACCCGTCAAATAAAGCTGTCTCTTTTGCGCAGGTTAATTGTCAGTAAATCTTTTTCTATTTTTCTAATGCTTATTGCTCATTTTAGTTCAGGGGCCACGATTGCCAAAATTTGAACTCAGATTTCATAAGCCGAACATAGCTAGTTACCTTTGCTTCTTCCCGACAACAAGCAACTTTATCCCGTTGGTCTTATCTTGCCAATCAAACTTTCGCATGTTCCCTGGCTCAAATGGTGACTGTGCAAGCGGATTCACCACAGTCCATTCATTTTGACAATTCATCCACTGGTTATGCTGCTAATTTTAGAGAAGCGCTCATGTCAACAACCAGCCTCTCATCGTATTTAAATTGGAATTCTGATAATGAATAGTTATGATAAATAATAAATGCAATGTCACATCACAAATAAATGCCATTCAGTTGTGTACATTGCTCGTTCTAGTCTTCAGTTAATCTACGGTGCATGTTTTTGAATGTGGGAGGAAGCCAAGCTGGAGTTCTGAATGGCAGGCAAAATGTTCTATTCATTATTTTCATTCATATTTACAAAATAACAAAATGGTGCTAATCTCATCAGAGGATTTTGTGAAAAGATAATAGGTTCATATGCACGTCTTCGGTCTGAAAATTGCAAATTGTGTGAATTGCAGCCAGAAGATACTTAAAACCGGAAAAAAATCATTCAAAATCTTGGTTTAGATCGTTTTGGAATGAAGTGTAAATAATCTTCTGGAGATTGGTCTGTATTTACAACCTATCACCTCAAGAAAAGTTTAAAAGGTTTTGTCAGCAAATGGCAGGAGCAAACTACATCTGACAATCAAGGACTTGATAATGGCTTTGTTGACAATTGTTGCCTTGGCATATGTCGGCTGCAGAACTGCTCCGGGGTAAGTGAGGCTATAGCTGCCTGTTTGACATCTGTCACCCGCTGACAGTCGCCCACCCCCTCCCAACATATTTCTTTTTTTTCCCCTACCAATCCATACTAGAACTCACATCATATGATAAAAAAGTAACATTATTAATAAGTAGTATTCTAATTTTAGGTATTTCTAAGTGGCAGTGTATTATTGGATATCCAACAAGTTTTCACCTGAGTCAGATTGAATACCTTTATATGGCTATTTCTCATTCGCTTATCCTGAGCTAAAATATGATTTGATAGCAGCATTTTATCACCACATGCGCCTTTTCCAGTTTTCACAAAGAACAGCAATTAGTTGCTAAATTTAAAACACAATTTTGCAATTGAGCAACAAATAGATAGTCACACATGTTTAGGGCCGATAAGGCTTGTTTGCACATAGACACATTCCCATTAATCTTATGAAGCCTTGGCTTTTTAGGTGGCAGTACTTCGATGGGCTCCTTGCCATATCAGCAACAGATGCATCACAGATTTTAAGGCGTGTGGTTTCTTTGGGATGTTAATTTAAAAATAAATTCTTTGTAGTGAGGCGAATTTTATTACAGAACATTTGGTGGGCATTTTTGCCAGCATGCCCTTCATGTGAGCACATCTGCAATATGTTAAATGTGCGCGTGCCCACCTTCCTTGGCATACTTTGATGTTGTGTTGTGTAATGTGAATCATTTTGTTCACACATGAGTCATTCAATGCTTGGGTGGAGCGTTGCTCTCCGGGCAGTTTTCGTCTTGTTTTTGAGAATAATTTCAAATAATAGTCTTTAGTACTGTGACAAAATGTCGGCCTTCCTCCCCTAAGTGTAACTGGTGGTGTTTGACTGCATTGTCTTTCAATAGGGTGACAATACGGCAGGATCTCCTCTTGATTGAATTTCATATTGTCTGACGATAACAGCACAAAACCAAGTCCTCATCATTTGTCTGTACAGTAGTCCCCCATTTGAAATTTGCATTTAGTGCTTCTTCCAGACCTGGTACAACCGTACGCCACACATTAACTTGAAAACGTGTCAGAGAAATCTACGCATTTTAAGTTAGGGACACTTAGCGAGTGGCAATGCAAGATGGCCGCCACTGGCTTCATGTCTCGTAAGCAGCATTTTAGTTCCTTCAAAGAGGCTTACTCAGTGCTGTAATTTATCCTAAAACCGACCTGCAACTTTTCAGAAATATTTTAATTGAGTAAAAACTGAGTTATAATAACCACTTTAGATACAGGTCAGTAGTTATCAAGATTGTTCAGATCTAAATTGCTCTTCTTCAGAAGCCTTAAGGCTGCCACTTTGAAGGCCGCAGGGACGTTGCCTTTCTAAATAGAGCAATTTATCATGTTTGCGGTTCAGATAATGGATGAACAGATGAAGGCTCTCCTTGAAGCAATCCATAAAATGGTTTTAAAACGTGATGTTGCGATAGGATCCACAAGATATATGGTGGGCCTCACAGTGGAGAGAACTTTGTCAAGCATCTCAGCATTAACCAGAGCAAAATGGTTTTATTAGGCAAAGACAAACAGTCAGATGTGTTTAAAAAAACAGCAGTTACCCACTGGCCCACATGAGTTGCCCGTGGGCCTGTTCTCGAAATAGATCACCATTGATGAGACATTATTTTCTTGGAATGTTGTAGAAGTAATCATTTAAAAATGTAAACCCTGGCAAGGATTTATATAAATTAAGTGTTTCACATGGTAGTCATTAAATGTCTATTAGAATGGTAGCCTTTTTCATTACTAAGTACTCAAGAAGTATCTCTCAGTATCCAAAACAATGTCTTAAAATCTAAGATTTCATGCACTGCAACAAAAGATCCCATTAGTTGAATTGTTTGCTATGGTTGTTCCTCAAGGGCCAGATTACCACTGCATTATGGATTATAGAGATTAAACACACAGAAAAAAAATTCTCATACGCCCTTTGCAATCTTGCCTGTTAACCACTCAGATTTGTAAGTGTTACGTGCAGCCATGGATGCAGCACAACCTCAAGCACGAGTGGTGTATTTAAAGGCTGAAATTTTGAAGCAGCACCATCTTCATTCAAATGTACACTGAGGATTAATTTTAGTTTGGCAGTGAAAAGTGTTAAATGATTAAGGAGACACACGCTGTGCTAAGATCTCCTGTGTTGTCAGTGATTTAAGACAAAAAAAATCTTCTGCCTGTGTTTGGCTAGTGGGCTCTTCTACAAAGTCTAAATGACAGATAGTAATGTCTACCTCGTTGTGACCCGCGAATCCATCACAAGGAAGCATACCGCACAAAAGGAAATCTAATATCTAAGTTGCACAAAAACTTGGCAACCTGCAGGCTTTGCTTGCGGTTGTACTTTAAAGATGGTCACATCAAGTTGCCACATCAAGTCCTTCTGCACTGCTTGGCCTCTACATCAGTGATTGCAGCTGTATTTCAAAGATTTGGCTGGACATACGTAGGTCAAGGTTTCAAATATCTTCGTTTCTCGGTCGTCCCAGCATTGTGTCTACCAAAGAGTCCATAGCATACTTGCACATATTTATAGGTCTATCATGACAGAGGAAAGTGATTTTTTTATTGAACTTTGTTTCTGTTCAGTTTCCAATTTAATGTAATTGTATCTTCGTAATTATGACTTTCAAGCTCAAGAAATCATCGTAAATTTCACCGAAATTTCTTCTTAGAAACCTTTGCCTTCTGGCCATTCTGTTCTATCCATGTTTGTTTTTTTTTTGTTTTTTTTACATTGTTCTAATTATCAATCTCTTTTGCTCATTAAAATCCCTCAAGGGAAAATTGTGAAATGTATTTTGTGTGTGTGTATGTGCGCGTACGTATATTCTTTGCTGCTCTCGACGATGTTTTCTGGGTAGAAGAGGAGGCAAAATTGCTCTTTTGATCATAATGGTTGCAGACCTCTGGCCTTACTCAAGGTCACTCTTACAGTCATCGCCAGCAAGCAAACTTGCCCCTTCAACAACTAGTAGCCATTTTGCCATTTTTGTCCATAGTGGGACTCAAACCGTGGCCCGCCAAAGCCCCAAAAAACAGATGTAGTTTCAGGGAGGCGTGCAAATTTCCAATGGATTATCTTTAGGATGATGGCATGCGCACAATCCCTGTCATTTGGCTGTATTTGGTGTCATTTAACATTTTCCATCTCTTAGCAGGGAACAAATTGGGGCGATTTGTGATATTCTTTAGTATTGCAACCGCAAGTGTGAAAACTGAGGGTGTCAAGCAGAGGTGTTATTTTTTGCTGTGACTGTGACTCATTCTCTTTAGCATTTTAACACTATGTGCCCTGTCTGTGGAAGCAGGACCAGTCAGCTGTTAGTGAAAGATCAGAATTTGTAGCACCTTCATTAGTAGTAAATTTGTAGTTTTATTATACTGTATTTTTTGCTAAGAATACCTGAGGAAATTAATGGGCTGCAATCAGTATCCCCCAAAATGTTAAACCTTATCAAATATTGCTGATAGGGCTAAGTACCGTAAATTCCGGACTATAAACTGCAACTTTTTTCTCAAGTTTTGAACCCTGCGGCTTATAGTCCGGTGCGGCTTATCTATGGATTTTTTCCGTGATTTTTGTCATGACTAATACACTTATACACTCGTAAAAAGGCTGTGGACCTCTGTTGCGCGGCACCGCTTTGCTGGGCGGAGGGATATCTGACACGGTCACTGGGGAGAAGAGTGGTGTGTTGATCGCATGTCCAGCCGCCAGGCAAATAGTGCCTCATAATTCATACAAAGAAGAGACAGAACAAGATCAAGATGGACACTACTATAGAAAGGAAGCTTTTATACACAGACCCTGTAAGTGGTCCCATTTTAGTTGTGTGTTGCTTGTGGTCCCTGCACATTCAGTTTATTATGGTCGTCGCTGAGATTTATGCATGTTTGTATATTTGCAGTGCCCCTTCATCTCTGTCAATAAACGTTATGTTAATAAAAGGTATGCGTCCCCAAAGAACCATCTCTTTCCTGACAATCCTCTTTGTGTATATTCCCTTACAAATGGTAATGAAACATTAAAACACCTTATGCAATGATGTGGCTAATTTACATGCATTTTTTCTAACGGCCATCAGGGGGGGCTCGAGCAGAAAAGGTAAGAGTGGGAGAGGTGGAATATATGTGTCGAGGAAGACAGTAGTGGCGCATTGTGCATGAGTAAAGTTATCATAAACCAGGCGGCTTATAGTCCGGTGCGGCTTATGTATGGGAAAAACTAAAATATCCCCTAATTTTAGCTGGTGCGGCTTATAGTACGGTGCGGTTTATAGTCCGGAAATGACGGTAGTAATTTAAATAAAACAACATATTTATAACTTGGCTTTGAAGATATGCTTCGAAAATGGCATCAAAACTCCTCAAACTACCAAATTACGACAAAATTCAGACAGTGTTGAAGGATTAACTGTGTTTGTTTGGCTTTGTAAACATTCCAACGGTAGGACCAGCCTCACCAAGGGAGGAAAAGAATATAAAGCAGAATTGACATTAATAAAAGGACTCTGATTTAAACTCTTTGCCAATGGAGCATCCAAGATGAAGACAAGCTGCGGATGATACCACATTAAGAAGGGAATTGACTTCCGGTTTCCACAGGATAGGAAGAAAAAGCACCAAGTAAACATCAGGCAGTTGGGTGCCGACAGCCTCGCCAGTCAATCACTACAGTACACTGTTAAAAGTGAGTTTTGGTTAAACATTCGTTTTTGGTTAAACATTCGTTTGACCGGGTGGCCAACCCAGGGTACCGGGTATAGAAATGTTGGCTGGATGGACGGACGAATGGATGGATGGACAAACAGATACAAGTGGCAGGTTATGGCAGTTCTGTCAGACTTATCTTGATTCAACGAGCCATCTCGTGGAAATACTGTGCGAATAATGTTCATAAACTTGTATGGTGGACACACACCTCTATGAAGCTTTTTGCTGTTATTCATATGAGACAAAGTTTCAATCAATATGTAGTTCACAGTTGTGTACCCAATTCCAAATAGTCTGTTGAAGGGGGACTATATGAACTTGATTCTCTGAACTGTGCTCAAAGTAAATGAAAAGGTGGCAATCCAGAAATAGACACTTCACACTACACATTTTAAAGGATCGAAGGTGTTAAATATGAGTAACGTCAGCGACAATGTGTTATATTTCTATGCCACTCCATAACAGAAGGGATTCTGGCACTGAGGTTTACCTCACTTAAATTTATCTGGATGGAAATTCAGCTGATGAAACACCAGATGTGCAGTCATTACAGCTTTTTTTTTTTTTTTTTTTGTGCGTTTGTTTTATCGACAGCACAGCAAGTACAACTAAGAACCTGAATTGTGTCCACCAACTCTGATAAAGCTATCTCAATCCATTCTATTGTGATAGAAGCAAATCCAAACACTTTTTATTGTGTCATGAGGGTCTCTTATCTGATCTGCTGTCAGTGATTTTTATTGTCGCCCTTCACTGAAGGGTCTCTGAGGAATGTTGACATAAAAACACTTGGTGCACATTTTGCTCACTAAAAGAAGAAAGGCTTGGTTTGCTGCTCATAATACAAAGGCATAGCAGAATTGGAAATATTGATTGGCTGTTCGATTGCATCACTGTAAAGTGAGTACAAGAGAATTTCATTCATGTCCTCTTTTGGTTTGAGATAACATGCTGGATTTCGATTAAAACAACAAAAGTCTCAATCAGAATCTCGTTTTATCTGAATGTTGTTTTTTCGGGTCTGCGACCTTTGATTTACTGACATTTGATGTTAGGAGAAATCTACGAAATGTCTTATAATCCATTCACTTTTTAAGAATGCATTGGTGTGCATAATGCCATAACACAATTATCTTAAATTCTTGCAGAGGGTGATTTAATACCTAGTCAAAACCCTCAAGCATTGTTCCCTTGTCCTTGTGTTTTAGATTAACAATAAAAAGCTTTGTGTCAAACTCAGCAGAGGTCATAAGAACAGGAGGTGTGACAAGTGTAAATATCACTCTGAAGAGCAGAGTATAAATGGGTCATCTGATGTATTAAACAGTAATATGCTAAAGTAAACTTATTGCAGCTGGATATTGAATAGATGAATATTTTTCTCAGACCTTATTTAATAGGAACCAGGTCTGTACAGACACCTGGTGTAGTAGGATTATAATCACGGCAAAACTGCCATCTTCATTATACTCTAACATCTGAATTACCAGATTTTATTTGTGGTATAAGATAGTGTCGTGTTTTCGACAGGCTGGTCTCCATGGTAACAAAGCAGACAAGTGCTTGTGTTGTACAGCGTCATCCATTACCAACTCCACTGGAGTTAGCAATAAGCCAAGAGACCTTGGCAAAGATAACTTGTCTAATGAGGGCCCAAACCGGCATTAAAATAGTGTTCAATGATTCATTAACAAGTACTTGTCATTAATGCACTGCTCTTGCCAATTAAACTTTTGCACTTTGTTCATGTTAGCAAATACAACATCACCGTTATTCTAGTTTGTTTGAACTACAGCTGGAATTTATTTAAAAATATTAATCTAATTAATTGCAGATCTTGTCATAAATTAATCTTGATTAATCGCCCCTTCCATGAGCCGTCACCTTATCGTGGGTCTCTGACTCCCAATGATAGGTAGGAGCAAAGTTATATGTGGCTTTATGCTCCTGGCAGGATCAGCCATGGCAAACAAGCCCCGAGTGAGGAACTAGACAAATGATGGCTCACGTAGACCCCTTAGAATAAAATTGTTGGACCAGGATTTCCCTTTCCCGGACACTGGCCACCGCAGAACCCCTCTGGAGCCAAGGCTGGAGGTGGGGCTTGTTGACCAGCACCTGATCAATGCACTCCCCCATTTTAATCAAATTGGGTTTCTCATCTGTTGTATTATGACGGACTGACGATGGACAGGCGGAAGGACCGGTGACGGAAGCGCTTTTAAAATGAAGATGACGGACAGATGATTCTATTATGAAGGACGGACGGATGAGGACCGAAGGGTTTGGTATACAGGAGAAGGGAACCATGATTGTACAAGAGCCACGTATATCTCGCCTGTTATCATATCGCCCTCCCGATGCGGTAGAACATTCCTTGAGAAAGAACATGTCATCTGAGGACATATCTATACAAGAATGATCGGGTAACATTTTACCTCCGTGAAAAGTTCTGTCTACAGATGACCTGAAGACATTTGCATTACATGCCCATGCCAGCTTTAACTCTTTGTCTCCCTCCTCTTATCCAAAGGCATATTTTAGTACTGTACTCTGTGTAGATTTAAGTTAGAATTTGAGGTCTGTGACTAATGCGTCTCCGTAAATTTATACTCCGCTGACATCAACAACAACACGCAACTGTCCCATGTTGTTAGCGTGACTTTTAATGAGGCTGGCTAAAAGCACGCTAATCAGGCTTGCATGTGTGTGATAGCCAAGTCATAGCAGCTCTTTGTGCTGGATTGTTGGCCCAGCTGGGTCCTTTCTCTTCCGCCAAATCCTTAGCTAACAGAATTCAATGGCTTCCTTGAGGGCTTAGATCAGACTGTTGCCCTTTTCTTTAACTCCCTGCTGCTTCTGAGCATCTATATCTTCACAAGATGCATCCAAACATGCCAACATCTACGAAAAATGAATCGTCAACTAATTCATCCAAAAAAGCGTACCTCCTAATAGTCATATAAAAGATAGTTAGTAAAACCTGTGTGTGTGTGTGTGTGTGGGGGGGGGGGGTGAGGAGCTGTTTGTAAAAAAAATAAACAAAACTACCACTGTTAAATAAAAGGGATGTATTGATTTTATGAAGGGTTGGGTATATAGTGTGGAAAACTAGTGTCATCTCTCAGGCTGTACGATGCACTCAAATGAAGAGGCGGTTGGTTATTTTTGGTCATGGCTGCAAATTTGAATCAACCCAAGTCATTTTGCAAAAACACTTCAGACAGTCACATTGTTCCAAGTATACAGCGGTTTTATGAGCACTGAAGCCTAGCGCTCAATCATATAATTGCCCTTGCTGTTTCAGTGTTTACCTGTAACGATGCCCAATGAAGTTGAAGTGAAGAAGAGCTGCATCATGCGTCATCGAGCACTGAACTCTAAAAAAAGAGAACAGTGTCTAGCTGCATCGTCTCCCGAAGGTCGTTTAGACTGTTCAGATTTTTTGGAGTTGTATTCAACCTCTGCAAAGCACCATTATCCACACAAGGGGTCAAAACTGCAAAACAAATATTACAGAATGAGAATTTGTCATCATCAGTGCCCAAGCAAGTTGCTTTCAGGAAATCGATAAGGTTAGAACAAATATGGGATGTTTTTTCTCCTGCTGGAAATATAAATAAGAAGTCACACATAAATTGCATTGTCATTTTCCTTAGCTGTCAATGGGAGATATGCAGTTTTTTTTTATTTCACTGTAGTTTTCTTTTCCATGGTGAAAGTACAATGTAAATACAGACATTTTTGGAATGTTACTCCAATTTATGAATTTTATAATGATTGTTGAATTTTTTTAACCTCTATTACAGGAGGTGCTGCTGATAAAATCCCAAATGCAAATTTATCCATCCATTTTCTATGCCATTTATCATCATTAGGATTGCTGGTGATCTGGAGCCAAACCTAGGTGACTTTGGATGAGAAGCAGGGTACAACCAAGTTTAGTCTCCAACCAACTGCAGGGCAATATGTAACTGCAAATGTGTTGTCAACATAAATAGTCATTCCGTACACAGCGTGGTTGTATGGGTGCAATCTAGAGTAAGAAAATGACCAAACCAATGAAAATACTTTTGGTTATACTGGTAAGCCTGACTTTATCTCCCACAAGTGCCAAAGACAAACAATTGTGACTGCTCTTTAACACTTGACAGTATACCAGAGGTGAGCAAGCAAGTATTGTGTGATGGGAGTCACGGGAGCAAATAGAGGTGACATTTATGAGCGGCCAGACAACATGCTGGGACAGGAAATCTTTGGACAAGCTCAGCACCAGAGATCAGGAATAATGTGCAGTGACAAGAGGCAGGTACAAACTGACTGGTGCTATAACAGCTTTAGACGGCACAGAGCACCTGAGTGAACTGGAGTTTACACTTACAGACTGACTGCTGTCAGTCCACATAATACGGCACAGGCTACCTTGTACATATTAATATGGGCAAGATGAGCTACTTCCTTCCCACCTGACAAGCCAGAGTTGGCACACAAAATTTCTTTCCTATTGAAATTATATTCCACTGGGAGTCCACACCCACCCTGCATAAGTACTGCATAGCAAGCTGTTTGAGCATTTATTCAATATCCTTCATATCCATCCCAAGGGTCATACACTCTGTCCTCATCAGTAAGGACAGCTTGGGATGAACATGCTACCTTTGCTCTATTACAATTACGTATAATCAACTCTTTTGTCTGATTGGTTGTTTTTCTTCAGGAACAGTGGTTTCTTACAAATGAAATTAGCGGTACAAGTTGAGGCCAGAGAGGGGTGATTTTCTTTTTTCCACCCCCATAGTTCATCTACTGTTCGTTCATGCCACTAGTTTTAATAAAAACAACAGAAAGGGATTGTTATTATAATTGTTTAATTGCACCCCCGATTGATTTCATTTACATTGCATATGATTTTGTACGTTACGGAAAAAAATTGACACGCTCACCTTATCCTTTGTCCTTCGTTCAATTGAAATCTTATTAGGAAGCCAGATTATAACACATTGCTCCCCACCCTCAGGAACCATCCCTGCACAATTTGTGCCAAATCACATTCTCAGTCTGTCCACACAATGCCAGTTCAGATTACAGAAGCATTGGATGGTACTGGTTGAATGAAAAGTCTGAATGCGCAGATGTGAATCTGCTCTAATAAGCCATGTAAAACGATGCTGAGTGTCCTGGTAGGATATGATAAAATGGTTTGCATAATGCGCACATTATTCGGTGCTCTCTTTACATAAATGAGCTGAAGCAGCCTGAGGAAAGCAAGATGGGAGTTTGCATTTGAGTGTAAAAAAATATTTAAAAAGAGGTGAAAGTTGCTTAGTGTTTGGCTAACAGCCATTTGAAATGTAAATGAAGTTATAATTGCATACATACTTTAAAATACCATTGAGAGAAGAAAAGTGGGAAGGTCATTTAAATATCATTGTAAATAATGTAAAGATGACAGAGTGAATCATTTTACTACGCTTTATGCTGTATGTCAAATGAATGTCCAAGCTGTTGTGTGCTAAGTTATGAATGATAAATCTTCCTATGTCCAACACTTGTCAGAGGTTTTAACAATGCAATGAACAGTTAATGCGTTATCAGCTACAGAAACAACCCGATGCATTCATACTTTCCCTCTGCATCTCTGACATTGTAATTTAATCTGGCAGACAGCTAAGAAAGAGGAATTATTTACCATTTATGATGTAATTTTCATGTTTTACTCTCATTGGACTGTCGCTCCTGGGTGCAAAAGATGATCTATTATTCTTGACATCAACATACTTCTTTCCTGGCTCTCAAAACATTAAAAAGATTAAAAAAAACATAATAAAATGTGTGAGATGTTGTTGTTTTTTGACATTACTTATGCGGGAGTTCATAAGTAATGTTAAAAATAAATAAATATATGGGATGAAACAATAGAATAATACTGGATAAAGTCTACACACCACTGTTCAAATATCAGGCTTTTGTGTGTCATTCGAGAAAATCTACCATCAATAAATAAATAAATTGTACAGCTCAATTGAGAAAAATAAAACTCTTTTGAGAGGGGGGAATTATGAATTACTCAAATAGTTTGGTTGCACAAGTGCGCACAGTCTCTTACAATTGTAGTGTGGCTGTGTTCACATTCACATTGTGTTGATATTCCAAGTTCTAACTCATGTTAACGGCACAACACTGACACCCCAAATAAAGTACTAGTTTTTCTTTTGTACTAATACTGCCTGCATGCTCTTGCAGTGTTTTCTCACACAGCCCACCACCGCTCCACTCTGCCAGTCACCCACTCCTACCTCAGTAGTCACTCGTCTCATCTGAGCACAAGGTCAAGCCATTTTTATTAATATAGCCTTTAATCACAAACATGTCTCAAAGGGCTTCACATGGCCACAGTTAACAATAATTCTCGACCTCCCCTGGTCTTGACTCTCAGGAGGGCAAGGAAAAACTCACAAAACCCCAACTGGGGAAAAATGGGAAACCTTGAGAAGGGAGCGCAAACGGGAGGATTTCCCTTCCAGGACGACCAGGCTGCAATGGATGCAGAGTGGGCAACATTGAACACTCAACACGAAATATATATGAAAAAAGGTAGATCTCCATGAACAAATGAAGCGCTCCAGGAAGACGCCTTCAGTCATGGCAGCGCCTGCAAGGAGATAGTCCAACCCATTCTTGTCCCTGGTAGAAATAAATGCATCTTTAATCATGACTTGAATGCTTTTACTGAGCTAGCAGCTCTGATATCTGTGGGTAGGGCATTCCAGAGCTCTGGAGCCCATATAGAGAATGCTCTCGAACCTGCAGACTTCTCTTTGGTTCTTGAGGTCACTAAAAGAACAGTGTTTTGTGAACGAAGGATGGAACTTATGGTACAACTAGGTTGGCGAGAAAAGAAGCCGCTAAGCCATGTAATATTTCATAGGTAGTAATAGAACCTCGAAGTCACATCTCAAGTGGAGCCACTGCAAGTTGGTCTTCCTCCATCGCCTAAGCCTCCATTTGACTGTGCTGCCTTGCCCTTCTCCTTTTGACCATCTCAGTCTACTGCAGGTTCTCTTTTAGCACTTTATGCTTTTTTTGCCTGCCCTCTATGGCTGTTAAGTGTTCTGTTGCAACATTATTACAGTGTACATTTCCCTGCCTTGCTTGTGTATTCCTAAACAACATTGGCTGCGTACGTTTACATGGATGCATTTAGTTTTAAAGCCTGATCGGAATAAAAATGCTTCGTGTACACACCCAATTTGTAATATTCTCATCGGATCAAACCCCTTCCAATCAAGATTTTATTCCAAATAAGAGGGTTGATTTATGTCGATTTGTAGTATGATTAGTGCGCATGAAAACACCTATTCCGTAATGTCAGAACAAAGCGTCTATACCGTACGTCTGTGATTTCAGTAGCCGCATTTCTGTTATTGCCGGAGTAAGCGAAAGACATAGCAGGCGCAAATTGTCCTCCTGGAGGTTATGTTGGCGCTCCATTAGGAAGTATTACCTTGACGTAACAGCGCAAATTGAAAAAACATGCGAAATAACGCTAACATCAAAATATCGTTTGACAAGCAATATGTACACTGGACACATCAAAAACAACAAACTTCCAATAAAATCTAAAGACAACGGAATTACCAAATTTCTGGTAAACCACACTCATAAACCAGTAAATAAATCCACAATTTGTGTATAGAATTGTTAAAATACACTAGGTCATACATATGTTCTCCTGTATCAATGACAGGAATAACTAATTTCTGAATACATTCAGTATACCTCTTTTCATGCATAGACTCTTACCCGTTCAAGGCCTCAAATCATTTTAAAATGTGCAGTTGCCCTTTATCTGAACTTTACTTTGCACTATGTCGTTACTCACCTGTTTGTCTCTGTACCTATTGGAGGCATAAATAGTGACATTCATAGTGAAGGAAGGTTGGAAATGCTTTTTCTCGTTCCTGTTATTTTTTTTTATATATCACAAAAAACATATATATATATATATATCACTGAAATTTGAACAGAGGTGTCTATGGATCACATTAAGAATGAAATGTAATCATTATAAAAGGTTTTCTCGTCGTCGTCGTCGTTGTTGTTGTTGATGTTGTTGTTTATTCTTCACATGCAGTGGAGAGCACAGGAAGGCTTTGCCCTGACCACACGTCCTTGGTGTGTAGACATCTTACATCCAGAGTACATGACAGTGAATGAATTAAGGCTTGGGTAGGAAAGAAATTCCGTTCACTTTGAAGTGCACTGTCCGCATGGCCTCGTGCAACTCCTTTGAAGCCAGCAACATTAAAAAGCATGCATGCATTCACCTTCCAGCAAAAGCTAATTACAGAACACTGCCTTGAGGAAAAAAAAGCTGGCAAAATAAATTATTTGATTCGGCACTTTGCAGATAAGCCTGCAAATTAATTTAATGGAGGTCATCCCCGGAGGAAGTGGTATAGGGTAACAGCCGTCACTCAAATTGTGATCGGCCTCCAGGATTGGGAGCGTAATTTGAAAAATGCATCCGATATAGTAATAAAGTAATCCAAGTACTGTACTATTAAAGTAATTTAACATGGTTACTTTGAACTGTTTTTAGATTACTCTGATACCAAATATGCTAATGAGGACAAAATTATAAAAAACAATCACTTCAAATTCTAATGGTAACCCTCATTCAGTGTGGGAAACAGTGGCTCAGCCCCTTTCAGAAGCACACATATGATCACGTTTTCCCGCCCATTCCTTCCACATTGTCCCTTGCCCATGCTGATTTGTCCATGGTGGGCTGAAAAGGGCTCACCGTGATTGCCGGCAACATATTGTTAATGTAGCTTGATTAGTTACCGTATAAGTGGGACATGTGGTTGGTCGACAATCAGAATACGATCAGCAAATACACTTTTCTTTGTTGCCAAACACATTTCCGTTAAAACTGAAGAACGGGGGAGTATATTTATCAGCCATGAGTGCTTTATTGATTAAATTAAAGTAGGCTCTAGGTGACACTAGATTGCACTTGTTTTTATTGCTTGTTCTGAATGTTTCTTGTAGTTGGGGCTAAGACTCATGTCTACCCCCAAGCTTTGTGTCTTCTAGTTGCGCAAGTGTCAGTTTCTAAACAGCTCTTCAAATCGAATTGATGACTGTAAGCGTGTATCAGTTTTATTTGAGTGACTCAAGCTGTTCCAAGAGCGTATGTTCAGGAGCCACATCAGAATATAGTTCTGGGTCCTTTTGGAATATTGTTGGCCTCTAGGATTAAAACACAATATTGGCTGAATGCACTTGTAGAAGGCGCATCTGTTTGTGATCAATGGGTTATCAACTTTGAAAAACATCCGTTACATATTTACAGGTATGTCTGATGTTGAAGGAGAAAAACAATGACGAAGGAGGACCTGTTAGCTTTAGCACTGAAGCTTGAGGTGGATCCCAACTCGGGTGTTTAATTTATACTAGAAATGGGTTTGTGTTTGTGTCTTTGCTTACGTATGCAGTTGGGCTTGCAATACTGACTCAGAAATTAAAAAGCACTTCGTTGTTAAACTCGATTCCCGTTTCATCACCATAACACTTTCCAGCACTCTTTATGTAAAAAGCAAGCATCGTTGGTTTTTTGCTATTGACCTTTTAAATCATTTTGTACTGTTTAGGTAAGTGTGGTGTGACTCACTTTTTTAGATGCACTACGTGAGTATATATGCGTTTTGTCGCGCCTTTGCTACCATAAATAATTATTTGCACCAGAAGAATATGTACCGTTGACATTCCTTTAAGTGGAAAGCGTTATGCATTACCCTTCTCGCATCCTTCCTGTCCCAACAGTCTAAATCAAATTGCTTCTCCTTATCGAGCCCTGTGTCTTCAAGGCAGAGGTGACATACTCTCGGTGCAAGACACAGTATTCAATTAAAAAGAGATGTCTTTCCCCAAAAATAATCCAAGCTTCCTCCCATAATTACAAGAGCACATTAAAAATTGCATTGTCAGCACTGTACAAAAATCTTCTGGATGGCATCTCGTTTGGGCAAGAATCATCTGCTTCTATCTTGCTTCCCTCCTCTGAATCATCACATGCGCATTTTCCCATCACCATCGCCAGCTCAGCACCGTGTCACACACGCAAAGCAGGCTCAGGATACAAACCACATTCGCTGTGAGTGAAATGTGGTGCCGCTGATGCCCCCAAGTGTAATGTCTGCTGACATGGATGCTTGGAGATTGGACATTGTTACGGGGCTGCACAAGGTGCACTGAGGCTGACTGCTATTTCATGTTCCTAGGCAAAATGTCAACACGCTGGCAGAGGACATATACTTCAGGCACTTTTGAATCAGTATTTTCATTTTGTGTCACTCTGTTGAGAATAGTTCACATTCAGGCCACTAAACATCTTTTATGTACTGCCCATAAAAACTTTTGAAAAGGTTTTTGATCAATGTTCATTGGGATTCGAAGGATCCTCAGTGTCAAATGGACAATTACACAGAATAATTTAAAACAGTCGCAAGAATGGGTAACCCAAAACGGTAATGTTCGAATATGTATAAACATATTTATCATATTTTTTAGGTAAGTTCAAGTAAGGTAGAGCAATGGTTCCCAACAATCCAGGGGCCATTTACGGTCATGCCAGCTGTCTCGCAGAGGGCTTCGGACACCGTGGAGTAGACGAGCCATTGACTCAAAGAGGTGACCAAAACTATGAGACTGACCTCTCCATTCTGTATGAATGAGTGCTGGCGGCAAAGGTAGCTGCAAAACAAAATCAAATAGGCCCTTGCATCCTTCTATTTTTCTGTATGCGGCACTTGGAAGAAAAACCATCAACACCCTTCAGCTGGCTAGATTTGAGGTTTAGAATGACATTCGCGCCATCTTCCTGGAGGTTTCAAAAACCACTTTTGCACTGCTCAAACTGCATAACAAACATTCACACCACTTCTTCCGGCTGTGCACTACAAAATGGCTTTATCAAGAAACTGGCAGACATTTATCACCCACCCACCCGTCTATGATTTAAATATATTCTGTCGGTGCTAGCAAACAAATCAAACACTGTCAAGCACTTCTGAAAATGGCTTCAAGCAAGCCTTTAAGTCACTGATGTCAAACTCATGGCCCGGGGGCCAGATACGGCCCGCGAAGACAAATTGTGCATCAAATTCGTGTCTCATTACTAGAATTGCAAATTGTCATCACTTTTAATATCTTTTTTTTTTTTTTTATATTTGACCAGTTTTTACTTGTCTGATTTGAAAACGAGTTATTTGTCAGTTTGTTTTGTAGCTTTTACTGTACATAATGAGGTGCTCATACATTTATTTGGGTTGACAGTCATAAGTGCCCTCCGAAAGAAGGTATGACTACAATGCGGCCCGCAAAAGAAATGAGTTTGACACCCCTGCTTTAGGTGTACCTTTGTCTGTATGAACCCTAAAGTCAGTCAGAAGGCAATCTTGCTTAAGAAGCCGGTGTGCGAATAACAAGATGTACGTAGCCTTTGTGGAGTGGATATGTGTGTATGAACCCAAACTGAACCCAAAATAACATGAGAATTGACCAGGACCACAGTGACTTTATAACTGGGTATTTCTTTATTTACAAAGTTAATACTGTAGATGCTTTGCCACTAAAGATAATGTCAGTGCTGAAAGAGGGCAGTTCGAGATCCACATCACATGATTGAAAAACAGCGATTGATTACAAAAAGAATATTGAGTCACATCAGCCCGGAGGTAATGTAGAGTATTGTCAAAAGTCGAGGTAGAATCAGCACACACTGTTTGACTGATGGCATGTGAGACAAGTTGTACAAGTCACCAAAGACTTGTAATGGGAGTGATATGTTGTGACGGTTCATCTCACATACAAGATTAGGGACACTCTTGACTACCAGTGGGAGCAGTCTCTGGATCTTATTGTCTCTTAAAGTGATACGTTGACTTGTTTTATCGAGGTCAGCAAGACAACTGTGGTGTGAAAAATAACAAGTCGTGGAAAAACTCAAGACAGAATTCAAGTGTGTGACAGTGTGAAACATGGAACTCTTATGGTGACATTTGACTATTTAAAATCCAAAAGTAACGTGTGGGACAGATCTTTCAAGTCAAACAAACAAATCATAGATATTTTTACTCGTATAATCCATGACAACTTTCATCGCCACACTTTAAATTATTGGTTGTTTTTTTTCTCATTTATTCAGTAAGACAACCTCTTTCAAACGATGACTTCTAACAGAAGTGCACAGGAAAATACACAGAATTTGTTCAACAGAAGAACTTAATATGCTTTGTGCCCGACCAAGTTTCTTTATTGAACATCATTTTTGTAGTATACAGAAATCGATTAGCCTCCATTATCTTTGAAGAGCACAAGATGATTGATTGTGTAACACAGCTTGTCACCCACCAATAAATGCACAAAAGCAGTCGACTTGATTATTTCACAAAGTTCAGTCTATGATTTTCTTTTCCAAAATAGCATAACTGTGTCTCTTCACACACGCACACACACACACACACACACACACACAGAGACAGCAATGATAACGCTGTCTATCTGCCTTCTCAGTGGGACCGGAAAGCTACTGACAGTGACTCACATTCTGTCAGAATGTGTTTTATCTACAGGCCTGCTGCGTACACGCCACAATCCACGAGGTGCACTAGTACAAGCGCAGGGCCACCACGTCTCGCTCTGTAAGTCACTGTCTGCTGCAAAACCTCTTTAGACCTTGAGGGCTTCGTGCACGCCCACCGCTGACAGACGGCGGTTGATGTTTCGGTATCTGCAGCGTAGAAGGTCACGGTAAGTGGAGCGTAGGTCTCGATTGAAGAAGGCATAGATGAAGGGGTTCATTAGGGAGTTGGCATAACCTAACCAGAGCAGCGTGCGCTCCAACCAGATGGGCACACAGCTGCACACGACCCCACAGATGAAGGGCCTCGCAGTGGATAGAATGAAGAATGGTAGCCAGCACACAGTGAAGACCCCCACAATAACCCCCAGTGTTGTGGCCGCTTTCTGCTCTCGTTTGAAAATGGAGATGTTTCTCCTTTCACGGTTCAGCAGTCGGGACAGGGCGGCGCACTCCTCTGCCACACCAGGAGGCTTTAGGCCTTGCATTCGTAGCGCCTCATTAGTCACCGTTTCCAGGCGCTCCCGGCGAGAAAGGTCAGTGAAGCGGTGTTTGGCACCACTTTTGCGGGCTGCCCGGAAGATTTTGTAATACATGAACAGCATTACCAGCATAGGGATGTAGAAGGCTACGGCTGTGGAATAGATGGTGTAGCCAATGTCTTGGCTGATGAGGCACACGCCGGCCGTGTGGACGTTTTTGGCCCAGCCACAGAAGGGGGGCAAAGTGATGGATGCTGACACCAACCACACACCCAAGATCATCTTTGCCATGAGCTGACCATTTTGTCGTGCTGGGTAGGTTAGGGGCCGTGTGATGCCCAGATACCTGTGCGGGGGACACAAAAATACCATTACACACTGTCAGATGCTCAGAAAAGAAAGACCATCATTCCAACATGCTTATTTCTGGTACGTCACTCTTGACTTGGCCTGAGGTCCTTGGTATGTAACTTACTGCATTAATTTGAATCATTTCTTCATCCTTATTACTCTGTTATCTTTTTTGTCACTCTTAACTTGGTCTGAGGTCCTTGGTATTAATTTGAATAATGTCTCCATTGTTGTTATTCTGTCATCTTTTTTGTAAAAAAAAAAAAGGCTCAGATTTAGTGTAAGTGTAGTGTCAAACACACCGTGCCCTTTCAAACAAAAAAGTTTCAGGAAGAGCTCAGGCAATCTAAAAATGCCAAGTGCTCTATTAGCTCTTATTCTATGACATTCCATGAGAAATGTAGCTGCTAAAGAGGGAGCCATCAATCAAGTAAGCAGCTCTGTGGTTTCAAGTAGCAGCTGAAGGAGTGTGGGAAAACAATGATGCCGGAAAGCTTACAAAAGCTTGAAAAAATAGCTGCTATATTCGCAAAATGCTAAGACTGTGTATATTGCAGCTCACTGTGTTTTGGCAGCATGCCCTCAGCAGTCTTCATTCAGCATCAAATGTATCATGATCCAAAGTAGTATGTTTAGATTTACGTTTACATTTTCTGTGGTTTTTGCTCTGGAACAGGCAAGGTTTTGGGAGCAGGAGACATGAGACAAACTTAATTAAGTTCGGCCATCCTCGTGAGATGTGGAATTTGTGACAGTTTAAAAGGAAGTTCTGAATATATTCGTTGTGCACTAATATAAATCACAACAGAAGAGCCCTGCAAATTACATTTTTAGAATTAGATTATCCTGCTTTTGTAATTGAGTCTGTTTTGATCCTATCTTGAGCTCAAACTAATAGTCAACTGCAATCAGGCACTAAAATTTCAAATACGTGGGATTAAAATGCATTTAACTTGAATTAAAATGGAAATAGAATACAAAACTACAAGTTGGGTCAAATTGATCCAACTTCCTGGATTATTTTGGCCAAAACGACCCAACAACTGAATTCTTATTTTGCAAAACAACCCAAAATTGGGTCAAATTCATCCAACATCCAACATGGAAGACGCTGAGATGTGAATTATGTTCCACAACATAGTTTATAAGTAAATTTGCATGTTCTCCCCGTGCCTGTGTGAGTTTCTATCAGGTACTCTGGTTTCCTTTCACGTCCCAAAAAGCATGCATGGTAGCCAATCGACCGTTCCAAATTGTCCGTAGTGAGTGTGAATGGTTGTTCATGTATGTGAGCCCTGCGATTGGCTGACGACCAGTTCAGGGTGTCTACCGCCTACCACTCTAAGACCGCTGGGATAGGCTCCTGCACACCCGTGACCCTCGTGTGGTCCTGAAAAATGGATGGATGGATGTTATAAGTATATACACAAGGAGATTTATAATGGATTTTCAGTAATGCAAGACTTCTCCCTGAATACATGTTTTATTAATGAGGGTTGTGGTCATTTGTGGTGTGGGCGCATGCGGGTGCGTGCGTGCGTGTTTATGACTCATCTTTGGCCTGTTTGATGACAGAGTTGCTGCACCTATAATGAGCACTTGTATTTGGTTCATGAAGACCTAGGCTACGTTCACACTGCAGGTCAGTTCCAGGTTTTATGCCAATATGTGACATGTGATTATTTTTATGGATATGCAAACAGTACAATCCCCTTTTTTTTTTTTTTTTCTCAAAATCCGATGCAGGCCCCCTTTCATATGTAGACATCCAATGCATCTGCAGTAGGCTTGGGACACTTAGGCTGCACACATTCAACCCGCGTAGACAGCTTTGACATGCAGCCATGACATGACATCATCTTTAGTAGCCTCAATGAAATGAAGAGAATTAGAATGCATGTGAAGGTGAAATAATGACGAGGGTGGTGTCATAATTCTGCTTAAGCCCTGGCCATAAATTAGCACTTATACTCCTCTCTAAAAGTATTGAAACTGTGAGATAAATTGTTTTATTTTTTGACATAGACTGAAAACACCCAAGTTGGACATCAAACTATGAATGAGACAATAGAGTGACATTTCAGTCTTTATTTCCATCACTCTCACAATAGCGCAACGATAACCACACTTAACGTTAGACTTGTGCTGGGTGTAAAAATAGGGCCCTAAATCTTCTGTCCCATATTGATCTTTTGATGTTGAACCCAAATGTATTGAGTTTACAGCATGAATAAAAGAATTGACCACACTCTTTCAATACTCTTGGATTTTTGGATTATGTTGAAAGACTTGAAGATTCACACCACGATGATGCAACATGAGGAGCGTGAGAGCTCGGCGTCTTGTTAAACGATACTTTTATGCAGCCACAGAGTCAAACCGTCAACCGCAAGGTTGTGGATTGAGAGCACATTCGACATCCTGAGCCAAGCTGCCCCTAGACACAGGCAGTCTGGACAAAATAGAAAAGTGATTTTTTTTAGGTATGTCAGGAGTATTTGGGACGTATTCATGTAGAAGCCGCCGGGATTCTGCTGTCACAGACCAACTGTGTGGGCAAACTAATGGAGAATTCCATTACTTCCACTGGACTACCAGCTAGGGCACAGTGAAGTAAATTATTTTCTGCACCATAACGCTGTAATCGGCCATAGTGTGCAACAGCCTCCTGTCTCTGAGGGTATCTCTCAAACCTTTTATGTCTGAGAGGGAATACGCGGTGAAATATTTACCAAGCTGTGGTTGGTTTGGGTGGCAGTGAGGTAAATTTAGAACAGCAAAAAGAGGAACAGGGCAGTGAGGAAGTACATCTACTTTTCCCCCATGGAAACTTTCCACTCATCTTTTCATCTTTAGACTTCCAATGGCAATCAGGGAGAGCTAAAATATGCTTTTGAAAATGAGAAGTGGCCTACATTTCTTTTTAGGTATGTCATGCTCAGTTTGTCTCACAAGAAATATTTTGAGATTGTTGACTGACTACTGCTACTGTCACTTCTTGTTTTAGATAGATAAAATATCTTTGTATAAAAGGCTGTAAGACATATTGGTGTGCTGTGATAAGTGTTGCCTTTTGTGCACATTGCCTTCATTTGCTGGGCCTCGAGTCATGTAACTGCGTTCCGTGTGTGCTGACGCTGTGTTCCCTGTGCATGAGCAGTTCAGTCAGGAAAAGAGCAAGTTATTTGCTCCAAAGCCATTAAGATTTGATAAGCCATACTGACACCTAATATATGCTGAGATTTTTTTTTTCTACATTTTACATTGTGTATTTACTATGATCCACATTTGACTGCAGACACTGCATGATGACAACATATTACAAACAGCTCTTCTGCTCAATCTGAAAATGAGTTGCAAAGTTATTAACTACTGATCAATCAATCTATCTATCAAAAAATTGGAATAAATTCATATTCACGAATTTTGATACAGTAATACCTCCTCATAGCTGAAAAGCGGAAATCTTTTATTTGAGTATTTTATAGTCTTTGCAACGAGGCTTACCACCTGTCCTGTAAACCCTCCTATCACCCTTTTACTGGCTCTCACAGCAATAGAGATAAGTGACAACTCTTAGTGCCATAGTGATAGGCGCATTCTAAAAGCCATTGTGACCATCATTGTCAGTATTGTGACCGAGGTGTATAAAGTAAACATGCAGGTATCGTGGCATTTGCAGAATGCAGTGGAATCGAAAAGAATGAACAAGGCTAACTAAAAAGCTGCAAATAAATCCAAAAGGATTTAGGATATGAAGTCCAAGATGTTAACCTTCATCCCAATCGAGTTTTGAGAAGTGGTAATATTACACATTGCGACATTACTAGTTTGACCACAACACTTTTTCCATTTGCATGGTCGTAACCATTTTTTCGGTTTTCATGATCAAATAGCTTTTCGGTAAACAGCTTTGGCTACTATGTAACCCGGTAGCATCCACAAAAGCTACATTGTCCCAGGTAGTACTAAATTTTAAATGCATCTCTTCTGTTTGGCGTCATGGAGTGGGATGAAAAATATGCAGCTGGATACAATGGCAGAAGCGGGGCAGAGATAGGAACAATTTGTGAAGACCCATGGACATACCTTTAAAAATTCTTATCAAATTCTCTGTCACAAAACAGTTATGTTTCTAGTGAAATACCAAAAGGAAGCTTCTTTCAACATCTAAGACGCTAACACAAATTCAACACATTCAGGTACCAGCTAACGTAGCACGAGCTCGCAACATGTTTTCAGCAGCATTACAATAATCTCTATGTATGTCAGAGTGTGCGTGCATGCATGAATGTTTTTGTTATTTGTAGTCATCACATTTTGGACCCTAGATCGGTTCTCACCGTCACTCCTTGGCACCAAAAGACACAAAAAAATAGGTATGCTGAAATTATCGTATTTTTATCTGACTACTGATGAGCAACGGGCCACCCCATACACCTGAAATCATACCTGGTGTTGTTTTAGTCAGTGTTCTCAATCTTTAGGTGACAAAGAAACAATGACAATGAAAGGGGCATAATCAATAAGTTTAGGTGATCTCAAATTTTTTTTAAGCCTAATCATTCAGTGTCCCTCATCCCTAGGTAGATGCCGGAAACTATACCGATTCTCATTGCTCTTGTATCCACAGAATTAACTTCTTCTGGTTGTTCAAACATGTTTGCTCTCCAAGAAGACCATGCAAGACAAAGTCTGCAAAGTTGCAATTTTATTGAGCTACATCAAATTGAAATGCATTCAGGTGTTAGATAACTCTATTTATTTTTTGACAGTGATGAAGAATACAAGACCATAGTGGATGCTGAGTTCACTGTGGAAAACCATCATATTTGTTGATGGAGTCAGTCCAGCTGGACGTATTGCTGGCCAGGAGTCATTCAGAGCTGATGCTGACGTGGGAATGAGACAATATTTGTCAATGGGAGTCGGTCCAGCTGGGACAGCTGGCAAGGCACCGTCACCGAAGTATTGACTGGTAAACCCACAAAAATCTTAGGCAATGGAAAAAGTTAGTAATTAAAGCCTACACCTGTCTTAAAAGTTCCCACAGGTGAAAGTGTATATCAGTAAGAATTTTTTTAAATTTAAAAAATGATGCTGCTTTGAAGGTTCCAGTAAGCATCATGCTGTAGAGATGATTTTCAGCATTAGGAACTGGGAGGCTTGTCAGGATTCAGGGAAAGATGAATGCAGCAATGTACAAAGTAATCCTGGATAGAAATCTGCGCTAGAGCGCTCAGGACATCAGACTAAAGCAAACATTTACTTTCAGACAGGACAAAGCCCACAGTCAAGATTACATGGGAGTGCCTTCAGGACAACGTTGTGAATGTCCATGAATGGCCCCGCCAGAGGACAGACTTGAATCTGATCAAACATCCATTGAGAGTTCTGAAAATGGCTGTCAACTGACTCTCCCCATCCAATTTGATGGCGCTTGAAAGGTGATGTAAAGAGAAATGGGCAGAAATGCCTAAAGATACTTTGGTTCTGCCAAGCTTGTGGTATCATATTCAAAAAGACGAGGCCATTATTACTGCCAAAGCTGCATCTATAATTTAATAAAATAAAGTCTTGAGCAAAATGGTGTGAATACTTATGTATTTCATAGACAAGACCCAATAAGCTTAAGCATTTGTAGGGGGAATTTGCACCCTCTTGTGGAAGAGCCCTCTATGAGTTAAAGGAGCGATGCATACTGATTTATGCGCATGTCACAGAGTTGACATTTAATCATTGTTTTAAGCTGTACTGTCGAGACCATTGATATTTCAATCTCCAATTCAACATTGAGAAACTTGTCCATTCTTTTTGTATCCTTAGTTTGTTGTTTGATCAGCGAGGGCACTGTTTGTTTGCTCAGTGAGGGGACTGTCTGTTTGCCTATTTAACAAGCTTTTTTGAAAGCTAGTTAAACTAATTAGCATGCCTTTTAAAGCAGTCAAGGTGATATACAACCTGGCATACAACCTGGCCAAAAAAACATCGTTATTCACAAAGAGAGTGCCGAAGAACGCACAAGATCCTTTGCTTTTATTGTTTATCTTGTTTATCCTGCTCATTCTTTGCTATTCTTTTCCACCATAGTTAGTTTTCCTCATGACATATTCCTTGCAATTCTCAAGTAGCTTTAGAGAATAAATGTTCATAAAGCTGCATTGGGGATTGTCTTTGTGTGTGTTTAAATAAAAGTTATTAAACTCCAAGTTTTCAAAACAAACTCAAAATAATTTAACTGTTGCGGCCTTCTAATCTATGACTGATTTCAGAGGTTTTCGGAATTTTAATTTTTAAGAAAAGAACGTAGTGCTCCTAGTGGCGTTTGAGTGTATTGCAGATCGTCGAATTCCACCAGCATGATTTAACAACAAACTCAAAATAATTTAACTGTAGTGGTCTTCTAATCAATGACTAATTTCAGAGTTTTTTTGCATTTTAATTTTTAAGAAAAGAACGTAGTGCCCCTAGTGGCGTTTGAGTGTATTACAGATTGTAGCATTCCACCAGCATTAATTAAATAATTCATTGAATTAATAATCAATTAATTATTTATGTGATCTAATCATTAATGACTCCATAGTTGTACTAGGTTCATCTTGTTTTTTCTTTTTCAATTACTTCACTGGTTCTTCTATATCAAACAAATTGTTTTTAGGTTCATTTACCTGACATGTTTCGGCGGGTTCTTCCGCCTTCATCAGAGTGTCACTGATGTGATTGTGACGCGTCTTTATCAGCTGATGGATGAAGGCGTGGCTCACCTGTCAGATTTGACAGATGAGCCACGCCCTCTGCTGTCCGTTCACCTCTCCAAAATGCTGTTCCAGGTTGCAGAGAGCATGTAGGCTCCCTCGGCCATGCAAATCATGCAATAAATCATATATCGGGGAGACAGGGAGGAACTTCATCACAAGAAAAACGGAACACAAGAAGGAATGTGAGAAGGAGACAGCAAAAAGACAAACAAGAGCAATAAAACTACAAGCAGAACAGGAACACTACAAGTCAGCCATCACCGACCACTGTAAAAGAGAAAACCACATCATGGACTGGAAAAAAGCCAGAGTCATCCGCACTGAAGACAACAAACATCAGCGTTGGATCAGGGA
Organism: Syngnathus acus; assembly: GCF_901709675.1. Lineage (NCBI taxonomy): Eukaryota > Metazoa > Chordata > Actinopteri > Syngnathiformes > Syngnathidae > Syngnathus > Syngnathus acus. The sequence continues at coordinate 12,727,553 of NC_051094.1, read as the reverse complement.
GGCCATTGAGATCCGCAAGCGGGGCCCGAGGACCATCAACAGGGACGAGGGAGCCTACATGCTCTCTACAACCTGGAACAGCATTTTGGAGAGGTGAACGGACAGCAGAGGGCGTGGCTCATCTGTCAAATCTGACAGGTGAGCCACGCCTTCATCCATCAGCTGATAAAGACGCGTCACAATCACATCAGTGACACTCTGATGAAGGCGGAAGAACCCGCCGAAACATGTCAGGTAAATGAACCTAAAAACAATTTGTTTGATATAGAAGAACCAGTGAAGTAATTAATGACTCCATTTTGCTACATCACTCGTGTTTTTACTGTATGTATTATTTCAAGTTGTTTGCCCAACGTTGCCCTGAAATTGCACATTTGATGCACTAAATACAGCACTGTGTATAAAAAAGCCAATACATTATTCTAATCTTACCTGCTTATCCATCAGTGACCTTTACTAAATTGGATCAGTATCGTCAATGTTATTTGACTGTTGTCACAGCTGTGTTTACATGGCGATAATGTTACGCTATTTGCCAGTAATCTTTCAAACTAGTGTATGTGGAGATGCACAAATGTGACAGTGTGTGTTGCAAGCTGAGTACCTATGAATGAATTCATTTTTTTCTCGCTACACAGAGCAAGGATAAACATTCGCTCTTGTACTGAAATTCATGTCATCATTTGTTTGGTGAGAGCCAACAGTGCTTTGACAGGGACATAGATACCATTTCCATATTTAATGTACTGATTTATGGCATCTTGTGTAAAATCATAGGATGTTTAATGTATTTTATTATGCTCAATCTAAGAAGCTTACCTTGTGATATACATTTTGTATATAAATGTCTAGCATACATAGTAATTCATTTGAGTTGCTCCTGCAATTGTAACGCATTACTAGACTCTACCTGTACCTGTTATATTACAAAAACATAAGATGTAAGTCATTATAGTCCGTAATATTATTCCATATTACATTATATTGTTATCGCGTAAATGTAATATATTACTGTATCCCGTTACTTTTGTAATGCGTTACCCCCCCCCCCCCCCCCCCCCCCCAATGACTAATGTCATGAACAGACCTCAGCGGGTCTTTCTGTTTTCGTCATGTCAAGCACTGCATACTCGGGCAAACTGCAATCGCTCTGATTTTGATGTAAATGAAGTCTGGCGCTACTACCATCCCACAATGGTGGACAGAGGCGCAAAAGCTTCATTCCACCCAATTCTACCTGATCAAAGTCTAGCAAAATACAAAAACAAGGAAAACTCCACCCATGCGCACAGTTTGACTGTGCTTTTTGCTAGATGAGCTCAGCATGAAAACAGGGCCCATAATGTAAATGTATTGTAACAAGCACATTTCCCCGTCGTGGGATCAATAAAGTTCTATCTTATCTTATCTTATCGGACTAATATTTTTTTTTCTTAACCAGTCTGCTATAACTGAAAAATAATATGTATCTAATGTAATTTAATTTTTTTTCCTAATTAAATGTGAAATATAACCAATGTATAATGTAATTAAAATGTAAAAAAAAAATCTACCCATCCTTTTCCGACACCGCTTAAGCTGTTCAGGGGCATGGATGAGTTTGATCTTAACCTAGCTGACTTCAGGTCAAAGTTGCAGGACACATATAAAAACGGACTACCAGTCACTCTCAAATTTACATTATCACCGAGTAGGAACAGAACCCACGCTGCCACGATACCAAAAGTGACTAAACCTTTTTACATTGGTTATTTTATGACTTTTTAAAAGTCTTACGTCATCGCATGCTTTTTCTATGTGGTCCATTTTCACAGCAATCAATTGAACAGTTTGCACAAATATACTGTATACAAAACCAACGCCCACAAAACTAGAGGAACGATGCATGAAGGAACAAGCAATTAACTTTCAACGGCATATATTTCAATCCATTAGACCAAACTGCCATCCCCTACCTGTTCTGCATCCTTTCTTAAGCAGAACATAGCCTTATAAGGTTAGGAATATTCAGCAGTCAGAAGTAACAGGATGATTTTAAAATGCACTATAACTTTTACAGGTGAATGTAAATTGACCTTCTCTAAACTTGCGCACTTGTCTAACTGATCAATGTTTCAGAACTTTTAATACAACTTGCAGCGCTCTAACAAGATACACGGCTGAATTCACACCAGGTGGTTGATCCGTGAATCAACCAACCATGAATCAGTTAAAATTGGTATTTAAAGTGTCCTCTTCATATAGCTGTTCAAATTTTGATGTAACAAGACCAAGACAGAATATAAAATTTGATCAATTGGTCCTCTGGCTTCAAAAATGATTTTTTCAGCGGGAAATGGTCGCTGAGCTTAGTGGCATCTGCAGGTTGCAACAGAGATACAGAAAGACCGTAAGACTGGAAGAGTCACAGAAAGTCATAGAAATGAATGTCCTTGAAAATGTATTGGTTTCGAAGTTCACCTCCTGAAAACCGAACAACCCTAAATGTTTGTTTATTGTGTTTACTTAAGCGTGTGTATTGTTACGATATAAATAGTGATAGTGATGTGACCCAGTTTGTAACTGAAAACGTTTGAAAACCCCTCCACCACAGTAAGGTGGAGGGGTTTTCAAACGTTTGCATGTCCTAGTGATCCTAGGAGCTAAGATGTCTGGGGCTTTATTCTCCTGTCAGGGTCACCCAGAGCAAACAGGTCCAGTGAGGGACCTGACAAAGCACGGCTCACAGCCCCTCATGATGAGAAACATCTAGCCCGGTACTTAATGGATGGATGGAACGTTTCTAAAATGAGGTAACTTTTCCCATTGAAAAAAATGAAAATGCAATAAATCTGTTCCATCTGTTCCAAATCACATATACATTTTATGATATATATTTTTTGTGTTCATTTTGTGTTCATTTCTACTCTACTGCAAAATATGACCACAATAAACATTGTTGCCAAAATATTACCCAGACTGTAAAACTGAACATCATTTTCTTTTTTTTAAGATTTCTTTTATACATCTTTTATAGTTGATGTCAATTGATTGCAGGTATCCCTAAATGCCTAGCAAACTCTACATTTGACATTATATTTCTGAGTCGAACGTAATACTCTAATCTTATGTCCTTTTGCTGTCCTACAAAATAATGACTTGTAGGTTGCTATTTGAACCACTCCTGGCAAGATGCCTTTCTCTTCCTTTACTCAACATCTTTCCTTAAAGGTCAGGAATAAATTGGGTAGACATGAAGAGTTCCTCTAGTCTAAGCTTATTTCGTTTTCAGGTTTTTCTTTGACCAAAGGGTTGCAACAAAAAAGAAGGGGTACTTCACACTGCCACTCTGATATTATCAGACAAGGAAACAGAGGAAGACGTCCTTGCTAACGCCTGCATATTCGCCTGTAGCACAAATACTTTATTCAAAGACATTTCATTCAAATTCATGTCTTTATTCAAAGACACGTATTCTGCTATGATGTTACTGTTTTAATGGATTTGGTGACTTAGTGTTGGGATGCAAAGTTGAAGCGATAGGGGATTTTAGTTCCTTGCAGGAATATTCAGTATTAATGCAAAATTCATGGATGAATAAGCATTTTCATTTATTCTTTGAAATTTGCTCTGAGGCAATGGCATGTGCTTGCTTGTTTAAGATGAACTTGTGTTGTTTGTGCACGGAAAGTTGTGGATACAGTGAAGATTTGGACCGAACCCGACCACAAATGGCAAACTTGAGCAAATTATTGATGCCCCAAATTACATATACATATTGTCTTATTTTTGACTCAAATTAATCATGAAAATAAACAATATAAATATAAAAAATATAAATGTATAAAACACCAAACAAGAATAATATTCAGATCCATTATAGCATTTTTCCTCTCTTTCTATCACTCATCTGAGCTCTAATAAGACCACAGGATTTTTGTCTCCTCAGTGAAACAAGCGCACAAATACCATTTTATTGACAGGCCTATGAATTGACTGACACCTTGGAAATAAATTAATAAATGTTTCCACGTACCCCTCTGGTTGAGAAGCACTGCTTTAAACCATGAATTTGATCCCAGAACACTTGGATCACATTTCAAATACTTACAAACCTCTTAAAACATTGCTTACAGCTATGCAGATACTCACGTACAACACCTGTACCCATCAACAATTCTTATATTGATGATGATTGTAGCAGTGCAGTCTGGTCTAAAACAACAATTTGACTATACTGCAAGGTGCAGGAGTTACATCAATGGTGCCTGTGCTGATGCTTCGTGGGCCACTGCGTGCGATGTAACAGTTAGTGCTAGAATGAACAGCGCTTTGGCGTCTACTGACCCGAAACCGCTGCATCCGCAGGGACAACACATATCAATGAACTTGACAGTTTAAAATGTGGCATTTCCTTCGAAGATATTCAGTACCTCTCCAATAAAAGATAAGATGGATTCGATTCAATGCACTTGCATTTTTTGGAACAACATACATTTTCTCATTTAAATGAGTTTTCGTTACTCCCTTCATTTGGAATACACTGCAGCTACGCAACCAGAACACTGTCATTAGCTTTGGTCATTGAAAATAAATGTCGACATTGTCAGGGTTTTCCAGATTATCTTGATCGTATGATTATTTTGGAATGTAACCTGTCATAAATAACCTAGCTAGATTAGTTTTATGCTTATGTTGGAATGTAACCTGTAATAAATAACCTAGCTTGTCCCATCCTACACAACGTCGTAAAACACCCCCTGCTACGTTTTGACTAGAGGTCAAGGGCTTTCTCTCCATCCAGTCCACTCTAACCCCCACCCTGTTTCTCTTAATAAAAATGCTCTTGCAAGAGGCCAGAGTCAGACCTCATTCGATCATCGCTGTACGCACAGCGACGAATGGACTCTTCACCTGCAGGTGTTTAAAAGGACTTACTTGTCTCCCGTGTGGTTCTTGCAAAATAAGTGAGTGAGCACCACTCTAACAGACATGGTTATAAATGAGGTCATTAAACTGGACATATTGTCAGTAAAAATGATTCCATTATACATTTAATTACTTTAACTGTCTGTGACATGCTATCATCATAATACCTCAAATTATACTACTGTACTGTATTACATCACTGCAGCTACCTTTGAACATGCAAAATATGCACAACCTATCCAATTCAAGGGATCTTTGCTGATTGGAGAAAATAGAGATTTGAAAAATTGTAGGCTGCTTAATGTCCAGTAAGAAATTGACTAACTGTAGAATATGGCTGACTTTATAACAGTCTTTCGAAAAGTGAACCCAAATTCAAAAAAAGCGTATTGTGTTCTTTCCTCTTGTGGATTTTAAAACATGCTCACTTGCTTGTTTCAAATGCACTAAAATACTCTGACCTAGATCCAGTAGACAGGGCTTAAGACCTGAACGGTCAAATCACAGATTTTGTATTACCCCAAAGAGATAGTGAGAGTGAGATAGAGCTTTCAACACATCATACATAGATGGATGTTGACATATACAACGCAGGTGGTTGTCTTCCCGAAGATTGGCAGCTCACCAATGTGTTGTGGACTTTCTTATCTAAATCATCTTGCAGCGGGATAAACCGGTTCGGAGCAGTTGAATACTTTAGATGCATGGCATCTTAAACTGTAATCTATGATTCATTCATCATAAAATTTCTGTGACTACATTCAAAATATTGTGATGTTTAGAAGAGTTTAGAGATGCTCTGTCAGCCTGCCACTATTAAAATCAAACCAAGGCCTCAGTGAAGTTCGGCCAGATGACTTTGTCAGGGTTCACTGGGGCAGGAATTATAACTAGTGACCCAAAAATAGATGATGGGAGTTACCAATGTTTTCTTTATCCATTGCTTTTCTAAAGGGCTTGGACTCTTATTCGTGTTGCAGGTGGAGCCTTTTTTTAGTCCAGCTGACTTTGGGTAAGAGACAGATGGGTACAGCATTGGTTATTTCTGACAAATGAAATTAAGATGCATGCACAGTAAATGTTTTAGCTGTGCATTAATATAATGACAAACAGAGGTGTAATTTGTCATATTAATATAATGACAAATACAAATTTTGTCTCCACATTATGTAACTAGAAGTTGCAATCAAAACACTTGAGAGAGCCAACTATTTCATTCAATTTATTAAAAACAGGTTGCAGAACACTTTACGTGCAAACACTTTATTCTGACCTTGATCAACTGTTTAAACGTGGATTAACACAACCAGACTATTCGATCGGAAATCAAATTACTCCTGCAAGTATACGCTTCGATCGATTGAAAATCGGATTAGTCTTTCACATGTCCCAGTTACTGTGGCAGGACATTAAATTATACAGTTGCGAGTGGAAATCAATCCCACACTGGCTGTACCAAAATCAGCTCTTTGCACCACTACACTATCAGTGATCTATATGCTAAAGATACATATTTACAAAGAGGTGCAACATTGAGAAATAGACAGTTATCGTACACTGAGTAGATAGATGGAAATGAGCTAAACCTGAAAATTGAATTTCTTTTCATTTCTTTTCTTTTCTTTGAACAATATGGACCGAAAATAATGCTGTCTATGACAATTACAAACTAATGTGTTAAAAATTGAACTAAAATAGTTACATTAATTAATTCAAAGAAGAATGGCTCATAAACAACAACATTTGGGACCATAATAAGTCCTAGAGAACCTTGAACATGTTCAACAATTTTCAATGCCTTTCACAAGAACAACAAATTAATGGACAACTACAGTTTGTCTGTATTTGTATCTGTGTGTATGTACCTAATGTATTAAGTGACAATTGTCCTGTATTAGTTTACAGGGGCTCCACTGCTCCTACTTCCATAGAAAATCCCTCCATGCCATGGCCCCACAATACATAAATGCCCTCGATTTCTACACCCCGTTACAGACACCGCCGCCATCTGACGCTTGCTCGCTCTCCTTCCATTTCACCAGACTGCCGACGTTCTGTGAGAGAGCTTTCAATGCCAAAGCGGTGAAACAGTATGTGTGAATGAAGTGACAGAGAAAAAGCACTACGAGCTCCTTGAAAAAACACTGCGACTTGCTGCAGTGGATCGTTTTTAGGTGTGAATACATTGTGTTGTGTAATTAAATTACCCAGACATTTCATACCATTACGCAATGCCATGCAAAGAAGTCAAAGATTCAATATGAAAAATGTGGGATTCTATAGCGATATTGCAACATTCATTACGACAATCCAGGCATATTTCCATTGAAGATAGAATGGGACAGTTGAGAACTCATCAAAAAGTTGAATTTGCATATAAGTGTTATTTAATAGGACAAGCAATTTAAAGTAACATGATTTTTTTTAACCTAAAATTACTTGGTATCTGTATCGGTGATACTGGCGCCATTCACTTGATATCAATCGATACTAAAATCTCAGGTATTGCACAGCTGTACTACATAGTAAGCAGTAAGCTCTACAAAATAGCAAGCGACAGGCTTCATAACCTTGTTGGTCAATAATTTGCTCCTAATCACCTCCTAATTGTGTTCTTTTCAATCTCTGCTCCAAATTGTGACCTAGCAGCTCACGCTTCTCAGCATATTGTATGCGACCTCAAACCTCTAGGAATCATGTGCAAATATCACAGTTCTGGCAGAATGCTTCAACAGCAGACAATCTCACCAAGGGTCCATTTGTAAGCTGTTACTTGCACAACTGTCCTGACTGAAAAACATCTTGAAGTCATTATCGTTATAGCTTAGAGCAGTGGTTCCCGACCCCCGAGCCGCGGAACGGTACCAGTCCGTGGATCATTTGGTACCGGGCCGCTCAAGAAAGAATAAATAATTTGCTTTATTTCCATTTTATTTATCTGAGTCTGAACAATCTTTTTTTTTTCTTTAAATGTACCGGATTCTCTCTGCGACGTGAACATAACATTACCCATGTTAGGTTGTTGGTCCGATGTTATGAGGACGCAGCTTGTAAAGTTGCATAGAAGTACACAGTGGATTGACATTTATTATTATATTATACCATTGTTTATAAGCCGGTCAGATCATTTATTTAGTTGTATTTGTTCACCACACCTTAAAGGCCGGTCCGTGGAAATATATCTGGTCCTTGGTGCTAGAAAGGTTGGGGACCAGTGGCTTAGGGTATATCATAATTTTCCCACTTCTTAACTACTAATGGACTGTATGTTTGACATTACAGAGTGGGGTATTTGTACTGTACATCTAATAAACTACCGCTGCATATAATATATCAACTTAGTTACAGGTCAATTCTGAGGCACACTGTTTTCCACAAGCACAATTGATAATTGATGTCAGCATCATAACAATATTGAATTCACCATTGGAATACAAACTGCAGTCAGTGCCAAAGATTAAGTCACCATTTTTCACATCCAAAGCAAAGATAGCAAATATACAATTTGGAGTAACTGTTTTCACTTATATTCCTAATTGCTTTAAATATGTGCAAATCTTACTCATATCAGCACACACACACACAGAGTTAAATACGTATGTGTGACATCTTAAAAGTGAACAACCAATTATTTATGATGGCATTCTTTTTCTAAGTCCCAGAGGAACAAGAAGTCAACACAAAGCCTATTATCTTTCTGATTTGTAACTGTTTATTGCCCTCTTGTTTAGTATCGACTAATAATGGATCACAACATTGTAATGCCAAACTTGAAGCTTGATTTATGCAACACTAAAGTCACTCAGCACTTCACCCTTTTTATTCTTCTTGTCTCCGGAGATTGTTGAATAAATAGAGTGGCAAGTAGACAATAGTAAAGTATAGCTCTGATCACTATCAGCTTGCCGGTTATTAATAATCCATCATCCTCCATGTCAAGTTTCACAAGAGAGTGAAACATTCCCATCCTCCTGCTGCTGCTTGTGCTGTAGCTATCTAAATATATATTTTTTTGTTTGGTTAAAAAAAAAAAAACAAGGGTTTGTATGTACATAAATCCACTCAAAGCTGTGTAAGATTTCAATATAAGTAAGACTTTAAAAGGCAAAGATGGTTGTGATTTATTTTAGCTGACAAACACTTGAAAATCCCAAATTCCTTCCTGGCCTCATTTTCAGTTGTGTGGTTGCGTTCAAGAGGTTACAGATTAGAGCGGAAGGATAATTTTGATTGAAGTGAATCACAATACAGACAGCAATAAAATGCAGCAAAAAATAAAACTGACTTGTGGCCGGAAATTGTATTTATTTCTGTTGACACTGAGGCATGAGCACAAGTGCTTTGCTTTGGTTGGCTGGATGAGTGTCATAACCAGAAAGAGAAAAAAATTCACCAGTAGATAGATACATTCTTTGTCCACTCAAGAATGTCAACAATGAAACCGCATCATCTCCTGTATGTCATTAGAGTTGAGACTGTTTTGGGTTTAGGATCTCAAAATTTACAGAGGTTAATTTTTTTAATGAAGAATGTTACAATATATGTTTGACCATTCTATTTCCAAGATAGTAAAATGTCTTGAAATAAAAGAGCCACCAGGACCAGCATCCCAAAACAGATTATCAGAAGTTTCATTGTACATATTTTGGATTTGGACCTTTTCATTTTTTATTTTAAAACCACTTCACACGCACACCCAAGCACATGCAGCCTACAATCTGCCTTCAGGTTGTTTTGTAATAAATGTCAAACAGGTAATCAAACAGGAAACAAACAGCTGCAGTTGGTTATACAAGCAGCACTTACAAATGATTAACCAACCAAATTCTCACACCATATGTCTTTTGTGATTTCTGAAATTTTTTCATTGTCAAAACTTTGCAAGTGATTGCCCCAAGATCACGGGCATACACAGAATGGAATTTTCTTTCGTTTCTTCTTCGAAGATTAAAACTGTAGTCAGCATGAAATACTCAGAATGCTTTGTTGCATTAACTATGCTTGTGATCATGGATTCTCAAATATTGTCGTATTTCCTGACTCGAACATGCACTTTTTGGATTTTTCAAAGAATTCCTTCACAGACAAACTTCCTTTGAGCTGATCATGCTAGTCCTGTAGGAAATATCCAGTACTACACAAGGTGGAAGTTGGAAAGGAAAAGTGCCCGAGAGCAGAGCTTGGGCGTCACATCACATTACCTGAGGATGCATCAGCAATGTCAGGTCATGCGTGTGTGTGTGCGTGCGTGCGTGCGTGCGTGCGCGTGTGTGTTACTGCGGGTGAATATTCCCCAGCTGCACTCTCTGCAGGGACAGACTCACCTCACAAATTCTTAAAAATGTGAACATTGCTTCTTACTGAAATCGTTGTTTGATTTCCCATGCTGAGTGTAACCTACAGTCAACTTTTACAGTTACTGATATTTATATATGATATATTTTATCATCCAAACTCCAACGTTAGCGCCTTCATTCCTTCAGTACGACTTTCCTAAGACATCCAAGGAACTACAGGAAAGCACCCTCTCTTTCCACTGTTTTGAATAAATCATTTATGTTGACTTTTGAATTATTGAATGTGTACACTCAGGGAACTTGTAAAAAAAAAGTGAAGCCGAAACACATTTTATCTTATGGGAGGGTGTCTTCATACACCTCAATCTTAAAATTCATGCATGCAATGTGAATGACTTCATCTTTTCTCTTTATAACACAGACAGAAACAATCATTTCAATTATGCAACTGAATGTTAACTTAAGCAACAGAGGTGATGAATTACTCATCCATGTGTGGCCATCAACATTATGACATCATCAATCAGATTTTATATTGAAATATAAATGCCATGGGAGTGTATCATACAAATAAATTGCTTAGAAGTTAGGGTCCCGAAAGATGTATAAAATGTATTTGGAATTCTCTTATCAATTGGTCTGCTACAGTCTTAAAAAAATTTTTCATCATATCATGCCATACATAGTTAAATGGATGCAATTATAGAACAGCATAGCGATCTGAGAGTTTTCCAACCTGGATTTTGAAACCTAGTATCCCAGACACTGACAATGCCACTAACCAATCAGCCAAAGGGTTAAACCTAACTGGACAGTGCATTTTGTTATCTGTGGTTGTATTGTTACACCGTCCCGTCCTTCAGCAAGCATGTCCATGCACAGCAAACCAGCTCCTTCACTTCTTTATAAACACAAATTATTCGGGCAAAGAAGGCAGCTTCACTCATCAGCCAGCCAAAGCCAACCTTTAGCTTGACCCATGTCAGACGTGCTGAGGGAACCCTTCTTTGCCGAAAAGAAATAAGGTTAGTCCATCTAATGTGGGATACACTTTGTATGGGATTGATTAAGGGGCATTTGTCTGCTGGAAATTTTGATTTTTGAATTACAGAGTTCGGTAAAAAGATGTAAGCCACTGGTTTCAACAAGGGGGTATTGGTGACTTTTCAAACGTCTATTCTGGTGAGATGTCATCAGTTATCAGTGTTCCTGCTGTCCTATTAAAATGTCAAACTAACTATATCATCAGTGAAACCAATTTTGTTGTTGAACAAGGCCAAAAGGAATGCCCATTTACAAAACAAAATTTGCAATCTAGCAATTGTATTGGTGACTTCCATTTTCAGTGATCACTCATCCCGTCGGTACACTAAACAGAAGGGAATGTTGAGTTTTGTTTGTTAACCATGTTATCAATAGGATATCACCATTCATTTCATTGTTATCATTTTTGTATGTATATTGTATCTTTGTTGAATTGGAGCCAAATGTACCTATTCCAGCAATCAAGCTCCAGAAGGAAGAGAAGGGAAACTGCATGCAGTCCTATTACCTGGATGCTAATCAAGTCTAACTGAGGACAGCAACGAAGGATGGATGTCGGACCGGCAAAATTGCGTAAAGTGCCCACCTCTGCCCATAACTGAGCTCACAGTTTGCTATTTTCCATGGGTCTTTGTGGTGTTATCTGTCGCTGATTAGATTTTGGGCAGGAAAGGTCAGAGATACTGAATTCTACCTTAGTGGTCTCTCGGAGAACATCCTTATAAACCCGTGGGATTAAATATTTATTGGGCCTATGCTTCTGGCTCCATGATGTCAAAAGATAGCATTAACGTCCTCACCGAGAAAAGTCAACATTTCTAGAATCCTGACCAACCCGTATCCTGCAGATACATTTTTGTAAGTCTTCAATCACATTCAAAACAGCTATCCTATCATCAGTACTCACCATACCGCAGAAAATTATCTGAGTCCTGCTTTGATTATTATGTTAACTCCACTCTCATTTGTTTCGTTGTGATGACTGTACTGTTCAACACAATTGGTGTACGTTAATTCTAGCGTGTTCTAAGTACGAAAACTTTTTTTTCTGATAACAAATGCTTACTCGCTTGTAGTATTGAGCCATTCACATAACCTGATACGTAGTATTAGCAAAAAGAGGCCGGGTCTTATATACATTCACTAATGCTAATAATAAATGCATGTTGCATTGGGGTGTTAAGACGGACAAAAATCTATTCTACAAGGTAAGATGATGTTCATTGGTTCCATAATATATACATAGTATGTACTATAAAAGTGGAACTCATGCTATGACTATAAGGAATGAGTGCAAACCTTTAACATACTGTATCACTCAGCTCTGTGGCTTCCTTATCCACAAGTCTTTTTTCACCCTCAGAGTTTCATGCAGCTGTTATTACATTTAAATTTATCTTGCAGAAGAATCGATTAAATACCATTACCTCGACTTTTTCATTACAATTTCAGCAGGGAGCGCATACTCATTTGTCACAGGCAGACCCACCACCTCCCCAATAACTAGTGCGGAAAGCATCTAAGTATCCTACACTTTTAACCCAAAATAATTAAGTTGTTTTGGCACTGACAAAATTCAATCCATATCATGAATTGGAAATGCTGGGGAGCCATACAGTATGTCCTGAGTGCACAGGATGGGTGAAATTTACTTTAAAAGTCCTGACTCCTGCAGTTGATCCAAATTACACTTCCCACGCCTCTGGTCAAGCAGATTAATTAAATGTGCCGTAAATTAATGAGTGTGCGTGTGCATTTGCTGCTCCAGTGAGTGTAGCAATTAGAATATCTGCTGATCTGAATTTTGCCTCCCCTGGCGCCAAATACCCCGTTATTAGATGCATTTGACTCCCGGTTTATTATCGGCGGATGAAATTTGCTTACTTACACAGTGTAACCTGTTCATTGAGTCCAACTTGAGCTCAGGTCGGATTCTTTAAGGCAGGCGCGCGCATATGAGCAATTTACGTTTCGTGACGTACTGTACCTGTCCACGCTGATCACACAGAGGGTCATGATGGACGCCGTGCAGCACATTACATCCATGCCGATGAATATGTTGCAAAAGACCTCGCCAAAAAGCCACTTGCCCCCGGTGAGGTCAGTCACTATAACAAATGGCATCACCACTATGGCCACGGACAAGTCGGCCACGGCTAAAGACACCAGGAGGTAGTTTGAAGGCTGCCGTAATTTCTTCACCACGCACACCGCAATTACGACCAGCGTGTTTCCCATCACCGTGACCGCTGTGATGACGGCCAGCATCACTCCGATGATGATCTTCTCCGGGCGCCTGAAATTCAGCAGCTGCTCCCCGCACGACTCATTCCGCATGGTTGTGGGTCCGATGTTCTGCAGGACGTTGTAGAAAAGCTGCCAGGTGCCATTAGTAACTTCAGAAATATCTTCCTTCTTGTTCAATGGGAGCTCAATGCCTGAAGTGTTGAACATCACGACAACGCTACTGAATAAAGTAAAGGCACAATTCGCCAGCGCACTCCAACGCGCATATTGGGATGTTGGTGACCTGCTTTCCAATCCGATTCAGTACATTTCACTTCGAGACAGTTGCAGATTCACTTCATCAAGGCGTTCGCCTTCGGAGCAGAACACAGTTTTGGGTGCTGGTGGTTTCCGGTCCAAAGATAGTCCGTCTCACGGAGCGCAATACCTTGTTCGTCCAAAGCAAAGCAACAGTAAGGACAATGTGAAGAGATGCGTTCATGTATGACTTGCGACTCTCTCTCTCTTTCTCTCTCTCTCTCGCTCTCTCTCGCTCTCTCAGAGTGATTCATATGATGATGAAAGAGGGCGCTCCAAATACGGATGAGAAATTATTTCGCTAGTACTCTTAGTATTGGGTATAATGATAGAATGTACACCCTTAAAAATGCTAGGTTACAAACAACCTAATTTGGGTTACATATTGGACTGGCACAGTAAATTGGGTCAAACTGACCAAAACAACCCAAAACCTTTTTTTTTTTTTTTCAAAACAACTGAAAGTTGGGTGGAATTGACCCAACTTCTTGAGTTGGTCCAATTCTTAACCCACACTGCAAGGAGAGCATTGCACAACAATTTGTGAAAATACAGCACACATGCAAACATGTTTTGTTGTTGTTGTTGTGTTTGTTGTTTGTTTTACAAATTTACAACAAAGCAAAGCAATGAAACAGTTCTTTATCTAAATTTTAATTTATTTGAGCAAGTACTGTACTACTACTCAAAATCTCTCTTTACATGAGCCTATGAATGTTTTCCTGAACACAAATCAGTCTCCCTGTCCCCTTTACAGAAAAACTGTTCCAAAGCATAATGTTTTCTCCCCCTGCTTTAGTAGGTGTGGTGTTCTTGGTATGCAACTCGGCTTTAGTTTTCCCCCCAAACAGCATGAGTGGAGTTTGTGCCAAAAAGTTCTATTTTTGTTTTATTGGACCACATGGTTTCAAGCTTCAATTAAGCCTGGACATGAACTGTCTTAAACAGGGGGACACTGCAGGATTTGAGTCCCTGTTGGCGTAGCGTGTTAATGATGTAACTTGTATTACATACTTTTCTCTCATCTCTCTGTAGGTTATTCACCAGTGTAGGTCTCCGATTTTTTATCATTGTTCTCATGATCATTTTGATCCCACGGGGATGTTATCTTGCATGGCACCCCCCATAATTTACTATGTAGCTATGTATGCTGACAGAAAAGCATGACCCTAGTGAAGATAAGCGAGACATAAAATGAATAGTTAGATAGAAAAGCTTGTAGGAGAGTTTGGCTAGTTGCATCGTTATTATCATCCAGGCAGAAACAGTTGTAATGGGACCCATAATCCTGCCTGTCATCCCTGTTCCTCAATTGAAGATGCAGGCCTTGGCAAACTCGGCTGCTGACTCCTAATTATCTACTGTGCAGTCTGACAGGCAGGTCTGCAATGACTGTCACATCAGATGAATGCCACTTTCTCTTAGGCCTCCTGCTGTCAAGAAAATTTGGTCCATTTACACTAAGGCTATTACTAATCTGTATAAGTCACGAAAGATGGGTCAGACTTCCAGGGTGAAAAGACTGTGAGTCAAATTCTTACTCTTTACACAGAGCCACTATTCTGCGGGTCAGTGTCTTTTTTTCATTGCTCCAGAGGGTCTCCTAGTATTAAGGCTAAAAAATAAATAGAAGATTAAGACAATCGTTAAAAGAAGCACATATGAGATTACTCCACTGCAAATAAAAAAGACAATGAAGCAGTTGAGCAGTGGTGTGACAAAACATTTTGTTATGATCTTCGACAGTCCTTATGGTGGCCAGAAATTAAATTGTTCAAAAAGACAACTTTTTGGTTGTCAAGGTTGGTCAAATTTCTATTGTCGATTATAAGGAAAGCTTTGATTAAAGGCTACTTAAATTGGCCCAAAAAAATGGCTTTATCCTTTGTGACTGAGGTACGGCTGACAGTACATTGAAAGCAAAGCTGCTTCAAAGTCTTGTATAACAATACAGTACAATAAGAAGAAATACAACTGGATTTCAGTTTATAAAGCTTATAAAACATGTTTAGACAATCACGCATGTAGATTTTGTGGTCTTTTATTAGTCTTGTCATGTCTTTCTGAGTATCATATTGTTCTGTTCTTCATGTTGTCTGGACTTTCATTTTGGAATACATATATTGCCTGTATGTTCGTGTTTCCTTGCATATGCAGTGCAAATTAGTTATGATTATATGATACATAAATTATAAAATAATATAGATCATCAGTTAAATGCACAAAAGGCCTTCGTGATGGTTTGGTTTGGTTTGGTTTTAGATGGATTGCCGTTGTAGTTACTACTGTCTAACAGTAGATGGCAACACATCCTCGGTCAGTACGTATTTGTATGACACAAGAATTCAAATGTCAGACAAACTAGGTTTGGTTTGGCTCCTTCATAATATTTTAGTAATTAACGGGGTTGATGAATATTTTCTGTTACAATTAACAAAGCAAGTGCATATGCACTTGCGCGATTGTTTTATTCCATACTTGAGTGTTTTGTGTATGTGTGGGGGGGTGTAATTCCAGGCGCATTTGAAATATGTTGCTCCACAAGAGTTGTTTTAGTTACTATTATTACTAATAATAATAATTGTCACCGTTCCAAAGGGTATTTTTACTTTAGGGGGCAATAAAGTCCATTACGACATTAATTGGCGGTGAATGATTGGCAGCTATTGTACACCAATGGTATACACCTCCTCCTATTGGATGGCCCAATAGCGCTTGAGGGCAGGTACAGTTCCCTCACTCACTTACTTTTAATGACGACGACAGTTGAGAAGTTTGGTAAACGTTTTTCAGCCAACTAAGTGTGAGTTTTAACCTCCATAATACCGTTTTATTCCACTGACATATTGAAATTGGTTGGTTAGTTGAGTAAATACAAGTCAAGCAACCGTGACTTGTTGCTGACGTCATCTTGATTAGCGGGCCAGATGTCTCCACAACCTTAATACTCAATTTGCTTCGTGGCGTCTCGGTTGTAGTAAGTATTTGACAACGTAAAAGAAATGTGTTGAAGAATATATTAATGTGTTTAATAACATTGAAACGTCGGGGAGGAATGGGACACGTTTGAAGTGATGGGGGAATCCGGCCGGCACTGGCGCTAGCTAAATTACATATATTTGGCGCCATATTTGATAAAACTATTCCAACGAATTCGTTGTCCTTATTATTTACATTTCCCTACCCATCCGCACTCTAAAATTCAAAATTATTGATAGGAACGTGACAACAAATTACAGCCATGTTACCGAAAAGAACTGGAATTAAGAAACAAAACCGTATTCAACTTTTGTCTGTGTGCGGCTTAAGGCACAAGAGCAAAGAGAACCATAGTTAATTGATACAAGCAAATGTAACGACTAAGTGTGTCATAAAAACTATCTCTGCAGTGCGACCCCGGTCTGGCTGTTGATATCCTGCTGGAAGACTACTATTTAAAGTTAGGTGAAACAGATTTTACCGTAATGTATCATTTTCATCCTCAGTGTAGACATTTGATGAAACTTAGTCTGCATGTCCCAAAATATCTCAAAAGTGTGTTCTATATGTAGTTCTTATGTAGCAGCTATCTTTCAACACTTTTGGTCTTGTGTGTGCGATAAACAGTAAAATACTGCATAAAAATTCATGCATCCATCCATTTTCAACAACGCTTATCTTGGTCACAGGAGCGTACTGGAGCTTATCCCTGCTGACTTTGACTATAACTTATTCCAGCTGACTTTGGGTGAAAAAGTGGACTACACCCTGAACATATGTTCACACACCAGATGGACTGAGGTTGCATTTAACATGGAACTTGAACACAAACACTTACACACACACAAAAAATGTATTTCACCCCAAAATTCTAATTGAGCATTAAGATATACGGTGAGAACATAGCCTTAGGTACCGCAGGATACCATAATACCGCCCAATCCTCTAAAACATTAAGATTTATTAACAGGAATTTCTTCCCTTTGTGCTGCAGTTGAAAGGAAATATTTCAAGTGGACAAGATGGATCCAAAAAAGCCACCTGACTTCAGTAATATGGCGGGCATTCCTTGGCGGGGCCGTAGTAGAGGGCTTGCTGTAGCCAGAGGATTTTTCCCTCCTACTAATGTCCTACAAGTACAAGGCTCTGGTATACCTGCTGATAAGCCTTTAGCTGGACACGGTAGAGGGCTTCAGTCTGACGATGGAGGACATTTTGGAGTTCACTCAACAGAACCCAAGACAGGCATATCAAGAAGCACAGAGGTTCCGAAGGTACTTGCAGAAGCAGCCCCCACCAGGAAAGAGGTAATCGAAGACTGAAAAGTGTTTTGTGTCAGTATCATTTATAAAAAAAAAAATCTATTTACTCTTTGTATAGGTTGACTCGCCGTCACGTGGTCAAGAACCTGCACTGATTTCAATGTTCAGGGGAATAGGCTTTGAACCTTCAGTGGCCTCAAGAGGAAGAGAAACATTACGACTTGGTGTGTATACAATTATTTTTGTGGTAATTGTAGTAGTGGATAAAAAAAAAAAAAAGATGTATCTGCTTGGTGCATTTTGGTGAAGTGGGTGCTTATCCATTTCATCCATAGGTATTATAAATACACCTTATTGCTGTCGTGAAACACAATACAACAATAAATACGGCCAGTTGCGTCTCCAACGGTCAAGCGATCGCCCTAAAACACAGATGTATTTATTGCGTGTGTAAAAGCGAGTGGATCACTCCGATCACAGCCTGTGCCATGGAGATGCTTGAACCTGAATATTTTTCTGATTGCCTGTAATAGGCTCCACCTTTGTGTTTCATCTATGAAATGGAGAGGATCATGACACAGGGATGAGAATTTTCCGCGGATTTCTGTGTTTTTTTCTGTTGAAAGTATTTCCCTATTTGCTTGGCGGATGGAGATGCGATCAACAAACCACTCTTCTCCTCAGTGACCGTGTCACATAACCCTCCGCCCAGCAAAGCGCTGCCGCACATCAGCAGTCCACAGCCTTTTTACGAGTGTATAAGGAGTCCACTGTTCACCAATAAGGACAGAATTGATGGCAAACGCATTGCAAATTTCTAGGGAATTTTGTAGTTAGTCGTATCGTCACATTTTAACAATGCAATTATTTTTGCAGGAAGAGAAGCAGTCGAAGAGGTGGAAGAGTTAACGCTGCCAATTCCGTATGTAGAAGCCAGTAGCCCACAGATTGGCCACCGCCAAGCAGTGATCGGCAGAGGGTAGGAATGACAAGATGACGTGTTGTGATAGAATGGGATCATCTACGTTTTTGCATTTGTTATGGTGCACCATTGTTTCATGCAGGACTGGAATCTATTTGCGGTAGTGGTTATCTGGCAGCAGGCCAGTGTCAGAGGCTGGCACAGGGGGTGGTGGATTGCTTGGTTGCCCTTTAGAACTTATGATTTTAATAGATTGCTTATTTTAGTGGAAGCTATTGCTTCATTGAAAATAACTAAATTCAACAATACTTCATTTGTAACGTATGATAAATCAAAATTTTAATAAATGTTGACGTCAAATCAAACACATAGCAAGTTTGAATAAATACAAAATGAAGGTAATGTGTGCTGTCAGCTACTATTCCACTGATTTTTACTGATGTTTTATAGTTTTTGCCATGGTATCATTTCAGTACCTCTGTTGTGGTACTTAGCGCAGGTATGGTTTTGAGGTAAGATATTTGTTGTGGAAACACTTGTAATGGCACAATTTTCATTCAAGTCTTGCTGTAAACATGTTAGTTACAGCGGAGAGTAACCAACTATGAACAGCATATTAATTGTTACAGTTTACTCTATGGTAATACTGAATGGACCCCAAAATAGTAACACACCGTAAGCATAATTCAATAGTATGTCATTTGTTGATCTTAAGATTTTCACAGTTTTGAAGTTGGTGTTTAATGTAAGTTACACCGTACCAATTGCATATCCACCAAATATTTTTCCCATTATTAATGAAGTGTCAATTATGCTGGGTTATTGCTATGCGTTGTATTAAAGCCTGGCATGGCCTATGAACTGTTGCAGATTTCTTGGCCAAGAAATTTCCCCAAGCATGATGGTGGGAGTTGGAAAAGCATTAAGTCCTGCGCTTGGACTGGGACAAAGATGTCCTTTACCTCTTTCCTCCCTTCCTCTCCAAAGTGTTCAGGCTGGTTCTCTTACCTCTGAGGCAACAGCATGCCATCCCTCCGAGACCTCTGACACAGGTAATAAGCCTAAACGTTTGAAAACCACTTAGGGAGCAGAGCATCCAATGCATTAACATATTCTATCATAGATGGGACTTGAAAAATGTTTCCTTCACTTTATTAGTCATAAAGGGTTAATGAATCCCTTTTCGTACTCGAGTCAAGTAAGCAATAACCTATCCTAAATTAGGTCATATTACATCCATTCATTACCACATCAATTAAAACAAAACTACAATCCTTAAACTAAGAAAAAGAAATACTTGTGTAACAATTTACTAATTGTTTACTAATACAATTCTGTGAAGAAATTGTGTCCATTGTTCAAGCGGCCCAAGACCCTGTGGCTACTGCACCAGGAAAGAAAGAATTGAAAATGGAGGCAGTCCAGTAAGATTACTTTTTTACCTCTAACTCTTGTTACGAGTTTAAATGCTTTCGCTATCCCTTTTGGTCATGTGAGCAAAGTGTTATCCATTTGGTAATAACTATTAAATTATCTGAATATCATTGATCTAAATATTTTTGTATGTGTGTTTTCTTGGTCAGCCTGCCACTCAACAAGGCTGGATCAAAAGGAACTCCAGTAACTATTGGCTCAAATCATATTCCAATTTACTGCAAGAACAAAGCTGTTTATCAGTACCATGTCACATTTACGTAAGTAATTTTGATCCCGGACTTCTTTTTACTTCAGCAGACAAAACAGCATTAGTAAATGTGCGTTTGTGCACTCTCTCTCGTGTAACGTCAGAGCTCCAACTTGGTGTCGTGGAGTGTTGTTTGTACAGTCTTCTACAAGTTTTATGGAAATATACCATATATGTAATTTATCGACCTATGATGATGTCCAATGACATGAAGATTCACTTTTGGATGACTGAGCTTTCATTCTCTCGATACACTGTATTCTTTTTCACGTATATACATGTGTCTGAAAATATTTGTGACAATTTGTATATCCCCTCTTTTCCCAGACCAAATGTTGAATCCATGTCAATGCGCTTCGGAATGATGAAAGAGCACCACTTGACCACAGGAGAAGTTACAGCTTTTGATGGTTCTATACTCTACCTTCCCCTACAACTGAAGAATGTAGGTATTAATTTAGGAGCACATGCCAGTGTATTATTTATGATCTGCCTATATATTAGTATTTACCTTCCCTACTAAGGAAGCCAAGTGCTCAACTCCATTATGTCTGATCAGATTTTCCTGTAAGATTATTCTGTAATCTAAGGCAGGGGATAGCTATTTTTTTCCTATTGCATTTTCATCAGGCAAACCTGTTGTAACAAAATCAAAAGATAATATTCTGGTTTTGTCATGGCATTGATGTAACTGATACTAATTGAAACATTGTCCAAGTAAGTTTCGTTTTAATGCGGGAAGGTTCACGGTACATGGTCTGTTCACTAATTTGAGTACGTCATATATTTCTTGCTTATAGCATTGGAAAAACGATACTGGTTATTAACAGTGACCCCTTTGCTTAAAGTGTACCAGTGGAGCTCAGAAGAAAAATATATATATGGTTTGTCAAGGAGATCTCTATCCAAATGTGTTTTTGGTTACTACATTGGTTGTATTCAAGCAAGCTTCTAAGAGCTCTGCAAAACTATTTGTCAAGACGCCTTTACTGCAGCCATGTTGCTTGGGAGAAGAGGAGCCGTGACGTAGCGCCATTGTCAGCCGTCATGGCTCGGCCGCCTCCTCAATACACTTGCGTTCAATACGCCCTTTTCCCAGTCAGATCCTCATGAATCCCAGTCATTCTCGCAACCAAAACATTTCCCATTTACTGAACTAAATTTGATAGGTTGCCATTTTTGAGAAAATGAAGTTACTGACTCGGAGAGAAAACGCGATAGAATTTTAGAGTTGGGCTTAACATGTAGATACCCCAATTCTGCAACTAGTTGTCATGGTAACCAAATTAGTACTAAACTCTGATGTAGTAGTAATGTGGTGAAGTGAGCAACAGATTATTCATGGCCATAGTGTGTTTTTTGCCTTTAGCTTTGGAAGTTGACATAATTTCTGAAAATTTAATTATTTCACTTTTTCAGCCTTGCTGCACCCTCCCTGAAATAGTTGGGAGCCCGTTTTAGTCTCAGACTACAATTTGAGGATTGTTCATATTGTTAAATTGTAAATGTATGTCTGAAAGTAAAATTTGGTTAATTCACAGGAGGTGGTTCTTACGAGTTTGAGAAGAACCGACAATGAAGAAATCAAAATCCAAATACAGATGACAAAGATATTGCCACCCAACTCGGAGCTATGCATCCCACTCTACAATGTCGTTCTCCGGAGGTACACTTTTGAATTTAAAGACCAAATGTGAAGTAAACTTGGCCAACTATATTTTAACGGCTAAAATCATTTTAAGCATGCTTTTGTTTTTTCAACGCAACTCACCCAGGTTCTTAATTAGACCCATAGCAACGCGCTTAACAACGAAAATGCACGTTTGCAATTTCCGGTGAGTGACGTCGTTTCAAAAAGGCTGAGTGCCAGTCAGCCTGTGTTGATTGTCCCGTTCACTGCTCTATTCCATTGTTATCGCCTTGATATGGCAAAATGCATCAGAGCTGTGTGGCCATATATTCATATTCAGGCCAATATTGTTTGAGTAGCCATCAGATAAGAATTGGGCACATACTAAATAGATCAGTTTCGTTTTATCAAAGCAAATGTATTTCACCGTGGTGTCGACGAGTGTTCTTTATGAGAACCATTTTGCTTATGATAAAGGGTTTGCAAAAATATAGGCGGGATTGCAAAAAGTTTAAAAAAAATGTCTGCTGTCTTGCCTTACCAATGACAATGTAGGACACCAACCTGCTATGATCTGCTCTGTGCTAGCAGAATAGAAACGTATCATGCGTAATTTAGAACATGGCACAGCCTCAAATTTCAAACAATAACGCTAGGCTAATGACCACAGCCTATATAACTTACTGCTCTTCAAATCTCAATGGTCTCGCCTCCACTTGATGTCCGGTGTTTTCCCAAAATGACAACCAGTTCAGGGTGTCTGCCACCTACTGCCGATGACTGCTGGGATAGGCTTCACCACACCCGTGACCCCCGTGGGGACAAGCGGTGTAGAAAATGGATGGATGGAATGTATGAACTAGAAATTAGTTTTTCGTGCTTTATTTTTTGTGTTATGTTAAATTACTTGTGAGACGAAATGATCAAATTTGTCATTTTCTGAAAAGTACTTCAAACTTTAAAATGTCTTGGTTTTTAAAAAAAAAAATTCTTTCTTCTGATTCAAGGGTCATGAAAATGATTGGATTGAAGCCAATCGGGAGAAATCATTATAATCCAGAAAATGCAGTAGTTCTTGACAAACATCGGTATGTAGTATCTTGAAATGCTACCATAAAGAGGCTTTGTTCAAATCCGTTCAAATAAATGTGTTTTATAGGCTGCAGGTATGGCCAGGCTATTCAACATGTATCAAACATACAGATGGAGGTCTGTACCTGTGTGTTGATGTCTCCCACAAAGTCTTGCGGAACGACTCTGTGCTGGAAGTCATGTGAGTTAATGCAAAATTATTAACACAAAACAGTTCAATCATTTGAATGGTAGATTTAAATATTTATTTGATGTTGACCAAATGACAAAAGGGTTATCATCAATTGGTCAAATGATTATTGATTGTTGAGACAAAGCAAAGCTGTCTTTCAAAATACATAAAGCACAAATGGGCATGTAATTTAAAACTTACATTTGACATGTTTTCTCCTGACAGGAATATTCTCTACCAACGAAGCAAAGAGAAATTTAGAGATGAATGCACCAAAGAACTTGTTGGAAACATCATTATCACCCGCTACAATAACCGGACTTACCGCATTGATTCCATTGAGTGGGACAAATCACCCAAAGACACCTTCACCTTGATGGATGGCACAAAAACCACTTTTGTGGACTACTACAGGTGTGACAACTGTGTTTGAGGTCATCATTGAGCAGGGAAAGTAAACATTGAAACATGGCTTAAAGTACTGCGGCATATATACCAGAATTCCAGTGCATACATTTTTTGCGTAAGATCCAACTTATATATGCGTGTTCTTCCTCACTCGAGCAAATCAAATGGCAAAATCTACCAATAATGTGACAATATGGCACACATTGATTTCAAAGTATTATAGACATTATAGAAATAGAAAATCATGATAGACATTACAGAAATAGAATAATCCTCACATGCACGCGACTTTACAGATAGTGATACCTCTACTTACGAACGCCTATACTTACAAACTCTTCGAGATACGAACTGGAGCCTCGCAATACTTTTGCATTTACTTACGAACCAAATTCCGACTTCCGAACCGGTTACCAGGTACCCCTTGCTCCCACCCACCTGTCTCCTTTGCTCGGCCATTCCCTGTTCGTCTTGGCCAGTAACGTTTTTTGGCACGAGCAACACAGCAGCGGCATTTTTTCATGTCACGTATTACAATATTTTGCACCGCAAAGGTTTTCTATTTTTCATATTGCTGTGTGGGGAATTGGCAATTTAGCGCCCCCTTCAGCTGCAGGCCGGGCAGACTAGCCTGAGGCTAGTGAGGAGTTCGTTATTGGGCCTACTTATTGGCTCGTAATCAGCCCGGAATGTTCACATCTGAAGCTAGTTTTTTATTGTTTATTTAATTAATAATAAGGGTTTTTTTTTCCCCCTACTGTTTCTACTTACAAACTGGATCGCAGAACGAATTAAGTTCGTAAGTAGAGGTATCACTGTATTAACATACGTACATTGTGTTACAGCTTTTGAGGTGTGCCAACAGTGTCAACAACTAACCCTAACTACAAAGGCCCAGTTGTTCAAAACTCTATTTTTCTAACTACTGGTTAAGTAGATTCAACCGATCTTTAATTTTAATGGCACATGATTAACTTTGATGCTGCATTTAACTAACAGCGTGATTAATCATGTTTTGGACAATACCTATTCATCGATCAATTAACTTTATCTTTTATTGTCTATTAATCATAGCAAGCACTATGGAATTATTATTAAAGAAATGGACCAACCTCTTCTCATGCATAAACCAAAAGAGCGTTCCAAGCCAGGTGGAAAGGTAAAGGTTTTCAATTTCTGTTTATTAACTCAATGCCACGAATGTAACAAATGTTTTTCTTGAGTCCTTCAAATATAAATCTGCAAGGAAATGTAAATGAACTTCAAATGTCAGTACTTAGAAACAGCAAATTGAGTGACGTGGCCAAACATGACTTAATGGAATATCATTTTAATGAAAAAGAATGACTTACACTGATTTCACACTGAATACTTTATAACTTATTATTTTCAGCAAGTCATGACTGGAGAAATCTTAATCGTTCCTGAGCTTTCGTTCATGACTGGGATCCCAGAAAATATGAAGAAGGATTTCAAAACAATGAAGGTACATTTGATCAGAATTTCTTATTTCAGACACAAACAAAAGTATTTAAGGCACAATTTTAATTTGTTTTTTACCTAGTCCTCGGTTAAACTATTGTTCTTAGCTTGTGTAAACTGTAAGTACTCTCAAAGGTATCTGTCATTGGCTGGCCACTATTAAAAATTTGAATTTAAATATTTTAGGACCTGACCATGCACATTAATTTGAATGGCGACCAGCACACTCTTTCAATAAAGCAACTTTTGAAGAACATAAGCGCTAACCCCGACAGCCAAAAAGAAGTCACCAAGTGGAACCTTGAATTTGCCTCGGAAATACTGCAAGTAAGTTATACTACTGACAAGGAGAATATATTTCTAGAAGTATACCTACGTATGTTAAACTATACGTTCACTTGTCAACCCAGATCTGCTTGATGAAGTGGAATTTCATTTTCACTCTTTCAGGTAAAGGGTAGAATTTTGCCTCTTGAAACCATCTGTGTCCAAACATCGTCGTTTACAATCGGTGCTGATGGATCGTGGTCCAGAGATGTTGTGAGGGATGCTTCAATTAGCTCAGTAAGTAACTGGGACATCTGATAACTACTTTTTGATTAACAGACGAAACTTCGCTTAAAATAATTTTAATTTCATTCATGATTATAGTGATCGCTCTAACTTAGATGTCTGATTTGTTTATTATGGTCTGAGTTGCATTGCGTTATTCTTGGTCATAGTCTTGGTACCTTTGCTTACAAGTGGGGCTGCAGCAAACAATGTTTTTGATAATGAATTAATTAATTTGATCCAATTCAATGATCCAATATTTTTTACTGTTGCATGGCATATATTTAAGTGTCATTATTTGAATCTAACATGCATTAATTATGATTAATTTACTGTTATGGCTATAAACAGGAAAATAGCCACAAATACATACATATTAATCACTGTTTTCCAAAGTTTTTATTTTTGTGATCAAACACAAAGATCTGCTTTCATGGTAACGACATGAAATTTGAAACTGTAATGCTTGAGTTGAACATTTGTAAGTAAACCATCTTATCCCTAAACTTGGTCATATGAGAAATATCTCATTTTAAAAGCTTACACAGGAGCCAGTCTTGCTTATGTTTTAGCTCAGTCAAGTTTGTTTTGGTCGTTGGTATTCATTGTCAAATCAATCTCTTAGGTCCCCCTAAAAAAATGGGCCATTTTCTACCCTTGCCGCTGTGCAGACCATGCTGAAGAGTTTATTTCAACCTTGAACAAGGTGGGTGGGCCTCTCAGGATGCAAGTGGCTCGTCCTGTGTGTGTAGAGCTGAGGGATGATCGCACAGAATCGTATGTCAAAAGCATCCACTCTCAGCTCACTAGTGAGGTAAGACATGCATTTTAACAATAGACATTCTGCCTACGATTCCCTGCTAATTTGAACTTTTTTTTTTTTTTTTTTAAATCAAGTTGCTCCATAATTTTAAGATGTACTGTAAAATGACTGGGACGATTTTACTATTGAAATGATTGTGGTATTTAGATTCATGATTTCTTATGGCGAGAGTAAATTGAAAACCCCAAAATTACGATGTTGATGATTCTTGTTTGTAAATGAACACAATATATTCTAGCCGTGTTGAAGAAAAGAAAAAAACAAACATTTAAGGATACTGTCTTATATTTTTAATTCTTGTTCATAGCCTACTTTGCAGCTTGTAGTGTGCATCCTGGTAGGGAACAGAGAAGATCTCTACAGTGCCATCAAGAAGCTCTGCTGTGTTAAAAGTCCCATCCCATCCCAGGTATCATACAGTAGCTAAAAAAACAAGTGACAAACTTTAAATCATAGTTATAGAGATTAAAGTTAAAGAGTTGTTCCTCAAATTAAGTCATTGATTGGCTGAACTGCTGTACAAGAAAAAACATATCGCGCTTTATATTCCATTTTGGGATGTGGCTGTGACGTGGAAAAAGTGAACGCTGTGAATACCTTGTGGTTGCACTGTAACAGGGGTCACAATCCTTTTTACTCAAATTACCTTTACTCATGGTATTCTGTGGCATTAATAATTCATGAATAATTCATTAATAATAATATTCATCTGATCATCGTATTTCTCACAATAATTAGGAAACAAATATCAATATGCAACTTTTAATGTAAATCTGTGTTGGTTTCCCACATTTTCAAATGCTTATTTCTGTAAAATTCCTTGTGAATCTGCTACTGTATTTTCCGGACTATAAGCCACAAGCTTTTTGCACAAGCTTTAAACCCTATAGTGCCGTGCCGCCCAATTGACACAAACAAGAGACAGAACGAGATTAAGATGGACATTACTGGTGAAAGGAAGTTTTTATACACAAATCCTCATTATGGGGGACAAATGCATATGATGTTGCTTTTACGTTAAAGGCAGTTGGTTTGGCTTTTAACGAAGGAACTAGAGCTACTCATGTACTATAGAGATTTCCTCTTGCCACTAGAGGGCACTGGGCTATTGGTGATGACGTTTTGTTGTGTCACCCATTTCTCCGGAGCTATACGTGTAGTTCATATCGCATTGCCAACTTTACCCCAGTAAGTGGTCCCATTTTATTTATTATTAGTGTGTTGCTAGTGTTCCCTGCACATTAAGTTTATTATGGTCGTTGCTGAGATTATACATGTTTGTTTGCAAAAGTCCTTCATCTCTGTCAATAAACGTTATATTAATAAAAGGTATGCGTCCAGAAAGAACCATTTCTTTCCTCTCAATCTTAGCGTATACTCTCTTACAAATGGTAATTAAACATTAAAACACCTGCGGCTTATAGTCCGGTGCGGCTTGTATATATATATATATGAACAAACCAAGATTTTCCCCTAATTTTAGCCATTCCGGTTTATAGTCCAGGAAATACGGTAACTTAGTTTTGTTTTGTTTGCTAGGTTATCAACATCCGGACAATTTCCCAGCAACAGAAGTTAAGGAGTGTGGCCCAAAAAATACTCCTGCAAGTGAACAGCAAATTAGGAGGAGAACTTTGGACTGTCAATGTCCCTTTGGTAAGCCCCGTGCTTATCAACAGCCACAGTGTTTGTGTGCGGGCATGAGAGAGAGAGAGCGAGTGTGTGGGCATGTGCATATTTGTGTTAAATGTAGATACGTATGTAGTATGTGTATGTTTGTTTTCGCAATCTAAAGTGAAACAAGATGTTGTTTTTTCTAAAACCTTTTCACCACTGATGAGACCAAGCCAAAAGTGTTGCAACAAAGTATTAGTTTGAAAGTGTGTGCATTTATACAACCAAGAGATTGTAACTGATTTAATTTTACTCTTAAAAGAAAAAAAATTTGGGGAGTTGTACAGATTGTCATAATGGTGAAAATGTCTTGGTCACATTCGCACAAATTTATATTTGCAAAAACCTCATAGAAAAAAATAATGGTGGTTGGAGTTGATGTCCACCATGACACCAGCAAGAGTCGCCGATCAGTCATGGGCTTTGTTGCAAGCACAAACAAGTAAGTCTTTTTCATTGTTAATTGGTGTCAAATCAATGTTCATCCCTACGTTGTTGTTTTTTTGTTTGTTTTTTAGCTCACTGACTCGCTGGTATTCAAGAGTAACTTTCCAAGGACCCAATGAAGAAATCATCAATGGTTTTACAGTTTGCTTGTTGGATGCACTGCACAAGTATCATGAGGTAACACAAAGAAAATTACAAATTAAACAACAATTTAAGAGTATGAAATACATGGATGTATATAGCATTTAGAAGAATGCACATATTTTTATTAACATTTTTATGAGTGTTTACAGTTACCAGCGTGTCGAACAGTGAACTGACTGAATAACTCGTATTGAACCAAAATGGTTGAACCGATCGGTTGCTTTAGTCAAAAACCACCCCATGATATACAAATCCTCTTATGCTTGTTTTGGTCTGGATTTTTATCGGCCAAGGTTAACAGAGTCAATTACTACATACTGTGTTGTATACTTTGCAATGTTATTTGGAAAAGACGTATACTTTGCAATGTTATTTGGAAAAGATGTGTGTGTGTGTGTGTAATGTAACATTTTAAGGACAATATTTTACTGCTTAATTGCTACAGTGTTTCCAACATATATATATAAAACTTCTACATAGGTCAACCATCACTTGCCAGAAAGGATTGTGGTGTATCGGGATGGCGTGTCAGATGGTCAACTCAAGATGGTTGAGCAGCATGAGATCCCACAGCTAATCAAATGCTTCGAGACGTTTCCCCGCTATGAGCCCAAGCTTGTCTTTATTGTAGTCCAAAAGAAAATCAGCACTACCCTCTATTCATGTGCTGGAAGCAGCTTTGGCGCGCCTTCACCTGGAACTGTTCTGGATCACACACTCACCCAAAAAGACTGGTCAGTGCGTTTTTTGGTTTATTTGTTACTGCCAGTTTTGTTTTACTACTGTACCGTATTTTCCGCACCATCAGGCGCTTCGGGTTAAAAGGAGCAGACTCAATTCCGGGTGCTTTTCTGTACTTAATCCACAGATAGGACGCACCGCATTATAGGGTGCATACATGCCATGACTTGCGGTTAAAAAAAAAAAAAAAAAAACATGTTAGGTCTAAATACCATCAGACATTAAACCATACTGGAAGGAAGAGGAGAAAAGAACCAGAACAGGTTTACTCGCGAGGAGAACGATAGAGAGCAAACTCAGTTACAATCTCCATCAATTCTGAGTTCTCACTTCACGTGCTCCTCTATTTAATGTTTTGGTTGCCCTGGTTACAGAGGCGTTGCTACACTAAAGGGAGGGGAGATAGTGTCTGTAGCAACGCTTATCAGCTAAGGAATGTAGTGTGGTGTGAATTAGCACTTCATTGTCGGCCCGTGACCCCCGCAGACTTTGTCCTTCTTCATCAACCAACTGTTCTTCTCATGGTTGGCTGATTTGTCCTCGAGTGGGATCAGATAACTTGAATTGCCGCTTTCCTGTGGAACAATGCAACTAAACCTTGGCTAACTTTATCTACTTGGTAAAGTAACACACAATAATAATAAGTAACTTGTCCTAAACACTTCAACACACATTAAGTAAATGTAAGGTAACTGGTATGCAGTTCCTTAAACAAACATTGAGTAAATATAGGATAACTTGTACGCAACTACTTCGAACTGTATATAACACTTAACAAAGAAAAACAGTTCTGACCAACAACAATCTATGAACCAAACCTACAGTAAGATAAAAGGAATGAAGTTCCTCTGAACCAAATAAGAACATTTCGCCTATGCAAATAAGCTTGGCTCATTGTTAGTGAAGGCCTCCTACAGGAACAAAAACACACAGATAGCATAAGGACAGGAAGGAGACATATGGCTGACAGGGATCAAAAGACATCCCTGTCACTAAAAAGGAAAAACCTAGATGAAAGGAAAGTCATAAACAGTAAAGACAAGGCCTCCAGGTCTGGCAGGCCAAGGCTTCACTTAAATTATCCCAACAAAACGTCACAGGAGCAATGCAGTGAGTTCAGTCGTACTTTATTCTATTTAATCGTGTATTGTACTCATGTTGTTAATCGATATTACTGTATTGGCCCGAATATAAGACGACCCTAATTATAAGACGACACCCTCTTTTTCAAGACTCAAGTTTGAAAAAAGACTTTTTGGCGCCATCTAGCGTTGTAAATGGGTTTATTGTCTAGGCCCCGAATGTAAGACGACCCCCACTTTTTCAGTCTTATTTCAATGCAAAAAACAATGTCTTATATTCGGGCCAATACGGTAATATACAAATCCATCAAAGTCCTCATCTTCTGTATCCAAATTACACAGTTGGGCAAGTTCGCCATTAAACATGACAAGTTCCCTCCTGTCATTGTCACGTTATTTTTCGGCAATGATACCGGCTTTCCAGAAAGCTTGAGTTGTGCCTCGAAAACATGTCTCTTTGTCGATGCCATTTTAGATGGTTATGATGCTGTTTGCGTTGCACAAACGATAGTATTTATTTATCAATGGCGGCGGAGGTATGTACTCTACGCGTTACTCTGATTAGTTTTCTGCCCCAATCTACGCAAAACATAACATCCTCTGATTGGTTCATCGGGTCTACATATTACGGACACACAAAACCCTGAGACTGGAAGGTTGTGGGTTCAAACCCCGGCCGGGTCATACCAAAGACTATAAAAATGGGACCCATTCCCTCCCTGCTTGGCACTCAGCATAAGGGTTGGAATTGGGGGTTTAGATCACCAAATGATTCCCGAGCGCGGCACCACTGCTGCTCACTGCTCCCCTCTCCCCCAGGGGATGGATCAAAATCACACGGGGATGGGTTAAATGCAGAGAATTTCACCACACCCAGATGTGTGTGTGACGATCATTGGGACTTTAACTTAACTTAACATAAAACAACTTTACAGATTTTGGAATTCGGTACACACAAAGGGTGCACCTTATTAAAAGGCGCACCTTCGCTTTTAAGTGCACCTTATAGTGCGGGAAATACGGTAATTTCCAGAGCATATTACTAAGCTGATTTTCCTTTGTGCTCATGTTATGCGCTGCCGCCCAGTGAGCTGGTATCTATGCTCAAAAATTGACCGATTGCACTGGTAAACAGCAAATTTAATCAGAGATGACTTTGTCTCTCAAAACATATCTTTAATATTGATTTAAAAAGGATAAAAAAATTGTAGCACGACACTTTTTTGTTATTTTCAGTTTGAAGGTTTCAGGTTTGACCTATAAAAGCTTGTGCAACATGAATGTTACCATGTGTTGTATTTAATAGCTATGGTGTGTCAGAAAAAAAATACACGTTTCTGATCCTAACCCTTAATGCATAAAAGTGCTGTCACAAAGTTACAAGTCTGTCTTCCCCCTTTTCTCCACACACTGCAGGGTGGACTTCTACCTGATGGCACATCACATTCGCCATGGATGTGGACTTCCTACCCACTACATTACCCTCTACAATACAGCGAACCTGCTGCCTGACCATCTGCAAAGGTTTCCACTTACACATACATGAGAATAGAATAGAATCCGTGAGTAGTCACCCCCTCCGTGAGTAGTCACCTTATCGTGGTGGGGGGGTTTGCGTGTCCTAATGATCCTAGGAGCCAAGTTGTCTGGGGCTTTATGCCCCTGGCAGGGTCACCATTGGCAAAAAGGTCCTATGTGAAGGGCCAGACAAAGCACGGCTCACACAAACCCCTTATGTTGACTACAATAAATGGATTTGGTTTTCCCTCGCCCGGACGTGGGTCAATGGGGCCCCCCTCTGGAGCCAGGCCTGGAGTTGGGGCTCGAAAGCAAGCGTCCGGTGGCCGGGCCTCCGCCCATGGGGCCCGGCCGGGCACAGCCCAAAAAGGAAATGTGGATCCCCCTTCCCATGGGCTCACCACCTGTGGGAGGGGCCAAAGGGGTCGGGTGCAAAGTGAGCTGGGCGGTGGCCAAAGGTGGGGGCGGTGGCCAAAGGTGGGGGCGGTGGCCAAAGGTGGGGACCTTGGCGGTCCGATCCCCGGCTGCAGAAGCTCTTGGGACATGGAATGTCACCTCTCTGACAGGAAAGGAGCCCGAGCTGACGTGCGAGGCAGAAAAGTCTGAATGTGTAACCACAGTTTACCATGCCTCTTTCTGCTTGACTTCTATAAATGTTCAGACATTTTTAGTCATTGTACTGCTTCAAAGGCTTATTTTAATTACGTTGATTTTTATACACCAACAGGCTGACCTTCAAGATGTGCCATTTGTACTGGAACTGGCCAGGCACTATTCGCGTTCCAGCTCCATGCAAATATGCACACAAACTGGCTTACCTTTCAGGACAGTACCTCCATTCAGAACCCTCCATCCAGCTGGCCGACAAGCTTTTTTTCCTTTGAAACACACAAACTATTTTCCTGCGAGTTATTGTTAACCAGTTATGGTGTGAAAGGAAAGAAATGTTTGAAAAAAATTGTTTTAAAAAATTAAAAAACTAGAATTAGAGTTGGAAGTCTTACTGTAGGATTTTTGTTATTCACTCTAACCTTAAATGGCATCTTACTAGCCATGGACAGCCTCAGCATCCGAGATGAATAAAGACAGGATAGAAACTGGACGAAATGCATTCTTGGGGAAGCTTTTTTTCCTTTAAAACACGCAAGCTTTATTTTCCTCTTGAAACACCAGTTATGATTTCAAGAAACGTGCGAGTTATTGTTAACCAGTTATGGTGTGAAAGGAATGAAAATGTTTGAATAAAATTGTTAAAAAGAATTTAAAAAATTGGATACGAGTTTGAAGTCTTACTGTAGGATTTTTGTTTTTAACACTAACCCGAAATAGTGTCTTACTAGCCATGGATAGCCTCAGCATCTGGGATGAATAAAAACAGGATAGAAACTGGATGAAATCCTAGCGCTACCTTTTAGGCCCTAAAATTTAGGGCAACTGTTGACTCTTACCAACATTTCAAACAATTAAAGAGTTAAGGTTGAAACCACTGGCATTGAAAGAGTGGTTCAGTACATTTTACTCAAGCATATTCAATATTTACATTTTTCTATACAAATGTACACTTTTGTTTGTATCAGTAGCCACACATTACATGAGTTTGTTCTTTAACGTTACACCTTAAATGAGCAATCAAATATTACAACGGAGGAGCATTAAACAAGAAATACAAATATCTGACTCGTAGTTTTGCTTTTTGGTCACACACATATTCACACCGCCATATGCGGGAATCGAACTCAAGTGTATTTGACTCGTAGTTAACAACCTGTGCGAGTCGGTGAGCAATGCGATTACGAACCGGAAGTGCGTCCACTTTCACCGGAAAGGCGGAGCAGGGGTTATTGTTGCTTGCGAGCTGCTGTAATGGCGGCGTCTCGTCGCTCAGTAGCGCAGCAGCAACAAAACAGTGTACAGTCCCAGCCGAGGAACAGCTCACTTTCGGGGGCGACCTCGACGGCTGCGCCGATGGCAGTGATCAACTCACCGCATGAGACTGAGCGGGAATGCAGCGGAGGGATCGAAGGCGCTCTGGCCTCTCCGGACCTGCCTGCTGCGGTCCTGGCGAGCAGCGCGAGCTCAAGCACGACCACCTCTGGAGGCAGCTGCGTCGCCAGCCCTGGCTCCGGTGCACCAAGCCCCACTGACGGTATCGGCGGAGCTTTCCGGGAGTTGTTCGAAGCCTGCCGCAACGGAGATGTGTCTAGAGTGAAACGGCTCGTCGACTCAGTGAACGTGAACGCTAAAGACATGGCTGGCCGAAAATCGACTCCTTTGCATTTCGCTGCGGGTATGTCTAGCTAGCTAAGCTAAGCTATTGTTCGGCTACATCATGTTAGCTAAATTAGAATTCAAGACCTAGATTCGATTCTATTCCAACGTGTTATCATTTAGCCGAGTGACACAATGTTTCCTTGTTAACCAGCTAATTCCAGACGGCAGCTAAATAACGTAGCTTCTGTGTAGTGTCCTGTCAAATTAGCAACAAACTGGCCGTAGGTTATGATTCTACAGTGTTGTGTATTTTTAATTAATCTAGTCTCAAACAAAGTAACTCACTTTTGTTACTGAGCTTTACCACTTGTTGAAGACCTCTTTATCTGACCGTATCAAGAAATTATTTAAGTTGTACAACAAGATTTTTCTGTTTTGTTTTCCTGTAATTAGTATCAAAATGATCTCCCTTCAGGTTTTGGTAGGAAAGACGTGGTGGAGCATCTCCTTCAGACAGGAGCTAATGTCCATGCCAGAGATGATGGAGGACTCATCCCCCTGCACAATGCCTGCTCATTTGGCCATGCCGAGGTTGTGGGCCTCCTTCTTTGCCAGGGTGCAGACCCCAACGCCAGAGATAACTGGAATTACACTCCTCTTCATGAGGCAGCCATTAAAGGAAAGATTGATGTCTGCATAGGTATAGTTTTTCTTTTTCTCGGCAAGTACATGATCACTGTTCATTTCATGTACTGTTTTCACCTGACCGGTCAAAAAGGGAAACGGGTTGAAACAATTCTGTTTATCTAACCCCACCCCAATTCCAACCAAGGATTTACATTGCCTGATACAATAATTACACTTCCATGATGTTGCTTATGATACCACAAACTGTATTTTCTGATTTTTTTAATTTATGCATATTGAAGGTTGTGAGCATGGTTTGCATAGCTAGTTAAATAAAGCAAACTGCCGAATAAAATTCAATGGGTGGGTGTTTATGTCAAACTAATTTGCCACGGTTCAGTGAACATTTTAAAGCATAATTCTTAAATGTTTCTGTGTTTCTCATGTGAATGTAGTGTTACTCCAGCATGGGGCTGATCCAAATATCCGCAACACTGATGGAAAATCAGCGCTAGATCTGGCTGACCCTTCTGCCAAAGCAGTGCTCACTGGTCAGTACCCACTCTTACCTGTTATCCATAAAGTCTTCTAATTTGTAACATTCTGTTGAAATATTCCAACGGTTGTTGCATGCCTGGGCCTAATCTTAAAATGTATTGCTCAATAGGTGAATACAAGAAGGATGAACTCCTGGAAGCAGCAAGGTGAGTCTTCACCACTTAAATTTGTTGAATGTTTGATAATCACTTCAGAATTAGGTTTGCGACTGCCTTTGATTTGTTTAATGGAAGTGTTTTTTCATTGTTGTTTTCCAACTGCTGTTTTTTAATTACCTTTCCAGGAGTGGAAATGAAGAGAAATTGATGGCTCTCTTGACTCCGTTGAATGTTAACTGTCATGCCAGTGATGGTCGCAAGGTAAATCAAATAAGACTGCAACCAATAACCACAAACCGATATTATTGATAACAATTTGCTGTGTGTTATTGCCATCTGTATAGTATTTCCCCTCTAAATGTACTGTATGCTCAGTAACTGCATATAGCAGGATAGGTTAGTTTTTATTTTTGTATTCCTCTTTTATTATGCATGCACCTCTCATTGGTCTTTTTTTTCATGTTGTACTATCTGAGTTTTCTCTCAGATGCTTTATTCATATTCTGCGTGTTATTTGGGCAATGACTTCATGCTCAACTTTTAGAACTTTTATTTCATAGTTCTGTTTTTTGGTCCTTAGAATGTTTCATTTCAAAACAGTGTGACTCATGATAGATATAATTACCACTTTTGCTGTAATGTCCTTTTATAGGCCACTGGCATGTCTGATATATAGCATATTCTATGCTTGGTGTCCCTTTTTTGGGCATTTGTTTGTTTTTATCAGAAAGTGTAGTGCAAGATCAATTCTCAAAAGACAAGCAAAAGTGCAAACCGATGCTATTGTTGATGTCATAAGTGACAACACACATCCTCTCCGACATCACCACCAATAGAGCAGTTTTGTTTGGCTTTTAAAACCCCGCTAAAATGCACCGTATTTTCCGGACTATAAGTCGCACCAGCCATAAAATGCATAATAAAGAAGAACAAAAAGTCACACCGGAGTACATATATAAGTCTCATTTTTTGGGGAACTTTATTTGACAAAATCCAACACCAAAACAGACATGAATAGGCAACAACAGGCTAAACAATACAGTATGCTAACATAAACACAAACCAGGAACTGAGAACGTGCCTGACGTAACATATTAACAGTTATTCAAATAACTACGATATGAATAACAATTTTATCGAACCGTCCGTGTCGTTCCAAATCATTAAATCCATCAAAATCTTCGTCCTCTGTCACTTATAAACTGCTGACTCCGGAAGTACATGCGGCGCTGAGGTCAGACTCATAGTCAGTTGCGATTCCAATTATTCCACAGGCCTAGTGCGCCCTCATGCAGTTTAAAGTGAAAATAACATGTGAAGTCATATACTATACTAGTAAGTAAGTACCGTATTGGCCCGAATATAAGACGACCCTGATCATAAGATGACCCCCTCTTTTTCAAGATTCAAACTTGAAAAAAGACTTTTTGAACACCACATTTAATTTTTATACAGAAAAGAATTACAGTACATCTGAAACAAATGATTATAACAATATATTCGAGAGAAAAAGCATGTTATTTTGCCTCATTCAACTCATGCAAAAACTATCACATCTTAATATCTGAACATTTAAATATGTAAACTAAAGTGCAAAAACATTTGTAAATGAATGGCTTCTGGTTTTTGAAATGTAAATAAACCAATCCACTGTGATAAAACAACAAAATTGCAATCACTGCATTAACCATCAAAGTTAAGTCTAACTGTAACTGGTCTTGAAACAAATCTGGATAAGGAAAAACATTGCGATAAAATAATGCAAACTGGTTTAAACTTGAGTAGCTGAGATCTCTCTGTTTCTTCTTTGTGACAGGGGTTCGCTTTGGACTGGGGAGTTAAATTCGCTTTAAAGATATCTGGCGCCATCTAGCGTTGTGAATGGGTATAATGTCTAGACCCCGAATGTAAGACGACCCCCACTTTTTCAGTCTTATTTCAATGCAAAAAACACCGTCTTATATTCGGGCCAAATACGGTAATGTGTTACTGATCAAGTAATAATGTGTTAATAATTTCACATACAAGTCGCTCCTGATTATAAGTCGCACCCTCGGCCAAACTATGAAAATAACTGCCACTTATAGTCCGGAAAATACAGTACATTCATTTTGAAGTGCTAACAGTATACTGGATCGTCACGAGTTCGTTTCCTTCATTCCGTCTCATTTGTTTTTGTCCTTTTTCATTATGCTTGCATGAACCAGTCATTAGTCACTTGTCAGTTACATTTGATGTGTCCAGGCATACGAACATGACTAGAATGCTGAAAACTGTGGAAGGCTTTCACTCATTCTCAAGCAGTTTAGCCTAAATTTCACAGCATGTTTGAATGATCAAACGGAGATTCGTGAAATAGGACCTTTTTTTTTTTTTTTTTTTTTTTATAGAGGGGAGAGTAGATTTATCTGTGACCCGATGCTGCCGTTTTGTAATTTTTTGTTCACTTTGTTTTCTGTGTGACTCTGGCAACATTTGTCGATCAGTCAACATCTCAAAAAATGCTGGTAAGTTGACCTTAATAACAGCCACTTGATTAATGATGCACTGTTGTGGTCTTTTACCCCCCCCCCCCCCCCTTTTTTTTTTAATCCATTGTTTTATGTGACCAATAAGCTGGCTGTCACTCAATTAATTGCACATATGGGTGTGTGGGTCACTCATGTATCACACCCTGATGCTCCTCTGTCTGCGCGTGTGTATGTGCGGGTGGCATGTGAGTGTGTTTGGAGGAAGTGGTGAGAACTCCATGTTTTGGGATTTGAAGAGGAGCTCAGTTTCTTTCACTGCCTGCTTTCTTCTCTGTTCACTCTCCCACACCATTCACCAAGCCTCCACACAATATCTGATCTGGCTTTTTTTTTTTTAATTGACATGATGTCTGATAATTACTCATGCATGTCCAAAGGCTCGCTCCTCTCTGCATTTTGTCAAGCATTTATGTCTGTTGAATTGTGTCTATTTCACACCCCTGATGTATAGGCAGGTATTCAGGAATGACTTGTTCCTCGCGCACCATGCTTTTCTCAAAGTTGGCTCACACCGAATGAGGCCATTGCACAGCAAATTCAGTCACCTGGGAATTGCAAATTGAATATTTCCTTTACAAATATTCCTGCATGGAAATGGGTTTGAGAATGACTATATGGACCCCATCCCACCCCAAATATCCCTGCATGGAAATTGGGTTGATGATGACAAGTAGATCGCAAGCTTCATCTTGATTAGGCAGTTTATAGAAAGCAACTGCACCTGGATTTACAGCCTTGCTTTTACAGACATTTTTCTTGGCTGAAAATACATTTTGTTTGACCACTACTTAAGCTTGAATAGGCTTCCCTAAACAATTCATTTTATTGGCTCTTTGCATGCCCTCACAGTGGAATTTGATAGGATTTCTTTTTTATCAGTTCCAGATTAGAACTCATCAAATAATTTCTCAATCAATACTTGAGATTGATGAAACAAGAAGGTACTGATGTCATTCATTTAAACATTTATTTTGAGATTCCGGCACGCCCAATGGAAGCAGCTGTTGTGCCCCAACTGTAATTTCTACCCATCCAGTTTTAGTATTTCATACTTATAGGTTCTGTCATCTCGCTGCTTGAACACATTTTCAGTTTTGTATTGCAGGACAGGTAAGCTAGTTGTAATGTACTGAAAGGAGCATTGTTAATTCTCACTTCTGGACAGCACATTAAGATGGATGGAAGATGACATTTGTTTTCCCACGCCTCCACTGACTTGGCACCATTCATCTGCAGCTCACATAGCATCGCCGGCCAAATCACATTGGCTCTGGCTCTAATCAGCCGCTTGCTTCCATGGCCATCAAAGGCAGCGCACCATCAAGTAGCCGCCCAGCCACATTCTTTTGCCATTTTGTTACTAAGACACGTTTTTTGGGGGTTTTTGTTTTGTTTTGTTTTTTTACAGTCAACGCCCCTCCACTTGGCTGCTGGCTACAACAGAGTCCGCATTGTTCAGCTCCTCCTTCAGCATGGGGCTGATGTTCACGCTAAGGACAAGGGGTGAGTGCTGCAATGTTGGACTGACTTGAGCACCTGAAAAAGAACATAGTTGTCTCACCTAACTACATTGTGACTGCAGCGGCCTGGTTCCTCTTCACAATGCTTGTTCCTATGGTCATTTTGAGGTTACCGAGCTTCTTCTTAAAGTAAGTTGAAGTTCGTTGACAAGTATTTGGAATTTCTGAAGATGTTAAGATGTGTTTTTGCTTTCCCAACGCTTCCTCCTGTAGCACGGCGCTTGTGTCAACGCAATGGACTTGTGGCAGTTCACTCCTCTACACGAAGCAGCTTCCAAGAACCGTGTGGAAGTTTGCTCCTTGTTGCTGAGCCACGGGGCCGACCCGACCCTACTCAACTGTCACAGCAAGAGTGCTGTGGACATGGCCCCCACTCCAGAGTTGAAAGAGAGGTTAACCTGTGAGTCCTGTTAAGCAGCAATTATTGAAATTACAGAATACCTTGTTAATCAGGCTGTCATCACCACAAGTGATTTATTTTTCAGTCCCTTCATTTTGCCTTTTCATTCTGTATAGATGAGTTCAAGGGTCATTCGCTGCTCCAGGCAGCTCGAGAGGCAGACGTGACCAAAGTGAAGAAGACCCTGGCTTTGGAAATCATCAGCTTCAAACATCCTCAAACCAATGAGACAGCTCTGGTCAGAACCATGCCAGTTCTATATTTTAATCTTCTATTCCAGTCGTGCATCGGGCTTTGGAACTTGTGCTTTACAGTGGATATTCAAATTCTAAAGTTATTTCAATGTTATAGTACTGAATAAGGAATTCTAATGAAATAGGTTGTTGTTGTTTTTTTAACGTGTGGCCCATGTACCCATTAATATTTTGTCATTTTAAGCATTGTGCAGTGGCTTCCCCGCACCCAAAAAGGAAGCAGGTGACTGAGTTGCTGCTGCGTAAAGGTGCCAACATCAATGAAAAGAACAAAGAGTAAGTCCACAATTTGTTTCGATGCTTTACATTTTGATGGTTTAACTAGGTATAAAAAACGTTTCAAAGTGCTCTGACTTCTGAAATGAGAAAGGGATAACCTTTCCTGTTGTGTGTCACAGCTTTATGACTCCTTTGCATGTTGCTGCTGAGAGGGCTCACAATGATATTCTGGAGGTGCTGCAGAAACATGGAGCAAAGGTTAATACTTCTGAATGCTACATGTTTTTCCCAAAAATCTTTGCAGGAAAGCATGTTTTACTCCTTTACCTTGTCTGATCTCAGGTGAATGCTGTGGACACTCTAGGACAGACAGCTTTGCACCGGGCTGCTCTGGCTGGTCACATCCAAACTTGTAAACTGCTGCTAAGCTATGGGGCCGACCCGTCCATCGTGTCACTGCAGGGTTTTACGGCTGCCCAGATGGGAAATGAAGCTGTACAACAGATTCTCAATGGTAATCACATTTTGTCTATTGAATGAGTCAGCAAATACGCAGTTCTGGTTTTGGTTATCACCAGATGCTCTTTTTTTTTTTTTTGTCTTCCAGAAAATGTTCCTACACGAAACTCTGATGTGGACTACAGATTTCTTGAGGCAGCCAAAGCAGGAGATCTAGACACTGTGCAGGTAAGTTTTTCCATGATATGTTCTACCAATAATCGTATCTTTTCTTTTTGATTTGACACTCCGAACCTCTCGTCACTGACAGTAGCCTACTTCTCGCCTTCAAACTATCTCTTAAGATTTATTGCCGTATTCAATGTTGTAATGTTGTCTTTGTGTGGCAGCAACTGTGCACGCCTCAAAATGTAAACTGTCGGGATCTGGAGGGCCGTCACTCCACTCCCCTTCATTTTGCTGCTGGTTACAACCGAGTGGCTGTCGTGGAATACCTGCTTCACCATGGAGCTGATGTCCATGCTAAGGACAAGGGGTGCGTTTCTGTACACCTGTGATTCTTTTTTGGCACTTCACAAGTAAAAATGCCCCCCTAGACTGTACTGCTGTTTACTTTTGTTACTCCTCCCACCAGCGGCCTGGTTCCTCTTCACAACGCTTGCTCGTATGGCCACTATGAAGTCGCCGAGCTGCTGGTTAGACACGGAGCTTCAGTCAATGTTGCCGACCTATGGAAGTTCACCCCGCTTCACGAGGCAGCGGCCAAGGGGAAATATGAGATTTGCAAACTGCTGCTCAAAGTGAGAACCCTTTCAATCTGTGATGGATAAATTATAAGATAGAAAAACTAACCATAGTTGTATTATTAAACGTGACTGTTATTTACAACTCCTCTATATGCAGCATGGCGCAGACCCCTCCAAGAAGAACCGTGATGGCAACATGCCACTCGACATGGTGAAGGATGGAGACACTGACATCCAGGACCTTCTGAGGGGTGATGCTGCCCTGCTAGATGCTGCCAAAAAAGGTTGCCTGGCTCGTGTCCAGAAACTTTGTTCCCCAGAGAACATCAACTGTCGAGACACTCAGGGTCGCAACTCCACACCACTCCACCTGGCAGGTAATGGCTACTGCTTTTGTACATTTCTGGTGTGTCACACTGAGGTAGTTGTACCAATCTGTAATTTATAGAGAAAATTACCCTGCCTTTTTTTGTATTTGTACAATGAATTTTAAAATTGTATCCCTTCATTTTGACATTTGCTGTTGAGTGAGTTGCTCAGGCCTCAGATAAAGAATCATGGCTCATCTTGCGAATGACACATGACCAAACTCAGAAAATAGGTGAGTCATGATTGGGTCTTACTTGAAACCTGAGATACTGTGATTTCAACTTCAGTCGACAGCAAGTGGCAAATTGGCTTCCCCCTGAGATGGATAAAAACGGTTAGATTTTCCTGCTTAATTTATATTTCACAAACACAATATTAATCCGATTACTGTGTTTAGAGGAGTGGTTCTACATAGAACATATTGTAAAGAAGATTCTTAACTTGACTTCCCCTTTTTGGAAATAACTGTTGGTGCTTCAATGTATCAGTTATATTGTACTGTAGTGCCAGAGGTTTTTCAGAAAATCGGAACTCGGTAAGCACACCCATTAAGAATCTATGCGGACACAACTGCGTATCAAAAATGTTAATCGCCGGATGCTGTGGCTTGAGAGCGATTCACAATAGACATCCTAGGACTCTTGATGAACTGCAACAGTTTTATAAAGAGGAATTGCCGAAATTCCATCCTGATCATATTGCACGTCTGCAACAAAGTGTTCTCGCACTCTTCTTCCTTCCACTGTAGGTTGACCTTGTTGTACTTGTTCAAAGGTTACTAATTTGTGTTTTCTCCTCAGCTGGCTACAACAACCTTGAAGTGGCTGAGTATCTGTTGGAACATGGGGCAGACGTCAATGCTCAAGACAAAGGAGGCCTTATCCCTCTCCATAATGCTGCTTCCTATGGCGTGAGTCTTGACCCACTGAGCTCTTGAAGCATTCAGTGGGTTCACTGCCCCCTTTCATTGATTTAAAGATTACCTTTGTTGCTTTCAAAATAAAAACTGCTACTTAATATTCTGTTGTCCTCCCTATCTGACAGCATGTTGACATCGCTGCCCTGCTCATCAAGTACAATACATGTGTGAATGCCACTGACAAATGGGCTTTCACACCCCTGCACGAGGCAGCACAGAAGGGTCGCACACAGCTCTGTGCTCTGCTGCTGGCTCATGGGGCTGATCCATCCATGAAGAACCAAGAAGGCCAGACGGCCCTTGACCTGGCCACGGTAATATCACCTTAGAATATTCCCCTCACTCCCATGAAGCCCATTACAGATATCAATGCTCTTTAAACTGAAACATGCTCTGTTGTTGCACCTTAAGGCTGACGACATTCGGGCCCTTCTTATGGACGCTATGCCACCAGACGCTCTCCCAGTCTGCTTTAAGCCGCAGGCCACAGTGGTCAGCGCCACCGTCATCTCCCCAGCCTCCACACCATCCTGCTTATCGGCCGCCAGCAGCATAGACAACCTGGCCGGACCGCTTAATGAACTGGCCAGCGGTGCCGCTGCCGGGAGCTCAGCAGTGGCAGATGGAGCCGCAGGCCCAGACCGCAAAGAAGGAGAATGTAAGATTCTTAGATCAGCCTTTTGAGTCTGTACTCATTTGCCTCCAAAATGGTTGACGAGCCCTTACTTTTTCCTAAATAGTGACAATGCTGGACATGAATATCAGTCAATTCATGAAGAGTTTGGGCCTGGAGCACCTGAGAGACATATTTGAAAGAGAGCAGGTGAGAAATAAAGATGATACCAAAAAATACTAAGCGCAAATATGAATCGTAATGTAGCATACACAAATTGGCAGATCACTGTTTTGAATTTGTTGGCCATGTCCCACTTTAGGCCTGCATAATCATCCATTAGAGGAAGCTAGTTTCAGGCATCTCCTTTGAAAACCTCTTGTTTTATTATAGATCACTCTAGATGTCCTTGTTGACATGGGTCACGAGGAGCTGAAAGAAATTGGAATCAATGCCTATGGGCATCGACACAAACTTATCAAGGGTGTAGAAAGGCTGCTGGGTGGTCAGCCAGGTAAGTAG
Source organism: Syngnathus acus (assembly GCF_901709675.1). Taxonomy (NCBI): domain Eukaryota; kingdom Metazoa; phylum Chordata; class Actinopteri; order Syngnathiformes; family Syngnathidae; genus Syngnathus; species Syngnathus acus. The sequence continues at coordinate 12,683,102 of NC_051094.1, read as the reverse complement.
GAAGGCCTTTTTGAGGTCATGGCTGTTTGTAAAAGTTTCTCTTGAGCAATGTAACCGCTTTTTCTCTTTGCATTTACCACAGGTGCAAATCCATATCTGACATTCCACTGTGCCAACCAGGGCACCGTCCTCATAGACCTTGCTCCAGATGACAAGGAGTATCAGTCGGTGGAAGAGGAGGTAAATTGAGCGTATTGATGTTCAGTTATATGGTGGTCTGCACTTTGTCAGACTACAAAAAACACACACCAGGTACCGTATTTTCCGGACGATAAGTCGCGCCGAAGCGTAAGTCGCGTCAGCCATAAAATAAATAATAAAGAAGACAAAAATATATAAGTTGCACCGGAGTACAAGTCACATTAATAAGTTTATCGAACCATCCGTGTCACTCCATATCATTAAATCCATTGAAATCTTCGTTGTCTATGTCACTTATAAACACGTTCGCTGACTCCGGAAGTAGATGCGGCGCTTCGCTGACGTTAGACTCGTCAGTTGCAGTTCCAATTATTCCACAGGCCTAGAGTGCCCTCATGCGGTTTAGTGTGAAAATAACATGTGAAGTGATATACTAGTAAGTAAGTAATGTGGTAATGATCAAGTAATAATGTGTTAATTTCACATTTAAGTCGCTCCTGAGTATAAATCGCACCTCCGCCCAAACTATGAAAAAAAAACTGCGACTTAGTCCGGAAAATACAGTACTACGGACACTATGGACAGACAGGACGGACACTACAGACGGACAGGACCGCAAGGTAAGTCTAACAGTACAGTGTAAAGATGCAAAGGGGAGCCAGTTTTCTATGGGCTTTAGCTGTGATGATTTAAGACACCCTCTTTCCGTTATTTTCCATCTCGAAACTCAGAAACAGTCATGCCTCCCTGCTCCCAAATATCTGAGTTCTTATCATGCTCAAGATCATTTCCATAAACGCACCCCTGTCCCCCACCTCGAGTTAAAATGTCTCACAGCATGGGGGGGGGGAAATCATCCCCACAGACTTTCCGTGTTAAGAACGTTTGGTAAAATGCTCCCATTAGATACAGTGTTTGTCACTTCAGAGCAGTGTGTTTGACCAGTTTTCTCCATCTCCTTTTGTTAGCCTTCATTGCATTGAAAAATGTCTTGCGCGGCATTTCCATAGTCAAAGTCTGCAACTCTCAGAAAGTGGAGTCACACCATCAGTTCCCGTAGAAATAAAAGAAAAGTTTCTCTTTGGCTGAGGTCATAATGCTCACTTATGGTTTACACTGTCAGTGTTTTTTGTTGTGTATAATACAATCATGGGAAAAATTGGTTCTTCAATTTCATGTTCATTTTTATGCCTAGTACCACTAAAGGCATATTACTCCAAGAATGCTATGAACCTTCACTATAATAATACTTGGCCCTATTTGACATAAAGCTTAATTGGATTGCTTGCTATTATATCAGGTCTTAAACTCTTATGAGCTTTTTTTCTTGCTGTCGTTATATTTGTTTTTAATTGTTTCTCAGATGCAGAGCACCATCAGGGAGCACCGAGATGGAGGCAATGCAGGAGGAGTGTTCAGCAGATACAACATCATCAAGGTCTTGAGTGTTTTTCGCATCATATTGAGTTGTTTTAAACTTCATTGGAAGGAGTTTCCGCTTTTCAGGTGGGAATTACAAAATGTCTTAAAAGTTACTTATTTGGCCCACAGATCCAAAAAGTGGTGAACAAGAAGTTGAGGGAACGTTACACGCACAGGCAGAAGGAGATTTCAGATGAGAACCACAACCACCACAATGAGCGCATGCTGTTTCACGGTACGTACATCTGCTGAGCTGTGGATTTATGGGAAAAGAAATTTAGTAGTTAAGGTACTGTAAAGCCTTCACATGTGGAAGGAGAGTGATCTATTTTGCCTGCTTGCTTGCCTTTGTCTGCCTATGCCAAAAGAAAACGTGTAAATGTCTGCTTTTAATATGCGGCTTTTTGATCAAATGACCCTGGAAAGTTTTGTTGTATATCACGTTGATAAGTGTCTTCCCTCAGGTTCCCCATTCATCAATGCAATCATCCACAAAGGCTTTGACGAACGTCACGCCTACATCGGAGGAATGTTCGGTGCAGGCATCTACTTTGCCGAGAACTCCTCCAAGAGCAACCAGTACGTTTACGGCATCGGCGGAGGCACAGGCTGTCCGACACACAAAGACCGCTCCTGCTACCTGTGCCACAGGTGAATTAACCATCACAATGTTTTAGGTGCACTCATGTTGAAAGAGATAATTGTCTAACTCTTTCTTTTGCTGTGCTATTTGCAGGCAGATGCTGTTCTGCAGGGTCACTCTGGGAAAGTCCTTCCTCCAGTTCAGTGCCATGAAAATGGCCCATGCTCCCCCTGGACACCACTCAGTGATCGGGCGGCCGAGTGTTAACGGCTTGGCCTATGCTGAGTATGTGATCTACAGAGGAGAGCAGGTACTGTTTTTAATTCGGACTTGGCACAAAACATTACTGAACATTCATAGTAACCGTACTGATGACCCCCCCCCCACACACCTTCTTTGTTTCTCTCAGGCCTTCCCAGAGTACCTCATCACCTACCAGATCTTAAAACCAGAGAGTACAGCCCAGTCTGCTGCAGGAGCTGAGCAGAAGTCATAGTTGGTCCCACACAGACTGAACCCCATGCTAGTTCTATTTCCATTCACATTTCCAATTTTCCTCCAGTGGATGCTAAGGTGACCAGTACATAGAGAGCAGATGCTGTATGCGGTGTAATACTCGTCCCTTTGTCTCAAATAAGTTGCATGTTAACACGGGAGCATGTAAGGCCCTGTAGTTTATGACTTGCTTCTCTTCTCTAGTTTGTTGCCTTTCTGGCCTCATTGCCTGAAGGCTGTGAAAAACACCAACACCCTCATATCTCTACACGTGCACACTGGTTTTTCAAATTATGTAGACTATGAATGCAACCATATCTGGGTCTGTGCTGTACAGAAGATTTAAGTTAAACACTATCAAAGAAAATAGTTATCCTGTAATGTTGACATCCAGGAGAACACGACAGTTCTTGTTGCACAAGCCGTCAGGAAGGATGAAATACTTATATCGGCATTACAATATAGTCCTAACCAAGAGTACACTCGGTAACACAGCTTAATTGTGATGCACAACACCCTAATCATATGAGGGATATGAATCCTGTACATTTGAAGCATTATATCACAGAAAAGCTTAGTAATATGCTTGTGATGTTATAAAACTTGATTGCCAGTGAACTCATCAAAACATCCTTGCCACGTTGGTCTTCTTTTATGCATAACGATTTGCACTTTTACATAGAAACCTATTTAAGTTATTTTGAATAAATGGAAAACCTTCAGGAAAAAAATAATTGTACAGGTTGTGTAAATGGTTGTTTATAACTGTTGCTGTTTAACAGTATCTTGAGTTGAACATAAAAAGTGGTGTTCCTTTTATGCCTTCTGTATTTTCAGTTTTTTTCCTCTTTTTTTTTTTAAATAAATGTCATGCTAACAGTTTGTTGTGCTTTTCATTCAAGGTCGACATTCATTTTGAATGCAAAGTATAAACAATTGAATATAGTTCTCTGGTAAATACATTTGCGGAGTGCAGTTGACATTTAAATCTACAGTTAGTGCAGTTTGTTTTCAGAATAACCAGTTCATACTGGTAAAAACCCTTTAATAGCTGACATTTGCGTTTCAACTAAAACATTTCTCAAATATGGCTCCTTTTGCAATTTTCTTTGCTAAGTCGCATTAACTTTTTAAAATGGTAAGAGCGCTCGAGCGGTTTGATGCTATTGGTGAATGCTAGTACGCGCGACGGCAATCGAACAAAATCCCGGACAATTTTGAAATTCCCCCGGGACATTTTTTTGTCTTTGTCTCAAAAGTAGGACATGTCCGAGACAAAGAGGACTAGGTAAACAAAAGTGATTTAGATTCTGTGACGATGCAGTTTCAGCAGTAAAACCTTGAAGAAAAAACTACAAACGCGTCGCAGTCAAATGACGTCAATAAGTAGCTAACTTCAACCGCGTTCCTCTTCGAATGCTTTTTGGGAGGTTCTTGACCTATCAAGCCCTGTTTTATTTGTATGTGTTTTATTACAGGCGTTGCGAAAGCTTTTCTTAGATAACTGATTTCTTATAATGATTTCACTTCTTTTTGATCAGGAGCTTTCAAGCGCAAATTCCTAAAGTTGCTCAGCTCTTTTTCAGAAATGCTGAAAACATTGCTTGCCTTTGCGTTCATTGTTTGTATCACAGACGCTTCTTCCGATTCTTTTGTCATCAACGTTGACCTTGGAAAACCGGTAGCACCTTTGAAACACTTCTGGAGAAGCACTGGTTTCTGGTAAGTAACAATCATGTTGTTTTAAATGCACGACATGTAATTATTTTTGGTTCATGTTTAGTTTGACAGTAACCTTCAGATTGGAGTTGTGATAAGCAGCTTGAAGCCTCTTTTTGAAGACTATTTACTTATGATACCCTAAGTGCTATTTGGGAAGTGAGTTGTGTCAGCTGCACCCTGTTCTCGCATGTCAAAGCAAAAATAAGTATGACTGTATATATAAGTATGTCGAAATACTCTATTTCACATCTTGTATCTCAAGTCACGACTGTGTATTTTATTGTCATGCTTGATTCGTTTATGAGAAAAGTGAACTGGTGCAACGGTGCCTGTTAAAGGTTGACTTCATTTACCATTCAAAACATCAAGTCTGCATTAAAGTTCAGTACTTCATGATGTGACGTAGTGTATTTGTGTAATTAATTTGTTAACACTGTGTGTCATGTGCAGTCCTCCTCTTCCCCACACTCAGGCACACCACTTTGATCTGAGTGTTGACCAGCAACTAAACCTTGCCTACGTGGGCTCGGTCCCACATGGAGGGATTCAGCAGGTCCGAATACACTGGCTGATGGAGCTGATCACAGCCCAGTATGTGAAGAGCAGCTCAGACAAGCTTGCCATTATTGTGTGTTCGTCTCACTATTTCTTAGCAGACATCTGCTTTTGTTGTTTCAGAGATGTTGGAGGCCAACCCAAATACAATTTTACAAAACTGGACCAGCTAATGAATCTCTTATGGATTAATGGACTCCGGCCAGGTGCTCTACCCACATGGAAGGCTAGACTATTCCATCTGTGATTCACCTTCAGTCTTTCTTCTATCATTTCACGCCACGTGGACAGCTTTTTTGTGTGCAGAATTTCAAATGAGAAAAATTCCATTTGCAATGAACAGAAAAAATGTACAACTCATCCTTCCAAATTTCTCAACAAATTCAAATATCATCAATTTTGATTACAATCAGAATTGAACTACAAGACAAGATGTAAAACCCTTATCGACCCTTAAAGATTTTCTCTGTTCAAGTTCCTTCGGGATGTGGTTATTATGATTGTATTTTGTTTTTTTTATTGGTTTCTGTTATTTTTTTGAGCCCTTGAAAATGACATTAATACTTCTGTTAGTAGAGCTGATTTTAGAGCAAGATGTTTTACCCTTATCAGTTTGCCTTTGCACTTTTTTTCCTCTTCTGAGCTTGCTACCCTCCTCTCAGTTAGCATGATCAAATACTAGCATATTAGCACGTAATCAATATTCGTTGATAATCGTAGCTGAATACAGAGCAAGACCAATCGCATATGCAGCTAAAAAAATAAAGACGCATCAATTAATCAACTTAAACACACTTTTGAAAAGAATTTTCCTTGCACATTTTCTATTTTGCAGGTTTTGAACTGATGGGCAGCGTCTCTAATTACTTCAGTGACTTTGAAGACAAAGCTCAAGTGTTCAAGTGGAGGAATCTGGTTCATCTCATAGCCAAGAGGTACATTGGTGAGTGGCCAGCTGCCATCTCTTTAAACACCAAATGACAAGCAAATACAAGGTGACTCATTTTGTTAAAAATGTTCACTGTTGACTGTCATACAGAAAAATATGGTCTTGGAAGTGTTTCTCAGTGGAACTTTGAAACATGGAACGAGCCCAACAACCATGACTTTGACAATGTCAGCATGTCAATTCAAGGTATAGTGTGCTGTCAGTGTCCACTAATCATGCCATGACATTATTTGGAATACACACTGAAGCTGTGAAACAGTCTTTCGGTGATAGAAAGGTATTAAACAAGGTAACCAAATGTTACTAATAGTTTCCATGACATAGTGTACCAAAGTACAACCACGATGATAAAATTGGCATTCATGGAAATGCTAATTTTATTGAATCTACTGTGCAATGTGTGTTGTTATCTCTCCTCAGGGTTTTTAAATTATTATGATGCCTGTTCGGAGGGTCTGCGGGCTGCCAGCAACTTGCTTAAGTTTGGGGGTCCAGGAGACTCATGTCACTCATCGCCACGCTCGCCTTACTGCTGGGCCATGCTTCAACACTGCTACAATGGCACCAACTACTTCACTGGAGAAACGGGCATTCGGATGGACTATATCGCTCTGCACAAGAAGGTGTCTGCCAGTCAACATGAATGGACATGATCATTTTCGAGAGGCTATGCAAGGCTTATTTGAATAGAGATGCTGAGGTACTCACAATCTGTGCTTAAACTGAAGTACAGATATTTGTGTTAAAAAATACTGGTAAATGTAGAACTACTGACCTGATTCAACTTGCATAAAAGTAATACACACAATGACACAAATGCTAATGTGCACACGAAATTATTTCCCTTTCGCCTCCTTCATTCATTTTTATGCTATGTAAACAGCATCTTTGCTTATGGGAACAAAACCCTAAATTAGCTAATGATAACAACTAAAAAAGTGGTATGTGTATGTTGTTTTTCTATTTAGAAATTGATGAATGCCAGAGGTTTCTAGGGACAAATCATTCTTAGAGCTGACAGCATCAAATAATTCTCTGAAAGAAGGCAACGAATAGGGAATCATTTGCTGCGCCAAATTTGTTATGGTTGTTGTTAGTGCACCCTGGTTCACGTTTCCAAATGTTACTGCTGTCCAAATTTGTCTGCCATAAAAGACACAAAAGCTCGATTAACAGCTCAAACATGGTTGACTTAAACTCCATCATGTCCAGTTACATCTTTTTTTATTTTTTTTGCATTCTTCTCTCTTCTAGGGAGGAGGTTACTCTTTACCCATCCTCCAGCAGGAAATGCAGACCGTGGGAGAGATCCAAGAACTTTTCCCTGGGTTCCGCAATCACCCTGTGTACAATGATGAGGCAGATCCGCTGGTGGGCTGGTCCCGGCCTCAGGAGTGGAGAGCGGATGTGACCTACGCTGCCATGGCCATCAAGGTAAAGAGCATGGACCAAGCATTGCTACAAGATTCGAAGAAGTGTGAAGGAACGTATGTCCTGATAGCAATGTGATCAAATAACTTGAGATGACGGAAAGTAAAAAAAATCGACATCACATTAGTGCCTTGTAATCTCTTGACGTCATAAACCGAGGGCCCCTTTGTTCTTCAAGTATTTGTAAGGCACATGCTAATTGTGTGTGGACAGGTGATCAGCCAGCATCAGGATATAATGTGTGCAAATGCAAGCATCAACTACACGCTGCTGAGCAACGACAACGCCTTCCTCAGCTACCATCCTCACCCCTTCACGCAGCGCACTTTGACCGCTCGCTTCCAGGTCAATAACACGCAACCTCCTCACGTGCAGCTCGTCAGGAAGCCCATCCTCACCGTCATGGGCCTTCTGGCTCTGCTAGGTACGAATGGACCTGCTGGGCTGGTGTTGACTTATAGTTTTGCTCTAATTCTTTAACACTCAATTGTTCTGCTCAAATTTGACAACAATTTAAAATAATCACCCAAGTGTCATTCATTACCCCTTAAATTTGAAGACTTTCCTTAAAGTGATGCAAAATGCCCCAAAATGTTAAATTGTTCTTGTTTTTTTTTGTATAAGCACAACAAAGCACATTGAGTCTCAAATTTGCCCCGCATCTACTAAAATTGATTTTAGATTTACCACTTTGAAGGCGAGCAACAATTAATTAACCAACAACTAATCAAGTATCAAATTATATGATAAACCATCACGGTTTTAGACGGGCTGTTTAATTCAAAATTGTCCAAATCCTCTGAATTACAGCCTCTCAACCGTAAAGATTTCTCAGCTTTCTGTAGCCCTTCATGAAAGCCGATTGATTAATATCTTTATGTTGAATCAAAACAATTATTTGAAAACATCTACTTTTACTTTGGAAATCAATGATCAACATTTGTTCTTATTTTTTGACACAATGCCCTGCTTTTGAATACAGGGATGGAAATTAAAACATGTTTATCAACCCGATTTATCGATAATTGACAGATGAATTGATTAATCCAATGATCCTTAATTGCAGCCCTACCAATGTGTGTTAAATCAACAAAAATGGCAGAACTTTGAATCTGACGCTGTACGTTCCTATAAATGCAATTTTAATTTTTTCATAAACAAATATGAGGCTATTCTTGGTCAGATCAAAACTGAGAACATACTTCATGTAATGTTATGTTCATACATTATGAAATGGATGAATGAATAAAGAAGATTGGAATATCCTTATTCCTTAATGGGCCTGTTGTCATTCCTCCCCCAGGCGAGACTCAGGTCCTGGCACAGGTCTTGAACTCCTCAGGATCTGATGATGCCTACAGTGGAAACGTGGGCGTTCTCGCAAGTAGCCACCAACCGGAAATCCCCGGAGGATCAGACAGCTGGCAGGCCGCCTTGCTGGTCTACAGCAGTGACGACAACCGCACGTCTACCAGCACTCATATCGTCACCGTGTCGCTGAAAGGACTGGAGCCGCGCACAGGTGGATTGCATGCATGGATCGTTCTGTTCTACAAGATTATATTATGATCGACAATTGCTTTCTGACGTTTGCAAGCAAGCAGTTGTTTAAAATGCCTAAACCGTCTTGAATTGCTATTCAGGTCTTGTATATGTCACGTATCTAATGGACAATAACGTGAGCAACCCCTATCAACAATGGCAGAACATGGGAAGCCCCGTCTACCCTACGACAGAGCAGTTCACAAAGCTCAGGAACGTCCAGGTTTGAACAATGGATTTATTTTGTTTGGAGCACATTTTAATCATATGCTACGAGTACCTGCAATCTCAACATGAGCAAAACGAATAGTGATAGAAATATGACGATATAATGCCAAAGATACCCCAAAACACAATCTATGATATACTGTATATAACAATAATTTTGTAACTGACAAATTTAATTGGTGTTATTGAGAAAACATAGATTTTTTGTAACCAAATAGAAATATTGTTATACACATCATGTGGTAAAATATTGATTATTCCTATACTGTATCTTCGTGAAACACCCTGCACAGTCAAGGAAGTAAGAAGATGGAGTTAAAACATATTTAAACAGTCTTCTTAGACAAACTATCCACCAATAAGTGCAATCTGAAACATTTATATTATTATTATGCATGCATCCATAGATACAGAACAAAATATGTAAAAGAACACTGTTCTTTTGTGAGCTGTGATTGGCTGTGACCTGAGACCTGGCACCTGTGATGTCATTTCCAATGGACAGCAAGTGGCAAAATGGCCGCTCCCTGAGATGGATAAAAACAGATGGATTTAATTCACATTCCACAAACGTAGCATTAAATAGAACAGTGTTTCATCTAGTTGGGCAGCACAGAACATATTATATATTTACAAAGACATTTTGGGAGTTGACCCTTTAATATTTTTTTATTATTATTATTATTATTTTTTAATATGCTGCTTTGTCAGGACCCTCTCGTTGACGGACCCCGGCCGGTGCCTACGGGTGACACTCTGACTTTGAAAACAAGACTGCACGTTCCCTCTGTGCTGCTGTTACATGTATGTGCCCGACCTAAAACGTCTCCAAACCAGGTCAGTACTTTGGCTCTTTTGAGTGATGAGATGGATTTACAAAGTATTTGTGTGGGGGGGGGGGGTTTGTCCAACCAGCACATGCAAAAGTCAATGAACCACAAGTTGACTAAGATGAGTTAGCGTTTTGTACAGGCATCCACTGCTAGTACGAGGCCTTTAAGATAGATATCAAATAAATGCTTAGCTGGTTAAATTTAAGTCAAACATTCCACAAGTGCTTGACATGTCTGTTCTGTTTGCCTTTCAAGGTCAATGGTTTGCGCTTCATCAGGATCACCAAAGGCCAAGTCCTCATTATCTGGTCTGATGACTGTGTTGATTCCAAGTGGGTGCAAACTGAGTGGGACTTTTTATGTAAGAGTGTTGTGTAAGGACCGCATAAAACATCCATTCGTTCTTTGCAGATGCATTCGCAACTTTGAAGTGGAGCACTCTGCAAATCAGAAGGACTTCAGCAGGATTAATAGCCACAACACCATTTTCACATCATTTGTTTATTCACCTGGTAAGATGGTTTTGTGTTATCATGAGTTTTTCTCTGTTAATATACAACGTTATACGTTCCCAGTGGACATCTGAAGTCAGTTCAATATAAGTTGATTGATATAGTGGCAATGACTACAGATTATTATCATAAAAAGTTTAGGGTACTCTTGGTGAAATTTCAGAAAGAATGCTTTGATCTCTACAAGTAAACTTAAAATCAAAAGAAAATTAATCAACTCTTTCCCCCACGTAGGCTTTGTGTATTCTAAGTAGACTTCTTACTGCAGTATATTCACCTCTGTGTCCTCTTTGTTATAAGCATCTCTGTGGAGACGAACAAATTAAATCTGTATTTAAATCAGTAGATTAATAAACTCTGCAAATATAGGGCGGGGTGAGACTGGTGTAGACAAATATCCTAAATCTTAGTTAAATATGAGCTAAGTTAATGATGTTGACTGGCATGTTGTGTCGTTCAGCCGACCAACAGGTAAGCGGCTGGTACAGAGTTCGAGCTGTGGACTACTGGGGCAGGCCTGGGATGTACTCGCTGCCTGAGGAGTATTCAGAGGAGCTTTAAACGTGGCTCATCAAATATAGAAGACTTTCATCTCAGACTATTATGTAACTAATCTGCAGATTTTTTTTTTTTCCACTTAGCCATGCATTTATTTACAAATCTTGTATCATTTTAAATATCAACAAAGACGCATACATGGGTTGACATTATATTTTATTTTTTAATAAAATAATTTTAAAAACACAATGAACCTTGCAGGTTTTTTAATAAAATGTCCTCGAGAAAGTTGAATCAGTACAGAGTTTAACCATTTGTGTGTTTATGACAATACATTTCTTTCTTTTTATCTTGGCATTTGCGTTACATTTCACTGGGGTGGTCTCTCATGACAACATTGACAATTTTAGACTGAACAGGATAATTCTTGTGCCTTAGGTTAGCTTAAATGGAATGTTGACTTCATTCCCCTGTACAAGTTCTCTCCAGCTGCTGGTTGCGTCATGTTTAGCAAACTCCTGATGAGAAGGAAAACAATAAAGGGATTAATGTATAGTCCAAATATGCCACCTTGGCTATAACCCCTAAAATAAATCCAAACTTGTGTGTAGTGTATGCATGAACACGTACCGGACTGCAGCACAGGCTGGAACTGACCCGCCATGCAGATTTCCTCCTGTTTTTGGCGCACAATTCTCTGGATAGCAGGTGGCAGGCCGCGTGGATTGCGGGAGAAGACCAGGGCGTAGCCGTCCCCGCAGCTTCCGTCGTCGTTCAGGCTGCGGCAGGCGTAGGTGATGGCATAGTTGTCATAGTCAGTGTCAATGATCCAGTAGTTGTCACCTGGAGAAGCATAAAGCACACGATAAGACAGAGGCTGTGTGTGCGTGCGTGTAGGTGTGTGTGTTGATTCTGCACAATAGATTTCTATTTTATTCAATGCAAATGTTTATTCCAGTAAGCTGTTTTAAAATTGAACATGTAAAAAAAATCCATTCTTTGAGGAAGAGGCATAATAATACGATTGCTATTCACAGACAAACAAGCATTTATGCTGATGTCCACCCGCACAACTAAGTGCTTTCATTTAGCCTAACCTCTTGACTATGAGGTTAAAAGGGTTAACATTTTTACCGCGCTGCTCCAATTTAATTCAATTCAATAAAATTATTTATTCTAAGTGCCTTTGGTGGCACTGTTTTTTTTCACAATTTTTTCACTGATCATTAGTTGGCTCCAAAATCCTGATGATGTAGATCCTAATTATTATTGTTGTATTGTAAACAGGAGACATTTGTTTTATTGGAAAGTATGTAGTGTTTAAGAGACAAAATCAATCATGGCAATTTCAAAAATATATGTTGAATATTATATAGAATTGTCACAATGTCCGTAGCAGTGATCCTAACGTACATTGTGCACATGACTGTTTGTGTGTGCAAGATTTATTGCCCATACCTCCACTTGACAGATAGCTGGCCAGGCCCTGGTAGTTCATGAACATCTTGCCCGGGTTTTCAGGGTTGGGCACAGAGTACTGAGCAGCCATGTCAGCACACACCACCCAGAACCTGAACATTGTTAGAAAAGGATCACATTGACGAACATGCGGTGGTTGAATGAACGCAAGCGCAGGTGATAACCACTGCTCACCCGAACAGAGTAACTCTGCCCCTGGAGGAGGCCACCATAGCGCCGTCATCTCCAACAGTGTACTCAGCAGAGATGTTGTCCTGAAGGAACAAACCCTCGGGATCCTTCTTCTGCAAGGCGTACCACTTGCCTGCATACTGACGGCAAAAATAAAGATGCTTTTACAATCATTGACAACATAATAACAAGTAGTACCACTTTTTTCTACTTCAAAGGATATTTCCGATTGTCTGTACTTGAATGCTTTCATTAGAGAATCTGAACTTTTTTCGCCTTACTTTCTCAATTGTCAAAATGTGCCTGTTACCTTTTTCAATCTCCATGAATGATGGAGAACATGAACCAGGGAGCATGCACAATGTTGACCCAATCGATTCAGAGAACCAAGATATTCCTCACCCATGGCATCAAGACATACCGGCAAAATGTATTTTGGTAAAACTCGCTCTTCTGAATGTTTTTTTTTTCTTTATGAAAGAATGCAGACTTACTCTTTGGGGGTCAAAATCCTGTTTGACAGTGAAGCTGTCCACCACGCAGCTGGCCAAGCTGTGCTCCACGCTGGCTAGCAGCAGCATGACCACGGCAAACATTTGGAAGTCCATCCTAGACAAAGACAAGTATACATTAGTTGGCTTCACATTTCAAATGAAGTTTCTGGAGCTGGTTCTCATTTCTGGACTCTCAATTTACCTTGAAGGGGAAGCAGGAAGTTGAAAGCTGCAAGGTCCAGTTCAGAGTTGTGAGCAACAAGGTGGCATTGCAGTTTTTATACCTGAAGCGCGCCTGACTCCGTTTATTTTCATGTCTTGAACCTAAATATGGAGTGTAAATCTACCCTTAATCCATTTAACCAAATCCCCCCCGTCGTAATCTGGTGAGCCCTCGCATTCAGCAGTGTTTAGGCTTTATGTAATTGTTTGCAGAGTCACATAATAACATGCATAATGATTCGTGTGCTGGGGTGGGTCAAGGACCAGACAGGTCCACGTGGCCGTATTTAGTGTTTACATGTGATTTATTTTGGGCCTGAAGGTTCTACGTGTTAAATGAAAGCTTGAAATCATGGGTGTCAAATTAATTTTCCGTGTGGGCCAAAACGGTAGTTACGGTTTCCTTTAGAGGGTCATGATGAATATGATCACTGCACTATATTATTGATTATTACACTGGTCAACCCATTTTTATTCATTTATTTTAATCAGAGGTGTAAGTTACCTTTTTAAATGAACTGTTTGCACTGATAATGCCCTCTAAGTGTGAATAAAAATATAGTATTAGAGACTATCTGACAGATTTAATTGAATTTGGAGTCCACACTCAGGGAAAACAGTGGTAAACAAATATTTTGGTTCCTTTCTATTGTCCAATTCAAGTTTGGAAGAAATTTCCGCTTTTCGTGCAGCTTTTCTGTCCAAATAAAAAGAACACAACAATTTTGCAAAAAACGTCAAATGGTTGCATTGCATTTGCTTTGGTGGGTCACAGAAAATGATGTGGTGGGCCTGCATCTGACTGGAGTTTGACAACCGCACTAATATAAATTGTCACCGCTTGAGCATTGTGATATACTGATGACCAATCCACTTCTTGTCCAAAGTCATTGTGTCCAAATTGCACACAAGTTCTGTTAATTATGAAGCCATTTTTATAAAGAATAAGAAAGTGTTTTCTGGTGGCTAGTTTTAAGATCAACTCATTCAAGGTAACCGTAATGGTATGTCAGCGGAGGTTCAGGCGTTCACGTCTCAATTGTTCCGTTAAGTAGCGTCTATAAATAGTGGCAGGCTTACGACGACGTGCAGTTGAATCCTATAAACTATCCTATAAACTTCTTTTTACCTCCTCACAGGTCAAATATAACCCTATCATATTATTATTATGACAACAAATTGATGGACGCCAAAATTTGGACTTATAAATCATGGAAACTAGTTTGATTTAGCAAATATTAAGACAATTTGCAAGTCAATTATGTTCACTCCAGCTGATCTAGACTCATCTTGAAATTTCAATTCAAAGCTATAGTAATATGAAGTTTGCTGATACTAACACTATAAATTTCCCTCAATATTTCTGAGCAACTATTTTTGACTACGGAAGCTGAGCACTAAGTTTAGCCATAGAATAAATAGCTTTGTACAGCTATTGTCGGCAACTTGCATTGAGGTGTTAGCTAAGTCTGATTGCTGGCTTGGGCTGATCCAGTTGAAGAGGCACACCTTCTTAACCAGACGTGACCTCACGTTGTCTGGACCGGCGTCATGTCAGGTCGCCGTCAACGGAGACCAGTCACATCACAACTCTTGGATACTGACTTTCCTCTGCATTTGAGTGTTTGACAACTTGCTTGAAACAGCATCACACCAAAGTAAGTACATTTAGATGATCATTATTTTAGTGTTTTTGTTTTGTGTTGTGCCATGACGTGTCTCTTAAATGGGTGCCTTGGCTGGTTGTCACTACATGTGTCCTGTGATTAAGTGACAACCAGTGCAGGGAGAAGTCTGCCTTTCACCCAAAGCTAACTAGGATGAGCTCCAAGCAACCAAAATGAATGAATGGAAAACTGTCATCAAATTTCCATGCACATCTTTGCATTGAAAATATTTGAGATTAATAGGGCAGCTCAATCAAATGATAAGGAATCTGGTCTTTCTAATAGAAAGAAAAAAAGCAACTTCATATTAATGATACCACTCTTACATTTATTCAAGCAAATCCACAGACTGAGCAAATTGTGGTCTCTTACATACAAATTGAAACCTGACATTGTTTAGGAGTGCATTTTACAATTAATGTAACAGTTGGCTGGGAAAACAGTGGCGGAGGGGGGGGCTGTAGCCTGCCCCCATTTGCAAGATCGAATTATTTACATGATTACTGTTAAAACAGGAGCAGAAACAGGCAATGCAGAGAAATAAATTATTCTACACAATATCTACAACATGGGAGCGTGTGAATGGTTGAGCACCGACATTGGTCGTTTCAAAATGACGGAGGACAGGTTAGGAACTACATGAAGGTTTACTTCAGAATGGTGTCTTCGTTTGCTGTAAGGAAAAAGTCAAACATGATTAGGTCACTATATTTGCAAGTAGAACATTTAACAGTAACAGTTCTGCTTTATGGTACATGCAATTTGTTTCACAGTTCAGCATGCCCTAAATATGTCGACCACATTTGTTTACCTTCAGCTAGCTGCTTGGCAATGCGCTCCTGCTCCTCACGGGCCTTCTTCTCTTCCTCCTCAATCCTCCTCTCCTCAGCTGCAATTGGCTTCAAGTTATCTGAAGAGAGCAAAATGTGTTCAAAGTAGGTGGATAACAATATTCATACTCAGTGGAGTTTGTAGTCAAACATATTTTAGGACAGTGGTCCCCAACCCCCGAGCCGCGGATCGGTACCAGTCCGTGGATCGTTTGGTATCGGGCCGCACAAGAAAGAATAAATAACTTGCATTGTTTTCGTTTTATTCATCTGAGTCTGAACAATCTTTTATTTTTGAAAAATGGACCGGATTCCCTCCTACACCTCTGTGACGTGAATATAATATAGAATATTACTCATGTTGTTGGTGTTGTATCATTTAATTTTGTTGTATTTATCCGGCACACCTTAAAAGCCGGTTAGTGAAAATATTCTCTGACAATAACCGGTCCTTGGTGCTAAAAAGGTTGGGGACCGCTGTTTTAGGGGACAACTTACCATATCTCCTCTTGCCATAAAAGATGCCAGCGATCAAAGCTGAATATCTGGCAGTCTGGAATGCAACACATGAACATGTTGGATGGAACCATCTATTATCATGAATAATTATTCTCGCCCCATGTGATAAGGAGTCCTCGACACAAGATTTTTCGCAATTACGAAGGGCGTGCAATGAACTAGTTTTCCCAGCGGCTTAGAATTTTACACTTTAATATTTCTGACCTGCAGTTGCCTACATGATGGCTTTACTCCTACGTTACCATTGATTAATGATCTCTTCCCACTACAAATTCGGGTTACGTCGTCGTAAATCGGGGACCTGTGCGTTAGTTCAAAACGGTGCCTCAAAACCTTAAGCTTCCATTCATTCCTCTTTGTGTAAATAAAAGGATGCTGGATATTCTGCAAAAGAGGTCAACTTTTTACCATCACGTGAGTATTGTTCCAGGTAAAAGCACACGTTATTATTTATTTATGACTGGTTGTCATAGCGCGAGAGAAAACGGCGCAAAAACCAATAGGTAAGCGACACATTGACTGAATAACGGCAGATGGTAAATTGCGAGATAAGATGAATATAATTGAACCAAACACCGATATTGTCTTGTAGATATTACATGGTAAACAGACCTTAATCAATGGAGACACTACGACAGGGGGAGCCATGGTTCATCGACAGGCGAGCAGTTAGCAGCGGAGAGGTCACTTTATCGCCGCAAAGGATTGTGGGAGGGGGAGGAGTTGACTTCGTCGTTGAGCGACGACATGGCATTGTCAACGTGCTGCCACCTTCTGGACGTTTACTGGAAATATTTTACTTTTCTCCATTTTTTAGTTACCTACATTACTCAAACCAGTTTAACCTTTTGAATTTTATTCAAATACTATTATTATATTCCAGCCCCGCAAAAAAGTTCTAAAATGTTCTTTAAGTAAAGAACACACTGTATAATATCCATTCATTCATTTTCTATATCCAAAAACCTAATCAAAGAGAATGAAGATATAAAGATATATTTTTACAGAGTAATTACAGTAGGTAACGTGGTATCTTTGTGTTGTATGTGTTCCCTTAGGGGGCAAGTGATTTCAGAAGTTGGAGTTGTGTTGGTAGGTGAGTCTGCACAGAAGTTGTGGCCAACAACCGCTTCTTAAGGACAGAACGATTGCAAATGTTTCCATGTTCTCACCATACTTGCCTGTGTTCTCTGGGTACTCGACTTTGTAGGGACATCCATTCTTTCAGACCAGGGGTGTCAAACTCCGTTTTGTTGTGGGCCAAATCGTAGTGATGGTTTCTCTCGTGGGGCCATTATTGAATTAAATAGAAATGGATGGCCACTCAAATTATCACATATGCACAACAGAATTTAGTAAAAAAAAAAAAAAAAGTCAGCAATTTTATGATTTATTTTGAAAGTGGGATTGAAACAAAAATTCATTACAATATCTCGTTTATTAAAGACAATTTACAGTTTAGTTATACTAGGAAACATTGAGCGCACACATATGATTTGCCTTTGCGGGGCCACATAAAATGATATGGCGGGTCGGATTATTGCCGTAGGAGTATAAATAGCTGTAATAATCAACCATATATTTATGTCCATGTTAATTTTCTGTTTTATGGTGATTTATTTAAAAACGTTTCTGCTTCCAAAAGCAAATGTTGATGAGACTGGTCAGGTATTTAATCTTCAGCCAACTTTGATCTATTATGCTGCTAAGAGGTTTCGATCAAGCATCAGGCCTCTAGTCGGGTTTGTTAAGGCAGCAAAGTAGAGAATATGACACTCCACAAATATGTTACAGAGTACAATTACTTCAGTTCGCATGGAAGTGGTTGTTTCCAAAGCAGTCGTTTAGCTTCTGCACGGTCCTCTTGGCGAATCTCACTTTTCCTCTATTCTTGAGGGAGGCTGTGTACTGATTGGACTTGAGTTTGGAGTAGTAGTCTGAGAACTTGTTGAAGAGGATGGATATGGGTAAACCGTTGAGGATGATTCCGAAAGCGATGCAGATGAAAGCAAAGAGGCGACCCAGGATGGTCTCCGGGTAAACATCGCCGTAGCCCACCGTGGAGATGCTGACCTGCACAATTGTCAGGGGAGAGCAGTCACGATCATTATGAGGAACAGGAAGTGTTTCAACTGTATTTTGCTGACTTGTTTAAGATATGTTTTAGCAACTTCTTAAATACCATATACATCCTTATAAATTCTACTTTTATGCAGAACAGTCTTCTAAGAAGCACCTTAAATTTAGTCTGGTCATATGGCATTTGCTTGTTCTCCCTGTGCTTGCATAGGTTTTCTGCTACATTCCAAAAACATGCATGCTAGGATGTGTGTGTGTATCATGCGTGTGAATGTGCGTGTGAATGTACGTGTGTGTGATTGCTATTTGCATATACTACATGTTTTCTACCCTTCACCCCCAGAAGTCTGCAAGTCACTCTATTAAAGACAGATACTGTATGGGGATGGATGGATGGATGGATGGATGGATGGATGGATGGATGGATGGATGGCATTGAAGTGGTGGCTGAGTGCAGGTTCAACGCACTCTGCAATCTGCACTTAAAAACATACTACAAACAAATGATGCATCTTATTGTAGAGCTGTGTCAGGCACTTATTTTTGTGACCGACTCGCACGTTTGGATAGAATGTGTCAGTCGATTAACTGAAGAGGGCATCGTCTGGGATTTGGTTACACATTTAGGCGTCACTTATTCCTCAAGTAAGTTTAGTCACAAAACAGGTGAATGAATTTTGAAGCCTCGTTGTTGGAAAAAGGGGGCTAATTAGCCTATTTTTGAGACAGATTCCACTGCACCTCACAACTTTATGAAGACATACTTACAGATGCCCACCACCACGCATGAGGAATGCTGGTGAAGTTTGTTTGGGGCATGTCATGCTCCACAGTGTAAACCATAGCAGAGAAGCTGAAGATCCCCATGGTGATGAAAAGAAACAGGCAGCCGACTTGCTGGTAGCACTGGCGCAGAGTGAAGCCGAACGCCCGCAGGCCCGTGGAGTGTCGGGCCAGCTTCAAAATACGAAAGATCCGCATCAGTCTCATGATGCGCAAGACCTGTCCGAGCTTTCCCACCTGGCCCACGGCCTGCATGTCGGCCTCGTGCTTCATGTAATTTTCCTTGTTGTCAAAGAATTCCAGAATGGCCTGGAGATACAGAGGCAGGATGGCTATCAGGTCCACCGTGTTGAGCACGCTCCTGCCGAAGGCTTTGAGGTCTGGGGTGGATATCAGGCGCAGCAGGTACTCCATGGTGAAGAAGGCGATGCACATGGATTCCACGTACTCCCAGTAAGTCTTTCCACTGAGCTGTCCCATATGAGCTCTGTACTGCATCTCCTCGACTGTGTTCAGCGTCATGGCCACCAGCGAGATCAGGACAAAGAGACTGGAAGTCACCGCCATCAACTTGGCCATGACGGAAGAAAACGGCTTCTCCATCAAGTTCCAAATGGTTCGGCGCCTTTGGCCCATGAACATATCTTGAAAGAGCGATTCGTTCTCCTCGATCTCCACCTCGGCTTCCAGCTCTCTCTGGATCTTCAGCTGCTCGTTCAGCTCGTCCTGTCTTTCCTCAAAGGAGATGCGGCAGCAGCGGTGGGTGTTCTTGATCCTGACCCCCCAGTAGTTGATCTCCTCCAGGAAGTTGCGGGGGCACAGCTCGTCCTTGATCCACAGCACACCGGTCCGGTAGAAATTGAAGATGCTGTGAAAGATTTCGGGGTCTCTGTCAAAGAAGAACTCGTTGTTGGTCACATTGTAGTCATCGCACAGGTCCACTTTCATGTTGTGGTCGGTGTAAGTGGCCAGTCGTCCAATTCTGGTCTTGGGGTACCTCGCTGCCATCTTGTAGGCAATTTGGAAGGGCATCCCACCTACATTGATGTTGATCATATAATTCTTGGATAGGGAAATGTGCTTGGAGGGGCCCTGCTGGGCATCATCATCTTCGTCTTCATATTCGGCGTAGATGTCGTAGATGTCTTTGCTCAGCTCTTGCATGGAGTTCCATGTCCTCACACAGCTCTCCTTTGCCGACGGATAAACAATCTCTGAAGATCTCCGATTAACGTCACAACCTGTGACTTTGTAGTTAGGGAAGAGACTTTGTCTCCTGTTGAAGAACTGGAACATCTTGCCAGTGCTCCCCATGTCGGTTGACACAAGCTGCCAGCATTCCTTCTGTCAAACAGCCTTTTACCTAAGCATGGAAGATCTAAGCAGGATGCCTCATGGCCCCATTAATGTTGCTGACTGAGAGGATCCATGTGCTTACAGGACATCTAAATAGCATTATCCCCTGTTGATCTCCCCGGCTGAGGTAATGTGGACAGGTTGGCATATCTGAACAAATGCATCAGGACATACGTACATAAACGATCATTTAGACTCAGCATTGATTGAATAGGTGATTTAAGGAGAACTATGTGAACATAGAATAAAAGTATGTGAACCTTTTTGCAGCTGTCTTAAATTACACAAAGAAATTCATAATCAAACACTTTTATTGTGAGATTTCACACAATGGTGAGTTCAGCGATTATGAATCATTCATAGTTAATTAGAAGACTAAATCTTTACATTCTTGGCGGTTCAGCCCAATGCAAGGTTTCTGCCTCCCTCGAACTAAGACAGCAGATACATACGTACTACAAGAGGATTAAGATAGTAAGCCCCTCTATATGTCCACATTGGGGGTGGGTGCTCCATTGTTAAGAGTTAAATTAAGCAAAGGTCCTTTATAACATAATCCATTGTTTTTCCTGGCAAGTATCATACTGAGCATCTGGGTGGTTGAAAGCATTTGCTTGTTCTCTTCCGTGCTTGCGTGAGTTTTCGCTGGGTACTTCTTGCCACATTCCCAAACCATGCAAGTTAGATTCATTAAAGACTCTTAACTGTCTATTGTGAGTGTAAATTGTTAAGTTTATTCACCAAATTAGCTGGGATAGGCTTTATTGCGCACTCGTGACGCTAATGAAGATTAGTACTTTATAAAATTGATTCTAGATGGATGTACTTGTATTGGCACCAGATACTTATATTGCACATCAGATTGTTGCCCAAGTGCAGCCAGAGAAGAGATGGCACTATGCAAGGACATTCTAGACTAGCAGCGTTAATCAACTTAGCAAACCATGTAAAACAATTCAGAATATAAATTAAGAAGAGACACCAGATTTAAGAACGTACTGTGTTATAATAAGAACGTAAATGGGTTTGCATTGCAACCCGCAGGAAGGACAAAATAAAAATAATGCAACATATAAAGTAACGTGACAGATGAGATCCAGCCATTCTCCATTATAGATCCGTTATAATGTAATGGCTGAGCTGGAGCCTGTCCAAGCTGACTTTATGATTTAATTTTTAAGTTATATGTAATATGTTTTCAAGTTTTGTTTTTATGTCTGTTGACGGAATAAAAAAGGTCAATAATGCAACTATTAAGAGTGGTGCTGCAGGGCATTTAAAAAGTCACCAAACCACTGTCAGAATGGCAGGGTTTGGTGATACAGTTTATACAAAAGAGAAAGCGATAAATCATTTTAACTTTTTTGTTTATGTTTATGTTTTGTGATGACCCCCCCACCCCCACCCCACCACACACAGTTTTTTAGTCGGCTGTTTTTCTTCCAGATAATGCAGAAGTAGAAGTAGCCCACAGTTTTGAGGGCCGGACCATGAGAGTCAAGTTACATATTACAACGCCGTCCAGCTCACGTGCGATTCTATACAAATAAAAGCTCTGGCAAAACTGTTACTCTTAAGGCCATTAATAGTTACAGTCCTAGCTGCCAACTTCAAACTCAGGAGACGATCGCTCCCCAAGGCATGCGATGCGTAATCTTAGAGAAGTTAATGTTACAAATGTATGAAGTAAGACTGCTTATGTATATCGTGAGGTCCTCTCGTTCGTTTTCGAAAAATAAAAAATCAGATAAACATGGAAGTCTTATTCTGAAAATGATCAAACGGAAGCTGGTTTGTGGCACGCTTCATTGATGACGGGAGAGCACATTTCTAAAGGGATAACCAAGGTTGTTGGTGTGCAGCGAGGGTCTTGCAGGCGGGTGGTATGTACAAATTCATGATCATGAATACACATTTTGCTTTTGTTAACCTATCAGCATACTTGTCCTTTACTGTATGAGCGGCTCGTTGCGAAGGTTAACGGGAATGGAGATGCGGGCAATCGTAAAGACCAGCCGGCAAAGTGCACCCAGTAGAACTGGCGATGTCAAGCTAACGCTGCTAACAGTTGCGCGGTTCATTTGAGCAGACGGGACAATTGAAGAATATTTTTACCCGGGCTGCACTCACGTTTACCTTTCACGAAATTAACTTGCGTCTCTTGTGTGAGCCAACCCATGTGGTGCTGGATGTATAGTTAGCCCGGGTCGGCTCCGAGTTGCACTGTACTGTTCCTGCTCCCCCCCAACACAAATAAATAAGGACATGCACACTCCGCGATGCTTGTATGCAGGATCTATGCTTCTCCTCTGCAGTGTCATATGTCTCTGACGCTGCATGCTAGTCATCTATGTCACTTTGGAATTGACAATGATATGGAAGAGAAAGCGATCATTAGTTCATTTAGGCCCCCAAACCGTAAAGAAAGTCAGATGGAGTTGTTGTGGGTATGTATGGATTTCATTTTTATAAAGGCAGAGCGCTAGACAGTTTTAATCATGTAAGGGTTTTGATTGGTGCGGTATGTGGGACTATAGAGGAGTTTCCCCTCAAATATATCAGAGACAGGTAGAAGTCATTCCTGAAAACATCAATGAATTTCTTTTCCTACTATCAATGTGTCCTACGATCTCGTGATTTTACTCTTATTTTGTAACCAAGTATGTCTGATGTTGTGGGGGAAATAACTATCCTTGAGAAGTGTTGCTCAATGTTTACAGAGAGTAATTACTCAGCAAAAGCTGTATTTACAGAAGGGTTTGGAATAACCTGCAAGATTACAACACAAATGAAGTGTCAAAGTACACATACTTAACATCTCCAGCCAACAAACTACAGTTAAAAAAAAACTGTACTTAGTTAGGTACTTAAATGTCAGTGAGACATGTCCTTGGAAACCAAGACCCTTTCTCCAAGGGGAAAGTTGGTAAAGGTCATGTAAAATGAGACATCCTGTGTCAGCCTCTGGTGGCTTCACACAAGCACCGTTCATTTGCAGTCTGGAGGAAGAAGGGTGAACATCTCCAGCGCAGGAAGGAGTTTAAGTTTTTAGGAGTCTCGAATAACATCACTTATAGTTGCTAGATGTGTTGCTAGTGCGGTCAGAGAGACCTGGTGACCAAGTCACTATGTTGACGATATCGATAACTCTTGCCCTCATCATGGGCACGAAAGTTGTAAAATATTTTCACAGACTTGCTAGGTTTCTGTGTAAACATCAGCTTTTGCTGACAATAGTAACAAGGTAGAAAATAAACAGAGATTCTGGTTTGGCCACTTCAAGCTCTGAGACACTGACTGCACACTAGATCGAATGAATATGTGCGATGCTTTGCTCTTTGGAGCACAAGAAGCCAGCCATACCAGTGTTCTTGTATCCCACTGAGGGAGTGTTGATAGCTAATCTGCTTGAAAAGTGTTTTTCTGTGCGAACCCAGGTCACGATTTTATCACGTCCGTGTATGTAGGAAGAAAGCAAATCAGTTTGTCGAACAACTTATATATACACTGACCTGCTCCAACTTTTTCAAAATATGAAACAAAATATACAAGAGCTGCAGCAAATATTTAGACGAAAACGTCTTTTGATTACATTACAATTTTACATGACAAAGTCAAAAGTACGGTAGAGTGCAGTTGTACACCGGTCAATGCTGTAAAAGCATGTTATTGTTTCCTCTATCAGGCTGAAGGCGGGCTTCCTGGAGCAGACGCGTCCTTCTGTCCTTTTGTACCCCCCCTCCCCCTCCCTGTGTGTTCCCCCATGTGTTAGTGACCCCGCAAACCCACCTGACCCCATCTGCTCCCCGTGTCGTGCCGCCGCCCTGACTTGTAGCCGCCCTCTCACCACATGCTTGGGACAAAGCCAGCTCACTGCCAGCCCAATGACTGCCTGGATCGTCCTGCCGGTCAGCCTGTCTGCCTTCTCCATCACGGGAATATGGATCGTGTGAGTGGTGCACGTCTGCCTTCAAACCTTATCATGTGTCCTCAACCGTCTCTCAGAAACCTCTTTTACACAAAGTATATGGACTAAAATGTTCAGGATAGCTCATTTTCTACGTGACCCCATCATTAAGATTGCTTGGCGAACGTGCCTTCTTGTGAGTCTTGTTGTGTTTTACACCGCTGCACAAAGTACAAAGGGACCCCCTTGTCATCGATTACCCAAAGAACTAATAGCACATGCTCTGGTGTCAATGGCTCACCCTGGTGTTTGGAAGCAGCACTGCATGTAGTGCACGGGTCACGTGTTCACGGGCCACCAGAAGAACCTCATGAGTAGCCCGTGGGTTTGCATGAAAATTGTTTACCTCTAACAAATATTCTAGACATGATTGCTTGAAAAAGATTCGTTACCAAAATATTGTCACAAATAATTAACATGATGGGTGTCTTCACGTATTGTTAGCATATAATAAAGAGATATTAAAGGTTATTTGATCAAATGTGTGTTTTCACAAGTGAGAAAGCCCTTCGCATCAACAAGTACGTGGCTCTCAGCTTTGAAAAGGTCAACGACCCGTGATGCACTGTGCGCAAAGAACAACCCGTGAATCACGATATTAATTTGCTGCTGCTGCTGCTGCTCACCAAAAATATACAACACGTTTAGTTGAACTGCCGTGAGTAACCTCTTGTCATAATTTTCTTGAAATCGTGTTGTTTACTCCGCAGGTACGCCATGGCTGTAATGAATCACCACGTTTGTCCTGTGGAGAACTGGCGAGTAATCCTTATTTCATTTGAGAAAAGTGCCCACATGCTGTCACATCTCAGATTCTAGAATTATTCACTATGAGCTGTCCCGTGTCATGCCTGCAGGACCTACAATGTAACATGCACAGAGGAGCTGCTCCGACCAGGCTTTCCTAAGACCTGTTGCACTATCCAGGACATCCCCCTCATCAGGTGTCCTCTTCTACCTCATTAACCTTCTTCAACTTCGCCACCATGTGGCCCACAGACCTAGAAAAGCACACAGTGACATAATTGATTCGCTCTTTGCAAAACCTCATATGTCATCAGAAATGTACGAAAAGTCATCGCAAGGTGCTCAGGGATTTATCCAGGCAATGATCTAAAAAAAAAAAAAAAAAGTGTTCCAGCCTTTTCCATGGTGATGTTCAGTGTGAAGGAGTCGAGAGGAAACCTACCACTTCAGAGGTAGTATTAATCGGAGTCAGGATGGAGGCTGTATAGCAGTGCTAATGAGGTCATGTTGCTGGGTGAAAAAAGCATGGGCTGACAAATCTATTTTTTGGTTTGCCAATTTTAACCAAACTGCAACTGTGGCCAGAGCCTTTATAAGTCAATTAGTGTGACGTGTAATTGATTAATCCACAACTAATCGATTATTAAACTAATCAATTGTATTTTAGATAATGTTTTAATTGCTAATATATATTTTTTTGGTATGTTCACATCCTCAAAATCCCTCAACAACAGTAAATAAAATATCCAATCTCTGTACTCTATGAAAGCGGAATAAGCTTTGTGTTAAATAAAAAAAATTACTTTTCCAACATATGATCAACCAAAGCATTAATCATAATTTGTTTTTTGCACTTTGGTTTTGAAATAATGTCGTATTTTGTAATAAAGGGATGTAAATTAAAACATGTTTAATTTGGTCAGGTTCATCGACGAATCGATAAAAGAGTCGATGGATTAATTGGTTATTAAAATAATCAGTAGTTGCTGCACTGATGTGAAATGTTGTTAACACCCCATTTTGTCTTCATGTTTTGCAGTAAATGTGGTTCTTACCCTCCCGAAAGCTGCCTGTTTAGCCTCATTGGCAATGTTGGAGCCTTCATGGGTAAGATCTTCGCTGAAATCAACCAAACACAAAACATGCCAATGCAGGTTGTCCGTGTCATGCTGTGCTTGACAAAACTTGTGTCTTTCAAAAGATGCTCTGTTTCCTCGGGCGGGCCTTTTTTTTTTTTTTTATCACATACAATAATGTGTCATTATTAATGCATTATTGTGTTGGTGCGCTAACATAAAACACTTCTAACCTGAAACAAAGGTTCTAAAAAATACCTAATTTGGCAACACTTGCCCAAAATAGCTGCAAAAACAACTTACTGTATTTTTTTTTTTTTACCTGGTCGATGGTAACGTAATGATGTCACCTTCCACTTGAGTGTAGTCTACATCCAGTAGGGCCATACACCGACCAGCCTCAATGTAATAAATTTCAATACAAGACCTGTAATAAACATTCTTTATTTACAACTGTCGTTCGATCAGTTTTCATTGACATTGGCCAAAAGGTTTTGCTAACAATGTTCATTATTATACCAAAAGCTGTTCTGAAAATATTTGACTCTCAATTGAGGTCACCAAAATATGAGATGATTATGATGCAGTACAGTTTTACACCGCAACAAATTATGAACATTTTAATACGACCTTTCGGACAGCGTCGGTCAAAACTGACGGTGATTTTCTTCAGTGGCAGAATATTTGATAAAGTATCCAGAAAGTATTTATAGCACTTCGATTTTATAATGTTACAGCGTTCATAAAATGGATTCAATCAACTCCCCCACAAAATTCTATATACAACGTACCACAATGAAGTAACAATTCCGCTTAGCATTGGAGACGAGCTATGCTGTGCCCTTCCGCTTTCGGTTTAAACGCACTTGCTAGTCAAAAGAGGCACAAGATCAAAATCGATCGAGTCAGTGCACTGTCACTTTTGTATCAAAATGGTGACACGTTAAATGATGGTGGATCAATGAGAAACTACCCTGGGTAAAAAGATCATTTCCTGTGTACACGTGCGGATGCTAATCTACTTGTATAGCTGTCGTGCGTGTGCGTGCGTTTGTACGTAGTGCCCATGTCAGCGTCTTGAGCTGCGGAGGGGCTTAAAATAGCCTGAGTACTCTAAATCAATAATGAATACAGTTTCCTTCCCCCGACATCCCTCCGCTGCCCTCTCGCCTTCATTCACCCTCCACAGCCTTCCTCCATTACTTCTCTTCCTCCTGTCATGCCAGATCACCACTGCTTTTAATTCATATCTTAAACATTCAAGTATTTAATGTAGTATAAAAGTAAGCCAGCAAAGATGCATTGCTCGACTGGACCGTATGGCCGTTGTGGTATGAGTAACGCGGTCTTCCCACCTGCTCTCGCACTCACGTAGACATCGGGTCAAATGTTTCCGGTTTGTCGCTAAATAACCGCTTTTGCTGGGAATAAATGGCCACCATTCTCTGCTTGATTTTGAAAAACACATCCAGTAGTGAAACCACCGCCAACCTTTCTCAGGTTTGTTTCTCAACGTGCTGTGCATTTCTTCTCCGCAGTGTTGATGGTGTGCCTTCTGCGCTACGCCCAGGTGATCGAGCATAGCCACGGATGTTGGGTCAACACCTGCGCTCTGGTGGCGGGCTGCATCAACGCAGTGGGTCTGGTCATGGTGGGCAACTTTCAGGTAAATTTACCCGCTCCTCACCTTGACCTCCATGTTTCGAACATGATGTTGCATGCCGGCCCGCGTGTGTGATAGGTTGACCACGCCAAGTCTCTTCACTATGTGGGCGCCGGCGTGGCCTTCCCAGCGGGGCTGCTCTTTGTGTGCCTGCAGTGCGTGCTCACCTATCGGGTGGCCGTCACCGCCCTTGACTACTGGATGGCTCACTTCCGCGTGGCTCTGGCACTCGGAGCTATGGTGTCCCTCATACTCAGTATCCTTTTCTTGTCACTCACTCAAGACGATTTGTCTATTTCCGCTGACTTTTCTTTTTGAAACAGCCAAGCAGCTCCAGCTACCTTCTCTTGCTTGCTCCTTAAGCTCCCTCTCCCAGGCGGCATCTTCTTTGTGCACGAGAGCTTCACACTCCAGCACGCCGCAGCTATCTGCGAGTGGGGCTTCACCGTGGACATCCTGGTCTTCTACGGCACCTTCACCTATGAGTTCGGCACGGTCACCGGCGAGACCATGATGACCGGGCTGCAGCACTGTCTCCGCCATGGCTCCGGGGTGATCTTGGGCCCCGGGGCCCGGGACTCCACGCTGAGCGGGGCTGCGAAGGGTCTTAAGTCGCCCGGGGGCAGCAGCACGTCCACTCATCTCAACTGTACCCCTGAGAGTATAGCCATGTTGTAGCCCTTCGCGGAGAAGCTCTGTGGATGCCTACCACGTGGATGACGGAGATGACCGAGGTAGCATACCAAGGGAGAGACTAGTTCTGTTTTAGAACAAATTCAATCAACACCCGTAATGCTGTAATAACTCCCCCCTCTCCCTACAATTAAGGTGCCAACCAGATTGATTGGTGAGCAGGTGCAGTCTAAAAAGAATTTGAGGAAGTCATACAAAAAGTGAAGCACCACGACCTTGACCTACAAGTGCCCCAACTTGCAACACCCCGCAAAAAAGTCCTTCCACTCTCAATTCAGTGCATAATTCTTTTGTTTGGCGTCTTATTAAATTCAGCAAAAAAGGCATTTGTTGTGATGCTGTAGGACCATGTCAATGTTCTTTGAGCGCTGAATGTTTCCAAGATGGTTCCAATCATGATGTTTTTACTTTGTTTATATTTGTCTTCGTGATTTTGTTGTTTTAAAATGAAATGCGGGCGTGTCTGTTTGCAGGACGAGGCACAACTTGAAGCAGTTTTTGTTTTTCTTTCAAAGTTGGTGGAAGGTTGAATCTTGGACCGTGAACTCTTTTCGATTTAGAATTGGGCAACATTCCGTTGGTGTTTCGGAAGCTTACCTGAAAAGTGTTGCGATCTGTAGTTGGACAACGAGGTTGCCTTGATGGACGAAATATTTTTATTTTATTTTTTACAAGTTTCATAATTTTATTGGGTGCTGTGGCCTTGCTTTAATGTCAGAATGTTGACAGCAGTTAACGGCCTTGTTTAGCTTTCATTATGGCACGTCGAGTATTAAGTTGGATCATCGTTTCTCTTCCAAATGCTTTGAATTTGAAGCCTTTTTCTAATGTTGATCCTTGATCAGATCAGCTGCCCTTGTGTTTGAGCAGATGGAGCCATGATGGCCCATAAGCTGCATGATTGTTTCATTCTACATTTTAGGACATGTTCACACTAGGCCATTTGTATTGTGCTTGAGCCCACTTGACGCCAATAATGTTTTTAAAATTGGACCATGAATATAGATAGGTGTGACTGTAAGACAGTGGAGGAGAGAAAGTGAAGGGAAGTCTTGCACCCAAGTCCAGTACCATTCAAATTGCCCATTGTAATTGCACGCTTAGTATAGACAATACAGCTACTACTAATTTGGGATGCCCAGAAGGGAAATTCAATCTATAGAAGAGAATGACCTCCACCCATGAAACAAACAGGACTAAACCACTAACAAAAAAAGTCAACACATTCTACTACTCACTGCATCAGTCATGACATCATCTGATCGATTAGCTACTGCGGAATTTATTCAGTTTGAGTTTTAACGCTTTCACTTTGAGTTTGGCTGGAACTTGTTGAAACTTGTTCCTTTGTACGTAGGAGAGACAAACTCAGTATCTTGCTCAAAGCCATCCAGTTTCTTCTTTATCGAATTCTATCATCAAGATAAAACTGTGTGCTCATGTCATGTTCCTAGTACCTCTTTGCCGATTTTGATTGATTTATGTTTCCAAAAAGTGGACACATTTGTGAGTAAATGGATTTAGCCTTATCCCTCATTATGTGCCAGAGGAACATGTTTCCTTTTTTTGGGAGTTTGTGTTGAGCCTTAGCCATGTTCACCATTTTGGTCACATTGTGTGACTTTTACAGGCAGCTGTATGTACGAGTATCATAGTATGAGCCATCACAGCAGGGTTGGATTTATTATTCTCTATGGCATGTACTACCCTGCGATTAGCTGGCGACCACTCCAGAGTGTACACCGCCACTCGCCCCAAGTCAGCTGGGAAAGGCCCCAACTCATCCGTAACCGTGAATGGCTGGTGTGAACTCTGATCACAGACACACGATGAATTTGACTTGTGTCAAATGAGATCCCCAATTACACACTTGTTATTGATTTCTTTACATTCTGTAAATATGTATGCTTTGTCTATCAGTTAGGTATTTTAATTTGACAGAGATTTATATTAAAATCTGAAATAAAATCTTAAATTATGACAACGTTCAAAAGAACGACTTTTCTTCAGTGAACGAGTGAACGAATCACTTTAGGATTTTTCAGTTCATATGACTTCAACCAGTAGGTGTCGGTAATGCGCATTGAAGCTGGTGCCACCTCGCCGTAAATCAAAACGAAGAAGAAAACAAGGTAACTTCCCGTTCACGAACGAGTCGTGAACGAGACCTAATAAGAGTGTCCGAATGACGTCACAGATCAAACAGCCAATCAGAAAGTGGGGGTGAGGGCGGGTGTGGCACTTTTCACTTTCATTTAAGCTTTGACCATGATTTTTCCCTAATGAATTGGCCTGTGTTAGGAACACCTGAAAAAGGCGGTGTACCTAATGGAGTGTCCAAGTGACGTCACAGATCAAACAGCCAATCAGAAATTTGGGGTGAGGGCGGGTGTGGCACTTTTCACTTAACCAGGGGTGTCGACCTCCAGTCCTCGAGCGGCCGCGTTCCAATATGTTTTCCAAGTTACCCTCGTTAAACACACCTGCGTGAAAAGATTTGGTCATTTTCACGTTCTGCAGGAGCTAAAACTTTTCACGCAGGTGCACTTAACGAGGGAATCTTGGAAAACATGTTGGAA
This sequence comes from Syngnathus acus, assembly GCF_901709675.1. Lineage (NCBI taxonomy): Eukaryota > Metazoa > Chordata > Actinopteri > Syngnathiformes > Syngnathidae > Syngnathus > Syngnathus acus. The sequence continues at coordinate 12,651,866 of NC_051094.1, read as the reverse complement.
TGCGGCCCCGAGGACCAGAGCTTGACACCTGTGACCTTTGACCATGATATTTCCCTAATAAAGTGGCCTGTTATTAGGTACACTTGAAAATGGCGGTGTACCTAATGGAGTGTCCAAGTGACATCACAGCTCAAACAGCCAATCAGAAAGTGGGGGTGAGGGCGGGTGTGGCACTTTTCACTTAAACCAGGGGTGTCGACCTCCAGTACTCGAGGGGCCGCGTTCCAACATGTTTTCCAAGTTACCCTCGTTAAACGCACCTGCGTGAAAAGTTTTAGCTCCTTTCACGTTCTGCAGGAGCTAAAAGTTTTCACGCAGGTGCACTTAACGAGGGAATCTTGGAAAACATGTTGGAATGCGGCCCCGAGGACTAGAGCTTGACACCTGTGACCTTTGACCATGATATTTCCCTAATAAAGTGGCTTGTTATTAGGTACACTTGAAAATGGCGGTGTACCTAATGGAGTGTCCAAGTGACATCACAGATCAAACAGCCAATCAGAAAGTGGGGGTGAGGGCGGGTGTGGTACTTTTCACTTAACCAGGGGTGTCGACCTCCAGTCCTTGAGGGGCCGCGTTCCAATATGTTTTCCAAGTTACCCTCGTTAAACGCACCTGCGTGAAAAGTTTTAGCTCCTTTCACGTTCTGCAGGAGCTAAAACTTTTCACGCAGGTGCACTTAACGAGGGAATCTTGGAAAACATGTTGGAATGCGGCCCCGAGGACGAGAGCTTGACACCTGTGACCTTTGACCATGATATTTCCCTAATAAAGTGGCTTGTTATTAGGTACACTTGAAAATGGCGGTGTACCTAATGGAGTGTCCAGGTGACATCACAGATCAAACAGCCAATCAGAAAGTGGGGGTGAGGGCGGGTGTGGCACTTTTCACTTAACCAGGGGTGTCGACCTCCAGTCCTTGAGGGGCCGCGTTCCAATATGTTTTCCAAGTTACCCTCGTTAAACGCACCTGCGTGAAAAGTTTTAGCTCCTTTCACGTTCTGCAGGAGCTAAAACTTTTCACGCAGGTGCACTTAACGAGGGAATCTTGGAAAACATGTTGGAATGCGGCCCCGAGGACTAGAGCTTGACACCTGTGACCTTTGACCATGATATTTCCCTAATAAAGTGGCTTGTTATTAGGTACACTTGAAAATGGCGGTGTACCTAATGGAGTGTCCAGGTGACATCACAGATCAAACAGCCAATCAGAAAGTGGGGGTGAGGGCGGGTGTGGCACTTTTCACTTAACCAGGGGTGTCGACCTCCAGTCCTTGAGGGGCCGCGTTCCAATATGTTTTCCAAGTTACCCTCGTTAAACGCACCTGCGTGAAAAGTTTTAGCTCCTTTCACGTTCTGCAGGAGCTAAAACTTTTCACGCAGGTGCACTTAACGAGGGAATCTTGGAAAACATGTTGGAATGCGGCCCCGAGGACTAGAGCTTGATACCTGTGACCTTTGACCATGATATTTCCCTAATAAAGTGGCCTGTTATTAGGTACACTTGAAAATGGCGGTGTACCTAATTGAGTGTCCGTGTGATTCCCTCGGTAGGCGCACCTGCATGAACTTAAAACTGGAATGCACATCACTAGTACAAAAGAGTGCAGATGACCATGGGATTCCTGGTCGAAGTAGCCGACTGGTTAGTGATACGGGCTCTTGCTCGATAAGAGGGTGGTTCAATCCCAGGTGTGAGAATATATGTAAAAGTGCTTTTATTGTTTGTTTTTTTTTTTTACCTTGTGTAGTGTACCTATTGAAGTGTCCATGAGGTGTACCTACACATATAAAGCAGTTAACCAAATGTGTGATTTTTATGTTTTAATTGGTGAACATAAAAACAAGGAATAAAACACCAGACAAGTTTTAACACATGTTTATTAAAAATAATATTAAAAGTAAATTTCAAACCAGCAATCCAATGTGAAATTGCAGTAGATATATTGGATAACAATATTTAGGCGTATATATGCATACACTTTATTGAAAAACTACTATAAGTGTTATAAAGTCAAGATTACCCAAAAAGAAGCATAATCTCCCCATTGTTGGATAACGGCGCATCCCTTCATGCAATAAAGTTAGCCGTTAGCTTGGAGAAAACACGCATAAAAGAAGTGGTGTTTCATTGAGTGGTTCTTTCTTTCCTTGGCAAATCATAAATCGACATTCTGGCTTACATAGGTCACGCCAGGAGACGCAACACGTTCACTGACTGAGCCGTTGATGCACGGTAAGGCAGTTCACCCACACTTTAGAAAGTGATTCGTTCACTCTCGTTCACTGGAAAAATTCGATTCCTTGAACGATTCATTCATTCACGAGCCAACACTATCTCAAACTCAATTCACGCTGATTGCTGGTGATATATTCTACATGTGTCCAACAAAAAGGGGTTCAAGTATTCACAAGTACAAGATCTAATCTTCTCAATCTTCATTAACAAAAAACACTTCAGAACATCAAGTTCTTCAGAATGTGAACAAGATAGGTGACATGGTTCTCTCTCACCCTGGTACTTTGCATACTCAGCACATGATTTCTTAAGCTCTCTGTGCATTCAAGACATGTCAGCACAGGGTCACGTGCTCAACAACAACAAAAAAACATTTGTCTGCTTTTCTTGAAATCAGCTATTCTCGTTGCCAACCTTCGTTTCGAGGGAGGTTTTAATAAAGATTGCGACTGGGTGTCGCAATCGTTATTAAAACCTCCCTCGGGGGGGACACTCAGGTCAACAATGGGGCAAAAAGGAGGGTGCCCACCAACATTAAACTTAGATGTCAAGAAAAAGGCTGCAAAATGTCAGCCTGCAGCCTACAAATGTTCCGTGGGCTGTAAGTTTGAGACCCCTGATATAGACGGTATAGTACAGCAGGCCCACAGTAGACCATTATGCGGTTTTAAAAATAGTTATACAACCAGACAAAACACACCATGAGGCCCATTCAGAAGTTGTGGGGGGGAATACAACCCATGTAAAGACAGGTTGGGTTGCAGAGATGCATAATCCATAATTTATACAATACAGCACTAGTGCACAGTAAAGGATTGTGGTTGACAGTTTCAAATAACATGTATGGAATGAAACTAGGACAACTGATAAAAACAAAAGTCATATCATTTATATAATAAATTATATACTTTAGAGGAAATTGTATAAACAATACTGAGTCAATGCTGCATATTGAAGGCTAGAATGTGTGTACTTTGACTCTTGCTTAAAAACGTCCTGAATATCAAGTAATGTTGAAAGGTCACTGTCATGTGTACATTGCTCCATGGAGGTCCTCCAGTCTGTGCTCCCTCTGTTTTCTTCTCTCCTACAGGACACACACACACTTAGCAAACACTTACATGTGAATGTACAGGCGTTCATGCATACACACACTCACCTTGTCTTTCTTGAAGTCCTCGTAGTCTGCATTATCGGTTGGTAGTTCAAGTCGACACAGCGGGCAGGAGTTTGTCTGGAGTTTGAAAGAGTAAAAAACAAAACAAAAATACAATAATATTGCAACAGGAGACAAGATGCTGCCTTGCAAGTGACTAAACCAAAAAATATCTGTGCTCTTAATACCTTGCCCAGCCAGGGCAGTATACATCCAGAGTGGAAAAGATGTTTGCAAGGCATTTCTCGAACCGTCTCCTCCTCTTCAAACTCCAGTAAACAAACAGGACACTTCAGGCCTTTGTCTGCAATAGCAAAAACAAGTTAACATTCGAGAGCAGCTGGGTCGGCACCTGTCATATCCACCGATCGTGTTTGCACGATGTCCAGTCGCTCACTTGTATGAGATGAGGTTGCCGTCACAAATGGGCTGATTTTAGTAAGACAAGAAACAGTGTGTAACGTATCAGAGAATTCTTGATTTGTTGGGTATTTTGTTGAAAATATGTCACAGATCCCTGGGAACTACTTTCCTCTTTTTATACAGTCCCCCTTTATCAACATACCAACAGGTACAAATACATTGTTATTATTGAATATGTCAGCGGAATAAAAACTATTCGTGTTAAATTCATAGAGCTGTCACCTGCTTGTTCAGGGGAAATAACCACCACATTGAGCGTCTGCACAGCTACTTTTGCAGCAGGAGGAGGAAGACGCTGGTTCCAGTCTGATGAGTCCCCCGAGTCCATCAAGTCCAAACCCTGCATGAGAGACCTTCACAGGCAAACACAAGCCAGTATAAAAGGTCAAATGGCATCATGAAGTCATGACTGCTAAAGTAAGCTGGGTCATGACTAATGAAAACCGTCTGAGCAGTTCTTGGATAACCTTGATTATCCAGCTCAAGGTCAATGTTTTTGTACAGCCAGACAATGACGATGCTTGTGAGGCAAAACTGCCACTAGTGGTATGTAGGCTCCCTCTAGTGGTACCTAAAAGAATCACAGCTTAGAGCTAGTCCAATTCAGCTGTATTTAACTTTTTAGCACATTAGATTTGCATATTTTAAAAAGCAGTTTGTTTTTATAAAGTTTTAAAAGTATAACAAATGTAATACAATAAATTTCAAATGAATCAGTTTGATACAAAGTGTTAATGATCAAACTGTGCATCTTACATGTGCATGTTACAATAATATTCAATAAAAAAAAAAAATACTACTAGTTAACATATAGCGCTTCATTAGTATTACACGTAGCGCGCAACTTAGCTTTACAAACGCGCATACTAGTACTTGTACATGAACCTTAGCTGGACTTCAAGGATATGTAATGACAGCTCCAATAGTAGATTGTCACCTTGCCAGCTCAAGTAGAGCGTTCTGGCGGTACTGTTCCTCAGGGTTGGTGGGCTCACAATCGTGCTCCTCGAAGTAGGATGCCATGATGCTATTTGGTTAAAACACAGGAAAACCAACGACAGGCGCTAAAAGGTGAAGTGAAAGTGATTAAAACGCGCAGAACGAAAGCACTAAAGTTCCTGTCAGAGAATTCGAATTGAATCACCGGTCAACATGTTGAACAGATAAACAAAACTGTAGCATCTAAAATGCTCTGTTTCGTTAGATATATTTCCTTCTTGAGTTCGTCAAAATTAAAAAGTATTAAACTTTAATTAATCATCTTTCGAGAAGACCGATTTCACTCATACGGCTTGTAACAAGAAACATTTGTCATTCTTCCGGGTACAACAGACTCAATCACGTGGTAATGGTTTTCTCCAATCAGCGCAATCGAGTGAAAGGTGGTACTATTCCTGTCACGTGGTATTTCTTTTCACCATTCACGGTGCACCAGTTACTCAGCTTTTTTTTTTTTTTATTAAAAACAAAATTAGTCAACTACATTACAAAAGTCATCATTAAAATGTATACAATTTTAAAAGAAACGGAAAAAATGTAAAATTTGAAAATGTAAACACTAGCGGAGATTCATAGAAAGAAAGTGTTGCATATTGATATTTTTCTCTGTGACAAATCATTGTGGCATTATCAGTGGCTTCATATAAATGAATATTAAACATGGGCTACAATAATATTAATAAATGTATTTTGTTATTTCAGATGTTTGTATCAAACTGGTAGCCCTTTGCATTAATCAGTTCCTAAGAAGTACATAGTAGCTTTTACTCTCACACAAAAAGGTTGGTAACTAACTGCAGTAGATGCAGCTCACAGGACTAGTCGTACTTTTTCCCGTTTGCTTTCAATAAAATGTCACAAGGTGTCAAAGCCAACAGTCTTAATACAATCACTCATATTGGACAAAAGACATGCCACGACTGCAGATACAAGTTTAATGGTTTGATAATACAATGCCATATAGCGTCCTTGTCGTCCAACGATTCTGACATAGGAACACAGTAGTCCAGCATCACAGTCCAACCAATGATCACCATCTTTGTAGGGAGTAGCTATCAAAAACAGTCTTGGGAAGCATCCCAGTGCCTCGCCTAAAATTGCAGATTTACAAAATGAATTGTACGGTAATAGGGTGGAGACGCTGGAAATGACTATAAACAGTAATATCTGTGAAAATTTGAGGAAATGAATGGTGAAACTGTTTTCATCAGTGAAAACAAGGAATGATTTGGCAGTGAAACATTTAGCTTTGGCTTTCTACTTACTCAAGACAACAGCAATTACTGTGGAACAATTAGAATTGTGATCAAGTCTAGAAAGACGTTACTCTAAAAATGTCCTTCTTATGTACTGTACATTAAATAAATGTTTTCTAACATGCTGGTATAAACAAATCAAGTCTAAAATGTGTGGCTGATTGAATAAATCCACAGAGTGAAAAGAAAACATCTTCACACACGCCACAAAACAACCAATTGCTCACTCAACCAATTTCCAGTTGATGTTTCACTTACATTAATGCGTCAACTTTGACACAATAAAAGACTAAAACAAAACATCATAAGCTGGTTGAAAATCAGTTAATCGCACAATAGCAGGTCACCTGCTCCCTGCTCTAATTGTCTGATTTTAACTAAAAAATAAATCCTAAAAGGGACATACTCAACCAGTGAGAATGTTAAAAATGCACATTTTATGATTTCTTCAGTCCTCAGTCTTTCATCGCCACCTGACAAGTAAATGAACTAGCAAATGTAATGGAAAGAAAAGAAACTATTAGGGAAAGTTGAAGTCATAAGTTAAAACATGCAAACGTTATTTCACCCTTCATTTCCATTGTTATGAAATATTGGGCACAGTTTATAGACTTAATCCCAAGCAGGATGAATAATGTTTAGCCTATGCATACACACATTTGAAAAGGGTCACAACCTTACGTTGATTGACATCAGTCTGGACTAGTGCCTGCGATGCTACGGACACTTTTCTGCGCAGTAGCTGCCTCGCTCCTTAACTAAAGAGCTTCACAAAGCAGCCGTGGCAGTAGGGTTTGTCGTTCTGCTCTTTAAATGTGCCTTTGTTGAGTTGCTTGAGGCAGAAGGCGCAGACAAAGTGTTCCGGGTGGAACTTCTTGGCCATAGCTGTGATACAGCGACCTGTGATGGGCTTCTGGCAGCCGGAGCACAGAGAACCGCGGCGCTCGTGGTAGTGGACTTCACAGTAGGGCTGGCCGTCGTGCTCAAAGAAACTTCCATTGACAAATGGCGTGAAACACTCCTGAAGAGAAAGAATTGACAGTAGATGAAGATGTATATTCTCACAGCGCATCTTACCGTTCCGCAAAACGCCGTCTGATACACACCCTGCAAACAAAACACTCCGGGTGCCAAAGCGAGTTGAGTGCCGAGATGTAGTTCTCCACGATGGCTCTCGCGCAGCCACCACATTTTGGTGCAAACATGTCAAAGTAATCCTTCCTGCAGTAAGCCTTGCCATCCTTTTCATGGAAGCCTTGTAAGAAGAAGGAGATCAAAGATCAGAAAATTCAATTCCGGTTTTGCTGACGTCAAATTTCGTCAAGAACCCGCTCTACCGTCTGGGTCGAAGAAGCATCCACACTGAGCGCAGAAGAAATGTTCGGGGTGCCATGTTCGATCCAGCGCAGTTACAACTTGCTGTAAACGTGACAAAAACAGATTGAGTTCTACTTGCAGGAAAGGTAGAGGCAGAAAAGCGAGGACGCACATTTAGTATGGGCCCATTGCAGTAGTGGCATCGAGGAGAAAACAGGTTATGGTAATCTCTCTCACAGTAGGGCTGTCCTTCCCGCTCAAAAAAGTTTCTGGAGCCAATCTCCTCTTGACAGTGCGTGCACACAAAGTGTTCAGGATGCCATGTGCGCCCCATGGCAGTCACCAACTAAACAAACACAAATGGCATATGCAAGTAAGGTGCAAGTGGGATCATTTTTGCCCTCAGCGTATAATAGCTGAGCGACTCACCTGCCCCACAATTGGCTTGAAGCAGGCACCACAAACTCCTTTGGCCACTGTCTGCACACCCAGTTTGTTAAGGTCCGACTGCAGGCTCCCAAGCATGTTGTCCAGCTTGTTGACCTGCGTCTGCTGAGCGCCAGAAGAAACCCCTTTCCCTTGAGCCATCTGGGGAGGTTGGAATATGGAAAGGGTTGAGTTGAAAATACACCTGATAGCTTGCTTAACAAGCTAATGGCAAGCATTTACTGTACTGTAAAAGGTACAACAGGCAGAAAGGGAAAAAGAGACAGAGGGTTCAAGCCTGTACCGAGGAGAAGAGTGGGTCACAGTCAGTTTGGCAGCCGACAGATACCAGGACTTTGGGTTCAACTGGTGGTGAAGGGTGGGTTGGACTTTTATGAATGGACATGGGGGGCTCTAGTTTGTGGACTGGTGGTTCCTGAGCGGGTGGTGACAGTGGTGCTTGTGAAGCTGTCATTATGTGCTGAGGTAGAGCTGTGTCTTGCGCTTGGATGTGAGGAGGGGGCGAGGGAGGTGGAGGGGGTGGAGGTAAAGGAGCGGGATGTTGCTGCACCGGGAGCATGAGTTTAGGGTCTTCTATGATAGGAGGAGGACGAGGAGCAGGAGGTGACTGAGGCGGGAGGACCCGTCTCACGGGAGCAGGCGACCCGGGGGAAATTACAATCTAAAGTGGAAGAGAAACAAAAAGGGAAGCACACAAAGAGAAACTGTGGGCACTGAACGTGAATCAACTGTGTCTGTTGAAAAGCCCGCAGCCGACCTTGTCCACCTCGCCGAGCGCTCCGTCAGGGCGGTAGCGTTGAGGCTTGGACGTGACAACGAACCCGTCCATCATCCACTCGTCTGGCTGTTTACATCGACGCTCAGAGCGGGCGATACCAAACTTGCCCTGAAGCTCCTCTATGAGGCGGTCCTGGGAAGAGTTCTTGTTGACAATGACGGGGCCCATTTTCCTGCGCAGGAGACCGTCTCGATACATCGGGTGCACATTGGGGGTCTCCTTAGTGCGCCTTATCACAGATTTGATCTAGACAGGAATGTTGAGCATCTCATCATCAATCCACAGATACCACGGCTCGGTGATGAACAGCAAGAGCACATCGACCAGGTGAGTCGCATGATGACATTTCCGAGCAGGAATGCAGCGTTTGGGGGGGAGGGGCTTAAGAATCATACTCCATGCTGTGGCAAAACCTCACATTCCTTGCATACCCTCTGCTAAGCCAAATAACTCAGTAACACAGTGAGTAGAACAGCAAAGCAATCCATGTTAAGAGCCTAAAGGGCTTTTCCTTTGCTGTTTAGCAGCAGGCACGAGCTGGTAGCGATGCATCACTCCCAAAAGCAAACAATGTCACACGTGAGAAACACAAGGACATCCTGCATCGAGCAAGCGAGATGCCTACGTGTCCTGAGGCAGACACTCTGTCCATATTGGGTGGCTGCAACAAAGGCAGATCCAAGGCAGCGTCCGGCGTCCCAGGACACGTGGACGGCGTCATGGAATCATCCATCCAGCTAGCTTCCGTCAGTGGAGTCACGCTGCCATCTGTGTACAGCCTCTCGGTGTACGGCGTCATGGTGCCATCTAGTCCGTCGTGTAAGGACACTGACAGCTCCTCATCAGCCCAGTCCAGATCTCCGTTGGTGTCGGTACCTCCGTCCACTGATTCATCTGTGATGGTGTTAGCGGTGCAGGTGAACATGTCGGGCTGCACACTGTTTCTGTCCATGAGCAGGATGAATTCCTCCGGCACCTCGGGGACTCCTCTGCCGAGATAGTGCGCCTCCGTGTGCAGCTGCAGATCCTTCACTTCGGCCGCTGAGTGAATTTGTGCGAAACTCATCTCTAGCAGTTTGTCGAGCGCTTCATTCAGGGAGAGGTCTTCAACAGGCAACTGATGCAGTGCGCTCTTGGCTGCAGGTGCTGGCTGCAACAGATGTCCACTGGAAATTGAAGAGCTCGTGATGGTCGTATATGAGGAAATGTTGGTCGGAGAGACCGAGGAGGAGGGTGTGAAGGAGTTATTGGTGAGGGGAGGCGACACAGAGGAAGTACAAAGGAGAAGTGAAGGAGTCTTGGGTATAGAGATAGGAGGGGTGAGGTAGTGAAGGGGTGAGGCTGCAGCTGCTAGGGGTGAAATGCGCTCCACAGATGGACTAGGTGATTTGGAAGTCTTGTGGTCCAAGACTGTGTTTACTGAAGTCGTCGAGGGAGTAGTGGATGGGCTCGAACTGTTTCTCTGCTGGTTGTTTCTGCCGGAAACGGTGAGGACAAGCAGCGAATTGTTTGGCGATGGTGGGACCGCAGAAAGCACATCTGCGACAGAGTCGAGATCACTGGCTGCAGAAAGGGATGATATTGGACTGTGACAAGGGAGACGTTTCAAAGAGGCTCGGTCTACACCGTCCTCGTCTATGTGGAGTTCTAGACCGGCAGGCAAAGAGAACATAGGAGAAGCACAGGCAGATGAGTGGGACAGACTGAGGAAAGGTGAAGCCACTGGGGTGACGAAGGTAGAGACTGGAGGATGAGGAGGGGTGGAAGAAGAGCTGGGCTAGAAACACAGAAATGAGAGTAAGCCAGAAGGCAGGAACAGAGAAACCATCCTGAATATGGTTTTGGGATTTCTTTCTTTTTTTTTTTTAGACTGCACCTTGAAGTCAGACAAAGAGGCCATCAGCTCATCTAACTCTCTTGTGGCACATGAAGCTGAAATCCGTGCCTGCTGTTGCGAGGGGCTGTCCATATCACTGTGGCGAGGGGAGGGGCTGGAAAATAAAATACATAGTGTTTGCCTTTGAACATCAAACATCAAAAAAAAATTGTTAAACTCATCCTAACCTGGTTGAAGGCACTGAGCCCTCCAGCTCATCCAAAAGACTCTCCACTGTGGGCCGGCCCTCATCCTGCCTTGTTCCATTTTTCTTGGGCTCCTCCTGAGGCGGAGGGCTAACTCTTATGTCAGGGGCATTGCCATTCTCATAGTGGGTGATGCTAGTGGATGGTAGGGGTGGGGGTCTCTCTTCTGTCAAAACATAAACATTACTCATTACGTTCTGTGCTAACGGGCCTGATGAAGATGAAACCCTTGAATGCACCTGTAGTGGGGAATGAAGGGGAGCTCTGCTGAACCGCATTAAGCTCCAGAAGTAGTCTGTCAAGCTCAGACAAGTTGCTGCCCAGAGCAGAAGTCATGGCTGATGTTGATGAGTCTGATGACTTTTGTTTGTTTGGAAAGCTGAGGAAGAGAAACGAGTGTTAACTGAAGCAATAAAGAGCAACTGATGCAGTGTAGATGGCAAACCTGTAGACGTGGTCTTCTTCAATGTGAGACGGAGAGCCACTACTGTCCCTCGACCATGAGCTCTTCTGGGCTGAACCTAAAGACTGCGGCCATTTTAAGAACAGTTAAATTAGACACAAAGGTGAATTGATTGAGAGTTACAGTATGGCTCAATTATTTTATCCATCTTAGATTTTTTATATCTTGTACCTGTTGAGAAGAGTGGTGGGAGTGGTCTTGCAGGGAACCATTCAGAGCTTCAACTGTGGGCGGAGGAGGGACTGGAGGAGGAACTGATTGATCCTGGCAATAATTCCCACTCGGGATAGAGTAGGGGGTCTCATCTGGTAAAAACACTGGTCTTTTTGAAATGTGGGACGTGGTTGATTCCAGGTCAGCCAGTAATGCGTCTGCAAGACAACGTTTCCCAGAGCATTTTATGACCTTTCCCAAACAAAGACATAAATCATGGTGTTTTTTGCACGATCGCTTATGTGTGTACTGGTAAATATTGCAACTCGTCCCCAGAGCGATTCACTTCCTAACATCGCCATCATGACTAAACATTCTGACCTTTCAAAAACATCCTCAGCATTCTTTGCCCTTCACTATAAATACAACCCTGCTGTCAATGAGTTGCTTACGTAATTCACCACCATTGACGGCTACAGACGTCAAAGATCCATTTTCACTGGGCTGGCAGCGAATGAGTTACCTGTCCTCCAGACAGCCTCCACTTTGGAGAGACATAGATCCGAAACCATGCGATTGTTCTGAACAACAAAGCCGAGGTGTTTCTGAACCTTGTCCAGGGATTATGTCCTGCTGCTTAGTGGCCAACAGAATGCAAGTATAAAATAGACTCTTACATCACACAATGTATCCATCCTCTGCCAGCTGCATACTTCGACACTTAAGACACTTGGAACACTTTTGAATCACAAGCAATGGAAGAGATAAAGAGAAAAAAACAACAACGAATGGATTACAATATACATACAAAGAATATCGATTGGAACCTGAAAATCCACTTGTATTTTTTTTTTCTATGGATACACAACTTGAAAATAAAACATTCTTCAGGAGAGAGAAACTATCCCTGTTTAGAATGTTGTCTCAGTCATTCCACATCTCCCAGTTAGTCCCACTGAGTTCCTACAATACGACGGCATATCAAGCCATCTACCAGCACACTTTCACAAAAACTAAGTTGAGGTTAAATATTTCATGTCAGGCTCAAACCGGCACCATAAAAAGATCAGAATCTGTACTCACATTCTTGCTGCACCTGTTGTATGTGCCCATCCACAGCAATGTGTTCTTGTGAAGTAGACAAAGATAGTGAGGGGAACAAGAGCAATGATACACTTCTGCAGGGTTGAGGGAGGGGTCTGCTCACCAAACTTGCCTGACAGTATCCCTCCAGTGAAAGTAATGAGATTTTTTTTAATCTTCTCATCCAAGATACTAAATGATTTTGGCAAATGTAAACTGTACAGTATTTTAAATGGCAATCATTTACCAGATCCAAATCCCAGAAAAGTCATGGACACACATGTTGTGACCAATACTGTATATGCATCCTGGCATCCTGCCCAGAGGATACGTGTTGAATTTGTCTGGTTTACCATAAACCACATGGGACTCCTGCCTATTTAAAGCACTAAGCCCAGCGAGTAGCTCATGTCTGTGCAAATGAGCTAAAATATCACGGCCCTCTCAAAATAATCTGCACCTGCCGCTGACATGCTGAACAAGGACCCGCTGATGATGACTGTCACTTAAAAGACAAAGCCTCCAGGAAGGAAAAATACCAATGTTGGCTTGGACAGTGTGATTTATACAAACTGTAAACACTTGCATCGTAGAAAAAAAAAATTGACTCAGTGTCAACAAATATTTTGAGTAAGCTGTTCCTAGAAAGGTTTCTCACACTGGCAAAGAAACACCACTGCCTGAGGCTTTTGAAAATACTGTGCCACTTTCTGAAACCACATTTTGGACTATGTGGACTCAGCAGTTTCCATTTGCATGAGAAGGATAACCATCCAAGAAACAAGGGAGAAAGTGAATACAGTTCTGCATGATTACATACAAAAGATCGCAATTGCATTACGATTGTTTTTCTTTTATGTGTTGTCAAGTCATTTGCATACGTGTTCAGTTAAACACTTAACTCTTGGGTAAAACGATTTCCTCTTTTTTTTAAAGGGAAAGATTTCCCCTCTAGAGGGCAATCTCGAGTGTTGCCTCTGAATGACAGTGTGTGTTTGTCTATGTCCCCAAGTGTGGTTCACAAAGCGATAGAAGCAGTTAGATTGAAAACATGCCCTGTAAGCCAAGCAACAGACTAATCTTTTCCATTCCAAAATAGGGACTTGAAGCCAGAGGACAAAGTCCAATTCTGCTTCGACAGTATACTGACTCAATCGTTCATTGTGCAGTCTCTGGAGAAAACATGTCATCTAGAGGTTTATGACTGACTTGAATGCAGCAGTCAAACATCTATTACAGCGACTCGGAGCCCAGTCAAATGCGACATCTGTGTCCGATTGGGCTAAGCAATTGTCAGTGTGTGGATACACGACACATTCTTGTGGCAGTGGGGCTTGTCCACTCTTGTCCCTGTACCACCACACGAGTTTCCGCCGCCCTACGGTCTTGCTTTTATCAGATGGATGTGAACGTTGATGCAGCATTCCGCACATTCCTTTTGTCCGATGTGCTGAAAGAAAGCAATCGGGCTCAGAAGGAGATGTATAATTAGCACCTATCCTTTCATTTCATACCCACACCTGTCTTGACAGTAAAACTATAAGAGGCAAATGTAAACGGATGCAGAGTCATTCATGCCGAAAATGTCAAATTACAGGATGCGCCCCGCTATCTCGTGCATACTTTGAATTCCAGAATAATGATGATGTTGTCAATACTACAACAGTGTATTTACCGCAGAGCGCACCAAAGAGTGGAGTGTAAGCAGAGCTGTTTAATCCTTTCTATTAACACGTGGGCCATGGGGATGGGTCACCAGGGTGCACAGCTCACCTGTTTATGGACCCGCGATGAAACCCTAGACCAGCAGACTTAGATGATATTTATATAAAACAAGACTGGCAGCAAATGTTAACATGCCAGGAGGGGGGGGTTAGTGGAGTCCAGCCTGCCGGTTAATTAATAGATAGACAAGCACAGCACATGTGCCAATACACTAAATCGCATATAAAATGAGTAACTAAATACTCTCATTGAGTTGAATACTTAATGGCAGAAAATGAAAGCCCTCCCCCCTGCAGTTGAATAACAAATGGGGGCGTAGTCTCGAGACTGATGTAATTGACAGAGTCCACATTCATCCTCAAGCAAATGTCAGGAATGCATATCTGTCGATTGTGTAGGATGTGGCAGGCCCTCAAAGAAAGACCACTTTGTTGCATGTGCTAAAAACACAGAACACCCTATTAACACGTAGTCGTGGTCTAGCGGCAAATGCAAAATCGTTTTTGCTTTTAGCTGGCTTTTACAAGAAATACACAAACATCGTGTAACTTCGGTCGGGTATCAGAGCACAAGGCACAACAGAAAACGAAGGTGACGACATCATTGGCAGCATTTTCAATATGAACGATTTCCAAATATAAATTGTACAATTTAAGAGTGTAGATCAGTTTCATTATTATTTTTTGAATGGTTGTGTTGTACTACAATTAAAACAACAAGCCAGGTTTTAGTTTGTTAGTTTTCTGCACATTTTTTAATCTATTAATACTTTTGTCTGGTTCAAGTTACTCCACTGACTATTGTGCGGTTTTGTTCATTTTGCGAAAGGGTGCCAAAAATGTGCGTATATTGCTGACACAACTATCACCATCTGACGACACAAGGCCTGCAAAAACATTTGAAATATAGACTCTGCAACGTGCACGCATTTGTTACATGCTTTTTGCAATTACTGCTTTACAAGCATTCCCCAGTGTTTTTTTTCTTGCTTTGCTCACATGGAACATATTGCTGTCATTAGCTGGCCCTGGACTGGCTGCTGAAAAAGCTGTCTTTGAATTTTAAGACTATTCTCAGTGTACATTGCACAATGAAATTTTGTTCACAACTCCTAAACCCATTGACGCACAAACAATGAGGGGACAAAGAGAGAATATTTAAAAGCAAGCACGACAATAAAACATGGGCACAGTATAAAATACATTTCTGTTTAAAAACAGTAAATAGACAAATAGACAGACAGACAGACGGTCAGTCTGGCAAGTCTGGCAATACAGTGTAAAGATGCAAAGGGGAGCCAGTTTTTTATGGGCTTTAGCTGTGATGATTTAAGACCCCCTCGTTCCATTTTTTCCATCACAAAACAGTCACGCCTCCCTGCTCTCAAATACCTGAGTTCTTATCATGCTCTTGCAGAGACTTTGCAACGAAACCACTGAGTGACGCATTGCTCTGATTTAAAAAAATAAAATACGAAAAAAAGTAAAGAACCTGAAAAATCAATGTGACCCGCCAGGGCAAAAGAGATTACCTGGGTGGAATCTAAGAAATTGACATTCCGCCTTTACAATTGTCACATTCACTTATTTGGATACTTAATCTGCTGAAATATAAAGTACAGTGAGAGGCAGTCACCAGCGATCCAATTCGTGAAGAGTATATTGACAGAAAAAAAAACCCAATTCCGTCAGTACTTAGTATGTCGTTCCGCACGCTTTCCCCCTGGAACAATAAAGTACCTCAAAAAACTACTTTATGTGCAAAGTAAAAATCATCAATGGACCAGGGGTACAACTAAGAAGATGCAGAGCAAAAAAGACCAAAGACGGGAAAATAGAAAGAATTGTGGAGCCCAGTGTCAACTCCCAGCGGCGTTTCTAACAGTGGCCTTCAGCGCTGACTCTGCTCATTGTTTTTCTCCTGTTTCCTCAGGATGTGGGGCAGGGTCTGTTGCCTAAGCGATGAGGTCAGCCATGCTGCTCGCTCTTCCCCAGATCCAGAACAGGATGGGTGGGGAGTTCGGGAACGAAAGTGATTTACAGCCATGAGCTTCCGTCTTGTCCAGCCGAGGCCGGCGATTTTTACCGGGGTGCAGGCACGATAGGGTGATGATAGCTCGTCGGGTTACACTAACTGTGCTACCCAATAACTGGGACGCAGAAGCCGCGAAATGACTTTGAGTATGCTGTTGGAACACACAACATTAAAGAGCATGTCGGCTCAACCGCAAGCCGTCTTTCAACGAGACCTTGTCTGAAACATGATCAGCTGATATGCTTGTGTATTGCTGCAGGGTTTTTTGGAATCAAAATAAACTTGTCACAATGCTTAGGTTCATGTATCTGTCATTTCATAATACCGCTAAGTTGCAATAACTAAGATAGATGGTCATAATAGTCATGACTTTTCTTCTTGACTCGTTTCTTCTCTCCTAACAAATTTTATGTTTTATAGCTCAAAAGACTTTGGGTAACTATCACAAGACCATTGCTACTGCTGACATTTGGACAGTGAGTGTGGAATCAACTCTCACTCGCCGCCCATGTCACAACTGCCTTGTGATTTACTGGCATCCTATAACTGGTATAAACGGACGCACCCCAGGGGCTAACTCGGAACCCACTGAACTTCAAAGTGCTAGCTCTCAGAGGGAATTCCCTTTCCTATGGAGGTGGAAGGAGACTGATCATGTTTCCAAACAGAACATCTAGAAGTTGTTGACAAGTGTGGTTTAAAGGATGTGAAGTAAATACTTGACACTGTTCATCTTTACATATCCATGATGGCCCAGTGAAAAAATTGATGGGTGATAACACTTAAGAGCGATTACTGTACCTTACAGAAAATAATTAGATATATTTGAAACAATTCCAAAGCATCAGGGGCTCAAGTTTGACAGGGTGACAGCTCCCCCATTTGGGGCAACATGTATGAAGTCAAGAGTAGAAATAGGTCATGACCCACAGAGTATTTGACCTTGGAGCCTGCATCAGAGTGATGAATTCTTCTGCAGCCCGCCCCCTCCGCACCGCCTTCAAACTTGGGCTACTTCAGCAAGACAGCAGGCTCCTTTTGACCAACAATCAGCCTTTCACTCGCCTTCTGGAGGTGTTCACACCACAAGACAAATAAATAAGTCAGGCCAACATCCCAACACCTGCTTTTCTGCAATGTAAAATCCGTAGCGTGGACAATTCTAGAAGACAATGCCACTTGGAACTGTTTCCTTGGCACCAATATGTCATTGGATGGCACCATAGCAATACTGCTATTGCCCTGAGCACAAAAACAGCAAACAGTTGAGTTTTTAACTACAATGGAGGTAAAACTAAAAAAAAAAAAATTCACAAGTTTGCAAACAGTTAACTATGTGAGGGCACTGTGCATCCTTATATACACTGTAAGCTGGGTTTAGTATTAGTCACAAGCTTATTTCATGTGTATCACTGCTAAATAAACCTGCATTCAAGGCCAAAATTTCCCATGAAGGCATTGTGGTTTTTGCTTATTATGACTGGAGCAGCAGCAACGACAACATCAATTTGTAAGCTGTTTCTATAGTGCTGTACAGAATCACACCCCAATAAAGCAAACTGTAATGTCGATGCTGTGCGAGCATTACTTATTTATTAACGTTTTATGTCGCTTTACAGAGGCTCGTCATTTCAGTCTCACGGAGTGAATGTTGAATTTCACCATTTCATCACAACTCATCTTTTTCCTGTCTTTTCTTCTTGTGAATACAGACAAGGGGAGGCCTGTTGGCGTGCCCACCTCTCCACGTACAATCAGCAACTTGTTGAGGCAAAAGTTGACGGGTTATCATCAAAAGATCAGTCAACAAGATCCGCAGTACGGAGTAAATTCGGTGGATAAAATACATGCTACGAGTTATTGAAATGGAAATCTGCTGACGTCCCAAGGGAGGGACTTTTAAAATGTAAATGCTAGCTAGGATAACACTGATAGAATTGCTGCCAAAAAAAACAACAACAGCGGAAATATGTAAAATGTCAAATGGGGTAAAGTTTCACTATAACTTTGCGTCAACATTGGAATGCGTCTCATAGTGAATGGAGAAACTTTTCCTTGTCACGTTGACTCCTCCGCCCTGCTTTCGCCGCTACTTTGGTTTCTCAATCCCGAACACGACCCTTTCCAATGCAGCATGAGGTTAAAACTCACCCAGATCGTCCATGCTGAGTGTCTGCTTCGACCCGTGTGACTCAATGCCACTCCACTTTGAGCCAAGTGTGAGCTTTCCTCTGCAAACTGCACTTCTGATTCTCCCTCCTGGAAGTTGGTCAGGGTCGTTCACGTGAACGCGCTAACTGTGTGCGCGCACGATACGTGTACTTCGATGGAGCCAGAGCGCGCCTGGCACTCAACACGCGTGGATTTTGGAGCGACATCTAGTGGCCAAACGACCACGTCGTCTTTTAACGCGGAGGTCACAAACACATAATTCAGTAAACAATGGTAAAACATTGTTCTGACAAGATATAAATAATGCCTGCTATCCAACTGTGTTTTGGTCTGTTTATGGCATATGGGTGCTACTCGGCGAGGTACATGGGTGTGTAAAAAGTTGAAGAATCACTGTACTACACAATTTTAAAGAAGCCTTTTGCAAGGATATCATCTTGCAGAAACCACTCATGCAAAATAAATGCGACAGTAATTAGACAAAAAATGGATCGATGGTTTTAAAACTTGAGGATTAACTGTCATTTCTAAGCATAATTAGTTTTGTTTGAGACAGCATATGACATTTTAAAGGAGCTGGAACTTCCTGCAGGAGATCCACTACTGTGAATTGCTCAAGTGTGAACAACTACCCATTTATTGTAAGGAAAACATGCATCCATCCATTCCTTGATTCTTTTATAACTTTTTTTTATTAGAGGACTGGTCACCAAATGAAGGGATGCATATTTTTTTGCTTAACATCTTGTGAATTATATTGCATAGCCCCAGTTTGAGAACCCCTATTTAATCAGGATTGTCAGTGCAAAATTAAAGCGTGCTGGCACCATCCACGGAGTCAAAAAGAGCTACAAAAGACATAATTAATAGTTAAAAGATAATTAAAAGTGTGAAAGCAATAAATTCTGCTATAATTATCATTTCAAGTGGTACTCCAACTCCAACCAAGAATGTTAAAAAAAAATTAATAGTCATGTTATACACATTATAGCACATCAATTGATCATGGGTACCAATAACCACAGTAACGAACTTTTAAAAATCCCCTGGAATTGGTATGGTCAATCAAAGGTGGCAGTTAAGTGTGTTAACAATGTTCATTTTCAGAGAAAAGTAATGTAATTTCTTGGTGTCATACTTGTCAAATGTCAAGCACTTTCAACTTCCTCACCTCCTTTTCAGTAAATGGCTCATTGTTAACAATTTTTTCATGCAAGCGGTGATGTTTTCCAATGCCCAGCTTGGGCAAGCCTCTATTCAGACCCTCCAGCAGCACACAGGCCTTACACAATGTCTGACTGGAGATATAACCACACTTGCTGCAAGTTCCCTGCACAGGCATCTTCACCCCCTCTCGTACAGAAAGATTCTCTCCCGAGTGGATGATATCAATGATGGAGCTGGAACGTATGCTCTCCAGATCTTTTAAAAAGGTCCTTGCGTAGCCGCGATAAGCATTGGGAGAGTAGATGCATTCCGTGGAAAAATAGTCCAACTTTTTGAAGTAAGCATACAAAACGATCTCTTTCTCATAGGCGTATTTGAGAGGCTTGCAGCGTGGTACGACCCCGTCGCCTTCGCTGTTGGTGGAGATGGCGGTACACCGCCGCAGACGCGCAATGTCCCCTCGCAAGACATTCATCAGTACCGTTTCGGCTACATCATCGGCATTGTGACCTGCAGAAAACCACAGGCATTAGTCTTCATTGACTTAAATGCAACCTCATTCATTCAACATCAGCAAAAAGTGATTTATTATTAAAATGTATTATTTATTCAAATATAATTGATTAAAAAAGCAAAACTCTATGATAAACTTACCTGTGCATATCTTGTCCACTTTCAGCATGACGGCTCCTCTATCCAGCGCCTGTCGTCGGAACACGCCACAGAAGGTGCAGTTATTTTTTAGTCCCACTTGCTTCACTATGGCGTCCATAGTCCATCCGTACAGCTCCTCATATGACACGATCTTCAGTGGAAGCTCATACTGTTGCTGATTCCTCTTCACCGTCTCCAAAGAATCATCT
This sequence comes from Syngnathus acus, assembly GCF_901709675.1. Classification (NCBI taxonomy): domain Eukaryota; kingdom Metazoa; phylum Chordata; class Actinopteri; order Syngnathiformes; family Syngnathidae; genus Syngnathus; species Syngnathus acus. The sequence continues at coordinate 12,631,509 of NC_051094.1, read as the reverse complement.
CTGTAACCAGTGATGCCCTCATCCACAGAGAGGAGCATGAGATTCAAGCCGTACGAGTACCTCTCGTTCAGGAGCTTCATCAGGTGCGCCAAAACTGTGGAATCTTTGCCACCAGATGCAGCGATCCCAACGATCTCACCAGGTTGGAATAACTTTGCCGCCACGATGGTTTGATGCACCTCCTCCTCGAAGGCCCAGAAGAAGCACTCCTTACACAGCGAGTGGCCCGTCTTTGGACGTTTCAGCATGGCACGCTTCTCAACGCAGTTGCTGCACTGGACAGGCATCTTTGCTGTTGAGACAGTGATGTGATTACATCATTGGGTCTACAATCATTTTGACAATTTTCCAATAAACCCAAGCTTTACTGTTCTAATTTTGTATGTAGCACTATTTTAAATGGTTAAATTTATGGACAATGGACATCAATAAAGTTTTTAATTTAAACATAGCATTATGATTATTTGAGATTATTGAGATTTAATCTAAAGTTCTATATAAGATAGGTAGTGTTACACCGTTCTTTATTTACTTCTACCCAATAGAAGGAAATTTATGCCATATATGGCTTGGTCGACGAGAGCTAACTAAATGGCCACAACGATCATCAGACCTCATCCAAATGGATTTCTACTTTCAGTGTGATGTCCAAAATATATTCAAAGACAACTACGTTGTATGTTTATCAATTTTATATACATCCTCACTATAAACGGTGACCAACTCTCCCACGAGCTGTATACAAAATAGTAAGCAGCAACAAATTTTATTATTTATTAATTGATAAGGTTTAGGGAGTCCCACTTTGATGTACTACCACTAAAAGCAAAGTCTCAATTTTGAGTCTAGAATGGAAAATTGCTCCCTTTAAATTTACCATGATGATTCTCACTGGTTAGCTACTACAGCACAAGGGAGTATGAAGTCTCGTTTAAGTGTAAAACGTTTCATACCGTTTTAGCAGAGTCAGGGTTGAGAAAGAATGCCAATGTACGGAAGAACTGTAGCACAAACGTGAACTTCTGCACCTCAATTAAGAAGTAGTGGAGAAAATTGAGGCATTTGAGAGGCGCATACTGACTAGCTAACTACGGCTTCGTGCCATCGGCTCTTCTTCTTCACTAACTAACGGGGAGTCACGTCAACTGCCAACAGCGCACCCTGCCGTCAACGCCAAGAAATACCTCGCCAACGTTTTATTATGTACATTTTGAACATTCACACTAACTGCGCTTTAAAGTGTTTCTAAATAATAATTCAATTTAAAAGCATTGATCATAAAATATAAATGCCCTTTTTAACTCAAATACAATTTTATAAATAAAGATTAAATACAAATGCATGCTAGCCTATAGTACTCACAAATTAAATACAATTGAACTGTGCGTTGAAAAATATCCTCTACTTGAATAATTGGGAATAATTGGGAGTAAAGCTGTACATGAAAGGCAACAAATGTTTTGTATTGGATTAAAAGGCAAACGTTTGTGCCACTGTAACACTATGTACAGTTTGAACATTAATAACACTTTGAATTGGTGGGCTTTTGTCTGTTTCTCTGGCAAACTCCAAGAATATCCGCGTAATGATTGTCTATATCAGATGATGAACTTCAGATTTATCCCAAATGTACGGATCAAGCAGCACAAGACACACTGAGTTACTGCCATAATTAATTATTTTAATTGATTATTCTTTTTCTTTTCATGTCCTTGAATTGTTTTTCGTGCAAATATTTGCTGTAATCATGACATTGTCACATTAGCCTATATTAGCGATCGACCCTGATGCAAATTTGGGCAAAAAATCAAGTTTCTCAGGCCAGCTGACAGCTAAGAACATTGAGATGGTGTAGCACATTCTGGTCATTTTCACAGAACAGACTCGCGTCGAGAAATGTAAGCAAGAAGCAATTTATTATTCAGTCGCTTCAAATGATTCACTTCTGCAACAGCTGCAATGAGTTGGCCTATCCATGCAGTTTGCAACTCATGAAGGAAATGCTCATTGCTGGATGGGAGTAAGCGTGCAGAGGTCAAGGTTCATACTTGGAAATACGCATGAGCTTAGTTGACGGGATGAAAAGCACCCCTCTGATGCCACTGCATGTCTCTGATGCGCCGAACCGACTGGATCTGTGGGATCTGGGCGCCGAACTCCGTGTTGTCCTTATACTCGCCCTTCTCGAACAGATACTGGTAGCCTCTGTAGCCCGGATATTGGTAGCCCACCCAACTGGCGTGTAAGGAGCACAAGTGGAATTGGATTAGTTTGAAGCTGTAGGGGACGGCGACTAGCTTTAGCTGGACTCACGTGCCGCTCTGAACCCGAACAGAGGAGACTCTTTCCTGGTAGCCATGCGCGTGAAAGCTGGGGACATCATCATCGATGATTTCTATCTTCTTGCCTGCGAAGCTGGGGTTCTCATAAAGGACAATCTTGTGCTCCTGGCTGTCCTGGGAACCAAACCGAATTAGCAGAGTGAGTGACGTTCTCATCAGCAAATTTGGTTTCAAGCTTTCATCCTGCAAAGATGCATTTGATGCTCTCAGAGCGAAACATTAGGGGCAAGACGTTGTAGTATATGACAAAAAATCACTAGTGGAAAAAAAGTGCGCTTTCTCACCACTTTAATTGGTCGGAATGCAGCAATGGTGTCACTGCGCCTGCTGTTGGTCCAGGAATCCCAGCGAGGATACTCCCCCTTCTCAAACACATACTGCTCGCCCTTGCATTCGGTCTGCTCATATCCCACCCACCTGAGAGGAGTTAAAAGAAAGAGATCTGGGCTTGTGTTCTATGTGGACATGAAACCACAGAATAGCCTTCTCTTAAATTATATTTGGAGTCCATCTCTAAACCCACACTCACGGTCCACAAAGCACCAGTATGGAGCCCACTTTCTCCACGCCTGCTTCCTGGAGGTTGTTACAGGGACCAGTCAGCTCATGGCACCGTCCCTGGAAGTTTTCCTGCTCATAGATAACCAGCTGGAGGGCAACAACAGACCGGGAGAAGCAATGTTAATTCATATGTATCTGCCAGTCAAGTAAAATCGTGGCCATTTGAGTAACACAGCGCAAGTGTTGACTCCAAAGGGGTAAGTGAACCTCGCGGGTGGCATCTTTCTTTAATGCAATCACTTTGTTACCTTGAGTGCACTGGAGCCTGGCTGCTGCTGCTTGGATGCGGGGTTCTGATGGTCTGTGGCCATAATAAGTTGATAGGCAAAGATGAAACTGAAACCCAAACATAGCATAGCTACATTTATTACTGTTACAATACTATAGCTAGATATGCACATACAAAGCTAAAATATGAAGATGATGAAATATGAGGTCACATTTTGAGTTAAACTGATTCTTTGGAAGCCACATTTACACTTTTGTTGGGGCCAAGCAACCCGCCCTCTTCAAAATGCACTATTTAATATCATGACACATTACGTGCTTAAAGAACTGAGAAGGAACATGTTAATTCGATATAAACATGTACAGAAATAAAATAAAATGTCACAACTTTCATTTATACCCGAGCTTTTCAAAATATTCTTTTGCTGAGTGAAAATTCAACATCACTGACACACATCACATCTGAATATACTTTTTGATTAGCTTTTCACAACCCACCAGTTACGAATCACTCATCGAAAGCATTCGAATAAAATATACATTCATAAAGCAACCTTTAGAATTTTTTCCACTTTCAGTGTCAAATAAAATATACCATTCACCAAATAAAAGCTCACTTATACTCAAATTATCCTAAAGTACAAAAACCTTTGATGTGAATTTGTAAGAGAATGAAAACAATAACGAAGGATTACGTGACAAAATAAAAGAGTAGCAATGCATTTGTCTCAAATTTAATCATCATGGAAATGACTGTTAAAATCCAAAATAATAAAGATGAAGTCTTACCAGTGCCAGTCCGTGCCAGTGTGGTTGTGATGGTGCGCTCACTCAATATATACAGGAAACACAGGGGGGAAACTCTGCCAACATTACCCACCGTGACTGTGCCAGCTCGCAGAGAGGCCTGCCATAGGCCAGGCGGACTGAGTTGAGGGGTCACTGCGTAGACTCCCACCCCCTACGCTGGGGTGTCCCCCCCCAAAGTAATTTCATTACTTGTCAGTTTTATCCAGCCAGTCATTGTTGAATATCCCCATGATTCAGCACAAACAGTGCCAAAAGGTCCCCAGCCACAATGAGAGAGTAGAGTGAACATTCCTGTGATGCGGCTCGTGGAAGACAATGCTTAGAAAGTTATTTTTCATAACTATAAAGGCAGCAATTGAAGTCAAGTAAATTTTAATGCAAACTCTGGTCAAACAATCGTGTCTAATTTACAAATTACAAATTTCATAAAGCAGTACTTTGCCTCGTGTAGTTGTGTATTTAGCCTCTAAATAACATTATGATGTTGGATAATTTTTTCATTATATATTTTACAAAGTAAGTTTTAGATGTATAGAACTGTATTGTTTACGTTCTTAGAATTCATGTGTTGTGCCGCAAGTAAAAAAAATAAAGCCCTTTCAAATGTCACCTCATGCCATTTTAGAATCCGCTGGTTTTGACACCATGTGTCCCAGTCATACAGTGAAAAAGAAAAAATAAGTCATTTGGTCAAGATTAAACAGGTCATACAGATAAATTAGATATGCTCCACACCAAGGCATTTAACTGCCAACTTGTGAAATGAGTTGATTGTAGTTTGTACACATCTCATGTACGTAGTTTGTGGAGCATGTTATTTACAGTACATACAGACATGCGATTGTGTACAAATACAAACTGAGAACTCTTAATTTGTGGTCTGACAATGGTATGGTGGAAATAAAATCATAAAACAATAAATAAAAGAGGGCAGACTCATGAATTGTGATTTACAAATATTTTATTGGTGGCAGATTTTCACAATTATTCCAGATTCAAAGTCATATTTTGCTGTGAGGCGATTCACTCCTGTTATCAAAGGCGGCTGACTTTGTCATACAGTGTAGACATCGTTTTCTAAGGTTAACCCTCTACGTCTGTTATTTTATCATGACGAAGATGGACGCTTTTCATTCTGTGTTTGTTGGCTGTTTCTTATAATTTTAGGGAAAAGTTCAGGTAATGTAAGCTATTGGGAAGGTTATACACCATATGTATTTTGTCCTTGGATTTGACCATATCCATCCAAAGGTTTCCTACAAAGTGGTCTGGCCTACATTTTATCAGTTTCATTTACACTTAAGAACTACGTAAATCGATATGCATAGGCTCAGGGTTATATGCTTTTCTTTATGATATAATTTGCATGTTTGGGTTGTGTGTGCAAAGAAGACAAAGCTACAGAGGGGTTGCTTGATACACTTGAAGATGTGAAGAGTACATGATCAAATATTTTACGGCTGCTTGTGGCTGAGTCACATTTCAAAATTGGATTTTTGATGATTGTCTTTCAACAGGTCATTACAATGCTGATCAAACAGACAATGAGGACTACAGGGGGGAAATGTGGTGCACTATATTTTAATAGCAAGCTTACATACATTTTGATATAGTTTCCATGCTTATGACTAAATGCTAATCACACACTGACAATACATTGTGGCCTCTTTATGCTACGGTAAAGTGGTAGACTGGAATAGTTTCACATACAGGAAGATTTTTCACTTCTCGTGACTTTTCTACAGTGTTTACATGACATCTCTTTGACTAATTACATGAGCATTATTAACAACCACCAATTGCAAGTCGACTTTTATTGGCCACGGAAATATATATGGCACTCCTGTGGGCATAAGCAGCATTTGTCAAGGTTAGTGAGGGCAGAGACAGGGCTCTGCGTGGCGCTTGGGAGAGGCAGGTTAGGATCCCGCTCAGCTGGATCCACCTTTGGTAGAAGGAACAGGTGGTGCTGGAGCAGGGTCAGGGTCTGGAGTGGGAGCTGGAGCCGGATCTACAGCAGAGAAGCAGCCCGTCTTGTGCCACTGCATGTCCCGCACGCGTCGGACAGACTGGATCTGGGGCACGGGGGCGTGCCAGTCATTCCAGTGCTTGAAATCCCCTAGTTCAAAGATAAACTGGCGCCCCCTGTAGCCTGGGTACATGTAGCCAACCCATCTGGAGAAGTTTCACAGATACACAGAATGTGGAGTCCAAAATTGCCCACAGACTATCAGGATAATATCAAGTGATAGTGAGGAGAGATCTTACGTTCCATTGAGAGCTTTGACACTTGCTACGCGATCCTGAAAACCGTGGCCCCACAAACTGGGAACGTCATCGTCAATAATTTCCAGCTTTCTACCTGTAAAGCCGGGGTTCTCAAACAAGTGTATCTTGTGGTCAGCACTATCCTGAAAATGGACGGGAGACACAAAATGCTGATATGGCAAATGTAAAACCCATCGAGATTCACGAAGTGACTTATACCCACCAACTTGAGTGGCTTTAGGGACAAGAGGGAGTAGCTGTTCTGACTGTTGGTCCAAGTGTCCCAGCGAGGGTACTGGCCTTTCTCCAGAATAAATTGTTCCCCCGTGAAGCCGTGACGATCATAAGCCACCCATCTGTTGGAATAAAAAGGACAACAAAAAGGATGTGTGTGATTAAATCGACACATTTCAAAGAATGCATACATGTGTGAATTGAAACATCTCCAAAGATTACTCACGGCCCACATTCTACTATCACCGAGGCAACCTTCTGGAGGCCTTTCTCGAGTACATCTTGACACTCTGCTGAGAACTCAGCTTTGCTTCCCTGAAAGTTCTCAAATTCAAACAGCACCACCTGGGTCATAGAGAAAAATAGAGGGGGGGGGGTCTTTCAGGCATTCGTGAAGTGCGAGTTAAACAGTTTAGAAGAAGGGCGCGTTCAAGCATGAGTGGCATTATTGGCATGTGCATAAATCTCACTGCTGCGTATGCTTGCTATTTCAATACCTTGTATGTGGCTCCGGCTCCACCCTGGCTCTTTCCTGCAGCCAGCTGCTCCGGGGCACCCTGCTGTTCTGACATTCTTCCAATTGCTCCTCCACTTTTTAGTTAACGCACAAACACACACCAAAAAAGATACCATTGGCCATTATGTGCACCTTGGTAAAACGGAGCATGCAGACCAACATTCAAATGGGTCAGACATCATTGAGAAATTATATTGTGGTGTCTGTGAGTTGAAATCTGATATAACAAAATGTATGGATTACGCCTGATATGTATGTCAAAAGCAATGTGAATGTTTATTAAATCTATATACCAAGTACATTTGGCTCAATCAATTCATCTAAATAGGACAAGATTTTTCCATTAATGTTCACTGGTGCAGTATCCAACTCCAGATTCTCAAAATTGCTAACCAATTCACTCCTGTATCCGGATGCTGATCGACTTTACCTGCGTCTGTCTGCTAAGAAGTGGCGCTGTCCTTTTTCAAAGCCACTTGGTCGTTGGTGGGGTTGAGCCATTCAAGGGCAGGGACAGGGGGGTATTTATGGTTTATTTCTGGCCACAACAGCAGAAAAGGGGGAGCTGTTGATACAGCAAGTCTGTCACTCACATTGTGTCCATCACGCTGCCTCTCAATAGGCAGCTGTGTTGGCACAGGCTGCGCTGCCTGTCCGCCTGCCTGCCAACCAACACTGTGCATAGGCACAGAGGCGAGAGAGCCCAGAGGATTGCATGGACAACCTCACTCAGCACAAATATACGAGGATACGACCAGCCTTGGCTTGATTGCACCAGAGCTCCTCACAAAATCCAAATAGTGTTATCAAGGCCAAACTACAGCGGTAAAGACTTGGACAATATTTGCTCCAACTACCCCCATCTAAAAAAAAATAAAAACAACAAATCATAGGGATTAGGGTAATGTTGCCAGAGATGAGACAGTGGTGCAAGTGAAGTAGATTTTTCTTTTTTAATAAAGAATTGATTCACTTGAGAACACTGGTCATACAACACAGTGCGTTATACATCTGCACTTCCAAATAAAAAAAAACCAAATGACATATAAAAGAAATCCCAAATTCATGTTGAAGATCATGTAGATACAAAAAAATGTACAATCACTCAAAAGACTTAATCCACACATCATCTTGCTTTGCAGGAACATTATAATGTGTTCACATGGATGCACGAATGAGACAAAACATGACCAAGATGGTCAGTGTTGCTATGCATCAAGTGACAAAGTGCTTTAGAGATATGAATGGGTCAATGGCAACGTTGAGGTGGAAGATTGCAGCTACCTTGTAGAGCAGGTGTGCACACAGTCCCATATGTATGGAGCCCCACATAGCATGTTGTAACAATCAGTAACAATGGAGCAAACAAATGATCCCACTCCTTAAGTTGTGTGATGGAACTTCCCGTGAGTCTCTCTGAGACAGTCAATTCAGGCCTGACGTCAAAGATTGTATATATATACACATGATTGAAGGAACACATATTGTCAGAGCATCATCGAGGAGTGTGTGACGACAGTTAGGAGCTCTACGGCTTTGTATGGATGCTTGCAATCAATCAAGAAGAAGCCAACATGATTTGTGTTTTCATATAAAAACTGAAAAATAGTTTGTGCTGTTACGGTGTGTTTGTGATGCAAAGTCTCTTGCCCAAAAATACCCCACCCCCTTTCCCCTGCCCATCCCTCTCCCACAGAGAAAAAAACAAAAAACTGTGACTAACATTGAGGAGTGTATCAAAGCACAACAGTGGGGGCCCTCTAGTGTAATGAAACAATATATTTTCTCCCAAAAACTCCCTCTCTGTCATAGTAAAACATACAAATATAGCATTTCATGATTACTCACATGATATACATTCCATCTAATAATGGGGTAAGCAGCTTTTATAAAGTTCAACAAGGAACCATTAGTATCTAAAATATTGTCCTATGGCAACGCTTGTGTGACTCTCATCAAAGATTGATGAACGACAAAGACGACATACACGCAACCACTGACTTGTAGGTATTAGAGGAACCAAAAATAAACATCTTGTATTGTCGTGGCTGGGTCTCCTGCATGCGGGGAATTGTGCAGTGGTCCCTCAACTTAACCCTTTCCTGACATGACATGCAGCCTGACAGGAAATGATTCAACTCCCAAACTACTTCTGGTCCCTATTGAAGTGTTCACCAAGTGTCACTCTCTAAGCGGAGATCGCAGGTGTACATGAAAAGAATATATAAGCACAGTAGCTGGGTGCAGTTTTCGTTTGTTTGTTTTCACGTGCCCCCCTTCTTGTTTTTGCAGACATTCTCGATAAAAGGCACCATGCATGATGATCAAACCCAGACAGAGAGAACCAAAAGAAGAAAAAAAAAAAAAGTCATCAGCAGCAGAATTTCCCTTTCGACTCTCGGAGTCGAAGGTTAAGGCCTCTATTTCTTACAGATGTGTTTCAGACGGCACCCTAGGGGAGAGAGGCATGTGTTTAAAATAAATGCTATGCTTATCTGCATTGGTAAATGTTTAAAAAAGAAAAAACATATTCTCACCTCTTCTTACTTAGCTCTCATTCTCATATTGACTCAAGCGCTTCTTAGACTTGAGCTCTTTTAACCACGGGGGTGATTCCTCCTCACTGATAAAAAGAAAAAAAGTCTGACATGGAGAACTAATGTATTGATTCACGATAAGTCAAAAAGACAGCATGCAATATAAATATGTTTCTCAACGCTGGGATGGCTTACTTATTTTCTTTCCCACCAGCTGGGGGAAGTACACGAGCAGCCCGAGGCAGGAAGGGCGATTTGGGAGAGCGAGAAAGAAGGGAAGCGGAGGGTGTGTCACTTTGATTGTCAGAGTCGCTCCTCTTCTTCAATTGGACCTAGCAGCAGATAGTGAACGCAGTTAGACAGAACAAACATGCTTCAGACATGGCTGACAGTGAATCCCTTTAGTGGATTTCCCCCAATTAGACGAATATTGACCTTTAAAGCTTGAGAGTCCACCCCGGGGAACAACGCAATTCTTTGTGGCTGAGAAGCAAAAGTAGCAGCAGCGTCTGCCCCTCTGGCCTGCTCCTCAGAATCGACTTCATCCATCTTACACTCAACGTTCTCCTCTGTCAGGGGAAAAACAACATAAGCCGATTGGTGAGTAGAATGCCATTAAAAGGGCCCTTCCACCATAATCCAATCCCCCCTACACAGTTTATACATAACATGTCAAAAAGAGTCTGTGAGGCGGGTTAAAGTTGACATCTATGTGCTCGTATCAAATTAAACAGTCCAACCATACATAATTTATGCTAATTGGGGCTTTAAATAAGACTCTTGAGAAATATGTTGAAAATGGAATTTAGCATTGCCTAGTACATTCATGAGTGAATTCTTTTGGAGAGACATGTTGAGAAATAATCAGGTATACCATTTATATACCATGAGCACCCAAGCTCAGTAGTAAGACTGTACTTTGCTTTTTGTGACTTGCAATTGAATATTTTCGATTTGGTTCTTTAGCAAAGACAAACCTGTGGAGTCTCTGTAGAGCCAGTCCTCAGGGGGGGCTTCCTCTGTCCCACCTTGCGTAATCTTCTGACGGGCAGCTCTGGAGGGCCGTGTCCTGGGAGCACGCTTCTTTCCAAGTTGAACTCTGGACCGGAGGACACCAGTGTCTAACAGAGTGGTTGGTGCCTTTGGCATAGACACAAAAAAATATATATATTCCAGAATGAGTGCATTAAGAGTACTATTTTGGGGACATTAATACATTTACACATGATGACACTTACATCAGGGAACGTCTGGTTCTCAGATTTCAAGGGTGGATGCAGGCCATCAAAGCTGTCGCTCTCCCCTTGTGGACGGGAAGAAGTTGTGTTCCTTGGAGAAAGGCTGAGGTTGCCTTCTGAGCTGGGAGTGGCAGGAGTTGGGCTAGAAAAGGAGAGCCAAAACAAACTTGAGCCTGATGCGGGAGATTGACCACCTATCTCCACATTGAATGTAAAATGAAACAATTATTTCAGAAAATAATCTATTTTCAATCAAATCCAAATGAATCCTGTGCATGTTGTGATATTCTATTTTCACCACAGGAGGTCAGTAATAGTCACTTTGGAAAGACATGGATTCCCTCGCAGTGATCATCAGCATAGACAGAAAGTTTTTTATATTTGAATACCTTTTTAAACCCTCGCAATATTCTTTACAACGGACTTGACATTGAGTCGGAACAATTTTAATCTGAATCTTTGGTTGCACTGCTTTTGAGATTTGTGCAGCATACATGTTTTTGGACAACACAATTAAATTTACAGCGATGTCCTCAAACAGTAACATTCTCATTTATTCATTTATTTATATACGGTGAGTTGGGTGGCATTAGAATATTTTCTGCTTTCTTTGGCGTAGCAGAATGTCTGAGAATAAACCCCAATTTTTAAAGTAGACTCCTCACACAGTTGGTCTTTTCATACCTTTAGTTCGATTGCTACACTTTTATTTATTCAAGCAAAAGTGCTACTTGCTACTTTTGTCTAAGTCTACTTTTGTCTACTTTTGTCTAATGTCACCTTACATTCATACACGAGTTGCTTGCCTGAAGTCTAGCTTTTATTTGAAATGAAGGGAAGTGATTTGACGGGGAACATCTCCCTAATAATTTTGACAATAAACTCAAAACACAACCCTTTCCAATTTCAATTATGAATTCTTATTTCGAGTTATTTATGAATGGAAATGATCCCAAATGACTACGAGCCAAATCCTCACCTTTGCACATTAGTAGTTTTTTTTACTACATGCCTGGGCTTGTACACTTTTCATCTACGCATATTCTCCTGACAAGAACTCTGACACATTTACCGCACCTAAGCTGGGAATGAATGCGGAAACACCAAGGAGGAGCAATTCACTTAAGAACCGAGGCTCCTCAAAAACCCTGGGACGTGTACTTTTCCTAAGTTGTGTGTATTGCCCACATGATGACAATAAATATGATGCAGATGATTGAAGAAATATTTGTTCCATGCAAGATGCAGTCATGTGTGTTTACCTATCGTCAATGCGCAGTCCAGTCTCCCAAGTCCCATACTGACTGTCTGTCTCACCCACTGGAGTTTCAGAGTCCTTCCGCTCATCCTCAACACTGACACCTTGCTCCTGGGGGAGAGAGACCAAGAGAATCTGAATAGTGAGAAAGAAAACCTATCGATATTTAAAACGAGCCCATCTTAGTTCTAAAAGAATGAATGAGTGACAGCATAGCCTTTATTAAATCTGGTCATACATTCTTGCAACGTCTAGCTCTCCCAAAATACAATATCAACTATAGTGCTAGTTAAGAAACGTACATCATAATTCCATAACTACTAAAAGGCTCACATTGGAAAAATCTGCTTTGGAAAGATAATGAAAGGCAAAGCATTTGGTTTATGGACGCAGGACCAGAGCAAGGACAAAGATAAAGACGGGTGGGTGCCTGTGCGTTTGCCGTCTAGTGAAGCATGGTTCTTTTAATGAGGCTGGTACAGAGGACATACTGTCTCAAAGCCACACACAGCCAACAGAGGCGTGTCTGCACATGAACTGATAAACCTGCCCTATATAGGAAAACACAATAGGAAATCCTTCCGTCCTCATATGTTGCCTGAGGGTTGGATATGGAAACATGATACACCTGTCTCTGTAATTGCCACCCTGTACTGCCAGTTCTATGAGAGCAGAGCAGTAGTACTTTCTCAAAAGCTATCCGAATTGGGCAAATCCATCCTGGAGTAGTTGTCAGTGTAAAATGTCATTTGACCTACTTTCTAGGGTACAATTACGTTTACAGTCAGACATGGTTGTCCAACACACTTCACGTTTGAAGCATTGTAGGACTTCACAAGTAAATCAAGAGGCCCAGCATAGGCCGCCATTACAAGTGTACCATGTAATTGCTATCTTCAGTTCCAGATGGAGACTTTGGGAATTATGTCACCACCCTCTTGCCTTTCTTACACTGCCATCATCGTTGTCAAAATGCCAAAGAAAATCTGGATTCCAGGCCTCGTTGATTATAAAAATTCCTGTCCGATACGTATGTCTGAGTTACTGTATAAGACACAGAGAACACGATGCAAGCAGCTCATTGCTTTTACTCAAAATGTTTCTGCCCCATTTTAATGCATTAACTGACATCTGGAGGAGGAAAAAGTGAAACACCAAACTACATTTAAAATAATTTGGCAATCCCTTACCATTATTATCCTGAAAAAGAAAGGAGCAGTTTAGGACGAAATTGATTCTGTAACTGTCAAACATTTCTAATAAAGGCCTAATCTACCCTATTCTACTTCCAGATAGGAAACCTTTTTCTGAATAAGATTCATAATTTAAATATCTACTATCACATTGAACACACATGCTGAGCAACCATTCAATGTGCTTACTAAATAAAGCAGGGCCACAGGTCTACTTGGAATGATATATAGCTGTCAGAAGGATTTTTTTTTTTTTCTCTTAATAACATTAGCAATCACCAGCTTGCCCTTGAGGACAAGCTGGGTGTGCCGGGGAAACAAACAAAGAGCGGATGAATGGAAGGATGAAGGAGAGGGAGCTGGTCAAGTGGGAAGTGGTTAGAATAAAACATTGGAAATTGTAACAATATATCTCTTTGATTAATGAGTGATACACATGTCCCATGACACAAGACAATTGCTCCATTATTAGGGTCAATTACTAGACTGAACTTTAGAAGCAAATACAGGAAATATTGGAAATATAATTCTGCTAATAAAAAAAATAATGAAAAAAAATCCTCAACTATGAAGGTACAAATTTGTGCCAGATCTAGTTGTTAGAATTCTCTGCTTGCAATCACAGAATCTACAATCATCATCCCAGAAAAAAATAAACTGAGTATTACTACATGTCAGAGAGGCATTTCATTATGTAAATATATAGTTCAACACGCAAACACAAGAGGGCCCAAAGGTGAACAAAACATCTCGTAAGAACAGAGTAAACAGTAAAGGAATGTAAAAATCTCACTAGTCTTAAGAATTTACCATAGAACGAGTCGGATTTGACATCAGCCTAATTCTAACGTGGCCCGGTAAAAAAAAAAAGAGATTTACAGGATTATTCGCGTTAGTTGTAGTCTGGAGTTTAGTTTTCATTTCTTTTCCACATTTTTGTGGTGAAGGTACACTATGACAATCACACACTCGAAATGTGTTTTTTGCGTGCATCAACTGCCACACACAGCAAGCACCTTTTAGTGCTGCTGGATATTATGAGTTATTGGCTCAGTTAGCAAATTAGCACAAATACACTCAAACAATAAGAACAAAAAGTTAAAGATTAGCCTTGATATTCTGATCTGCAGACAAACTAACGAGCTCTTCTACAAAGTACACACAATTATTCTTTTTTTTGGTTACTTACCTACCCTAGCCATCTACCCAACCTCTCTCTCCTGTTCATTATGTGTGGAAAAGGTAACAGTTTGGCACTTGGCTTCCATCCCTTTATACAGTCAAATAATGATTAAAAGCACAAGTGGCAAAGTCCAATGTCAAAGCCTCCGGAAAATAACTGCCTCTATAAAACCAAAAGACACGTTTTGAAGTAAAGTCACAGATGCGTAATGAAAACATTGTTTATCTTTAGCTGTTATGACTCATGAAGCATTGTACAGCAAAGAGCTGTTACCTAAAGATAGGAGTGAGTCTACTTACTGCAATGTATCCACACATGGCTTTCTAAATCTGTCTTAATCATAGAGCATAAAGTAAATCTGCTCACAAGGGTACAGATAATCGACAATCTTACAAGGAACACAGGACATAAACTACTACGAAACTATTGCTACATAAAGTACCATGCCTACACACTTGGAGAGAAATTTTGAGCAGCCTGTATAAAATTTTGGGCACAGTCTTGCTGCAGTAGAAAAGGGTCTTCCCCAAATTGCTCCCACAAAGACTTGTCCAATTGAATAACACACAAAATTAAGGTACAGAGGCACACAGGAAAGTGAGTCAATCATTGATGATTATTTAAGAGATTAAAATACTTTTGCCAATACAGGGAGATTTCTGTCTCTAATTTTGACAATATAGCTTAGCAATTAAATTAATTTTTACAATAAATAAATAAGGAAAATAGTAAAGGAGGTATATGAAGATGGAAATTTAAAAATAAATCAGAGACTGAGGTAGTGCGAGCTTTGCAATGGGGAAACGCTACATGCACATTTCTGAAAAAAGAATCCGATTTCAGGATGCTATCTTACAGCAGTTGGGGTGTTGGGTGCGGTGCGCCTCCGTAAGGACAGACGTTGCTGGCTGCGCAGTGAGAACCTGCGAATTGACTCCCTGCTGCGGGATGCGAGCGAGCGCAAGGAGCTCGTTCTGTTGAAGTGTCCGGCTCTGACCTCTCCTCGCTCTCTCTCCACTGAACTGGAAAAAAGGCTGAGTGCCCCATGAAAGGAGCGACGGACATTTCCTACCCATCCCGACACTTGGGACTGCGCCACTGACAGCTTGTCCCCTAAATACTCCATCACAGTCCAATCCGGACAAAACAAGCTTTGTCACGATCGTCTCTGAGCTGAGGTGTGACAGTGGCAAGGTATCATTAAAAGTGCAAACATGCAGGAACTTTGTCCTAAAGGCTGCTGGTGGCTGCTGGCTCAATACTGCAGCAGTGCGGAAGGCGAGGGCGCAAAACTGCCCATGGGAGCAAATGCTTATATGTCGTTTATAACAGCAGCCAGTCTGACCATAACAGGAGCAAGTCACTCTTTGGTTTCACTTGTTAATGTCTTCCCTGCATTGCAGTCCCAGATGAGCCACAAGGGCTGCGTTTCAGCTCATCACTGTCAAAGCTCCGGGCTGTCAGCCAGTGAATTGTGACACCTCGAATGTCTATTTTGATGCACACAAGATATGCTTGCTATGATAGTCCTGTAAACCAATGCCTGGATGTGTAATGTGATGCAAGACTGCTCTACAGCTAATATTTACTTTTAGCTAGTGCACCAAATAGTGTGCTGTTTACCAACAGGCTCTGCCATGTTTCGTTGCCTCCGAGGGCAGAAAGTAACAACTACTCATGTCCTGACAAAGATTTTCTCGACTCTTGATAAGCTGACACATTTAACAAATCTAAGTAGTAATTCAATTTTTAAAAGATCTTGCCAAATCAGCTGGCATATGCTCATCTGTCCAGATTCCAGTTTCAGCGATAGCCAAATAGACACTTCTCCCAGGTTACCTTCCTGAATAAGGCCAAGGTTAAAAAGGGTGAAAAATCCATCAATGGTTAACCTCCCATGGCAACTAGGTGGTGCTATCCCGGGTAAAACGAAAATGACAAATAGTTGCAAAAGGAAATCTTCTGTGCTAATTTGTATTCCACCAAGAAACACAGAGAACAACCACTGGCAGGAGCAAAAGATGTGGTAGGAAAGACAAATCCAGAGTAGGGAGGGGAAAAATAGAGACTGTTTTCTCCTTGCTTTAATCTGCAGGTACAGACAGGTAGGAGAAAATGCGTCAGCGGTCCTCCTTTCTGTATTCAGGACATTAGGACTCACTGTCAAGGAGAAACTGGGTGGAGAGAGGGAGTGTGGAGTCAGAGAGCACGAGAGCAAGAATGGGAGGTCCCTGATTCCAAACAGGAGGGAGAGGGACGGGGAAAGGGGAGGGTTCTGCGGTGCTGTTGCTCAGGCCTCTTTTGATTGCAGTGCAACAACGTTTAAGTGTCATCGCCACAAAATAAAGGACATGGAAGCAAATACAGAGGGATGGAAATGAGGATGCAAAAGCACAGAATAAAAAAAAACGGACAAAAACTGTGAAAATAACCAGACTGTAATGACATGAGTTTTTGAGCAGAAATAAAAGTGAACGGTTTTGCACAACACTGGAGTGCAAGAAACTCCAAGTTAAAAAAATACCCCATATGCACGTCACACAGTTCATGTCAGAGTCAACTGGAACAGAGAAGCTAAGATGCTGCATCACTGTCCAACTACGCCCCCTGCAGGTAATCTTTGGAACATACCCGGTGAGGCGCACTTACCGGAAAACAGCTGAGTAATTATTCTCTTGTGAGAACAGCTCACAAATCCACGTTTCCCAAATTTTCCTGAATGTGGAAACTAATGGTCACTTCTGTAGCCTCACCATGGTATAAAAAGATGTTACTTTGGAAAATGTGGTCAAGGTATAGGAATTGACTGTAGATGTGAAGAAAATGTATGCAATAACACCACTTCATTTCTGTAGCAAATAGTTTATCACAAATATTTTCTCTATCCTGGATTCATATTTGAAATAATAATAATAATAATCTCTATCCCACCCAAGTGACCAGTTATGACTCACATCAATTCCTCCCTTTTGATGATATCATTCAGTGCACAGCAGAAACCAGGCAAAACCCAACAAAGGAGCGTGAAGGTAATTTGTACAATTATATTTTTAAACATGTAGAGAGCGGGCTCCTAGAAAAATGTGTAGGCGGTGTAGTATTACTCACCCAGAAGTAGCGCGGACTCAAGCAACACGACCATAAGTACAAGTTGTACAACAAAGCGCTCGGCCTCATGCCCATCTCTGCTCTGCTCAGAACCACGCACCGGCTTCCCTTCGACTAACACTGTGATGTCATCACACAACCATCACATCTCATCTGAGTGACTCAAAGGACCCTCCCCGACAAAGGTTTTTACGCCAACGACTATTTTGATTGGTTATGCATCGATCCGATCTTCAATCGTAACATTATCTGCCCCGAACAACTACAACAGATTATGCTTATAAATTAGAAAGGATCATCCTGAATAACCTTTTGAGGATGCCACACAGGAATGTTACTGGTGAAGAAATGGCATGATTGCTCAATGTGTTTTTCAGTGTTTCTATTAATTCATACACATACGAATGGCAACAGCATAACAAACAAGCTTATTTTGTCTTTCGTCAACATAAGCAGTCACTACCACTTATAACCACTAGATGGTGGTAAAGACCTTAAAGAGGGAAACAAAGAAAACGAGCATGTTTAACCATATTCCAATTTAAGTACAGTAATGTTGTTTTCATATTTATAGTTTGTAAGCATGGGGCATTGAAGAAATCCTTTCTGCAGGCCACACTTGCATTGCAGGCCATCTCATGTCACAGCTTTTCCTGAGCCAATTCTAACAGGCTTCTGACGACGTGCAAAGAATTTGCTTAATCCAATCTTGAATTGCAGGCAAGATTTGCCACCGTTTGACAGGCTACATGGTGTAAAGGTGATCCTGTAATGCCATTCCTTCAACATCCATCCAATTATTAGTTCCTAATAGTCCCAGTCACATTTTGGCACCCCCAAGCTGTTTTAATCGTGCACGATTTTACCATACGTTTAACATATTTCTTCCCTTTCTTTAAAGATATTGGATTTTTTCCCCCTCTTGTGATATACAGTGTGTTTTGCATAATGCATTTGATTTCCAAACGAATTCTAATAAAAATGTCTTGCAGCTGAAATCAAACTTACCCAGCTCTGGTGGTCCTGTTCTCTGTGGGCGCTCCGACTCCGTATTCTAGAGGCACTTTTTTCGAGAGCAACACCAGATGGCACCGATCGACGTGACATGCTGCGAGAACGCATCCTGTTGGGCTCCTTGTAACACAAACAGACCAAAGTGGATTGAGCTGGAATTTTTTTGTTCTCTTCCAAAAATGTTTTTTTTATTCAACCTCCAACTTGCCTGGAATCCGTGGGATCTCCTACGGTTCCGGACCTCTTCCTGATTGTCTTGGGATTTTAGTTGTCTGGGCAACCAGACCTGATCAAGAGGAGCACTGCTGGGAACTCTGCTTGTTGACTCTCTTTGGAGCAAAGGGTCCAAGTAAAGTGGTTCAGCCTGCCTACGGTGCCACTGGCTGTGTGAGGCAAGGGAATGTTCAGCCGCCATTAAGAGCAGTTCTGGGTTGACTTTGGTTGTGTGTTTTTTGGGCTCATGAAGAGGTTTGCGGTGAGACATCTCAGTTGATTGGAGCTGCCGTGGGTCAACTGAATTCTGTGGAGGTATCTTCCACGTGATATCTCTTTCAGGTGCAGGTCGAAATGAACCGCCAAAATTGGAGTCTACTTCTTGAATACTGGAAACGGACAGGAAATTTGGATTTGGGGCTGCTGGCTGAGATTGAGATGTGAAAGAGTCCACGTCAAGAATGGAAGGTTTGTAGGGCTCTTCGGCTCTCGGGGAGGGCTGCTTCCATCTCATGTGTTGAGAGGTGGCGGTTCTGATCAAAGAGTCCACATCCACCACTTTGGGCCTCAGAGGGGGTTGATCGGCCTTCATTCTCTCCTGTTCCTCTTTCCTTTGTTTCTCCTTGAGCCTGTGTCGCTCTGCTTCTTGAAGTCTGGCAATCTGTCTCATTTTCTCTGCCTCAGCCTTTTCCAGCTTCTCTCTCTCTGCTTCCCATCTTTGGTTCTGTCTCTCAGCGTGGCGTTGTTTCTCCCTTTGCAAGTCTCGCAGCCTGTCCAGCTCTTTCAACTGTTCTCTTTCAATGGCTTCCGCATGCTCCCTCTCCAGTTGTCTTAGTTTTTCCTTTTCTTGATCAATCCCTTTCAGTCTTAGCTTTTCTTGTTCTACTGCCATGAGTTTGGCTTTCTCAGCCTTCTCTCTAAACCATTGCTTTTCAAGCTCATAAAGATACCTCTCGTTTTCTTTCTGCTTGTGTTTTTGGTCAACGAGGTTTCCTGCTTCTTTTTCTTTAAGGCTCTCCAGTTCCTCCATTCTCTTATTCCTTTGCAATTCCAAAAGAAACGTCTCCTTATCCAGCTCTGTCTGTCTTTCTTCTTCCCTCTGTCTTAGTCTTTCCCACTCGCGCTGCCTCTCTTGATCCAGTTCTTGCTGCTTCTGAAATTCCCGCTGGCGCTCTTTCTCCTGCTCCCTCAGTCTCAGCTGTTCTTGCTGCCGCTCAAGTTCTTGCACTCTCTCCCTTTCTTCTCTATGCCTCTTTTGTTCTTGTTGCCTCTCAAACTCTCGCTGTCGCTCCATTTCCTGCTCCTTCAACCTCATCTTTTCTTGCTGTCGCGCAAGTTCGCGTTGTTTCTCCATTTCTTGCTCCCTCTGCCTCAGTTGTTCATGCTGCTTCTCAAGTTCTCGCTGTCTCGCCATCTCCTCCTCCCTCAGCCTCAGTCGTTCTTGTTCAAGTTCTTGCTGTCTCTCCATTTCCTGTTCCCTTTGCCTCAGCCGTTCTTGCTGCCTCTTGAGTTCTCGTCGTCTCTCCAGTTCCTGCTCCCTCAGCCTCTCCTGTTCTTGCTTTCGCTCCAGATCTCGCTGTCTCTCCATTTCTTGCTCTCTTTGCCTGAGTCGCTCTTGCTGTCTCTCAAGTTCTCTCCGTCTCTCTTTTTCAAGCTCTCTCTGCTTCTCAAGTTCTCGCTGTCTCTCCATTTCCTGCTCCCTCAGCCTCACTTGTTCTTGCTCCCTCAACTTCATCTGAGTGTGTTGTATTTCAATTTCTCGCTGCCGCTCAATTTCGCGCTCCCTTTGCTTCAGTTCTTCTTGTTGCCTCTCAAGTTCTCGCAGTCTCTCCATTTCCTGCTCCTTCTGTCTCATCTGTTCTTCCTGCTCCTTCAGCCTCATCAATTCGTGCTGCCTTTCAACTTCTCGCTGTCGCTCCTCTTCCTGTTCCCTCAGCCTCATCAGCTCCTTCTGCCTCTCAAATTGCCACTGTCTCTCCCTTTCCTGCTCCTTCAGTCTGGTCAGCTCTTGCTGTCTCTCCATTTCACGTTGCCTCTCATGTTCTTTCTGCTGCTCCTTTTCCTTCTCCTTCAGCCTCCTCAATTCTTCTTGTCTTTCCTTTTCCTTCTCCTCCAGTCTCATCTGTTCTTGATGCCTCTCCAATTCCTGTTCCTTCAGCCTCATCAGTTCTTGCTGCCTCTCAAGTTCTTGGTGTCGCTCCTTTTCCTGTTCCCTCACCCTCCTGAGTTCCTGCTGCCTTTCCTTTTCCTGCTCCTTTTGCCTCATCAGTGCTTGTTGCCCCTCCAGTTCCTCCTCTCTCTCCCTTTGCAATTTTTGTTGTCTTTCCTTTTCTTGTTCCCGCTGCCTATGCATTTCTTGCTGTCTCTGCTTTTCTAACTCTCTTTGCCGCTCTAGGTCACGTTGCCTTTCCACTTCCTGCCTCCTCTGTAACTCTTGTTCTTTCTGCTTTGCCTTTTCTTGCCTGAAAGGCACTTGGCTCTGCTCTTCAATTTCTTTCAAATTTTCATACTCCAATTCTTGGAGGTTCTGGTTTTGAAGCTCTCTCTGTTTTTGTTTCTCCCTTTCAAGTGCCTTACGTCTTTCAAATTCTCTTTGCATCTCCCTTTCCTTCATCTGTGCAAACTGTAAAATGGCTTTTCTCTCAATTTCCATTTGTCTCTGTTTGTCTCTATTGATAACTTTCATTTGGTCATTTTGCCTTTCATCCTCCCTTGTTTGCTCTGTTTTTACTCCCTCTGTCATGTCCCCCGCTGTCGGCACATCCAGCGCTGATACCACCTGCCTGGCTGAAATCTGGCTAACCCTCGTCATGTCCTCGTGTTTCTCTTGACTTTTTTTCCCAAAGGTTGCATTTAATGACAGATTCCTCTTAATAGCAGCTACCGTACCTTGAGAGCTTTCATGTCCAGAACCTATATCATCATAAGGCACAGTTGAATCCATAATGTCTGAACCAGTATTAGACTCCTGTATTTGTCCGGTCAAGGCAAAATAAGTTGCTTTGGGTTTTGGCTTTTCATCCGTCTCCAACGTTTTCATGCGTTTCGGTGCTGCAGCTATTTCTTCATTGTCTGCTTCTCTCTGCTTCTCCTTATTCAAATCCGGTTCTTTATCATTTATTGATTGCTTTCGGGTAACATTCTCCACATCAGGTTCTTGAACTACACCTTTTGTAGGCCATTTCTGCAAGGATCCTATTCGCAAGTATCGAGGCTGTTGCTCCGTTGCCATTGCTGAAGCTGGCTCTTCTCCCATTAAACCAGTTGTCTCCTTCATTAGCCTGTTCCCTTCTGAGTGTCTGGAGCGCAAGGTCATGGCTTTATCTTCCCGCTGAGCAGATGGAATGCTCTCACTCACCGCTCTACTTTCGCCCACGGCTTGCACTGTGTCAATGGCATGGTTCACTCGCAGGGGACTTGGAGATACTGCATCTTTATAGATGGCAGTCACCAGAGTTCCTTCGTTTTCATTTTTTCCTCCTCTCAAAGATGGGTGACGGACTAAGTTTGCATCATTGGTCACACTGGATATCTCCACAATATTATCAAATAAGGACGCTCGCACTTTCTGCACTTCAACACTTTGATTGTTGGAGGGGGTTGCCCCACTTGGCACAAGTTCTGTCTCGGGACTTGCTGTCATTGAGCTGATCTTTTTTTGTTGATCTACAGCCATCTTGGCACCGGGGTTGACTGTTTCAATCTAAACAAAACAAAAAAGGATCTGAGGTATACTGTAATACAAACGTATGGAATTATAATATAAAATGGATATTAAAAAAATGCTATCAATGCTATTTTTTGTGATAGAAAAGAAATCAAATCAAGAACAATTATTTACAAAGCCATTTTTTCCACCATTAATCTGGCCTATGACAGCTCAATTGAAAAACAAAATTGCAGCGATGAAAGAAAAATAAACCGAGAACGTGGTTGCACGTGTGCCCTCTCATAACTGGAATGTGGCTCAAATTCATGTCAGCACACATCTGCCACCATTAAAATACCTGCGATGTTTCCCAAATACATTTCACATGTTCTTGCAGGCATTCCTGATTTTTTTTCTTGCCATCTATCAGAATTCTCAAGCTTTTGTGCCAACATTGACTGCTATTTTGAGATGCAAAACAATTCCTCCAACTTGTCTACAGCCCCAGATGCAGCACCACTGTAGGTATAGATGAGCATTGTTTTGTTTGTGCAAAAACCAACCTTAGCCTTCTTTAACCTTGTTTTTGTAAGACTACATTCATATTTTCCAAACACGATGGGAAATCTGTTATGGTCTAATGAAACAACTCCATTTCTATATATAAAAGTACATTCTTTCAAACAATGAAAAAAAATAAAGTAGCAGAGAAACACTATTTCCAAATTCTACTTAACCCTCATAACAGTGGGTGTGGTGTAGCAGTAACGTTCAAAACCAGTGTTGATATTTTCACACATCCCTGCTAGAGCATTTACTAACAGCCACCATGGCTGCAGAAACGCCGCTGTGTTGGGTTTCTGAGCATACGCAGGAGTTCAACATTGATCAAAGTTCACACAGTATTGATAAAGGGAAAAAAATGCAATCCTTATGTATACCAACACATGAAAAGCTCTTTTTCAAAACATGATTAACATTTTTTATATTTTGCAAATATTTTCATTTAGAGACCTGAACATTATTATTTGGCATTTACTGTCTTTTGGAAAATAGCTCTTCAATTCTACTGAGAACTTTAAACTTTATTTCTCGTTTAACATCAAATTACTGACAAATCCCAATGCAAACTCTTGTAAAAATCTATGCATCTCTTACCCTCCTGTGAGGATCTTTGCTGACCTCTTCATACTCTGCAGCCTCACTGAGTGAAACACTGCCAGAGTCAGACAACCTCTCAGATGAAAATCTGAAAAACACAAAGACAATGGAACTCAGGGATAAAACATACATGTGAAACATAAACTAATACAGGGATGGCAGATCTTACTTTTTAGTGAGCTCAGCGGGCAGGTGGCGAGGTTTAAGCAAAGGCTTCACGACAGGACTCTGTGTTGAAGTTATATCTTCTGTTAGCTGCCTGATGAGCTGTTTAACCCCCACTTGAGGTTCGCCTTCAGGGACTGTCTGCTCTGGAGAGGGAATATCTGATGTTTGGCCAGAAGATATTCTCTCAGGAATGGAGGATGAATCAAGCAGGAGATTAATTCGTGACTTGATGCTTGCCCCTCGCTGATTCTCAGTCTCTTTTACACTTATTTGTTCTGGAACGTCGCTGCTCTGCTCATCTGAGGCAGACAGTTTCATGTCGATGCCAGTGTTCTGTCCCAAAGCATTGTCTTTTTCCTGCTGTGTCTTTTGCGGAAGTGCTGTCTCTTTTGGAGTGTTTTCCTTCACGTTGGCAGTGGTCGCTCTACGGTGCAATGACAGACCAATAGACTCAAACTTAGATGTCAGATCAGATGAAAGAGGTTTTCCGCCAGCCAATTGTGGGGCAGGAACTGGTATCTCTAAATTGTTAGCAAACATAGCTGATACAGGTCTGGGCCTTGAAGTTCGGGGATGCGGTCGGGGTGGGACAACTGTCACGGATTTATTTTGTTCATCCGCTTTCTCAATCAGATTAAGAAACCCCAAAGACTTGGCTCGAGCAATGGATGCCCCACCCTGCGTGGGTGTCATCTTGTTCTTAGGTTTCTGTCTTTCTGCTGGCATTGGAGGCATTTTTTTGCTGTTGTCCTCGGAGTCAAAAGGAGGGGCTGGTTTAAATGGCTGGACAACAGGCTTGGTTGTTTGCCCAGTATTCACCTTACTGGATGTTCTAAATGAGGTTGAGGCGGGACGACTGGAACTAGTTGACACAGGCCTTGGCTGAACAATGGCTACTGGTTGCGGTGGTTTTGGACTAATGGGAAGCTCTAATTTGTATCCAGTGGTGTTAATGGATTCTGGTCTGGATTTGGTTGGCGGCTTTGGGGCAAGTATAGGCTTGATGGAGTTTTTTTTCTCCACGGCAAATGGTTTTGGAGTTAGCCGTGGTTTGGGGGCAGGGACGGGTTTTGGTGGTTCAGGAGTGATGATATGCGATTGAGTCATTGATGAACTTGTGTTGCTTGAGTCAGTCAGGGGACTCAAGTGAGATCTTCCTCCTGTCATTGTCCTCCCAACCTCCGCACTCTGTACCTCCACCTGTGCAGCCATCCTCTCTTACATCACCTATGAACACAAACATTTTTCTCATTGGCCAAGCAAAATAGCCTCATGACAAGATCTCCTCAATATCACATTCAAAATATTGAATCTGGTTGGAATGGCCACTTCAACCTGGGTACAACCAAGCAATTTGTTCATCAGATGACAGGTTGATAGTAATAACATTGTTGGATAAATTTAAGTTTCGGGGGGAAAATGTGATTTTGGGGATGTTTTTGGATGATCTGGACTAGATAACACGTGATAAAAAAAAAAAACACTTTCATCACAATCGCCTTTACTGTCATTATAATTTACATTATAACAAAATGAGATTGCAACTCCAAGAGGTGCTTTGCAAGGTGCGTAAAAATGACAACTCTAAAAAACAAATAAAACGTAAAATTGTGCAATGCAGTAAATATCTAAACAAGATAAATAAGAAAAAATATAGGTGTGAGCAAGGGTTTTACAAACTGGAAATATTGTATGTTTAGTTATTGGACTAGAAAACTGTTGGACGTTGATATCACACAATATTGCACGTGTTTGTATTGCACTGGAAATAAGTGCTCATCACGGTTTTTTTTATTCCATTAGGATCGCAACCACTTGTCATGTTGTTATATAAAAGCCTCAGAAATGTTTTGTTTATCTGGCCACTACTGTGGACTTTGTTTAGGGAGTGCCTTAAGTGGCAGCAGAAATATACACTATTTATTCAAGGTAATAAATCACTCCAGAGAAATAAAGCATAGGTGTACACGAGTGACTAAGGACCGGTGCTGATAATCAGTAATGATCATCAGCAAACGAATTATTTTTAAAAGAAGTTTTTTTTTTTTTTTATGTCATGTCTGCACTTCACTGATTTGTTCATTTCATTGTTTTTTCATGCATCCATTTAGCCGGCAAAAACATTTTCCCCTGTAGCCACAGGTCATGTGATATAATGTGTGTGGTATTTTCATTGGCTGCTTGACGTTTTAAACCGATTCACTCATTCACTTACAAGTCGATATTTGAAACCACAGCCACACTAGCTGATAAACCATAGCCAGAACCAATGTGCAACGTGACTGAACAGTTCAGTTGTTTGGCTGCTCCCCTCTGTGCGTGGTTTGGTTCAGCACACTTGTTTTTTTTTTTAATAAATCATCTTATCAGTGTCTATCAGAGTGTTCCCACGGGGTCAGAAACGTCAGCCGCCTGAAAAGAAAATGTGTAATGGCACACCTCTGAAGGTCTGAGCAAACCTGACAGGAGTCTGTTGTCACACAACAATGACCCCACCCCCAACGAAAAACACTAAAAAAACAAAATACTATTTACACTAAATTTGTCTGCATTTCCTGGCTTTATTAAAAGGTTTCATATGTTGTACTGCAGGTGATTATACTGAAGATGAAGACCTCACATTAAGTTAGTTGGAAAAATGTTTTAAAAGAAAATTGAGGCTGCCAGCAAAAATGCTTCCATTTTCCTGCATTAAGCCAATGACTCGTCATAACACATGTAAAGGAACATTGTTGTACTAAATTACACTGCACAAGATCATGAACTCGGCAGCATATGAGAGGTTATCAATTCAACAAAATCCAATTTCACAAAAGTGCTCACAGTTCTGAGGCTGTCCCTGTTTGACTTTTAAAAAGTACTGTCTTTCTTTAAATTGGATAATGTGCTCCAAATGTATTTGTGTGGAAAAATATCACTATAAATGTTGGTTCCTCGGGGGCGGAGAATAAATAGTCGTGTTTTTTTTTTTTTTTTTTACCTGAACAGATGTCAACAGTATGCTGTAGACCTCCGGCTTTTGTTGTAAGACAGCATATCACCCAAGAGGAAGGTGTTGAAGCAGCCTAAAAAAAAAAACAAGATTTTATTATGATGCAAAATAAAAATACAACTGCTGTTCTTCATGCAGCAGTACATAAATCAAAGCAGAATGGTGGACTAGGAACGGAACTATTTTTCATTTTGGCACATGCTCAAACAAAGAGACATACTTGAGCAATAAGTCACACCCACAGGCCCCACATCTGAGCAGTCATCCAGACAAAAAAACACCTACGTGAAAAAGTAATTAACCAAATGTTTATTCTGTGCTAGGAAACCCCCTCATCTGTCATGCCTTTAACAACTACTGTATAATTTCTGAAAAATTATGAACCGAGCTCCTTTCTTGTCTTTATAAATCAATGAATTAACCACACGTCAGAATGACAGGAAACAATTCAACCACAGTCGAATACAAAACACTTGCTTGTACATTGGTCTATATAGCTATGGTCATTGATGATTTTTCTTAGCAGCCTGAAGAGCTTGATCAAAAGCATTTAATAATAATCACAAGTCATATATTTTCTTAGTTTTCTTCAACACATTACATAAGCGAGGGATGACATACTCCTGGAAAAATAAGTGTAATAACAGGCAGTGATCTATTAAGCTATTACTGTATCAGCATAAAGTGCAGCAATTACTTACTAACCACGTTTTCTGTAACACCTGAACATCTTACAATCAACATTGATGCACTTTTAGCCACTTGTATTTAATAATGATACTTTTGAGTGTTTATATTTTGAAAATGTGCATCAAGTGCGAATTCTCCCTATGTGCTCGTTGAGCCCCCCAACGCCCGGAGCAGATTAGCAAAAGTCTGTGCTGGACTGGTACAAAGTAAAGACCATTAAAAGTAACGCAGATACGTACATATGTTTCAAAGTACTATACGAAAACAGTAAATAGATCATTAATTAAAAAAAAGTTTAGGTCGCACAGCCAAGTAAACGCTTGCCATGCATGCGAAAGCTAACTCAAGACAAGCCAACTAATCAAAATGGAAACACTGCCTGAACCTGTCTTTCACTGTTTGTGATGAGAAACACACGGAACTTACCTAACGATGTCCGATCTTCATCTTGCAGTCCAATTATTATTGGGGTTTTTTTTTTCACAAATGGGCTACATGGCTGTAGAATAGGGAACTTAGGACAAATTCGTATCGTAACGATGGCTTTTCAGCTACTTAGCAGGTTCACTTTGCTAGCCAAGAGACTGCTATCCTGTCTCAGGTTGCGGTGTTGTTGACAGGGAGGACGAGACAGCGCTCTACCATTTGACTGGCTGGGGAGCGAAATTACATTTCAAAGTATTTCCGGTTAGTATCTCCAAAATAAAAGAATTACCTGGTCAATGACTAAGTCCAGAAACTGATGGCAAAACGTAGCGACTTCCTCTCAATACCGACTTGATGCTGTATAAAATATTACGGAAATTGTAAAAACTAATTACATACTGACAGAGTACTGTATTTACGAACGTGCACGGGCGGACTACAAGTGTCTAGAACTCAATGATAAAAGTGCATTGTACTTGGAAGGTTGGCAGTGATTGCTTACTTGAAATTAACACCAGCAGGATGACATTGATAGTCAAAACATGTTTCTTGTCATTGCCATTATCTTATTAGTGAAAAAAACAGACATTTGTTTGATTGTGCATAATTGTTTATTCATATACCTGCCTATGTGTTTGCTCAAAATTAAGGGTTAACTGAGAAAACATCAAACAAAATCCTATTCAACAGTCACAAATATTCGTTAAACAGCAAAAACTCTTCAGCTCCCCACAATCGCAACACTGAAACTAAATTTATATTGCGACCAACAGTCAATAATCAAGGGGAAATTGAGTTAAGTGCATCAAGTCTTTACTCAAAGAGAACAAGATGGAATTTGCTGAACTCTAAGCTCTTATTTCTTTATTGCAATACTGTTGTCATTCCATACAATGGTTGTGGATTCAAACGGACATAAACACTAAAGTAATACTTTAAACCCAAATGTACTTTGGAAGGAAATCTTATAGTTTGCAGGATTTGAACATCTGCTATATCTGAGCACTGACAATCCTGGAAAATTTTCAAAGGTGCAATGTACCTGCAGCTGGCTGACTGCTACTCAACATAAAGCACCTAAAATGAATCTAATCCAATGTTAATAAAAGATAATTTCCACCAAGCAGCACCCAAGAGGATTTACACAAAATGAAAACATGAGAACTGAAAAACAACCTCGGTCAATGAGTGACTTGGTCTAACATTTGGGTACATTTTGAAATCCTTTGCAATATGGTGAACTTCTAGGGAGGTTTGTAAGGACGTAACGCAGTTATCCAAGGAACAAAATCATTTCATATTTTATCAGTGTTGTCTACTTTGTGTGAACCATGGAGGTGCTGAAGAGAAGTTTCTGTTTTTTCTTTTTCTTCTTTCCTCCCTTCTCATCTACAAAAGGAAATGAATGGATTGTTACAAAGTTACTTCCCAAAAAAAGTTTGATCCTTTCAAATACACATTTCCGAGAAGGCACACCTGAGACAACCAAGGCTTGTGGGGAAGACTCTGGGCAGTCTAGCTGTAGAAGCGCCTTCTCAAATGCTTGGCTGAAAGAGTTCTGAAAGTTGGGCACGGGTGCCCGGTCAGACCCGTCACTCTCCCCATCGCTGTCTGCTGCTGACGGAGCTAACAGCCCATCTGCATGACAGTAGGGTAAGGAGCATTTAGAACTCACAACAGGTTTTACAGGAAGTGAAATACAATACAACTATTACTTCACCCCACAAACACACCTATCAGTGGGTATTGTATCTTATTAACCCGTTGTCCGAGCACACTTGCATTGAACAGAGTCACCCATGACTGTAGAAATGTAATCATTTGTACTTCTTAAATCCAGTCATCTCTTTAAATAAAGATAATTTAACAAGCTGCTTTTTGCACCCAACCTGTTTTAAGGTTACACTACTTAATAACTAAATGGAGGGGTTTACAACAAGCAATGTTCAATAGTATCTTTCGATTAGAGTGTCACATTAAATTGACTGTTGCTAATTTAATACCTTTCTTTGTGGTGAGTCTAGGCCCATGGATTCTGGCCTTCCCATCTCTCAGCATCTAAACGGAGTATAATAAAGGTCACACAAAGACTGATACTGTTTTAAATTTTCATCATTGCTACATATACTGTAGTAGTTCTGGAAGCCATTGCTGTCTTTAAGCTTCTCTCAATTGAAGCAGCAAACCATAGAAAAATAAGATGCAAACGGACGTCTGATGAAAAAGGGCGCCAAAGGTATGATAGACTATTACGTCATTACATAACAGTGATATGTTTTCATTCACAAAAAGCAAACCATGGCAGAGGGGTAGGCCTCCTTTGGATTTTATGGGAAAATAAAAATCAGATGAGATACAGTAAAACCCCCTCCATCACGAGATTTCACTTACTGGCCTGGAAGATAACCCCTTCAATGAAGGGGGTTTTACTGTAATGGTCAGTAATGCAGAGAAACATTCCAAAAACAAAAAAAGCCTTGTAAAAATTTTTGGGAGTTGATAGTCTTTACATTTCTGGTGTTTTGTATGCAACAATACTTTTTATTTGCAGTTCTAAGTTTGTGATGCGAAAAAACTACAATGGGTTGCTGACATTTCCGTATTGAAATAAAAGTTGCAATGCTTTAGGTGCATACTGTATGTGTAAAAACAACTTAACATTATTGTTATGAGTGTGAGTCTTGTGGCCAACAACGTCATGATTCAACAAAGCATTCTTTAGATTATCATTCTGACTAACACACACCTGTGCAAAAGACATGCCGTGAGAGTCATCCTCAACACTTCCCACAACAGGAGAGCTTTGTCCATTCAGACTTGGGAATGTTATCCCAGCTGCAATACATAAACCAACAAAAAAATACATTTGGTAACTTAGAAATCCTTCCTCTGAGAATAAAGCAAATGGGAACATTACATATTGCATATCGTACGTACTTACACATATTTAACAATCAGCTGTTAAATCCAGCTAGAGACACAGTAAGAACTAAATTGGTGGCGCTTACCAGAGGAAGGACTGCTGCTCAGGGGTGATGGAGGGACTAAAGTAAAATCAGGTTGGACCAAGGGGCTGCTGTCGTGAGGTGGCGATCCGAATGCTGGGAAATGTTGAAGGTTCTCCAGTCCGATATGCACCTCTGGAACTAAGGTGAAAACCAGGAACACATGAGTCCCCCACTAAGAAATACAGGAGATTTTCAATGAAGCAAGTATACTTACATTTACCCTGCTTCTTGTTCTCTTCAATTTCAATTCGCCTCTCTCTGCGCTTCTCATCTCTCGCTTTCTTCTGTCTCAGGCGCTTTCTTTTCTCCAATTCATCTTTGAGTTTGTTTGAAAATTCATTCAGTCAAAAATTAAATACCGTAATTTTCGGACTATAAGTCGCGGTTTTTTTCATAGTTTGGGTGGGGGGGCGACTTATACTCAGGAGCGACTTATATACATACATATGTTTTTTTTCACTTTTTTGGGCATTTTATGGCTGGTGCGACTTATACTCCGGTGCGACTTATAGTCCGAAAATTACGGTACATACAATTCATGTGCAGCTAATGTCCAATTTCAATTTAGCACCAAATGTGATTTTTTTTAATTAGAAGGACATTTCAAGTGATGTCACTAAATGAAACCCATACGCAGCTAAGACTTTTTTTAGTAATTGAGAAGAACATTTCAAAAGTTTGATTCTGATCTAAGGACATCAAATTAGTTTTTTTTCTATCCTGTTATGACACATATCTTAATTGCACCACTTGGAACAAAATGGTGTCACTTAAACAATGTCGTTTAAATTTCAAATGCAAACCTTCAAATGTGTCCATGGTTTCCTTGGACAGGATTGGTGGCTGCAAGGACAACTCACAGATGCTGAACTCACATGTGAGCGGCAGATGTGACAGGTAACGATGTCGACGGCGAATCTCCTGTTCATTTAAAAGAAGAAGAAGAAGAAAAAAAGGGAATCCCTTAATTATGCCACAGGTAAAAAAATAAAATAAAATTTAAA
Organism: Syngnathus acus; assembly: GCF_901709675.1. Taxonomy (NCBI): domain Eukaryota; kingdom Metazoa; phylum Chordata; class Actinopteri; order Syngnathiformes; family Syngnathidae; genus Syngnathus; species Syngnathus acus. Next base: position 12,599,707 of record NC_051094.1, on the reverse strand, counting down.
CTGCAATGTGGAGAATGAGTGAACAGCTCAGCAGTTTCATGTTCTTGATAAGTTTGGAGTCCAGAGCCCTGCTCAAGGACAGGCCATTCTTCCAGACTGGGCAACTCGGTGAATCAAATGTATTAATCAAGTATCAGAGAGTAATTATAATCCCAATTTCAAATTGACCTATTCATTGTTAATCTATCATTACTTAATATGAGGAAATCATATCTGATCACTTTAAAACCATAATCACAATACAGCTTGATAACTTATGTGAATGTTGCATTAAATGGCCAAAGGATGCATTATACAATACTGTATGTGCTTCATCTTTGCTGACCTCGGTAACTGTGTGTCCCTCGATCTCCACTACTGTGGCAGTGATGGAGTCTGGGCTGGCCTCCAGGCTGCCATATTCCCTCAACAGACAACGTATATTCACAGGATGCAAGAACATCTGCTGGCAGTCTTCAGCTAGAGGAGAAATATTGGAATTACTACAAGCTCAAGGCAAGTAGGTGATTCAGTTTTATGTTTTGATTTTAGTGCCAAATTTTTTAATAAGCAAAGTATGACATTTGCGTTTTATTAACTGAGAAACAAGACACTTAATTAAATCGAACATCACTCATGTCTTTGACAGAAGAACTGGAAGATACCAACCTTGGTAAAAATAATAGAAGGGTCCGTGCACCTGGCTGGTTTGAGTGCGACTTGGTTCTGACTCTTTGGCAGCGTTTTCTTCATCAGAAAGGTGGTCTGGGGCTGGATCAGACGTAGCATCAGTCGTCTCTTCCAGCACACTTTCCAAAGTATCTTCAGGAGACCCTTGCAAGGCTTCAAAAGCTGGGACTTCTGCCACCTCGTCATCGAAGGCAGAGGAGTACTGCAGCACAGGCTAAAAAGAGCGAACGCATTAATTGTGACTGTGCCTTCGGACAGGAAGGTTAAATTTAGAAAAATAACTGTCGAATTTCCTTTAACTATACCTTGATAGCACTGTTAATAGTCACCACTTCATCTATGGGAAAAGCACGTTCCACAAGAGTCAGAGAGGATAAATCAAAGCTGTTATCTGTTTCAGGCTGCTGCTGCTGCTTCAGCAACATTTCCTCTTTCTCCTAAAAAATAAATAAATCAAACATTACTTTAAACCCAGAAATAACTAGGGATCTTCATAACAAATTTTTAATAACCCAGACAGTAGCCGCTTTGTTAGTGTAGTGCACTGACAGGTGTTGCTGCTGAACCGTCTCCCAAGTTATGTGGCTCATGATTCCAGATGTCGTCAGCGACAATTTCTTTTTTTTAAGCCTAGTTACCTCAGTCAGTAAGTCACATCTTTATCTCAAGAAGGGTGTTGGGAGCACCGGATTGGGTGGGTGGTTCTTTTTAGGTAGCCTACTGATTGATAAGTTCCACCATGGGAATCTGGTCAATGATACCTGAAAGAAGATTCCTCTTGGTCTAATCGAGCCACTAAACGGGTGTGTTAGGTTTATAATATAATGATGGACTTCGATTAGAACACTGGCATCAAAACAGGATTTCTGAACAGAGATTCTCCAACATTAAACATTGAATAATTAATTACTTGTCAGTTATGCCCATCAAGAGCCCGTCCATAATGCTGTCTTTGTAACATTAGCCTCCTAATTCTTGCAGTCAGATTTTTACCTGCAAATGGCAAAGTGCACTCTGTATGAAGCAACCTTGTGCATCATCTTCCTGACACAGCTGAGCCTGCAAGACTGCCTTCTCCTCTTCCACAAGACTAAAGACCTGGGTGGAGGAGGTGAGCAGCAGCTTGGAATACGGGCTCAAAGCAGAATCTAAAGAACGGAAAAATGAGATTCGTGTTGAATGGCATCTTGTTTCTCGAGTTGTGTTTTTCTTCCCAGGAGTTGAGTGTGCATCAACCTACAGAAGAGGTCATCTGGATCCGTCTACATGAGTAATTTTGTGAGTAAACTACACTATGCACATAGTAATGTGTGTGATCAATCACCTCCAAACCGTACAGGCTCCTCCACCTTCACCCACTGAGAACTCGGCATGGCTACCACAGCCCCCTTTTCTCTTCGCATGAGGCGCACGGTAATGACGTCACCAACCACATATTGCCTGGTCTCCATAGCAACGACACTGCAACAAGAGTCAAAATTTCATTTCACAATTATAATTATACTACTCAAAAACATTGACAACTTCTGACCAGCTGTTGTATCATCTCTCTGTTGCCTGACAACGGCAGGTAATCATTTCTTGTTTACCTCTTCAGATCCACTGTGTGAACAGCCTCGTAACATATGGGGCACTTTGACCAAGTCTTGTCACTTAAAGACAGGTAGTGCAGAATGCAAGGCCAGCAGAAGATATGTCCGCAGCGTGTAATGCGAGCTGCCACAGGTGGGTAGAGACAGATTGGGCAAGATGGCACCTCATGACTGTAGATTCGCTGGATGGAGAAATAAGGGAGATATTCTTAAAAGCTTATTATGTCTTGGACAAAAAAAGCATTCTACACTGTATGGGAAGGAACTAACCACTTGTTGCACACAATCCCAGTTGACCAGAGTATCTGGATCAGTGAAGTGAGCCTTGTAGTCCTGGTCATCAGTCACCACAAACTGACAACTAAAATGCACAAAACAATCAGTAACAATAATGAACCTTGATTCAGAACACTTGTCTTCTCATTTGTGTTACTTTTGTATTTGCTTACTTGGCCTGCAGGAAAAGCTCCTTGTTAAAGGGCTTGTGCTTATGACCCCATTTATTTCGGCGTCCCCAACAGGAGGAGCCTCCATCACCGACAGCACCATTGCCTCCACGAGGTTCAAAGGTGAAATTCAACAGGTGGTTCAGGCTTATTTTTTTCGGTCCAGCAAACTGAGCCGGGCTAAACTCTGCCCGGCGTGTCTCTGCTACCTGAGAAGGTAAAGGTAAATGGCAATTATAAGACTCTTAAGTTCTCATGACTAAAGTGATGACAAAATACAAAAAATGTGAAATTAAAATGCCAACCTCCTCCCGTCGTCCTCCACCTGCAACCCCATACTGCCGTCCTCCACCTCTCTGCGGGGGTCTCTTGTCAAAATTCTTGCTTTTCTGTGGATTGGTGCGACGCGGGCCCGAGAAGTTTTCTGCTTTGGGAAAAGAAGGCTCCCGCTTGCGGCCGTAGCGCTTGGAGCCTCCATTAGTCTTACTTTCTGCAAATATAAAATGAAAAAAAATGTATGAGCTGCAAAATTGGGTGATTGTCAGTGTCCTCATTCTACTGCAGGGTTCATAGTACAATTGCAACAGACATAAATAGCACAGTAGAGTAGTTTAAAAGAATGTATTATCTAATATACAATTTTGATTTTATCCACAATATGGAGAGCAAATTTCAACACTCTAAAATAATTACCAGCCGCACAAATCAACTGTTGCTGGTTAAACCTACAATATGGGTCAATTTGTAGTGCCATTTGAAATGATTATCTACTAGAATGCAACTAAGAGCTCAAAAGTGAAAAACACGTAATAACATACGCGAGTAGGCTACTAAATGACACGAACCAGCATTACCCGACGTACGTGTGCTACAAGCATGTTGCCGTTATCTTTGTAGAGCTGGTCAAATGTTTTGACAGCGATGTCAGCCATGTTGGACAGTATACTACGACGAGGCCTTCACAGCGAAGTCGTGCAGCGAGAAAAAACACGTTTCCAAAATCAACCAACATTTCAAAACTGAATGTACTTTTTACCTGTTTTAGGTTTAGATTCCCCCGGCGTTGGCCCAGAGGAGTTGGAACGAGGTGGAACCTTGGTATTGTTGCTGCTCGGGTTCTTCTCCATGTTTGTTTCCGTGCAGTGAACGAGGCCGAGATTCGAGCCGAGAGCTTCCGAGCTCTTCAGCATCAAACGAAAAAACAAAGGAATAAAATGGGCTGCAGTGAGTGCGGGTCAGGCGGCGAAGGCCCCGATTCATATCGTTCAAACGCGGAAAACCCATCACGGCGACATCTTCACGACAAAGTAATGCAGAGAAAAAAACAAGAGACACGATATCGGCGTCTCAAGTTATGGAGGCTTTAAGAAGAGAGGACGAAAGCTCGCCACACGGGGTCAAGACCCCCAACAATGAAGCTCCTTCTCGATCGGGCCGAGTTAGCCAATCCGATGTAATAAATTCTCTCTAATAGTTTGAATATATCGACGTTAATATTTTGCTCCAAAAATATATTTCTTTTCGCTTGCACGAATGGCGACGGGTCGCCAGTCAGAATCCTGAGAGACCCGGATGTTTCTTCTTCCTGCAGCAAATATGGTGAGCCCAGGCCTTTTAGAGCATCTTGGGAAATGTAGTCGTATTCTTACTTGCTCGTCTCACTACCGTGAATCGTTGCTACGTAACAAAGCCAGTTGGCATCACGAATGTGCTTATCTTTCTCCGTCATTGGATAGAAAAATTACAGATCACGGTCTTTAATTGTGGTTGTTGATAAATTGTGACTTTTCAACAGTATCGTGCTGTTTTAATGTTTACTCGAAGGTATTTTGAATCAGGTCAAAGTTAAAAATTCAAGATCATTTGTTTGATAACAACAATCGGAGGATGTCAAATCAAAGAAGTTTTTCTTATTAGTGTCAAATTGTTTCAGGCGAAGCACAATCAACCACCTTCCGCATTGGCTGGAACAGTGTTTCACAAACTGTTTACATCAAATAGTATAATTATAAATAAGTTGTATGCATATATACACTTAAATGTATATAGTTTTAGATGTGATCCAGAGGTTCATTCAATGTCGTCCATCCTAATGTCCCTCCGAGATTAGTGGCTAAAATGTACACAAACCCTTCAAATTATCAAAAAATGTTATTTTTTAGTGTATAGCAGGGGGTTTCAACTGGTTTTGTCCAAGGGACCACCATTATAACCAAGAGGCAACTCGGGGACCACTGCTTTGGCAGAATATTATTTTGCTTTGCACCGAAGGATAGACCTATAGGGGCTATTTATTTGCATCTGTAAGTCTATTTTGGGAATCTCAGCTACATTTTACATAATTTGGATGGGTAAATGATTCACAAAATTAGCTGGAAAATGAAATAAATCAATTTGATTTTTAAAAACTTACAATTATTTTCGATTTTCAATTATGCGGACCACCTGCAATACCGCCGCTGAATACTGTGGTACAGTATTGAACAGGTTTATCAGATTTGTGGTTTGGCTTGATAAAAATAATCTAACAATAACCATCTTAAAAATCCAACAAACATCAATTTTCTTTCATTTTATTATACAAAAAAACTATAGCACAAAACAGGTTACAAATAAACGAAACTCATAAGATTGATGGGAGGGTTGGCATTGTCAGGTTATGCTTCATCTTCATCACTATCATCATCTGGTTCATCTTCAAATGCTCCTTGTACCATTGAACAACTTAAAATAGCTTTGCGAATCTGTTTCTTTTCTTCTGCAATTGACCAAAACAAACAAAATGACAATCCTCAAGCCATGGATGCATGTGAGATAACATATCAGCGGCTGTGAACCTTTAACTCAAGGTTTTCAAAAGGAAATATAAAAGGTCAGGAATCACTGCTTTAACCCAATTTATTGCATTTAAGAGACATTTCTACCATGCAGCGGACATCTATAAATGTAGTGATCTGACATCATAGACAACTCACAAATAAGACCACACGGAGAGGTAATTAGCAATGTAACAATATTAAAACCAACAACAATTTAAAAACAAGTATCACAAGGTATTTACATAAAGGCCTACAACTATAATTTTATCAAAGGCTTGCCTTAAATGATGAGACTTACCTTCATTTTTATAATTTGGGAGCATTCGATGGAGCTGCCGTGTGTTGTAACGTACCAGAAACTTCTGACAAGTTCTGATTGTTCCTTGAGAAATAATAAACTGAATTAACAAAGACAAATGACCTACAAATGTATGTACAGTATGATGGGTAATTTTGCATATTCTTGAAGTCTAAAGGGAATTTGAATTCACGTTAAACATACATTTCAAATGTAAAATGTAGGATGAGTATTTTCTTACCTCCTACGTGCAGACAGTTCAGAAAACATGGGATTTTCTGCCAGCGGGTCTCAATGCTGGTGATAAAAGGTAATGCAGACCACAGCAGTTTGTAGCTCATTTTAGGGAAACGCAGGAATGCCATTCCTGTTTGAGTATTCAGGTATTTCACTGAAAATAAAACAGTATGCATGCAACGTTGTTTTTATACGGTTGCTGAAATTACAGAATGGACACAAATGTATACATTAGATGGAACACCCTGATTTGTATTGCCGCCCGGGTTATAATATAACAAATTAGGATCGAGTGTATTGGATTCCCCAATCTGTTGAATCAATCTCAATTAATATTTGAGTACTAATTTTAACAATTATACCAGAGAATCTTCTGCTGCACATGGCCGCCCCATAGTCGCCGTGTATTCGGGCCACCGCTTCTTTCACCGCCTCGGCGATAGCTTTGTCATTCAGGAGCAACAAACTGTTCCTGTCCGTCACGTTTATCTCACAGAGTAAATACCTGTCAACAAATACACTTTCAGAAACGAACCCACAAAGACAAAATTATACATAAATCATTAAACAGTGTTGTCAATTTCACCTCGATTTCAATCTCACCATCGTTGCTCATTTCTTCTTCTATGAACGCCAACTTCCGTCAACAAAATGTCGTAGCATTGCTAGCTCCGTTGGCGCCGCATGCTGGGCATTAATGATACTGAAAATGAATGTGCGTTACTTTTGTTTCTTATTCACGCGCTGCCGTTAATGTCTGACTTTTTAGGCAAATGCAACCAATTGAAGGAAGTAAAACGGGAGGAGCTGGGTAGCAAATCACTCATACCCATTTGGTAACTATGACAACGCGCATCGCTCTTAGCCAACCGCAGTCGTACTTTTCCGTTGCCCATACACGCTTTACGCCATCTTGAAATTGCAGCCGCTATTTGCAAAGACGCTCTTAAAAAGCACAACTATCTGTTTTACCCATACTGCCGCCACGGTGCTTAATATGCACGGTTCTCGGAACAAAGCGGCATCAACACTCGGGAAAGGACACACGGACGCGGACACTGGCACGGAATCGAACCGCAGGGACCGAAAAGCTGTTGGAGGGATGTTAAAGAAGCTCAAGTCGAGGCGCAGTCAAACGGATAAGTGGCCCGTGGTTACAGAGGATGAACTTCGGGCGCTCGGTGGAGATATTTCTTCGGACCACGTCCTCGGACTCCGTGCTGTCACCGAGGGTACGTGAACGGTAGCTTTACTGGCCTCAATGTAGTGCTAGATTTCAAGCACCACCATTGTTTGTGGTGTATGCTAACCGATCTGTATGCTAAGGGGGGTGGGGAGGACGAGTCTTCTGGTCAGCTTCCTTACAGGTGCACAATAGAAATGCGATTAAGTGTTATGCTCTCTTAAACTCAAAACAAAACTTTACATTTGCAGGCAGAAAGTGTAACCAGAAGCTCCATCCATTATCTGAACCGCGGACCCTAAAATGTGAATTTGGCATGCGGTGTTAAATAAGATCTACACATTAGTTTTGAATCTGATCTTACATAGTATTTTTGTTTGTGTTGCCCCTTTTGGGGGGGAAAAAGACGCCTCAAAAATAGCTGCTAAAATGCACCGGTCTGTTGGAGTTTGATAACTGCTTTCAACAGTTCTATATCATTGATGGTAAAACCATGACTATTTTGTTGAAAGAACCTATTTAAAGAAAACTACAAAATTGGAACTTTGCTCATCACTCCCGAGTGACTCACATTGCCTCCAACCATGGGGTCTGTCATTAGAGCCTCAGCTAATGCCTCATTGTTTTGGCCTTTTCCTGCACCAGACAACAATGGTGTTCCTTCCCTCTTCAATCAGTGTGCATGGTTAAAGAGCTGCAAGCCTATACTATACAATGCCATTTCTTAATCCATTGCCTCAATGCCCCGAGAAAACTGTTGTGAGTGACGCAACAGGAGAAACGTGTCATTTGAGCATTATGTCAAAATTTAAACTAATATCTCGTTTCCTTTTGCAGACTATCTTTGCAAACCCGAAGATAATATCTACAACATCGACTTCACCCGTTTCAAGATCAGAGATCTTGAGACTGGCACAGTACTGTTTGAGATCGCCAAACCGCCCAACAGTGGTAAATGATGTTTTCATTGACTTTACCAATTGACGCATTAGTTGTGTGATTATGTAAATTTTCAGGCCATAATAATAAAGAAAATCAAGTGATACACACGCTCAATTCATGGCAGTCCAATGCAAATGTGAACTCAACCTAAAGACTAAACTTGTACGGGGAAAATCAAAAACAATAACTTAAATTTTTCCCCAACTTTGTTGATGACATGTTGTCCATCAAATTCTATGAATAGAAGTGCAAATATCTACTCAAACTCTCAAAATAATGCCCTGCTGGTTCATTTGAACAATGCTTGTTTATAGCAAGTGTATTTATTTATCTATTTATTCATTTATTTATTTTTGAGAGGACCTTTCTTTCTTTTACATTTCATTTCACCTTATTTGACCACTTACTCTTTAAAACATCAGGGGGATGTTTTAAAAAGTAGAATAATAAATTACAACAAGTGTAAATTGCAGAGAAGGTCTGTTTCTGTATTACAATGATAGTTACATGATTACATTAGCGCAGCTATTATTCTTATCGCAAAATGACTCATTCCTCTGTATAATTTGGTTTGCTAACAGCTAAACTGGTTTTGTCTGACAGGTCCTGTCGAGGCTGAAGAGGGAAGCGGAGATGTTGACGTCAGTGCTGGGCGCTTTGTGCGCTATCAGTTTACACCAGCGTTCCTGAAACTACAGACTGTAGGTGCCACGTAAGTGACCAGAACTTTGTTCCCGCTCAACTAAGCACTATCGTCAGTGCTCCAACAACAAATCTGTGCACAACTCAAGTGTGAATGAACTCAGCCTCTCTGTTTCCAAACGTCAGCGTGGAGTTCACCGTCGGCGATCGGCCCATCAACAATTTCCGCATGATCGAGAGGCATTATTTTCAGGGACGCCTCCTCAAGAACTTTGACTTTGACTTCGGCTTTTGCATTCCTAATAGCCGTAACACATGCGAACACATTTACGAGTTCCCACAACTTCCAGACGACCTCAGTAAGTCCTGTTTCTGATTTGAACAGAGCCTCAATAAGACATAATGTTGATTGATATGTTCTTCCCTTTTCCAGTTCGCCAAATGGTGGAGCACCCTTATGAGACCAGATCGGACAGTTTCTACTTTGTGGACAACAAGCTCATCATGCACAACAAGGCAGATTATGCCTATAATGGTGGTCAGTAAGACCTCAGAGGACAACTGCAATAAACCCAAGAGAAGGGATTTGTTTTGTACCAATCTTATTAGAATTAGTCCCCACCCCACCCCACCCCACCCCTTCATCAACAGAATCAACATCGATGCTTTCTTGAATCTGTTAAGAACCTTATGGGGATTTGTGACACACAGGAAAATTCAGTTTGGCACATAGGTTCAATGTATGCTGTGTGCACTGTTTGACTTTAGCGAGTTAGTCGTGTCTCTGCTGGAAAGGGACAATCACAGACCTTGAGTCATAAAGGTTATCCCACAACTTGATAGTTTCATCGTGTTCTCTCAAAGTCAAGTCAAGTTTATTTGTATAGCCCTAAATCACAAGAAAGTCTCAAAGGGCTTCACATGCACAAAAAATTGACAATTAATGACTCAAGTTACATTTTCTCATCTGACAATTGCTCCTCTTTAAGAATATGGAGCGCTGAGTAGACATATAGTATTGTTTGTGATAGGTCTTTTTCATTCACTCTTAAACATGGTAACATTTTTATATTGATGGGACTGTTGTTTGGAATATTTAAGGTGAATGTTCTTGATATAACATGCTTGGTTTATTTATATCCTGTAGTATAAACAACTTTAAGTTAAAATAAAGTTCTTGACATCAGGTGTCATGTACATCCTGGAAAAAATTGTCAAACAGGAATTCTTTGGTGTGCCTGAGACTCTCATGCCTTTTTTTTTTAATTCATTCATTACTATTTGTACAATTCTAATTATTTTCCCATTTCAACCCCAAAAATGAAAGACGGTGTCTACTTGGACGGCAGTACGAATGCTCACACTGAAAATATTTAGTATTTTTTCAAGTTAAATAAGCAAATGTCAGTTGTTCAAAATATGACTAGCAAAATATTTTGACTTTTTTTTTTTTTTTATAAACATTCATTGAACAACTGTATGTGCCTTTCATCCCGATGTTCATTGTGAAAGAAAAGTAATTTGTGAACGAGGCTACAGTGAGCTGTCTTCTGATGGCAATATTTTTTTAAGATCATGTTGGAACTCTATGGAGAAAGGAAAATAAATAAAATGTTTCATCAACTCAATGATCTAAAATTGCGCAGCTGTAATAATCTGTCAAAGCATTATTTATCTGTTGTAGTGTTTTTTTGTTTTTAAATTGGAATACATAAAATGGGGAAGTATCATTAGCCATGTCTGGTTGAATTGCTGGTTAACAGCTCTGGTATTGAAGACAGGTAAGAAATTGTCAGTTGTATTTCACATGAGCCGTTGATTGTTTTTTTAAGTGCTCAATGGTCATGTTTAAAACAGCACAAAAAGATCAGATTTGGGCTTTGAAAATATATTGTAAATAAATAAAAAATGCATTTACAGTGTCTACTCCCAGTGGTTTTCACCCTTCATTGCATCTACTTTGCAATATTTAGGCTTCTCATACTTGGCGACTCAACACAATTTTCGTGTAATAACTTCAAAACTATAACTGCAATTTTATTAGTCTTAATATTCAAACCTTCGTCTGCCTTTTATTCATAATTTTGCATACATAACTACTATAATGGTTTATTTTAGGATCTGTTAAACTACGTTACCCACAATTCCATATAGCAAACAGGAAACAGTTCGGCACGTGTGTTTATCATGGCGGGCAATACCATAAAGATGGTGAGTTTAGCGAATGACACCAGTAGCAGCGACGACGAAGCGCTCAAACGATGTCAAGAAGCAGTTTGGGATGCACCAAAAAGTGGGACGAGTGGTAATCTCTTTTTTTGTTTCATCGTAATGTCAATATAAACGTTTAACAGATTCCAACGCGACAGCTTCAAGACCTGCTAGCCTACTTGAAATTGATTTCAGCAACACGGATGAAGATTTTGTTGCGATTCATAATAAAACGAACGTCATTGATTGTGTCTCGCTCATCTGCTTATGTCTGTCTATTTCTAGGAAATGGCAATGCGAAACATTCAAAACGGTAAGTTAATCATAAAACCTGTGCTCCCTCATTTAACCTTCATGTTTAATGACTCGCTTTCCCCAATCTCAATATATTACGGTACATAAACAATAATAAGCAATGGAAACTGGCCTTGTACGATATACGATGCATAATTTAAGTTGGATTTTATATGTTATAATGACTATTATAATGCTGTGGGTGGGAAGCATTGTAGTTGCTGAGCATGAACACGATGGCAACGAGCTCCAAGTCACCCAGGGGTTTCAAAATCATGTCGCCAAAAAGTTGGGACAATTTCTCGACAGGTAAACTAAACGTTCTTATTTCTCTCAGCTTCCAATCAGTATAGTATGATTAAAAATTTAATCCACATATTTGACTTAGTCGTTTGACAGAAATCCAGATTGACATAACCTGTAAGACACCAGAAGAATGTGAAGATGATGACGGTAAACTTCCGCAACATTTCTGCATGCATTCTATGAATTCTGTATGTTTTTTTTAAATGTAATATTTTTCTTTCAGGATTTATTTTGTTCTCCACATCAGTCCCAGGACAACCAGCTGACGATCCCCCTTCCGCCGTACGACGAAGGCCTATTCCCAGCTCAAGGTTTGTATTGTTACATTGTTATTATTGTTCATTATGTTTGCAAGACATTTTGTTGTTGATGGAGCCAAGGAATAAGCAGACTGAAACTAGAGTGGATCTTCAATTCAAAGTCCATTAAATATGGATATGACCAACATTTATGGATAGATATGCCTCCAAAACTACACAAATACTCAGTGTAAATGTATCACAAGAGATTTCTTGTGAGATAGGGAACAGACTGAATAAGATTTCTGCTCAATAATGCAACTATTCACATTCTTTTTGGTCCAGTGACAGCGATAGTGAGATGGAAACAAGGTTGAAGGAGGCCGCTGTTTCACTGGTAGATCTCTTACCCTCCTCGGCACTTGTTTCATCACAAACGGCAACAGCACCTCCTCAGCCGGAAATTAAAAAGAAGAAATCGTCTGAGACGGATGAAGACAATGTTGATAAAAAGAAGAAAAAAAAGAAGAGGAGGAAGAATGCTGAAGATGCTGGAAGCAAGGATGTGGACTGTGACGGATCTCTTTGCGCTCAGAACAATGGTGAGCATGCAGGCTCAAAGGAACATCACAAAGTCAAACGGAAAAAGAAACTCAGAATGTGACTAATGGGACTGAAATGAAAATGCTTCTTTCTATAATGTCAGAGCATAAAAGAAACACGGTTAAGAATGTTGTCCCATGTTTGTAATTGTCAACATATAGTGTAAAATGCTGTTTAATACTATTGCTCAGTTTGTTACAAGATGTTCAAAATGTGTTTATAAAATGCATATAATATTGAGTTCACATTTTAAGTGAATGAGCAATTTCCCAAGATTATAAAAAAGTATTTAAATATGTTTTTTTTTTGTAAAATTTGTCGCTTTTCTGCATAAACATAAATCAGAGTTTTTTTTGGGGGGGATCCTTTCTTCACAACCAACATTCCAAACAGCTCCTTGGTCACGTCGGTGTTGGCGAGGCATTGCTCGGGCACTGCACTACTGTGCTGGAGAGACCATTTGTGCGGGAATGTAAGAGCTAATGTCTGTTGGTGAAGGGGCCAGGAGGTGAGACTGGTGACTGTCGGTTGTCTGGGAAGTGGGATACATTTCTGGGCTCTGGCTTGATGCTGTTGACAAATCATGACATTTATTTTTTCCCCAATTAAGAATCACAATCAGAATAGAACATAATACTAAAAAGACAATTCAAACTGCCCCAACCTTATTTTTACCATCAGCTAGTAGCAGTAGCCTGATTAGGTGATTGGGAAAACTGATGTGACCTTTTTGCCCTTGTAATAAGCCTCAAAGTTCTCCAGCTTTGTTTAATACGACTCACGACAGATGGAAAGTCCCATGTCACAATTCAACCTGCTGCGTACCTGGTACAGGTGTGTGAGCCTGCAGGTGCAGAGAACTTTCCTGTAGTGAAGGATCTGTGTGCTCCTCTGGATCTGCTGTCAGAATCTATCCCCCCAAAAAAGTGGTATTTGCGACATTCTGGTACACAGGGATCGTTCAGGTCATGCTGTCGTGTACTTGAGGCAAGTCACCTGTCTGACTGATGCAAGGCTGGTTAGTGTCCCCAGACTGCTACTGTCAGTGATGACCATGGCTTGAGACAGCAGACTGGACGAATGGTACTGAGGTGAATCTGTCTTGTACACTGCAATTAAAAGCAGAATGGCATGCCAGTTTCCTTCAACTGCGTGTACTGCTGCACTCTTACTGTGACTTGGCAGCTGTGCCATGGTTGCCATGAATGGACTGGCACCCATGTGACTCTGGAGCTGCTGTTGCATTGGCTGCTGGGCGTGAAGCTGCTGCTGGAAGGAGATTGGCTGCAGAGTCGTGAAGCCACCGCCCATGTTGTTAATGACGGGTACCGTTTGAGTTTGCGTTGAAGCTAGACCTGAGAATGAACAGAGGAGTGTTAAAAAGAATCAAGGAAGTCATTTAACACTTTAAGGGTAGAGGTTACCAATGAGAAGTGAGGACTCTCCTAGACTCATAACGCTGGGCAGAGAGGCCATGATAAGGCCTTGTGAGGATGCAGAAGAGGAGGACAAACTGTGCAGTGAGGTCAGAGTGCTTACAGGCGGCAGTGGGCCTCCACTGGAAACCTAAAACCAGATGGCCGGCAACATGATCGCTATGGCCACCAATTAGTCAGCAACATGGGAGGTGGGGGACACAGAACACGGGACGCGCTCTCACCAGTTTGGGGTGGTGGCTCTCAAGGAGTGTGTGGCTTGGCTCCAGCTGGACAGGACTGGCCACAAGACGCCCCACACTTTCCCCTCCGCTACCTCTGACTGAATTCAGGTTGTCGCATTGGATTTGATGGCTGTATTTGGCACCTGGGATGTAACAGAAAGTCACCAACCAAACACCTTTTGTCATCATGGACATGTGTATTATTAAATAGAGCACTCTAAGAAAGACAAATTTACACTCAAGGTAAAACTAGTTCATATTACTGAGCTCTGGACTTGAAGAAAGGTTGGGGTTGGAAGAAGAAACCGAGTGGCTGGTGAAAGGACCATCGAGAGCCAATTTGTGCCGGAAGGCCTCCTCTTTTCGGCGGTTGGCAAACCAGTTGTACACCCTGACCTCAGTAACCAGGTTGGAGCCCAGGCCAGCAAGCTGTGAAGGGGACACCCCCCTCTGCAAACATTCTGCCCTGGGGGAGGAAGAAAGACTGAGTTGAGCAAAGTCAAGTCAAAAATCTTTTTCGCAATAATATGCACTCCGCTAGTTGAAGCATGGCGTTCTGATTAATATTTATTCATATTGATTATGAACGAAGGGGTAAAATAAACCCGTTTTTATCCATCTTCGGAGGCAGCCAATGAGTGCCAAGTGACTCGGGTAATGATGGTACCAGCCACGGACTTGGATACTGGCCATCTGGAGAAGTGAAGCCACCGGCAGCCATCTTACGTTGCCACCTATGTCGAATTCAGTGATTTCCCTGCCACATATTCACTTTATTTTTTATCTCTACAGCGGAGATGCCATCGTGTATAGCGTACGGTTGAACCAATAAGTCTGTGAAAAGCGCGCTACATCTAGGATCCAAAATAGCTGCCTACTGTTTTGACAAGTGGGGGCGCATAGAACATATTGCCAAGACAGTTTTTGACTTGACTTCCTTGTTAATGCCACATTGAATGTGGTGCAAATCTACCCTTTCACCTACAGAACATATTAATTGTATAAAAACACCACTTGTGTGTGCCACCTGTTACACTCCACCACCAATCCGTCTCTCTCCTCCTTGCTGGGGTTTTTTTGTCGTTCATAAGCGTGGAAAAGGATCTGTAAGGAAGCAGGGCCCCATTTGAATCTGTTCCTCCGTCCCCTCCTGGAGTCTTCACCTGGCTCCTCCATAGACGTGAGCCCATGTTTGGCATTGGTGAATTCTAGCAGATAACGGTTGCACACGTTTTTTTATTTGCACTCTCAGAGAATTTGAAATGACACATTATGGTTCTTGCAGCTCTCCAGCTGCTTGTGTACTCACGCTGGCTGATTTCACACTGCTTCTTGACGTACCAACTGTACAATGCAGCTCTCTTCTGGTTCTTCATCGGCGTGCCTTTGTTGAGATGCTGGGAGAGATGCGACTGATTGAGGCCTGTGGACTCTACCACTTCTCTCTGAGGGAGATTGTGTTGCTGCATGTAGCTTTTCACCATTTTTGCAACATGCCACGGGTCCTTCCTGTTGGAATCAGGCATACAAAATGACCGTGGACTGGTTGCTATTGTCGATTATAAGTCACATGCACTATAACTATTTACATTCGCAATCACACCGTCAGGCAATTTCGAGTCTTAGATCATGCATGTTTTTGTAGAAAGAAACCCACGCAAGCACACAGAGAACATGCAAACTTATACTAATGCCACACAGGAAGGGCTGATTTTCTTTTCAATCCATTTTTCTGTCTAGTGCTTGTTTGGATTGTGATTTGTGAATGTAGCTGAGTTTTACCTGACATTTTTACATATCCTTTACCCAAATCTGAAATATTTCAGCAGGCTGTTTTATATTTTAAGAATATTGAGGATCTATAGACTTAAAGAGAAAGAAGATAATTCTTGCAACAGCTGTCAGACGTGATCACAAGTTGTCCAGGAGCATTATTGACAGAGAGAGATAAGCGAAAGCACACATGAGCAAAGTCCAATTGCTTCACATCAGCAACAAAAATGGCTTAAACATACCAGGCATGGAAAGCCTTATTTTAAAGTTGCTCAAATTAAATCAGTAATAATTAAAAAATGTACAAGTAACACAAATATGAGTGGTTCTATAATGGCATTCGGTTTGAAGATAAATATTATCCTTTATACAGTATTGTTTTTTTTGGTTTTTTTAAATCAACAATTCCATTTTGAAATATTGTTGTATTCAATGTTTCAAGCAGACAACATATTAGAAGTCAGTTATTCAAATGTGGAGATAGCTCACATTTCGCAACGCAAACATTGACTCAGGTCCAGCCCTTCTCCATTAATATTCACCTACATACTATGTGAGTAGCTTATTTATTAAGAAATGTTCACAGAATAATGATGGTGGTGGGTAATTAGTAACTAGCAAAGGAGGAACCCTCTTTAAACTGGCTTCAGCCGTCAGAGTGACACAGATGGGCAGGAGCAGGAGGGAGCATTTGGGAAGAGAGTGGAACCCAGCTTGGGAGGTGTCCCTCAATGAATATTTGTTCTCAGCTAGAAAAGCGGCATCAAGACATTTTCAAGACATTTTCCTACTCTTTGGGAGGAAACAACTCTGTGTGCTGAAATCTACTTACTGCAGGAGCCGCTCCACTTCAGTCCTCAGTTTGGCTGCCTCCTCAGGAGGAAGCTTTTCCAAATCTCGGTATATGGGTGGATTTTCCATTTCTCCCTCCTCGGAGCTCTCCTCGTCCCCCCTCTCTCCCTTGTCGGTTCCGTTCACCCTGTCCCGCTCCAGTTCCCCCATTGCGTGGATCAAGACATCTCGAGACAGGCCCGATTCCAGCAGGGCCCAGACCAGCTGTTCCTGAAGGGCCGTCAGACGGCTGGACCTCGCCACGGCTGCCCTTTCCTCACCCTCCATTACTCTGATGCCTTACCTGCTCTGGCTTTGCAAACAAACTCTCTCCTCTCGTGCTGCTTACACACTGCAGAGCTTTGCCATATGGACAAAGATAGGCGTCATCGTATCTTCAGTTAAGAAAAAAAGTCTCAGCTTCTTTCTATCTTTTTCTTGATATTTGTCTCCCTCTCGGTT